>NW_024871271.1:560000-1160000 GCF_019054845.1 Dipodomys spectabilis | reverse complement strand
TCTTGTGGTGGTGGTGGTGATGGTGGAGGAGGAGGAGTTTGAAGTCAAGCCTTCTTGCTTGATAGGCAGATATTTCTACCACTTGAACCGTGGGCCCAACCCAGTTTTTTTTTGTTGTTGTTGTTGTTGTTTTTGTTTTGTTTTTTGGGTCCGGTTGTGGGGCCTGAACTCTGGGCCTGGGCGCTATCCCTCAGCTCTTCAACTCAAGGCTAGCGCTCTACCACCTGAGCCATAGTGCCACTTCTGGCTTTTTTTCTTTTTGCTTATGTGGTGCTGGGGAATCCAACTCAGGGCCTCATGCATGCAAGGCAAGCGCTCTACCACTGAGCCACCTTCCCAGCCCCAAACCCAGTATTTTCTTAAATGCCTTTTTGTTTCCTGGTGGCAATTGTATTTGCTTAGTTTTGCATAGGCCTCATACTAATTCATCTCGTAGTTTTCTAAATGCACCATAAAAAGAGTCTTTGGGATGGCCAGTCATAGTGGATCTGTCATCTCTGCCTTTTCTCTTGATCTTTCTCTAGGCTGTGGACTGAACTCCTTTGCTTGTACACAGAAGTCCCCTTATTTTCTGAGATGGCGTCTGTTCCAGGAGCTAATGTCTTCCATGGTTTACCTTCATGTTTAGTAATACACCTTCTGGTAGTTAAAGTGTGTGGGAGGCAACGTATTTGAGACCTTAGGTGCCAAAATGAACTGTTCTGTACTTAAAGCATGATTGATTGGCTGGCTGAGTATTTCATTTAGCAGGTGTGAAGTTCATTTTTTTTGGAAAGTTTGAAGGCATTGCTTCATTATCGCACCTCCCATATGTATATTTGGAACTGGGGACATGCCTCAAATTGTAGAGTACCAGCTGTGAGCCAGAAAGCTGAGAGCTCTAGGCACTGAACTGAAGTCCCAGTACCGGCATAAAAGACAAAAAAAAAGTCCCATTCTTTTAAGTTAGCCAAGTGCTATGTGGATATAGTGTGTGTGTGTTTTAAGGAGTTTAGTATATAACAGGGTTAAAAGAGGGAGAAATAGAATTTTTTCCCCCCAGTCCTGGAGCTTGATCTCAGGGCCTGGACACTGTCCTGAGCTTTTAAGCCCAAGGCTAGCACTCTACCACCTGTGTTACAGCGCCACTTCCCGCTTTTTCTGTTTATGTGGTACTGAGGAATCAAACTCAAAGCTTCTTGCATGCTAGGCAAGCACTCTACCACTAGGCCACATTCCCAGCCAGAGAAATGGGAAGTAAAGACTCACTGGTATGAGGTTTTTTTTTGTTTTTTTTTTGGGGGGTCCGGTCATGGGGCCTGAACTCTGGGCCTGGGCGCTGTCCCTCAGCTCTTCAGCTTAAGGCTAGCGCTCTACCACTTGAGCGACAGTGCCACTTCCGGCTTTTTTCTTTTTGCTTATGTGGTGCTGAGGAATCGAACCCAGGGCCTCAGGCATGCAAGGCAAGCACTCTACCACTGAGCCTCCTTCCCAGCCCTCACTGGTATGAGTTTTTATTTGACTTGCTCAGAGCTTCTTCAGTGTGTTGTTTTTTTTAAAAAAAATTCCATCACTATTTCCATTTTTCTTTCTTTTTAATTTTTAATTGTTAACCAGGTGCTGGTGGCTCACGCCTGTAATCCTAGCTACTCAAGAGGCTGAGATCTGATGATCATGGTTTAAAACCAGCCCAGGCAAAAAAGATGGTGAGACTCTTATCTCCAATTAACTGTCAGAAAACTGGAAGTGGACCTGTGGCTCCCAAGAGTACTAGCCTTGAGCTAGAAAGCTCATGGACATTATTGCCCAGGCCCTGAGTTCAAGCCCCATGACCAAAAAAAACAAGTATTGTTATTAAAGTGCTGTACAAAGGGGTTACTGTTTCATAAGTCAGGTAATGAGTTCATTCTTTTGAGGCAATTGTTACTTCTTCCTTTATCCCAATTTTTCCCTACTATCCCCTCCTACAAGTTGTATAGCTCATTTTCAATGTAGTATCTACTGAGTACCACTTCTGTATTTGTTCACCCTTTTCCCCCTTTATTTCTGCAACCGACTATTACCTCCCCACCCCAAGATAAATGAACGAACAAGAAAAAAGACCAAGAAACAAAAACCATCAAAAAGCAAAAAGACACCATCTTCACCAACAACAGGAGTGAGGGGACAAACCCTTGTTTTCCCCATCCTCCAGTCTCTTCTCCATGGTTACCTTGGCATGTGAGCTCCTTGAAGGAAACATGGTTTCTTTCTGTGGAGTGTGTGTGTGCTCATTTATATAGAATAAAATTATAGTTCATTTACCCAGCATGCATGAGGTCCTGTGGGGAAAAAGAAAGAGAAGTATATAACTCTTGTGTGAGATTAAACACATTCACATTGTTACATAATCACCACTACCATCCATTCTCAGCACTTTATTTTCTTGTGGTACTGGGTGTTGAACCCACCATGTCTGGAGTGATGTGCTACTTCTTGCTGCACTCCAGCCCTTTTACTGTTTTGGGGACTGTATCAGGCTCACCTTGCATTCATAATCCTCCTGCCTCCCACCTGAGTGACTAGGATTGCAGGCGTGAACATCTGGTCAAAATGGGCAGAAGTTCAAACTTGACAATACTTTTTACTTTTTTTGCAGCAACTGGAGTTTGGACTCAAGGTCTCATACTTGATAGGTGCTCTGCCACTTGAACCATATCCCTAGCTATCTACAGAACTTTTCCATCTTTCCTAATTGGAAGTCTGTCTATGAAAAGCAACTCCCACTCCTCCCAGCCTCTGGCAGTTCTTATTATGTCTGTTTTTGTGCTGGTTTTGGGGCTTGAACTCAGGGCTTGGGTGCTGTCCCTGAGCCTTTTTTCTCAGCCCTCACACTTGAGCCACACCTCCACTTCTGGTTTTTGGGGGGTTAATTGGAGAGAATTATATCACAGACTTTTATTGCCAAGGCTGGCTTTGAACCACAATCCTCAGATTTCAGTCTTCTGAGTAGCTAGGGGACACCAGTGCCCAGCTGGCTTTTGATGTTTATGTGCAGGGGTGTGTGAGTGTGGGGAGGGGGTCTTTGTCTGTCGGTCTATGTCCTGGACTTGAACTCAGGACCTGGGCATTGCCCCTGAGCTTTTTTGCTCAAAGCTATCACTCTTAACACTGTGAGTCACAGCTCCACTTCCAGTTTTTTTCTGATGGCTAATTGGAGATGGGTCTCACAGACTTTCCTGCCTGGGCTGGCATCAAACTGCAGTCCTCAGATCTTAGCCTCCTGAGTAGCTGAGATTTATACGAGTGAATGCCCAGCTTGATTTCTAAAAATTTAATTATCTGTCTGTCTGTCTGTCTGTCTGTCTGTCTATCTATCTATATCTTTTTATCTGTGTCTGTTGTGGGGCTTAAACTCTGGGCCTGGGCATTGTCCCTGGGCTCTTCAGCTCAAGGCTAGTACTCTTATCACTTGAGCCACAGCACCACTTCCAGTTTTCTGATGGTTAATTGGAGATAAGTCTCATAGACTTTCCTGCCTAGGCTGGCTTTTTTTTTTGGGGGGGGGGGGGGTCAGTCTTAGGGCTTGAACTGGGCCTGGTGCTGTCCCTCAGCTCAAGGCTAGCGCACTACCACTTGAGCCACAGCGCCACTTCCACTTTTCTGAATGGTTTATTGGAGATAAGAGACTCACAGATGGGGCTGGGAAGGTGGCTCAGTGGTAGAGCGCTTGCCTCGCATGCATGAGGCCCTGGGTTCAATTCCTCAGCACTACATAAGCAGAAAAAGCTGGAAGTGGGGCTGAGGCTCAAGTGGTAGAGTGCTAGTCTACAGCTGAAGAGCTGAGGGACAGCACCCAGGCCCAGAGTTCAGGCCCCACGACCAAAAAAATAAAAGTCTCACGGAGTTTCTTGCATGGGCTGGCTTTGAACCTTGATCCTCAGATCTCAGCCTCCTGAGTAGCTAGGATTGCAGGCGTGAGCCACCAACACCTGGCTAATATAGCCTTTTTTTTTTTTTGCCAGAGCCTGGGCCCTGTCCTTGAGCATCTCTGTGCTCAAGGTAGTGCTCTACCACTTGAGCTACTGTGCCACTTCTGGTTGTTTTTGTTGATTTGTTACTGAGGAATCAAATGCAGGGCTTCATGCATGCCAGGCAAGCACTCTACCATTAAGCCACATTCCCAGCCTCAATATAACCTTTAATTGAACTATATCCAACTTCTCCTGATTCTTCTGTAATCTCTAGCATGCTATTAAAGACCATAGATTGACATTTTGGTTTTATATGCGCTTTTTCTCAGTTATAGAATTTTTATTTTTATTTTCTGTTCAGTTCTGGGGCTTGAACTCAGGTCCTGGGCACTGTCTGCTTAAGGTTAGCCCTGCCCTCTGAGCCTCAGCTCTACTCCACTTTTTTCTTTTTTTTTTTGGGTCCGGTGGTGGGGCCTGAACTCTGGGCCTGGGCGCTGTCCCTCAGCTCTTCAGCTCAAGGCTAGCGCTCTACCACTTGAGCCACAGCACCACTTCTGGCTTTTTTTTTTTTTTTTTTTGCTTATGTGGTGCTGAGGAATCGAACCCAGGGCCTCTGGAACGCAAGGCAAGCACTGAGCCACCTTCCTAGCCCCTCTACTCCATTTTTGGTGATTAATAGGAGATAAGAATCTCATGAACTTTCCTGCCCGGGCTGGCTTTGAACTTTGATCCTAACATCTTAACTTCCTGAGTAGCTACGATTACAGGCATGAGCCACTGACGTCAACATAGGATTCCATTTGGCTCTTTTTCATAGCTTCTTTTGCCATTTTTAATTTATTCTTTGATTAGAAGTATATTCTCACTAGCTGGTAGTGGCATACACCTGTAATCCTAGCTTCTTAGGACGGTGAGATCTGAGGATCATGGTTTAAAGCCAGCCTAGGATGGAACAGCCATGAGACTCCCATCTGCAACAAACTACTCAGAAAAGGCTGGATTGGTGCTGTGGCTCAAGTTAATAGAGCACTAGCCTTGAGCAAAAGCTCAGGGACAACCTCGGTCCTGAGTTCAGGCCCTAGGACTGTCATTTAAAAAAAAAATCTTTATGTTCTTTTTTTGGGGGGTGGGGTGGGGTGGGGGGGAGGGGGTCTGGGCCAGGGCACTGTCCTTCAGCTCAAGGCAAGCACTCTACCTCTTGAGCCACAGCGCTACTTCCAGTTTTCTGGTGGTTATTTGGAGTGAGTCTTTCCTGCCCGGGCTGGCTTTGAACCGTGACCCTCAGATCTCAGCCTCCTGAGTAGCTAGGATTACAGGTGTGAGCTACCAGTGCCCAGCTTCCTTTTTGTTCTTTTTTTTTTTTTTTTTTTTTTTTTTTAGTTTGTTTGTTTTTTTTTTGTCAGTAGTGGGGCCTAAACTCTGGGCACTGTCCCTCAGCTCTTCAGCTCAAGGCTAGCACTCTTACCACTTGAGTCATAGCACCACTTCTGGCTTTTCTGTTTATGTGGTGCTGAGGAATCGAACCCAGGGCCTCATGCATGCAAGGCAAGCGCTCTACCACTGAGCCACCTTCCCAACTCCTTTTTGTTCTTGAGTGAAGTTGTAATAGATTCTCTCACAGTCTTGATTTATTTTTGTTTTATTAGAGAATTTTTATTTTTTGTAATTGGTACATATTCATTTATTTTTTCGTTGTCTTTAAGTAGTTGTCCAAAGGGCTTTCAAGTCAGCCTGTGAATTTGTAAGCAATGCATCCTGTTCCGTGCCACCTTTCTCATTGTTTTCCCTCATTGAATTTCGGTATTTGGACTATTGTTGGTTTAGTTTGTATTTTCTTAATACGTTCAAAACTTTGGATTATATCTTGGTTATTATGAACAATGTGTTGTGGACAGTGAATTCTATTACAGTCCTCTTAATGTTCTTGTTTTTGTTTTTTTTGGGGGCCGATTTTATAGCTTGGTATTTGGAATCTGCTCTATGCGGAGTCAGCCTGAAACTTGGGCAGTCTCAAGTTCCCCCACCCCTTTATAGATGGCACAGAATTTAAAATCTAGAACACCTACAAAGGCCTGGCATTGGTGGCTCACGCCAGCAATCCTAGCTACTCAAGAGGCTGAGATCTGAGGATCACAGTTCAAAGCCAGCTAGGGCAGGAAAATCCATGAGACTCTTTATCTCCAATAAACCACTCAGAAAACCAGAATTGGCACTGTGGCTCAAGTGGTAGAGCTCTGGCCTTGAGCCAACGAGCTGAGGGATAGCGCCCAGGCCCAGAGTTCAAGCCCCACAACTGATCAAAAAAAAAAAAAAACTACCAAGTCGTGCTCTCTTTCTTTCTTTGAAGAGTTGACTCCTATCCATCTTCTCATGTTTTTGTTTTCCTGTGACTTAAGATTGGTTTTTGTTTTGTTTTGTTTTGTTTTTGGTTGGTCGTGGGGCTTGAACACTGGGCCTGCGCACTGTCCCTCAGTCTTCAGCTCAAGGCTAGTGCTCTACCACTTGAGCCACAGCATTACTTCAGGTTTTCTAGTGGTTTATTGGAGATAAGAGTCTCACAGACTTTCCTGGCCGGGCTGGCTTTGAACCTCGATCCTCAGATCTCAACCCCTGAGTAGCTAAGATTATAGGCATGAGCCACTAGTTTCCAGCTCTTCAAATAGTTTTAAATTTAAAAAAAAGTCCAAGATTTGGGCTGGGAAGGTAGCTCAGTGGTAGAGTGCTTGCCTTGCATGCATGAGGCCCTGGGTTCTATTCCTCAGCACCACATATGTAGAAAAAGTCAGAAGTGGTCCTGTGGTTCAAGTGGTAGAGTGCCCGCCTTGAGCTGAAGAGCTCAGGGACAATACCCAGGCCCAGAGTTCAAGCCCCACAACTGACCCCCCCCCCCCAAAAAAAAAAACACTTCTGTATGGGTCAAACACATCATTTCTCTGTGTGTGTGTGTGTGTGTGTGTGTGTGTGTGTGTGTGTGTGTGTGTGTGTGTGTGTGTGTGTGTGTGTGTGTGTGTGTGTGTGTGTGTGTACGTACACTAAACTAGAGCTTTTTGTGGGAGTTGATTGGAGATAAGAGTCTCAGGGAATTTTCTTTCTGGGCTGGCTTCAAACTGCATTTCTCAGCTCTCAGCCTCCTGAGTAGCTAGGAGACAGTGTGAGTCACCAGCACTCTGCTCATTTTGCTTTAAGCTCTTCCTGTTTTCCTACACCTGGCTGCATATATTGTTGATTCTTTTGTAATTTTGCTCTTACCAGAGTTTTAACCCAGGACCTCGTAAGTTGCTTATCTTGCGCTTTTACACTTTTTGCCTGGTAGTTGGATAGAGCCTTGGGAACTTTTCTGCCTGGGCTGGCTTCATGCTTTGCTCTTCCTGATCTCAGCCTTTTGAGTAGCCAGGATCACATGTGAAATACCGGTGCCCCGCAAGATTGGCTCTTTTCAGTACATAGGTGCTGGTGCAGGGTAGAATCTGCTTGTCAGGGCCAAGTATACAGGTTAAGTTGTGTGTCCCTGCCACTGATTATTGTTTTTGTGCCTGGAGTTGGCTATCTGGACAGGCCATTGTACTTTCCCTCTTACAAGTGATTCCTTTCAGCTTTATAAAGTTGAACAGCCTTCTGAAACATACCATTATATAAGCCAAATATGGCCTTAACAAACAACCTCCCCCCTCCCCCAATTTGTAGAGGTGCTGTAGAGGTGTGTTAGATTGTAATGTAGTATTTTTTCTTTTTGATATTGTAGTGTTTTAAGAATCAAAGCATCTAGGCTGGATGGAATTTAGCATCAATAAAAGTCCCCTTTCTGTTCAGAAAGTTGTAAAGTGCATGAAGATGAAGCAGACACCAGAAATCCTTGGCAATGGAAATGGAAAGACTCAGAACTGCGAAGTGAACCACGAATGTTCTGTATTCCTCAGCAAAGCTCAGCTTTCCAACAGCCTACAGGAAGGGGTCATGCAGAAGTTTAATGGCCACGATGCACTTCCTTTTATTCCTGCTGAGAAGTTGAAAGATCTTACTTCCCGTGTGTTTAATGGAGAACCTGATGCTCATGATGCCAAATTGTGTTTTGAGTCCCAGGAAGCAAAAGGAATTGGGACACCACCCAACACAACCCCTGTCAAAAACGGCTCTCCAGAAATTAAGCTGAAAATTACCAAAACATACATGAATGGGAAGCCTCTTTTTGAATCTTCCATCTGTGGCGACAGTGCTGCTGAGATGTCTCAATTGGAAGAAAACGGACAAAAAATGGAGAGCAAAGCAAGGAGGAACAGGAAGAGGAGCATAAAATATGACTCCTTACTGGAGCAAGGCCTTGTGGAAGCAGCTCTAGTGTCTAAGATCTCAAGTCCTGCAGAAAAAAAGGTATTTGAGAGTTTCTGTCAGGTCATGTGACAAGAGCAGTGTACAAATCCATATGAGATGCCTTCGTGTGTGCACTTGGAGAGGGTTGGGATGGGCCTGGTGCTGGTAGTCCTGGTCGCATAGGGCTGGTGCTCATGGAACCTTGATGGCAAGTCAGATTCAGCGGCCATGGGACTGTTGCCTCTGTAGGTCTTTAGCTGCCTTCTCTGCCATTTGAGGGGCAAGGGAGATTACTAAAATACTAAAAAGAGGTAAAACCAACTTCTGAACCCAGGCATGCCAATTTCCATGTGTTTTCTAGACAACTTGAGGCTCACTGTTTTCATAGATGCTGTCTTCTAGGCACTCCTAGGCTGACGGTCTGTGGAAACACAGGGTCCACTGTGAGGCTTAACGCTGTGCTATCACACACCTGGAAGCAGAGCTATATCATGCAGATGTGCTGCCTCTGTCCTTCCTGCTTACACTGCTGGCCACTCGGAGGCCTCAGACAGCGGTCCTGCAGATGGCTGCCTCCTTGAGGATTGGCACAGATGCCTGAGGAGGTCTGAGCTGTGCTTCCAAAGAGAACGGAATCCAGAGTGACTTCACAAAGATTTGCCCTTTGGGAGAATATTCCTCTTCAAAACCTGCCTATGTTCCAGAGATGGGGAGACCTAAGGCTTACAGTACTCTTAGCACTCAGAACATGACGGGGCCCTGCCTCACTCAGCACAGGGTGTCTTCATGGGCCTTGAAAGAGTGAGCGTCAGATAGGTGGCCGGGGTCAGGGCCATTGTAGATTTGGGGTTCTGAGAATAAAACACGGTTGAAGGCCATCTTCCAAGTTAAGGAAATCAATTTACAGAGAGACTTTTGTAATGTTGAACACTCACTAGACATGGTGTGGACCTTTTTGGGGTCAGCAATTGTGATGAAGTGACATTGAGGCTAGGATATAAAGGATAGTAAGGGGAACATACTTTTGGATTCTTGGATGGTTTGCTTTTGTGTTTTTTTTTTTTTTTTTTTGGTCGGTTGTGGGGCTTGAACTCTGGGCCTGGGCGCTAACCCTGCGCTCTTCAGCTCAAGGCAAGCACTCTACTGCTTGAGCCACAGCACCACTTCCGGTTTTCTAGTGGTTTATTGGAGATAAGAGTCTCACGGACTTTTCTGCCTTGGCTGGCTTTGAACCGTGATCCTCAGATCTCAGCCTCCTCAGTAGCTAGGATTACGGGCGTGAGCCACTGGTGCCCGGCTTGCTTTTGTGTTTTTTGTAGTGTATGGGATTGAACTCAGGGTCTTGAGCATGTAGGCAAATGCTTTTATCCCTAAGTGATATTCAGCCCTCCCTGTGTACCTTGAACTTTCAGCCTGATTACTCCTTGGTCTTATAGGTAGGTGAAAAGCTATGTTTAGAGGTAGAAAGCTATGTTTAGAGGTAGTTATTGGATGTCAATGTTTGTCTTTTGTTTTTACTTCCAGATTTCAGTTAAGAAAGAATCCTGTCCTAACACTGGCAGAGACAAGGAGCACTTGTTGAAGTACAACGTGGGTGATTTAGTGTGGTCCAAAGTATCTGGTTACCCCTGGTGGCCTTGCATGGTGTCCGCTGACCCACTTCTTCACAACTATACCAAACTTAAAGGTACTGCCTTGTTGTTGTTTTTTTTTTTAATGATCAGGTTTTGCACTTCTACCTTTGTATCTAATGCGTCTTATCACCAGGCTTCTTTCTCCCATCCCCCTAAGTGGACCTGCTATAGTCATTATTGTAGTTTCACCTAAGGTGGGTGACTGGTTCAGATATGACACAGGGCCTGGGCCCGAGGCTGGCCCTCTCCCACTTGATCCACAGCACCACTTCCAGCTTTTTTTGTTTATATGGTATTGAAGAATCGAACCCAGGGCTTCACCTTCCCAGCCCCAGTATACTTCTGGTCCAGCTTCCACATGTGAGAGAAGGCATGTGCCATTTGTCTCCCTGGCCTGTACTACCTCAGCATGGTTTTTCTAGGTTCATCCATTTTCCTGCAAATGATTTAATGTTCTTTCAGTGGCTGCATAAGATCCCGTTGTGTATAGATACCACATTTTTTGCATCCACTCACTGATTATGGGACATCTGATTGCTAACCATTTTTAATTAGCATATATAGTTGTGGTTTTCTTTGTAACATTTCCACACATGCCTACAATGTGCCCCGTCAACTTTACCTCTTTTTATCACTCTCCCTATCTCCTTCCACTTAGAGTGATTTCAACTAGTTTCATTGTTTTATTTTCATATATGCGTATAAAGTACTCTTATAGACACTCTTGTCCCTGCCACTGATACTTCCCAACAGAGCTTACTTTAGTCCCCCATCATTTTCTTTTTTAGTGTATATTTAGTTTTACTGAGGTTTTTTCTTTGGGGGGATACGGTCGTGGGACCTGAACTCTGGGCCTGGGCGCTGTCCCTCAGGTCTTCAGCTCAAGGCTAGTGCTCTACCACTTGAGCCACAGCGCCACTTCCGGCTTTTTTCTTTTTGCTTATGTGGTGCTGAGGAATTGAACCCAGGGCCTCATGCATGCAAGGCAAGTGCTCTACGACTGAGCCACCTTCCCAGCCCCTACTGAGGGGTTTTTTACAAGAGAATTTTACGTATGTGTATATATGTGTGTATCCTATAATTTGAACTCAGAGCCTTGCACTTGCTTAGCTTTTTTTTCTTGGCTGGCACTGCACTACTCGAGCCATGCTCCTAGCCTTGCAGATAGAATCTCATCGACTTTTCTGGCCAGCCTGGTTTCCAGCAGTGATCCTTCAAATCTTAACCTCTTTTGTAGCTAAGATTACTGGCTTGAGTCACTGGCTCCTGACCCATATATTAATATTTTAATCAGGATAATGTCCTCTAATTGCTTTCTTTTTCCCCACCTTTCCCACTCCCTATTGCTTAACTACTTTCTTATGCCATCTTTATGTATAGTGACAGTATGTTTTGATAGTCACCCTTCATCATTTTCTTTTTTTCTTTTTTTTTTTTTTTTGTTGTTCATGGGCTTGAACTCTGGGCCTGGGCGCTGTCCTTCAGCTCTTAAGCTCAAGGCGAGCACTCTACCACTTGAGCTACAGCACCACTTCTGGTTTTCTGGTGGTTTATTGGAAATAAGAGTTTCATGGACTTTGCTGCCGGGCTGGCTTTGAACTGTGATCCTCAGACCTCAGCCTCCTGACTGGCTGGGATGACAGGCGGGAGCCACCGGCGCCCAGCTCCCTTCATCATTCCTTTCCCTCTTCCTGATCCTTCCTCAACCCCCTGTTTATTTCTTGTGGTACTGGGGATTGAACCCAGGGCCTTGTGCATGTTAGGCAAGCATTTTGCCTTCCCCAGTCCTTTATTACTATTTATTTTTATTAATTAGTAGTTGTTTCTTTTTGGTCCGGTCGTGGGGCCTGAACTCTGGGCCTGGGTGCTGTCCCTCAGCTCTTCAGCTCAAGGCTAGTGCTCTACCACTTGAGCCACAGCGCCACTTCCGGCTTTTCTTTTCTTTTTGCTTATGTGGTGCTGAGGAATCGAACCCAGGGCCTCAGGCATGCAAGGCAAGCGCTCTACCACTGAGCCACCTTCCCAGCCCATTAGTAGTTATTTTTATTATTTATTTATTTACTTATTTTTTGGGTCGGTCATGGGGCTTGAACTCTGGGCCTGGGTGCTGTCCCTCAGCTCTTCAGCTCAATGCGTGTGCTCTACCAGTTGAACCACAGTGCCACTTCCAGTTTTCTAGTGGTTTATTGGAGATAAGAGTTTCATAGACTTTCCTGCCTGGGCTGTTGGGCTGGCTTTGAACTGTGATCCTCAGATCTTAGCCTCCTGAATAGCTAGGATTACAGGTGTGAGCTACCACCACCTGGCTTATTTTCATATTTTTAAATTAATTTATTATTGTTACAAAGGGATTACAATTACCCAAGTAAGGTGATGAGTACATTTTCCTTTGTTCCCTCATTCTTCATTATTTTTTAGACAGGGCCTCAATATGTAGTCTAGGATGGTCTTAAACTGGCTATGTAGCTTATGCTGGCTTTGAACTTGGTGTTCATGCCTCAGTTTCCCCAAGTGCTGAGATTATAAGCATGTATCACTACATTTGGTTCTGGAAACTGTATATAAAGTTTGGATATGATTTGAAGACGATGAGATGTGTCACGTACAGAATAAGGAAGGGTGAGCATCTGAAGCCTTGGCCAGACTAGGCTGATACTCTGGCCTGGTATGTCTGACCAGTCAGACTGTGTGGCCCTCATGCCTGTATGCATGAACTGTGCCTTCTGATCTTTGGCTAGAGCCACAGAGTTCACACAGCAACAGTGTTTCCTCTCACTTGGGCCTGAGTCCTTAACGTCGTTTCATGTCCAGCTAGGCCTCTTGTCTGGCTGTGGAGCAGGTGGCTGTGAGGAATAAGGTACAACTGTTACCTCCTGACAGTTATGCACTGGAAGGGCTGGGTTCAAGATGAGGAACCAAGTGCCCTGCCTGCGTCCTGTCCTGGTCTCTTGTCCCGAGGATTGCTGGACCTCTGTTGGGGGTTTGTATTCCTTAGGACTTGAGCAGAAGAGGAGTCTCTGGCCTCGGTTCATCAGTTTCCCTGGGAGACTTTCAATGTCTTTGCCAGGATGAGGAGAATCCCCCCAAAGTGTAGCAAAAACAAGGCATCTAGACTGAAAGAAGAGCCGGTTGACTAGCATTTGTCCTCCTTTGGTAGGGAATGAACCGGCATGTATCACCCCCAGCCCTGGTGTAGCAGTGTGTGTGTTTGGGTGTGCGTATGCCTGATGAATTGCTGCTTTCTCAGCTATCTAAAATGGCAGATCTCTCACTTCCACCTCATTTGTCTGCATAGTCTATCACCATGCCTTTTCTCCTGTTTTTGAGAAGCTGTGTTAAAATTTTCCATTAGGATAATGGATTTGCCATCTTCTACTGTTCTGTCAACTTTGCTTTACCATTTTTAAGGCTCTGGTGCTCTCCAGGGACAGAAACTTTAGCATGATGATTCATGTTCTTTGCTTCTCAGAGAACTGTGTGGTCTTTTGTCTTTGTGATGTTGCCCCTGTGTTCTGTTCCTGCTGCAGACACCACTTTATGATATCTCTTCCTTCCTGGAGCTCTAGCTCGTGTAATCCATTCTGTGTGGATCATCAACTGTTGTCAACTCAGCAAGCTCCCCCGAATCCAGAGAGACGATTGGCTCAGCATGCCAGGGTTACTTTGTCTGATGAGTTGTGATGGGGAGGCAGTTGGGCTCAGGACTGTTAGAGAAGGCCAGGTTCTCTTAGAAGGTACAGGTAGTGCAGAATGTTAGTGACAAGCATTTTCAGAGGTTGGCAGAGAAAGAGAGGATTACTAACTGATTAATTGTATGATTAAAATGGAATAGCAAGATTTTTACCACTTACTTTGACCAAATACACTCACAGAGGAGGAAAAATTAAGCTTTTCTTAGAAAAATACTAAGTATTAAAGAACTTCAAAAAAAGTAACTTTTGGGCTGGGAAGGTGATTCAGTGGTAGAGCATTTGCCTTGCATGCCTGAGGCCCTGGGTTCGATTCCTCAGCACCACATAAGCAAAAAGAAAAAAGCCAGAAGTGGCGCTGTGGCTCAAGTGGTAGAGTGCTAGCCTTGAGCTGAAGAGCTGAGGGACAGCGCCCAGGCCCAGAGTTCAGGCCCCACGACCAGACCCAAAAAAAAAAAAAAAAAGAGCCTGGCTTTAAACCACAGTCCTCAGATCTTGGCCTCCTGAGGAGCTAGGATTAGAGGTGTCAACACCAGTGCCCAGCTTCATTTTCATTCGTAAGAAAAATTTAGAAGATTAAAGTAATGAAGCAAATCACTAATCCCTTGACATATTCTTGAATTTCAAGTATTTTCAAGGTAAGTTTGCATATTTCTAAAGAAATCCTAAAGTACCAGGGGTGTGTGCCTATAATCCTAGCTACTCAGGAGGGTGAGATCTGGTTGAAAGCCAGCAGGAAAGTCCGTGAGACTTACATCTCCAATTAACTCCCAGAAGACCAGAAGTGGAGCTGTGGCTCAAAGTTGGTGGAGCACTATTCTTGAGCAAAAAGAAAAAACATAAAAAAAAAAAAAACAAAGCTCAAGGACAGCACCTAGTCCCTGAATTCAAGCCCCATGGCCAAAAAAAGAAATGTACCCATTTCATGTAATCCTTCTGTACATCACCCTTATAATAACAAAATATTTTTTAAAAAATCTAATAAACATTTAAACTATTCTAGAAAATTATATTGAAAGATTAATAATTAAAATTGTTCCTATCTTCCCATTAATTCCCCAAAGGTAATTATTTTTAAATCTTTAAACATTCACATTTCAAATGGTGGTAATTTTTGATTGCTTACTTAGTCATTTTAACTTTTTATTAGGAAAAGATTGAATTCTTCATTTCCTTTTTCCTTCCTTCCTCCTGTTCTCAGTGTGTGTGTGTGTGTGTGTGTGTGTGTGTGTGTGTGTGTGTGTGTGTGTGTGTGTGTGTGTGTGTGTGTGTGTGTGTGTGTGTGTGTGTGTGTGTGTGTGTGTGTGTGTGTTAGGGCTTGGATTCAGGGCCTTGCACCCTCACTTGGCTTTTTTGTTCAAAGCTGACACTCTACCACTTTAGGCAATGCCTCCACTTCCAGCTCTCTCTTCGTTTATTGAAAGACTCGTGCTATGTAGCCCATTTGGCCTCAAAGTCTTGATCCTTCTGCCTTAGTCCCTCAAGTGCTGGGATTAAAGGCATGTGTGGCAGACCCAGCTCTCCCTATTCTCTTTATATAATTGTCACAATTTCATTAAATCTAAGATAATTATTTACCTATTTTTTACTGTCTTACATATCATTCAGTGAAAAGTCAAGTTGTTTGGTATAATCGTGTGTACACATACATACACATTTTTTTTTGGGGGGGGGGGTCTGGTTATGGGGCCTGAACTCTGGGCCTGGGCGTTGTCCCTCAGCTCTTCAGCTCAAGGCTAGCGCTCTACCACTTGAGCCACAGTGCCACTTCCGGCTTTTTTCTTTTTGCTTATGTGGTGCTGAGGAATCGAACCTCAGGCATGCAAGGCAAGCGCTCTACCACTGAGCCAACTTCCCAGCCCCTCTTTTTTGTAGTATTGAGGATCAAACCTAGGGCCTGAGTTGTAACTGCATACTAGCTAGCTAGGAAAGTGTTTTTATCACCCTACATTTTCCTTGAACATTTTTTTGGTTTTCCTTGGAGTTGTTACATTATAATCATTATCATTATTACTGGTGTTGGTCCTGGGGCTTGAACGCAGGGCCTGGACGCTGTCCCTGAGCTTTTTTCGCCCAAGGATAGCATTCTATCACTTGAGTTACACCTCTACTTCTGGATTTTTTGGTAGTTTGTTGAAATTAAGATTCTCACGGACTTTTGTAAGCCTGGGCTGGCTTTGAACTGTGGTCCTCGTATCTTAGTTTCCAGAGTAGCTAGGATTACAGGCATAAGGCACAGGTACCTTTTTTCAAGTTTCATCTTCCTGTGATACGTTTTTTTCCCTATCTATGTAGTAGTTTTCTCCTACAAAAATAATAATAAAAACCTGTGAATCCTGTCTTTTCTGTTTCTTGGAACATACCTTTCAACCTTTTTTCCTTGTGACTGAGACTTATTCTCTTCTAGTGCTCTTTCCTGTTGCCTGCTCTGGGTTGCTGGCTTTTAATCATTTGCCCTCAAATTTTGAGTTGTGTTGTTTGTTATTTCTCCTTCTTTACTGGCATACACTATTTTTATTTTGTTGGTGATTGAACCCAAAGCCTCCCACATACTGGACAAGTGCTTTATCATTAAGCTACAACTCTAATCCTGGAGTACATTTGTACCATCCTCAAAAATTTATATGGGAGGTAGATTTGAATCCTTGTACTTCAGAGGGTATATTATCCTCACACTTGATTAATGGCTTTTTGGAGTAAGGACTCTTACATTGAGAATATAACCTACTTCAGCATTTTAAAGATGCTACTCTATAATTTTTTGCATCCATAGTTTTTGGTCTTTGTTGTAGTACTGTACCATTCTATGTCTTTTCTATTCCTGTCTTTTTTTTTTTTTTGGTGCCAATATTGGGGCTTGAATTCAATTCAGGGCCAGAACACTTTCCCTTATCTTTTTCTCTGAAGGCTAGCCTTCTATTACTTGAGCCCATACCTCCCTCCACTTCCAGCTTTTTGCTGGTTAATCACAGAGATAAGAATTTCTTGGCAGCTGGAGGCTGGTGGTTCATGCCTGTAATCCTAGCTACTCAGGAGACTGAGATCTGAGGATCACAGTTCAAAGCCAGTCTGGGCAGGGAAGTCTGTGTGAGACTTTTTTTTTGTTAGTCATGAAGCTTGAACTCTGGGCTTGAACACTGTTCCTCAGCTCTTCAGCTCAAGGCCAGCGCTCTACCAGTTGAGCCACTGTGTCACTTCTGGTTTTCTGAGTGGTTTAGTGGAGATAAGAGTCTCACAGACTTTCCTGCCCAGCCTGGCTTTGAACCTCAATCCTCAGATCTCAGCCTCCTGAGTGGCTAGGATTACAAATGTCAACCACTGGTGCCTGGCTTGAGACTTTTATCTCCAATAAACTATCAGAAAACCCAGAAGTGGCACTGTGGCTCAAGTGGTAGAGCACTGGCCTTGATCTGAAATGCTGAGGAACAGTGTCCAGGCCCAGAGTTCCGGCCCCATGACCACCACCACCGCCACCACCACCAACAAAAAGAATTTCATGGAGTTTTCTGCTAGGTCTAGCTTTGAACCATGATCTTCAGATCTCAGCCTTTGGATTAGCTAGAATTATAGGCATCAGTGCCTAGTGGTATTTGAAAGATTTTAATAGCTATTTCTTTTCCTTTGTTCTCTTTTCATAGAGAACAGTGTGCTTCTCCATTTGGAATCTTTTGCAGAGCTTGTCCAGAACTTACTTGTTTTTGTTTTTGTTTCTTTTTGGTCAGTAGTGGGGCTTGAACTCTGTCCCTCAGTTCTTCAGCTCACGCTAGTGCTCTACCACTTGAGTCACAGCACCTCTTCCAGCTTTTTCTGCTTATGTGGTGCTGAGGAATTGAACCCAGGGCCTCATGCATGCAAGGCAAGCACTCTACCACTGAGCCACCTTCCCAGCCCTCTTTTTTTTATTAAATCCTGATTACTAAGTAGTCTACAAAGGAGTTACAATCCCCTAAATTGGGTGATGGGTGTGGTATTTCTTGGTTGATGCATGTTGAAGTCTTGAGGACCTCTAGAGGGAGGAGATGAAGTAGCTTGAGTTGATTTCTTTTCGAGTTAGATTTGAGCTTAGGTATTCAGGAGGCTGAGATAAGAGGATCTAAACTCTTAGCTCCAATTAACCACTGGAAAAAAAGCTAGAAGCAGAGCTTTGACAAGCATAAAGCTTAGGGCAGCACCCAGTTCAAGCTTTAGAACTTGGCGGGAAGGGGGGGGAGATATGTGGGCACACACACGAAATTAGGATGCGTTTTTACGGTTAAGAAAATGAACTTCAGGGCCTGGGAAGGTGGCTCAGTGGTAGAGTGCTTGCCTTGCATACATGAGGCCCTGGGTTCGATTCCTCAGTACCACATAAGCAGAAAAAGCCAGAAGTGGTGCTGTGGCTTAAGTGGTAGAGTGCTTGCCTTGAGCTGAAGAGCTGAGGGACAGCGCCCAGACCCAGAGTTCAAGCCCAGGACTGGCAAAAAAAAAAAAAAGAGAAAAAAGAAAAAATGAACTTCAGTTGTTTTACTGAGTGAACTTCAGAGCAACAATAGAGTTGTCAAATTTCATCCTAAATTCTAATGCTACGTTTTAACGTTTTATTTTCAAAAATTAGGTCAGAAAAAGAGTGCACGCCAGTATCACGTGCAGTTCTTCGGTGATGCTCCGGAAAGAGCCTGGATATTTGAGAAGAGCCTTGTGGCCTTTGAAGGAGAAGGGCAGTTTGAGAAATTGTGTCAGGAAAGTGCTAAGCAGGCTCCCACCAAAGCTGAGAAAATTAAGGTGATAGAGTTTCTTTGGTATATTTTTAGATTAACATATTAATTTTTATTGTGCTATTTGTTTTGAACTAAAATAGTTGTTTATCAATTAGAATTGATTTCTGATTTTTTTCTTAAAATTATATGCTTTATTTAAATTTGTGCTATAGACACAGATATATATCTATAAACATGTATTCATTGGCTATCCTTTGGTGATTTATTGTTATTTCTAAATGTAACTGAAGATAAAAAAGTGTCCTTTAAGTGAGCTGAATTTTATGTTTGTGTAATGAAATTTTCTATGTTTTCTGTTTAGCTGTTGAAACCTATTTCAGGGAAATTGAGGTCCCAGTGGGAAATGGGCATTGTCCAGGCAGAAGAAGCTGCAAGCATGTCAGTAGAAGAACGGAAAGCCAAGTTCACCTTTCTCTATGTGGGGGGTCAGCTGCGCCTCAATCCTCAAGTAGCTACAGAGGCTGGGGTTGCTGCCGAGCCTTTGGGAGGAGGGCCAGACTCCTCAGGGGCCGTTGAAGAGGCTGCTGTTGATGCCAAGTCTGTGAGAGAAGAAGGTGTGCCCATGAAGAGAAGGCGAAGAGGGAAGAGATCCAGCTCCGCAGAGAACCAAGAGAGTGACCCTGGCACAGAAAAGAGTACTCCTCAAAAGGTGGCAGAGGCTGACCCCAAGAGAGGAGTAGGCTCACCTCCCGGAAGGAAGAAAGCCACGCCCTCTGCCCCACGGAGCAGGAGGGGAGACGCGGCTTCCCAGTTTCTGGTTTTCTGTCAGAAGCACAGGGATGAGGTCAGTACTCGGATGCCACCATTTCCAAATCTGGGGAACATCCCAGTAGGCCTTCGGTGTTTTGTCACTGGTCCCTCCGCAGCCTGCAGTGACTCTTGTATATTGATTTTAGGTCTAGTAAGTTCTGTTGGGGAATATCATTCTAACCCCTGGGAACAAAGACACTTATTTGTCTTTTTGTTGTTGTAGTTGTTGTTGTTGTGGGGCTTGAACACTGGGCCTGGGCGCTGTCCCTCAGCTCTTCAGCTCAAGTCTAGTACTGTACCACTTGAGCCACAGTGCCACTTCTGGTTTTCTAGTGGTTTATTGGAGATAAAGAGTTTCACGGACTTTGCTGCCCAGGCTGGCTTTGAACCGCAAGCCTCAGCTCTCAGCCTGCTGGGTAGCTAGGATTATAGGTGTGAGCCACTGGTGCCCAGCATACTTATTTTTCTGTGTACTTCTGAGTTGCTACCCATTTCCTCTCAAGTGGTTAAGAAGATAGCAGAGATAGGGAAGTGAGTTTCAGTGGATTACTCTTTGCCATGATCTTATCCTTGGCAACCAGCTCTGGCAGTATTTTCTCCAGCAGGCTGCTCCAGAGCTTCTAGTTTGGGGCACATACATGTATGAGCTGATGTATTCACTAGCACTGAGTCTGTGGAAGATTTATTTCCATGATATTTACTATTTTTATGCCAATCCCAGAGCTTGAACTCAGGGTCTGGGAGTTGTCCCTAAATTTCTTTGCTCAAGGCTTAGTGCTCTGCCACTTGGGCCATAGCTCCTTGATACTTAAAAGAACATGGGCTGGGTGTTGGTGTCTCACACTTGTAATCCTACTCTGGCAGTTGAGATCTGAGGATTGCAGTTCAGAGCCAGACTCTTAGCTCCGGTTTAACCACCAGAAAACTGAAAGTGGAACTGTGGCTCAAAGTGGTAGAGCGCTAGCTTTGAGTAAAAAGAGCTCAGGGTCAGCACCCAGGCCCTGAGTTCAAGCCCCATGATTGGACAAAAAACAAAAAACAAACATGGGTTGGGAATGTGGCTTAGTGGTAGAGTGCTTGACCAGCATACGTGAGGCCTACAGTAAGATTCCTTGGTACCACAAAAATAAACAGTAATATGTCAGTGATTAAAGCACTTAAATATTCTTTATTTTCATAAAATCCATGATCTGTTGATAGATAGGAAAAGCTCAATTCCATCATAAGGAGTTGAGGCTATCCATTTTGGGTCATAGTAACTTACTTTGAATTGAGTGGGTTATAGTGTAGGACTTAAAAGACTTTTTATATGGTTTTTAATTTTACTTTCTTGGGAATTTCTGTTTAGAAGTCCAAATCCCGATCGTGATTAAAGGTACCAATAAGAAATAGTGTTCAGAGCCAGGTGCCGGTGGCTCACGCCTGTAATCCTAGCTACTGAGGAGGCTGAGATCTGAGAATCGCAGTTCAAAGCCAGCCCGGGCAGGAAAGTCCGTGAAACTCTTATCTCCAATAAACCACTAGAAAACCGGAAGTGGTGCTGTGGCTCAGGCAGTAGAGCGCTCACCTTGAGCTCAAGAGCGCAGGTCAAGCCCAGAGTTCAAGCCCCGCGACTGACAAGAAAGAAAGAAAGAAAGAAAGAGTGTCTGGGCACATGCTGTGGCTTATATCCATAATCCCAGCTACTTGGGAGACAGCAATTGTGAGGATCATAATTCGAGACCAGCCCTCAGAAAACTTAACAAGACTTTATCTTCTTTTTTTTTTTTTTTTTGTCGGTCGTGGGGCTTGAACTCTGGGCCTGGGTGCTGTCCCTCAGCTCTTCAGCTCAAGGCGAGCGCTCTACCACTTGAGCTACAGCACCACTTCCGGTTTTCTGGTGGTTTATTGGAGATAGGAGTCTTACAATCTCTCCTGCCCGGGCTGGCTTTGAACAGCGATCCTCAGATCTCAGCCTCCTGAGTAGCTAGGGTTACAGGCGAGAGGCACCAGCGCCCGGCGACTTTATCTTCTTTAATAGCTGAGTGTGTTGATTACATGATTGCACCTGTAATTTCAACTGTGCAGGCTTCATGGATTGGAGGGCTGTGGTCTTAGACAAGCTCTGGGTGAGCATGTAAGACCCTGTCTGAAAGCAAAAATGAACTGTATGGCTTTGTTTTGTCTTCAAGATAGTCTCCCTATGTAGCCCAAGATGCTCTGAACTCTTATACTTTCTGATAAAAGAAAGTATAGGGCTGGGAAGTTGGCTCAGTGGTAGAGTGCTTGCCTTGCATGCCTGAGGCCCTGGGTTCGATTCCTCAGCACCACATAAGCAAAAAGAAAAAAGCCGGAAGTGGCGCTGTGGCTCAAGTGGTAGAGCGCTAGCCTTGAGCTGAAGAGCTGAGGGACAGCGCCCAGGCCCAGAGTTCAGGTTCCACGACCAGACACAAAAAAAATAAAATAAAATAAAGTATAAAAGGACTTTCTTTTTTCCCCCTATTATTAATTATTATTATTATTACTGAGCCAAGATTTATTGAACTGGATGAATCAGTAACTGGGGCTTGGGGAGTAGAGATCATATAACATACAGAATGTTTAAATTGACAGAGGGGTTCTGGGTGCTGACGCTAGGAGATTCTGATTCAGAGACAGATGAGGAAGACAGAGGAAGGCGACAGCTGGGTGGGGTAGGATCTTGGCTGTTGTGGGTATTCGTTCTGCCCAGTCCTATTATTTTTGTAGCAGATTTTTTTTATTGTGATTAAGTGATTACATAAATTTCACAAATTTCACAGTATTGTGAGATAGTGATACTTAGTTAAGGTCACAAACACATTCTAACCTTCATGGGGCAAATTGTTAAAAGGGCTTTCTTAATCCTTGAATGGTATCTCTCAGAACCTTTTCAGCAAAGATCCTACTTATTGATGATGCGGTAGAAGCATTTTCATCAAAATCATAAGACATTCTGCCTTGTTTACCACTTACTGAAAGTTACATTGGAAATATCAGCAAGTATAGTATAATAAAAGGAGAGGCATAGTTGGAAAGCAAGCAAGCTGTTATTATTTGCAGATGTCTATGTGGAAAACTGGAGAACGTATAGGAAGTCCGATTTCCTATATTGAAGACTGACAATAAAATCAGTGTATATACAAGTGCTGCAACAAGGATGAAATGCAGTGCTAACATTAACATTGATATAAAACAGAAAAAGCAAGGGCTTGGACAGCAGTCCTATTGAATCTGACTTTGGAGATAAATGACATGTTGCCAGACCTAAATAGAGATGTATCCAGATGCAGGCATTTCAGTATTGTGAAGGTCTTTGTTCCTTCTGTTTCAGTCTACAAATTCAGTGCAGTAAAAATAAACTCCCCCAAAAGTAGTGTGCACTGAGGGCTGGATATTCACTTAGTCACATTTGAAGAGAAGCTGGGCTTGAGGAACTGCCTGGCGGACTAGATATGGAAAACTCTGTTACTAAAACAGTGACATTCATGACAGGGACTTCACCCAGGAGCAAACTCTTGAGCACTGTGGGAATTCATGACAGAACTACAGCCAGTCTGCGCAGTGGTTGGCTGTTCGGAGGGGTGCTGAGATCATGATTTAAAAACTCAGCCCCCAAGGGAGAATAAATAGCTTTATTCTTGGGAGAGAGGATCTGTTGAATAAGTAAAACTTACAAAATTTGTAAGGAGCCGTTTAAATGAAAACTTATGTGCTAAGAACACCATAAATAATTGAAAAAGAATTGAGGGACAAGCCAGGCCCTGGTGGCTCATGTGTGTAATCCTAAGAGACTGAGATGTAAGGATCAAGGTTCAGAGCTAGCCTGGGCAGGAAAGTCTGTGAGTTGTTTTTTTGTTTTTTTGTTTTTTTTTGCCAGTCCTAGGGCTTGAACTCGGGGCCTGGGCTTCTTTTGCGCAAGGACTTCTTTTGTTCACTCCACCATTTGAGCCACAGTGCCATATTGGACTTTTTCTGTTTATGATATACTGAGGAATTGAACCTGGGGCTTCATGCGTGCTAGACAAGCTTATCTCCAATTAACTGCCAAAGAACCAGAACTGTTGCTGTGGCTTCAGTAGAGCACAAACATTGAGTGAAAAGGGTCAGAGACAGTGCTCAGGCCCTGAGTTCAAGCCTTAGGACTGATACCGCCCAAAAGAGGAGAGGGAGATTTAGTACACAAAAAGGTATTGCTTGGGGCTGGGAAGGTGGCTCAGTGGTAGAGCGCTTGCCTTGCATGCCTGAGGCCCTGGGTTCGATTCCTCAGCACCATATAAGCAAAAAGAAAAAAGGCCAGAAGTGGCGCTGTGGCTCAAGTGGTAGAGTGCTGGCCTTGAGCTGAAGAGCTAAGGGACAGCACCCAGGCCCAGAGTTGAGGCCCCACGACCGGACCCCCCCGCCCCCCCCCCCCCCAAAAAAAAAGAAGGTATTGCTTGACCCATCATTGGGAAACTTCATACTGAGGGTACAGGGCGCCCTTTGCCTTTGCAGCCACCAGGTAAGCAGTGTTGGACCAGGAGCTACCGGGGAGTTATGAAAAGGAGCAAGAAGGTAATTCTTGTAGAATGTTGGTAGAGGGTCATTTATCACACCTGTTTTGGAGAGAAATTTGGCAATATCTAATGAAATTGAAAATGTAGGCCGGGTGCCGGTGGCTCACACCTGTCATCCTAGCTACTCAGGAGGCTGAGATGAGGATCAAGGTTCAAAGCCAGCCTGGGCAGAAAAGTCCATGAGACTCTTATCTCTAATGAACCACCAGAGAACCAGAAGTGGTGCTCTGGCTCAACTGGTAGAGTGCTTGCCTTGAGCTAAAGAGCTCAGGGGCAGCATTCAGGCCCAGAATTTAAGCCCCATGACCAACAAAAAAGAAAAGAAAAGAAGGAAAATATGTTCCTTTTGTGTTACACTTTTACTCTTAGGAGTTTGCCCTAGAATAATTTTCTTCCTTCCAAGGAAGACACTAGAGCCTTCAAAACTAAAAAGTTACCAAATGCATGATAGTCGTGGTGTGTTCCTACAATGCAATTATACATAATGCAAATTTACTGGATATTGAAGAAGAAAGCAAGCTGCTGAAGGCTGTGATGATCCTGTTGCTTCCACAAAGTTTGAGCAACATATTATGTGGTTATACCTGTCTACCTTTGTCCATCTCAAAAGAGTAAATACTTAGCTGTGAAGATACATGCGTCTGCACAGCAGCTAAGTCCACCCAGAGGGCTGTCAGTACCACAGTTAGAAAAGCTGTGGTCACTGTTGGATTTGACATGGCACAGCGCTGCCATCAGCATGTGTGTGAATGGCCCAGCAGGCTGGCTGTGCCTGAAGGGGAGGGTAAGCTCTGAATGCTCACCACCAGCACTTGACACTTGGACTGAGACATGGTGGGCCACCATGTGCCTTCAGGCTCTGGAAGGCACATGGCTCCAGCTGGCAAAGCCATCTGGTCACATGTTTTCATTTTGTCTCTTACTTATGACAGAAAGGTCAATATCTGGGAATTCAGACCACTGCCCAGAGACCACCGTTTTTGTTTTTTGGACCCAGGACTAAGAAATGCACTGGAACTGAAAGCCTGGATAGTGTCATGCTGAGAGCCATGTTGACCAGGCTGAAGTTGTACACCTAGAGTTGGTTTGTTATCCACTATGGTACTAAGTCTGGCAAGTTGTGTGCGCATGCGCACACAAAGAGACACACACACAGAGACACACACACTCCTAGGGCTTGAAATCAGGGCCTGGGCACTGTTCCTGAACTTCTGCTCAAGGCTAGTGCTCTACCACTTGAGCCACAGTGCCACTTCCAACTTTTTCTGTTTATGTGGTGCTAAGGAATTGACCCCAGAGCTTCATGCTTGCTGGGCAAGCACTCTACCACTAAGCCACACTCCCAGCCCTGTTTTTAGTTCTTAAATGTAATTATTATTATTTTTTGGTCGGTAGTAAGGCTTGAACTCTGGGCCTGGGCACTATCCCTCAGCTCTAAAGCTCTAGGCTATCGCTCTACCACTTGAGCCACAGTGCCACTTCTGATTTTCAGGTGGTTTATTGGAGATAAGATTATCACTGACTTTCCTGCCCAGGCTGGCTTTGAACCGCGATCCTCAGATCTTAGCCTCCTGATTAGCTAGGATTACAGGCATGAGCCACCAGCGCCAGGCTAAATATAATTATTCTTTTTTGTTTTGTTTTGTTTTGTTTTGGTCCGGTCGTGGGCCTGAACTCTGGGACTGGGCGCTGTTCCTCAGCTCTTCAGCTCAAGGCTAGCGCTCTACCACTTGAACCACAGCGCCACTTCCGGCTTTTTTTCTTTTTGCTTATGTGGTGCTGGGGAATCGAACTCAGGGCCTCATGCATGCAAGGCCAGTGCTCTACCACTGAGCCACCTTCCCAGCCCCTAAATGTAATTATTCTTAAGGTGTTGTACAGAGATTAGGTGATAGCACAGTTCCTTTTGGACAATGTCACCCGTTGCTTTGCTTTTCCTCAGTTTCCCCCTCCCACCCTTGCTCACAAGTTCCATAGTTTCTTTGTTTGTTTTTTTTTTGTGTTTTGGTCAGTCATGGATGGGGCTTGCACTCAGGGCCTGGGCACTGTCTTTGAGCTTTTCTGCTCAAGGCTAGTGTTGTACTACTTTAGCCACGGAGCCACTTCCAGTTTTCTGGTGGTTAATTGGAGATAAGAGTCTCACAGACTTTCCTGCATGTGCTGGCTCCAACTGGGATCCTTAGATCTCAGCCTCCTGAGTAGCTAGTTCATTTAAAAAAAAAAAAACCAGAATGTTAGTATTATTGAGGTGTTATATGAACAGGTTACCATTTCATAATTCAGGTAATGTGTACCTTTCTCTGTCTTGGATAATATCACTCCTTCCTTCACTTTCTTTTTTTATTTTTCCCCTACCCCTTCACTTTCCCTCAATTTCCTTCTCCCCTTTCCTAAGTTTGCCCTGCCCACAAGGTACAAAATAGTTTTTTTTTTTTTTTCTTTTTTTCATTTTGTTTGTTTTTTGGTCATGGGGCTTGAAATCAGGCCTGGACACTGTCCCTGAGCTATTTTGCTCAAGGCTAGCACTCAACCACTTTGAATCACACATCCACTTCCTTTTGGTTTTCTGGTGGTTAATTGGAGATAAAAGTGTCACAGACTTTTCTTCCCAGGCTGGCTCTGAACCACGATCCTCAGATCTCAGCCTCTTGAGTAGCTAGGATAACAGGCATAAGCTACCAGTGCCTGGCTATAGTTCACTTTTTTTTTAAATAGAATTTTGTTATTAAGATGTTGTACAGGTGGGTTTTACAATTTAGGTAATGAGCACATTTCTCTTTTGGACAATGTCACCTCTTCCTTTACTTTCCTCCATTTTCCCCCTCCCGTCATCCCTGCCCTTAAGTTGCATAGTTCATTTTCTACATGGTGTATACTGAATACCATGATTGCTTTTGTTCACCCTTCCTCCCTCCCATTCTTCGCCCCCTCTATTCCCCTTCAGCCCCAAGAAGTAGAGAAAGGAAAACAAATAACCACACATACAGACACAAACACCACCATCACCAACATAAATAACCCGTGTTTCTGTTTCCTGGAATGTTTCAATAAACAGTATTTTACATGTTCAGGAGAGTTATGCCTTTGGGTTTCTCCCTTAAGTATATCCTTATCTGGTCTGACTACTTGTGTGTAAATGCCTAGAGTTATGTATAGGTCATGTCCAATTACATTTTAGGTCCAGCTTCCACATATGAAAGAACCATAAGCTGTTTGTGTCTTTGAGCTTGGCTAACTTCACTTAACATGAATTGTTCCAAGTCCATCCATTTCATTTCCCTGCAAATGCCTTAATTTTATTCTAATGGAGATTAAAATTCCTTTGTGTATATGGATTCACTTGCCTATTGTCAGGCATCTGAGTTATTTCTATAGCTTGGCTATTGCAAATATGAGCAGTGAACATGGATGTGCAAGTGACGTGACTTGTAATGATCTGGGCAAATGCCCGAGAGTGGTATGGCTGGGTCAACTAGAGTGGTTGTTCTAGTTTACATGATCACTAACAGGGCAGTAGTTCCTTTTCCTCCCCACATCTTCGCCAGCATTTGTTTGAGTGCTCTATATTGGCCAATCTAACTGGGGTGAGATGGAATCTCGGTAGTGTTATGATTTGCCATTCCTTTGTGGCCAGAGATGTTGAGCATGTCCTCATGTGTCTTGTTTACCATTCTTATTTCATATGAGACATATTTCTTAATTTCTTTCATTTATTAATTTATTAGTTTTGGGGGTATTAATTTCTTGAGCTCCTGTTTATTTTGGATATATTGTCTGATACATTGCTTCTTGCAGTCTGTTGACCAATGTTCTGATGAAGTAACTGTCTTTTGCTGTAAGAAACTTAATTTTGAAATAATCTCATTTTGTCAAGTCTTTCTCCTATTTGCTGTGCCCCTTGGGACTCCCTTAAAAAAATTCCTGCCTGACCGGGCGCCGGTGGCTCATGCTGTCATCCTGGCTCCTCAGGAGGCTGAGATCTGAGGATCACAGTTCAAAGCCAGCCCGGGCAGGAAAAGTCATGAAACTCCCGCCTCCAATAAACCACCAGAAAAACCGGCAGTGGTGCTGCGGCTCAAGTGGTAGAGCGCTAGCCTTGAGCTGAACAGCTGAGGGACAGTGCCAGGCCCAGAGTTCAAGCCCCACAACTGACCCCCCCCCAAAAAAAAAAATTTCTGCCTGTGCTTATAGTAATGTTTCTAATGTTTTCTTCTACTCCATCTTGCATTAATTTTAAAGTTTCAGTTCTGACATTGAGGTCTTTGACCCACTTTGAGTTGATATTGGTACATGGAGATGAATAGGGAATTCAATTTTAGTTTTCTACATGTGGATGTCCAGTTTTCCCAAAACTAATTGTTGAAGAGCCTATCTATGGCTCCCTTGTCAAATACCAGATGACTGTAAGTATATATGGCTCTATTTCTGGGTCGTCTAGGCTGTTCCACTGATCTTCGGGCCTGTTTTTGAGCTAGTACCAAGCTGTTATTAAAACTCTGAAGTAGAGCTTGAGGTCTGGGATTGTGATACCACAAGCATTGCTGTGCCTTTTCTTTTTCTTTTTTCCTTTTTTTGCCTAAAATTGCTTTGGCTATTTGAAATCTTTCCTTGTTCCATATTAAATTTTGGATTGTTTTTTCTTATCTCAGTGATTGTCTCTATCTCATTGGGATTTTGATGGGGATTGCATTGACTTTGTAGCTTACCTTTGGCACTGTGGTCATTTTCTTTCTTTCTTTTATTTTATTTTTTGGGTCCAGTCGTGGGGCCTGAACTCTGGGCCTGGGCGCTGTCCCACAGCTCCTCAGCTTAAGGCTAGTGCTCTACCACTTGAGCAACAGCGCCACTTCTGGCTTTTTTCTTTTTGCTTATGTGGTGCTGAGGAATCAAACCCAGGCCCTCATGCATGCAAAGCGAGCGCTCTACCACTGAGCCACCTTTGCAGCCCAGTGTGGCAATTTTCATGACATTAATCCTACCTATCCATGAATGTAAGCGGTCTTTCCATTTCTTAATATCTTCTTTGATTTCTTTTTTTTGGGGGGGGGGGGGCGGGGAGGTCCGGTCATGGGGCCTGAAGTCTGGGCCTGGGCACTGTCCCTCAGCTCTTCAGCTCAAGGCTAGCGCTCTACCACTTGAGCTACCGTGCCACTTCCGGCTTTTTTCTTTTTGCTTATGTGGTGCTGAGGAATGGAACCCAGGGCCTCAGGCTTGCAAGGCATGCGCTCTACCACTGAGCCACCTTCCCAGCCCCTTCTTTGATTTCTTGAGATTTTTGTAGTTTGGCTTCCTTGGTTATATTTATTCCTAGTTGTTTTTTTTTTTTTTGGAGGCTATTCCAAATGGAATTTTTTTTCCTGATTTCCTTCTCTTACTGTTCTTTGTTGGTATATAGAAAAGCTACTGATCTTTGTGGGTTGATTTTTTTGTTTGTTTGTTTTGGTTGGTCGTGGAGCTTGAACTCTGGGCCTGGGCGTTGTCCCTGTGTTCTTCAGCTCAAGGCGAGCATTCTACCACCTGAGCCACAGCGCCACTTCCGGTTTTCTAGTGGTTTATTGGAGATAAGAATCTCACGGTCTTTCCTGCCCCGGGCTAGCTTTGAACCGAGATCCTCAGATCTCAGCCTCCTAAGTAGCTAAGATTACAGGCGTGAGCCACCGGTGCCCGGCTGTGGGTTGATTTTGTATCCTGCTACTTTGCCAAAGTTATTGATCAGCTCTAGGAGCTTGGGGTAGATAATGTCTAGCAAATTCTTTTTGGCCTGAGTTTTCATTTAAAACCTTTTCTACTTACCCTGATTCTTGAGACAGAATCTTACTAGATAGCCCAGACTAGCCTCAAACTGGTGATTGGTCCTCCTGCCTCAGTTCCCTAGTACTGAGCGTGGCTACATATGTGGCTCAGATTCTAATATTCATAGGTCCACTTATATTGAACCAATGCTTGTCTCAGTTGTAGATGCCTTTTTAGTTACATATTGATATCAAACAAGTTACCTCCAAACTAACAGGTTAAAACAACAGTTTTCAGTGGGTCAAGAATTTAGGAATGTCTTTGCTATATGGCTGTGCCTTAGGGTTGCTTGAGGTTGCCATAAGGTGTCAGCTAGAGCCAGAAGATGTACTGTCTGGGTGCCTCAGGGTTACTGGGCTGTCCTCGTGACAGAGGGTTGGTTTCCTACCAAGTGGGTAATCCAAGAGAGAGCAAAGTGATGTCCTTCACAGCCTGGGCTGAGAAGTCTCTTACCACCGTTTCTCCAAATGACACTGGTTCCGTAGACCGCATGGATTCGTTAGGGCCATGCGTACCAACAGGTGGGCTCATGGTGTCTGTCAGTCTGTGAGAGTATGGGTACCACAGAACTCTTCACTGAAGTCTAAAGGCAAAAAAGTGAGCTCTGAAAAGGTGTACCCAAGGAAGGGTGCAACCTGTAGGACAACCTGTGAGGAGCAGTAGTCTAGAATGGTATTGCTCGTGTTTTAGTTGCTGTGCAAGCCTGTGAGCATTTGGTTTCCCACATTCATTTTGTTTATTCTCAATATTTTGTGGTATGTTTGAAATAGCTTGCTAAAAATAAAAGAATAGTTTACTATTGAGTGCTTACCTTGCAATTATATTATTTGCAAAATTGTATCCTTTATTCATAGTTTCGTTCTTGAGAGTATAAACTACCCCTGCTCTACAGTTGACTCGATTAAGCTTACAGGTTTGTGGGCACTGCCTGTACTAGCAAGGTGATGCGGGCAGAAAGGAAGGGAGTAGGGACTTGGCTCATATTTGTGTGTATGTGTTGTGTTTGGAACATGTAGCCATCATTCTGTAGATACTTTTTTTTTTTTTTGGTTGGTCATGGGACTTGAACTCTGCGCCTGGGCGCTGTCCCTGTGCTCTTCAGCTCAAGGCGAGCACTCTACCGCTTGAGCTACAGCACCACTTCCAGTTTTCTAGTGGTTTTTATTGGAGATAGAGTCTCATGGACTTTCCTGCCCGGGATGGCTTTGAACTGCGACCCCCAGATCTCAGTCTCCTGAGTAGCTAGGATTACAGGTGTGAGCCACCGTCGCCCAGCTTCTGTAGGTACTTTTCCATGTATGGTGGGGTCATCTTCTGCTAAACCCATTGTCAACTGGAAATCTGCTTAGTGGCAAGTGCGCTGACTGCATCTAACTCGCTGAACAAACAGCATCACACTCAGCCCTGTAGCACTCTGTGGAGCTTGGTTTTCCCAGGAACTCAGACCTGCCTGGAAGCTGCGTTTACTGCCTCGGCTCAGCATGGTGAGAGAGGACCCGATTCAAAGTGTAGTGGGTATCGCTTTCACACCATCCCACGATAGAGGCATCATGAGTCAGCACTTGTCTTCATTACCTAGATTTTAACACTTTCTCCGCTCCCTTTTTTGCATAAGATGCTGAGAGAGGAAAACAAAGCAGAGAAGTACCCTGGTCTAGGGATGGTGGCTGCTGTTCCTGGCAGAGTATTTTAGAAATACTTCTCAGAAGTATGCTAGTAGAAACCTGTAAGGATGTACGGTTGAGCCTGGTCGTGGAGAAGAGGGCTTGAGGGGGGAGTATGGAGCCTACGGGGACTGATGGGGGAGAATCACCTCTAGAGATCGGGATCTCAGAAGTCAAGGGAGAGCAGTGGTTCTGTCCCACGTGTGGACAAGGCTGTCATTGCTGATCTTTGGTATGGGTTGGGAGAGGCAGGAGATGGAAGCAAGAAGAAGAGTAGGGATTTAGGGAATCTTGTTTAATGTGGTAAGTAAGGACTCACCCTACTTGAGAGGCTGGGCCAGAGGTGGGTGGTAAGAGGCATCAGGACAGAGGCAGGTGGCCAAGGAGGTTGTGGGTCCACAAGTTGAGTGTGCCCTGTGGAGCGGAGGCCTTGCTTGCAAACTTGGCTGGTGGTAAGGCCTTGATCCTGGCATCTCGGGCGTTGAGGGCTGTGATTTGGATGTAGTGGGTGAGGTGGAAGTCAGAAGACAGATTCCTGCCTGGCTAAAATAATGAATGAATAAGCACTGGAATTAGGTTGCATGTGGGCCTTGGAATGCCCAGGCAGGGGTGGGATAATGGTGGGGTCCTGGGAAGAGCACTGTTTTAGTGGAAGGGCCGGAGCGGGACTTCACACTGAGAAGGGCATCCTTTCCAACCTGTGGCGGTGGGAGGTGGTGTTCACTTTATCTGGAAAGGCAGGTGGTAAATATTGGTCGGGGTTTTGCTGTCCAGCTAAAAGGCAAGAGGGCAAGAGAGGGAACAGACATATGACCCACTCAGGCAGCAGGAGGGCAGTTGGTAGAGGCCTTCGAAGGCTGTAGGGAAGCGGTCTACAGGGAGCGGGGGCTTTGGGGTGCGGGGATAGGTTACTGTGGTGGTTGGGTAGGTGGTTCATCATCTATGTGGTGATGGTAATCAGCCAATATTAGCCTCCTGATGGCTTACCCTGCCAGGTGAATTGTTTCTGCCCTTACTTCACACAGGAGAGGTAGAGATGGCACCTTCCCAAAACTTCTCAGTAAAGGAGCCAGTTCTGGAACGTGGCCGGCTTCTAGAATGTGCTAGTTAAGTGCTCCTTCTCAGTTGACAGATTTTCACAGGGTCTTGAAAATGTTGTGAAACATAACATTGTGAAAACAACCATAGACAGGACATCAGTGAATGCTGTAGCCAAATTCCAATGTCATTTTGTTTATGATTACTGACCTTTGAATTTCCAGTCACTTTTTTGTACATCATAAAACATTCTGACTTAAAAACTTTTATTGCTGGGCACCAGTGGCTCACACCTGTAACACTAACTACTCAGGAGGCTGAGATCTGAGGATTGCGGTTCAAACCCAGCCCGGGCAGGAAAGTCTGTGAGACTCTTATCTCCAATAAAACCACTAGAAAACCGGAAGTGGCGCTGTGGCTCAAGCGATACAGCACTCGCCTTGAGCTGAAGAGCTCAGGGAACAGCGTTCAAGCCCCATGACTGACAAAAAAAAACAAAACTTTTATTATCTTTTTTTTTTCTTCTTTTTTCTTTTTTGGTTGGTCGTGGGGCTTGAACTCTGGGCTTGGGCGCTATCCTATTCAGCTCAAGGCAAGTTCTCTACTGCTTGAGCCACAGCGCCACTTCCGGTTTTCTAGTGGTTTATTGGAGATACGTGTCTTATGGACTTTCCTGCCCAGGCTGGCTTTGAACCGCAATCCTCAGATCTCAGCCTCCTGAGTAGCTAGGATTATAGGCATCAGCCACCAGCGCCCGGCTCATTTTTATTACCTTAAGCTGTACAGAGGCGTTGCCATTCAACAAGCAGTTTATGAACACAGCATGTCTTGATTAATGTCACCTCTTATCAGGATCCTCACCCAACCCTCCCCTCCCCCACTTTTCTTAATTTTGTAGGATATATATTGATTTTTTTTTCTTTTCTTTCCGCCATTTACTAGGTAGTGGCAGAGCACCCAGATGCCGCAGGCGAGGAGATTGAAGAACTGCTTGGATCCCAGTGGAACATGCTGAATGAAAAGCAGAAAGCACGCTATAACACCAAGTTTGCCCTAGTGACGTCTGCCCAGGGTGAAGAAGACGCTGGTAAACCTACCACTGTGCTGTGTTCTCTACTTAGATAGATGTGTGGAAGGTAGCCACGTAGCAAACACAGCTGAAGGAGTTGTGTAGAAGAGAACAGAAGGGAGCCGGGCAGCTTCGTAGCACTCTTAGCTTAGAGGGGTAAATCAGGCCTGTATTCTGTGTCTGCTTCTGCTGTGCCCTCACGAGGGGCAGCCTCCACAAGTAGGGAGCTCAGCCTGGAGTGGCAGTGCCTGGTCTGATTACTTGAGAAGTGGTAGATTGATCTTCGGTTTGGGTATCTTTTTGTTCTTCCTAGGTTTTGAGTTTAAAAAATACAAAAGTGCTGCTTTGCTTTGGGCAGTGGTGAGGTGAGCGACACAAGGCTGTAAGACTTGGAGAGGATGTGTGATAGTGATCAGTTGTGATTTCCGTGGGCTTGGACACACCATGAGTGGAAATCTGCCATTTTTTAATTTTAATTTTATTTTTTTTGGTCGGTCATGGGGCCTGAACTCTGGGTCTGGGCACTGTCCCTCAGCTCTTCAGCTCAAGGCTAGCGCTCTACCACTTGAGCCACGGCGCCACTTCCGGCTTTCTTTTTTTGCTTATGTGGTGCTGAGGAATCGAACCCAGGGCCTCATGCATGCGAGGCAAGCACTTTACCACTGAGCCACCTTCCCAGCCCGAAAACCGCCATTTTAATCTAAGAGTAGGTACTAACAATATGCTCTGGTAAGTGCTGGGTGTTGTGGCTCACGCCTATGACCCCAGCAACTCAGGAGGCAGAGATTAGAAAGATTGTGGTCTAGGTCAGCCTGGGAAAAAAACTAGAGAGATTATTTGAAAAATTAGAAAAATGTCTGAGGGCATGACTCCAGTCATAGTGTGCCTGCCTGCCTGACAAGTGTAAAGACCTTGAGTTTAAATCCCAAGCCGCCAAAGAAATAACAACAGCAATAGCTGTGTCTTGATTGTTTGAGTTTTGGAGTGGCCTAAGAATTAGAAGACATAGCTAGGAGGAAGGCAGAAGCCTGCACAGGAACCTTCCCCCTGCAGCACTCCATGTGGCGCACACCCGGGACCTGGTCTAGGACTTGCTGGATCTCCTCACCACCTCCTTAGATTAATCTTGAGTTCTGCTCAGACTCTCTGATCTAAAGTAGCATGATGTTTAGGGTTCGTGGGTTTTTCTTTAAAGGCAAGGTCACCTCACCCTGCAGCAGTACACTAAATCTAGGAAGGCATTTCTTTTTAATGGTTGGTATATTTAAAGAAGAGCCGATCATTCCTGAAGCCAGGTCAGGTTCTCTGAAGAAAAAGTGTATTTGATTGTGGGTGTCACATTTTGCCATTGATGCTAAGATGGGAAGCTGTCCTCACGCAGTAGACGTGAGTGTCCAGCCTTGGGGTGTTTTAGGTGTGTGTGGTTCTTGGATGGCCTTGACCCTGACCTTCTAGGCAGCCCTGGTGCTAATTCAAAGATCACTGCCAATTGTCAGGTCCATTCAGTGCTGGAAGCCCGATGTCCATGTTGTTTTCTTCTTTTCTTTTTCTTTTTTTTCCCCTTTTTTCTTCTGTCTTTTCCTTCCTTCCTTCCTTCCTTCCTTCCTTCCTTCCTTCCTTCCTTCCTTCCTTCCTTCCTTCCTTCCTTCCTTCCTTCCTTCCTTCCTTCCTTCCTTCCTTCCTTCCTTCCTTCCTTCCTTCCTTCCTTCCTTCCTTCTGCTGGTCTTGGGGCTTCTACTCAGGGCTTGGGCGCTCTTCCTCAGCTTTTTTGCTCAAAGAGTGGTGCTTTACCACTTGAGCCATAGTTCCACTTTCAGCTTTTTGGTGCTTAATTGGAGATGAGTCTCATGGACTTTCCTGCCCAGGCTGGCTTTGAACCGTGGTATTGCTGAGCGGGCAGGGTTACAGGTGTGTGTCACTGGTGCCTGTTGCTTACGTCTGTGTGGACGCCTGCCACCCCCCCCCCCCCCCCCCCCCCCGTGAAGGGGCGGTGCTCAGAACAGGGTATACCTTCGGAAAGGACTGAGAACTATTCTGTGGTGGGAAACCTGAGGCTCACCAGTAAATGGAAAGCTAATGAGGGAAAAGCAGGTGATGACACTCTGGTGGGTCTGCTGGGCTACCTGGTCCTGGTGCCTCGCGCGCAGGCTGAGTGTCTGCTCTTGTCCTCTGCTCTGCACGCCTCTTCCCGGGCTGGCTTTTTGAACCACAGCCCCCAGCCTCCTGAGTAGCTAGGATGACAGGTGTGAGCCACCCACACCTGGCCAGGGTTTGTTTAAAAGAAATACTGCAGGTTCAAATTATCTCTAGAATTTGCACTTTTGTCTTCTATCTTATTTTTTTTTAGGTCAGTGCTATTTAGACACCTTTTTGTGGGGTTAGAGGTTTTTTGTTGTTGTTGTTGTTTTGGTCGTGGGGCTTGAACTCTGGGCCTGGGCACTGTCCCTGAGCTTCTTTTGCTCAAAGCTAGCACTCTACCACTTGAACTACAGTGCCATTTCTGACTTTTCCTGTGATTAATTGGAGATAAGATTCTTATAGACTTTCCTCCTGTGGCTGGCATCAAACTGCAATCCTCAGATCTTAGCCTCCTAAGTAGCAAGGTTTACAGGTGTGAGCCACCAGCACTGAGCTTGTTTTGTTTTTTTGTTTTTTGTTTTTTGTTTTTTTTTTGGTCCGTTGTGGGGCTTGAGCTCTGGGCCTGGGCACTGTCCCTCAGCTCTTCAGCTCAAGGCTAGCGCTCTACCACTTGAGCCACAGAGCCACTTCTGGCTTTTTTCTTTTTGCTTATGTGGTGCTGAGGAATCGAACCCAGGGCCTCAGGCATGCAAGGCAAAAGCTCTACCACTGAGCTACCTTTCCAGCCCTTGATTTTTATTTTTTTCAAGAAAGGCTAACCCTGGCGCCAGTGGCTCACGCCGCTAATCCTAGCTATACTCAGGAGGCTGAGATCTCAGGATCATAGTTCAGAGCTAGCCCGGGCAGCAAAGTCTGTGAGACTTTATTTCCAATAAACCACCAGAAAACCAGAATGGCACAGTGGCTCAAATGGTCGAGTGCTCATCTTGAGCTGAAGAGCGGAGGGACAGTGCCTAGGCCCAGAGTTCAAGCCCCATGACCAAAAAAAAAAAAAAAAGTATTGCTGTGGCCCTGGGAATGTGGCCTAGTGGTAGAATGCTTGTCTAGCATGCATGAAGCCCTGGGTTCAATTCCTTAGCACCATACACAGAAATGGTGCTGTGGCTCAAGTGCTTGGGTGCTAGCCTTGAGCAAATAAAGCTCAGGGACAGTGCCCAGGCCCTGAGTTCAAGTCCTAGGCCTGGCAAAACAACAATAACAAAAAGCAAACAAGCAAGCAAGCAAGGAGTATTACTGTGTAGCCCATATTGGCTTCAAACTTTGAGATCCTCCTGCCTCAGCCTCCCAAGTGTTGGAGTAACCTACCAGCCTCAGCAGTAAATGATTCTTCAAAGCACTTATATTTAAATTCAATGCTATAGTACATCAAAGTGAAAATGTAATAAATACCACTGTAATAATAACTAGATCAAAGTATTTTAGTCCCTAGATTTTTACTGTGAAGAGGTTTGATCCAATAAACACAGGCCTGGAAATGAGCAGTGTGGCTATGTGTACAGAAACTGTGAGAAGCATTGGTAGTACACTGGAAGGCAGCACTGGCAGTGGTTTTCATGTATCTTCCCACCTCCAATCCTTATTTTCAGGTAACGTCAGTGGGAAAAAAAGAAATCACACAAAGAGGACAGAGGACCCTCCAGAAGATGTCGATGTGGACACACCCAGGAAAAGACTCAGGATAGACAAACACGGTCTTCGGAAGGTAATTGCTTTAGGTTTGCCTGCCCCATAAGAACACTTGCCATGTAATTCTTGTGACCCAGAAGTGAGGAAGACAGAGGCTCTGAGGCCCTTTCCAGGGTGCTGTTAGCGTGAAGGTCCATTAATGAGGCTGCTGGAGAAAGCACACACTTATTACCCACCAGGGATGGCACAGAAACTACTCATCATTCAGGAATACAGACTCCACCTCTGTACATTACTGTTATAATTACAATAAAAATAAAAACTAGGGGCTGGGAAGGTGGCTCAGTGATAGAGTGCTTGCCTGGCATGTATGAGGCCCTGAGTTCAATTCCTCAGCACCACATCAGCAGAAAAAGCTGGAAGTTGCGCTGTGGCTCAAGTGGTTGAGCACTAGCTTTGAGCTGAAGAGCTGAGGGACAGCGCCCAGGGCCAGAGTTCAAGCTCCACAACTGACCAATAAAAAAAAATATTTAAAAATATTTTTTAAAAGTTATGCAAAGATAAGTGCTTCTCTTTGTTCTTAATCTTAAAAAAAAAAAAGAAGAAGAATATAGCATCCAAATGCTTTGACATTCAGAATGGGTAAAATTAGGTTAGTAGGGTATAGCTCAGTAGAAGAGTGTTCTCTAGGCCCTACTTCAGTCCCCAATACTGGAAAAGAAAGTCAATAGGGCTTATAATGTATAAATAATGAGGTAACATGAAAATCATATATATTTGAATACTTCAATAAAAATAGTTACAGAATTCATCAGAAACAGATTTTATGAACTAACTTTGTTAGTAATTCATGATCTTGTTTACTCACTGGGAATCTTGGGCAGATAGATACAGCAGCACTGATGTCACAAAAAAGGGACAGCTCAGAGCAGATACATGTGCAGCTCGGGACCTTAAGCCTGTTGTATATCCTCAGCATCTGACAGTTTGCCTAGTACCTGGAAGGGAATGTAGCTTACCAGGATCCATGTAGACAGACAAACTGGATATTCTGTCTATCAGGTGATGCTCAGATATGTAGTAAATATGTGCCCTTTCCAAACACCATTTATTTCGGCTTTTTCAGATGTCTAGTTTACTTTTTTGCAAACTGAGAATTTACATAGACTTTGTTCTTTGTATTTGAAGTTACTTTCAGAAATAGTTCCAAAAGATAGCTTGATGCTATCTTTCACTGCTTTTAACTAATTTGCCTTTGTTATTTTGTGTTAGTTTGAGGAATAGAAAATAAATCTCACGTATTTATGTCTTGTTGAAGTATAACTATGTGGACCACATCTGTGTATTTTTATTCTTTTATTCTTTTTTGTTTTTTTTAATGTTGTTCCTGGAGTTTGAACTCAGGGTCTGGACACTGTCCCTGAGCATTTTTTGCTCAGCTCCACTACTTGAGCCACAGTTTCACTTAACAGCTTATTTTGGAAGTTTCACAGACTTTCTTTTGAGGGCTAGTTTTGACTGCAATCCTCAGATCTCAGGCTCCTGAGTAGCTAGGATTACATTCGTGAACCTGGTTGTGTGTCTTACTTTTTCCTTGCTGTGTTTGTAGTTTAAGGTAACACTTGATCCCTACAGTATCTGCCTGGTCAACACAGTACTGTGGGGCCCTTGCCATTGGTCACATCTACAGTGAATCAGTCAGTCGAGATTGAAGATAGCAGGAAATACTTTTTTTTGGGGGGGGGCACTGTCCCTCAGCTCTTCAGCTCAAGGCTAGTGCTCTACCACTTGAGCCACAGCGCCACTTCTGGTTTTCTAGTGTTTAATTGGAGATAAGAGTCTCATGGACTTTACTGCCCAGTCTGGCTTTGAACCACGATCCTCAGATCTCAGCCTCCTGAATGGCTAGGATGACAGGCATGAACCAGGCTGAAATTTTTTTTTGTCGATTGTGGGGCTTGAACTCTGGGCTTGGGCACTGTCCCTCAGGTCTTCAACTCAAGGCTAGCGCTCTACCACTTTAGCCACAGCACCACTTCCAGCTTTTCCTACTTATATGGTATTGAGGAATTGAACCCAGGGCCTCATGTATGCCAGGCAAGCACTCTACCACTGAGCCACCTTCCCAGCCCTGAAATTTATATAAAATCATTTCTATATACCTTTACTGAAAGCAACTTCTTGCTCAACGTTAACACAGTTTATTCCTTCAAGTAGCTTTCCTTTAGTGGGAAATTTCCCATTCACAGCCAGTATTTGAGCTTTTTTTGGTCAGTTGTGGGGCTTTAACTCTGGGCTTGGGCGCTGTCCCTCAACTCTTCAGCTCAAGGTTAGCACTCTACCACGTGAGCCACCATGCCACTTTCAGCTTTTTCTGTTTTTGTGGTGCTGAGGAATCAAACCCAGGGCCTCATGCATGCAGGCAAACACTACCACTGAGCCGCCTTCCCAGCCCCACTTGAGCTTTTTTATAGCAAATAATTAGGCTTACTCCCAAGCCTATTAGCTAGACTCTCAATCTCTTTTTCTTTTATCAAATCTGAGATTTTTGAAACTTGAAGAGACAGATGGACTAATTTTTGTAGAGGGTTCTAAGCATCTACATTTTCTTTCTGTGACTTACTAGTGTTGATGGACTAATAAAAGACATCCTTGTGGTATTTGAAAAATTATATCTCTAAAAAATATGTGGCCTTAAGTATTTGGAAGATTAAAGTTCACAGTATGTAGGTGGAAATGTTTTTATTAACAATTCAGAAAATAGTACACTATAAAGAAAATTTGCCAGGTGCCAGTGTCTCATGCCTGTAATCCTGGCTACTCAGGAGGCTGAATTCTGAGGATCATGGTTCAAAGCCAGCCCAGGCAAGAATAACCGTGAGACTTTTTTTTTGGTTGTGGGGCCTGAACTCTGGGCCTGGGCACTGTTTCCTCAGCTCTTCAGCTCAAAGCAAGCACTCTACCACTTGAGCCACAGTGCCACCTCCAGCTTTTTCTGCTCATGTGGTGCTGAGGAATCGAACCCAGGGCCTCATGTATGTAAGGCAAGCATTCTTTTTTTTTTTTTGGTCGGCCGTGGGGCTTGAACTCTGGGCCTGGGCGCTGTCCCTCAGCTCTTCAGCTCAAGGCGAGCGCTCTACCACTTGAGCTACAGCGCCACTTCCGGTTTTCTGGTGGTTTATTGGAGATAGGAGTCTCACGGTCTCTCCTGCCCGGGCTGGCTTTGAACCGCGATCCTCAGATCTCAGCCTCCTGAGTAGCTAGGATTACAGGCGTGAGCCACCAGCGCCCGGCTGTAAGGCAAGCATTCTACCACCGAGCCACCTTCCCAGCCCCCATGAGACTCTTCTCTCCAATCATCCACTAGAAAACCGGAAGTGGCCCTGTGGATCAAGATCAAATGGTAGAGCGCTCGCCCTTCCCTTTCTTCTCTTTCCCTTCTTTCCTTTCTTTTCCTGTTCGCAATTGTGAGGAAAAAAAAAATTGGGGGGGGGGGGGGGGGGGGGAGGTCAGTCCTGGGGCTTGAACTCAGGCCCTGTGCACTGTCCTGAGCTGCTTTTGCTCAAGGCTAGCACCCTACCACTTGAGCCTGAGCCACAGTGCCATTTTTCTGTTTATGTAGTACTGAGGAATCGAACCCAGGGCTTCATGCATTCTAGAAAAGCACTCTACCACTAAGCCTCCTTCCCAGCCAGAGAAATCAAAAGTAAAGACTCACTGGGTATGAGTTTTTATTTGGCTTGCTCACAGCCTAGTGTGTTTTGTTTTGTTTTTAATTTTTCTATTTCTGGGCTAGGAAGGTGTCTCAGTGGTAGAGCGCTTGCCTCACATGCATGAGGCCCTAGGTTTGATTCCTCAGTACCACATAAACAGAAAAAGTGGGAAGTGGGCTGTGGCTCAAGTGCTAGAGCGCTAGCCTTGAGCAGAAGAGCTCAGGGACAGCACCCAGGCCTAGAGTTCAAGACCTACAGCTAACCCCCCCCCCCCCCCAAATTCTATCTCTATTTCTATTTTTTCTTTCTTTTTTATTTTTTAATTGTTAGGTGTTGGTGGGTCATGCCTATAATTCCAGCTACTCAAGAGGCTGAGATCTGAGGATCATGGTTTAAAGTCATTCAGAGCATGAAAAGTCCGTGAGATACTTATCTACAGTTAACCATCAGAAAGCTGGAAGAGGCGCTATGGCTCAAGTGGTAAAGAGTTAACCTTGAGCCAAAAAGCTCAGAGACAGTACATAGTCCCTAAGTTCAAGCTTCAGGACTGCACACACACAAACGATCAGCCAGCCCATCGTGTGAAAAAGTCCAGAGGTTAGGCAGCTGGGCCACTTGCATGTGCAGATGTAGCAGGAAGTTTTGTTTTTTTGTTTTTTTTGTTTTTTTTTTTTTTGGTCCGGTCGTGGGGCCTGAACTCTGGGCCTGGCCACTGTCTCCTTAGCTCTTCAGCTCAAGACTAGCGCTCTACCACTTGAGCCACAGCGCCACTTCCGGCTTTTTTTCTTTTTGCTTATGTGGTGCTGAGGAATCGAACCCAGGGCCTCATGCATGCAAGGCAAGCGCTCTACCACTGAGCCACCTTCCCAGCCCGTGTAGCAGGAAATTTTGTGGTGAGAAATTTCAGAAACTCTGTCCTTTCATATTAGAAGAACATTTTTCTTTGTTTTCTTTATTCTTTTCTCCCTTCTCCGTCCCCATTTAATAACAGAGAGAGACGATCTCCGACAAAACAGCCCGAGCAAGCTCTTACAAGGCCATGGAGGCAGCCTCCTCCTTGAAGAGCCAGGCAGGTACGTGTGTCAGACTCCTCCTTGCTGACTATGGGGGCTCCGGCTGATAGGGGAGCAGGTGCAGTCCAGGCCTTAGGGAGAAAGGATAAAGGAGAGCCGAGCTGGAGAAGAGGAAACAGCAGTGCAGCTGGAGCCAAGGACAGGGAAAGAAGGGCCTATGGAACATGAAAATCGCAAGGATTCAGTTCAATTTAAATTACTATCGATTTTTGTTGTTTTCAACTTGAAATTTCACTACAGAGTGATGAAATCCCTAACAGGGCTCTTACGTGAGGGCACCAGTTGTCACTACAAATTCCACCTGACTTTAGGACCCTGGTGTTCTGCACTGATGGCTAAAAGTAATGACTAGTTGTTTCTGTCTCACTTGTCAAAAAGACTAGCTTAAAACATGAAAAATAGCTATTCAAAGAATAAAAGGGGTCATCACACCCTTTGACCTTTTCATGAATTATCGCGTTGAAATCCACTGATGATTTATCAGAGGATGCTGGCATATCCTTAAAGGAAAATGAACACAGATTAGGGATACTGGAGTGAAAAGTAGGAGGGGATGCTCCCCTTATTGCCTGAGGTGCTCTGCTGGTTTTTAGAAATCAGCTAATTTTTTTCAGATTATCAATTTAAACACTGAACTGATTATTCGAAAGAATTACATTTCTTAAAACTTTGTTTTAGAGTTTTGTGCTGAACTTCTTTATGGATGAAATCTTTCTGGAATTTTCCTCAGCATAATCCATCAGGGGATATGAAACCCAGTGTGGATTGATTGGTCTATGTGCCTGGAGCCTGGGTTGATGGTTTGGGGAGCCAGGTGACAGAGATAAGAAAATGACATTCTTAGTATGAAAGAGGAACCTAGAATATTCATCTTTTGCTCTTATTTGAGAGGCAATTTAAATCAGTAAACGGGTTGAGGGTTTACCACTTCAAACTTTACTTTATAAAACAAAATTATTTTCCAGCAACGAAAAATCTGTCTGATGCATGCAAACCACTGAAGAAGCGACATCGGGCTCCCGCAGCAACGTCTTCAGCTCTTGGGTTTAACAAAAGTTCATCTCCTTCTGCATCCTTAACTGAGAATGAGGTAAACTAATGATAATGATACCATGGCATTTCTGTGAAGGCCATTAGTGACCAAACTTGCAGTGTGAGTGAAAAACAGACGTAAGAAGCATAGCATTGGTATCCACATAGGGGTAGATGAGTTTTAGGTCTTCCTGTCCAAAGTTTATCAATAGGGACAAGTAGCACACCCATTTGTGTGTTTGAGCACATTGAATATAAATACACGCACACGTCGAATGCGCAAATGTACGTGTGTCCTTCAGTCTTGATGGAGATGAATTGTTTAATCAGCCTGTTGTAAAGTAGTCTTGTCTGTAAGCCCACACACTGTATTTTCTCACAGCAAAGGAAGCCTGCACCGCTTCTGACACGTCCCACCACAGTGGTTGTGCTAATACTGCTCAACCATACATCCTCACTGGGTGGGATGAAGGGCTCATGGGTGCGCGGAGAAGCCAAAGGTTTCTTCATCTTCTTCCATTCAAGTTTGATTCCTTTGAGTTCTGGCATGTCTCAGATTCCTGACGATGGAGTCAGGTCAGAGAGCTGCTATTCCCTACCCCGTGTGGGTTCTGGACTTGGGAGTACTACACCGTAGAGGAGAATAGTAGAGAAGTTGTTACTGTCATCTAGATTAGATGGCCATCACCAAAAACAGCACAGACTGGCCACAAAAGACAGGATTGAGGGGTTTTTTGTTTGTTTAGAAGTAGTTGGGTTTCATAATTTTAGTGACTGTTCATGGAGCTTATTTTAAAATTCTCTATTTTGATCCTGGTGATTGTTTTTCTCATTGTAGACTGAGGTTCTGTTTTTCTATATTTGTAAGGAAGTGATAACCTTGGCCTTTATGGGAACAGGTTAGTGAGGCAGGGACTGAAAAGTCCCTCTTTTAGCTATTGGGGCAGAGGCAGCACTTCTGGTGTGGCCTCTGCTATGGTTTTCTCGTTGAAGAAGACTGAGCCTTCCAGTAACGTGAGGACTAGGGACCTGGGCTGTCTGGTGGGGTGTCTGGAGAACTCAGTAGATCTGAACCCAATGACAGTGTAACATAGACTGCCCCTTCCACGGATCTTCCCATGACTGACTGGTCAGACTAATCACAGTGCTCACACATGAGGGACTGCAGCTTGCCGCAGTTGGTTTGTGTAGTTAAGTGTTTCTTACATTTGGACAGACTCAGTTCTTCACTGAGCTTCTATCCAGAAGCTCCTGAAACACAAAAAGTCAAATTTTATATAAATTAGTTTTCCTTTTATCTTTCCTTGTCCAAGTGTTTCACATACTGGAAAGTTAAATGGAAGGTGATCTGCAGTTCTACCCACGAATATTAAAAATGATAAGTTTCTGTTCTTAGGCCCTTTCACTTAAGTTTGTGTTTTTATATTACATATATGTAGATATAGATCTAGATGTATATATTTATAGATATCTCTCTGTATAGATGTCTATAAGTTTTTGTGGGCGTGTGTTGCTGGGGTGGACCCAGGGCCTTGTGCATGCATGCTAGACAAATAATCTATCACCAAGCTGCATCCCTAGCCTTGTCATTTTTTTTAATTGAATTTTTCTTGCCTCATATATTGGTTCACTTACCTGGCTGAGGTCTTGTGCTCTTGCTGAAGAGAGAGAGAGAGAGAGAGTGCACTGGGAAGGGCAGCAAGTTCTTTCCAGTTGTTCCTAAGCATCAGTGTTGTGCACTGACACTGTGAGGGTGGGAGGGGGGAGCAGTGGCCCAGGGGGCTCTGGCCAGGCTGGGCTCAGAAGAGGACCCAGAAAAAGCACTTCATAATCACTGCACTTCATTGGTCTTAGCTCTTCACAACTTCAGAGACAGATAGGTGATGAAGTACATTTATACCATAGACGAAATACATTCAGTTCACAGATCTTCCTACATTTTGAAAGTGACAGATCCTACCTTGTGCATTCTGTTCTTCATTATTTAAGTTAGTAGGCCTTCTCCATTAGGCCATTTTTATGTGGCTTATATTAATCTTCCATTGGAGTTATTTTTACAGAATTTGACTGCTAATTAAAACACTTTAGGTGAAAAGATAGGTTTGTCTACTACCAGACTGCAGTGAGTGTTTACAGATGTACAGGGCCAGGTGCCTCCTGACACAGCAGAGTGTGGTGTCACCAACTACCCTGGAGACTGCTGGTCCTGGTCTAGCCTGAGAGGTGCCGCGTGGGGCTCAGCTTGCCCCTGTGGGTCCCTTCCTTTGCATGTTTATAATTCCTTCTTTTTACTAAACTTGATTGAAAGAAATGAGGGTATTTTTGGAAAGATTGGTATTATAAGACATTGGAGGTCCTATTGTGGTTTAAAAATGTCTGTGATAAATGAATTTACATTGGAATAATTATTACACGGTATTACATCACCCCATGAAGAGACTAGATTAAAGTGGCACACTTGCATGACAAAGGCCTGTGAAGGAATTAATGTGATTTAAGTGTTTTGTAACTTCATTTCTTGTTCCCTTAGTAGAGCAAATTCTTATTTTTTTCGCCTTCACTGGTAACAGCTTTTATGGGAGCCCACATCAGTCAAGTTGGACTTGAACTCAGCCGCCCTGTACCGCACTTAGAGTGATGTAATTCCCCAAGATGTCTGCTGCAGGTGGTGTATCATCGTACACACTAAGTGACATTTCTCTCACAATCATTTTATGGAAGATGTGTGATAATCTGTTTTTATTGGTATTAATAAACACATACAATGAAGAAAACAGATAACAAATTTTAAGACCAAGGTAAGATACCTAATCAAGGCCATTTAATCAATCACATTCATCTCATAACAGAAACACGTTCATATTCCAGTGATCAATGTAGACTTCAGGTGGGAAAGGAGGCCCTTCGATCCGTTGTCCCAGAGCTGTGACAGGACGCATATTGAAGGGGCCCTCCTGTTAGAGGCCGTTTTTCCTCTAGTTCATAACTTACCGAATTTTTATGGAGAAATGTCAGCATCTGTTCTTTCAGAACCAACAGCACACATTTAGAAGGTCCTCCCAACTATTCTCCTTGCCAACGAAATGTATTCAATACTGTAGATATTAAACTAATTTCCAACATAAAAGGCAGGAAGAGTTTTGGATCTGTCCTTTTTTACTAAACACTTTTATTATGACACTAGACACAGTAAATTTTTAGGAAAAAAATTACCATTTACAGTCTCGTTGTGAGCCATTCACTCTTGATCCAATGACTGCTGCCTAGAGGACGCCATGGGTTACTCATGCCAACCATAGCCCGAGTGGCTTTTGTAGAGCACTGGCATCCTGTTTAAGTGTTGTGGCCGCAGGCGCCCCCCATGGCTGCCCAGGTGTCGCGGGTTTGCATGGGAGGAAAGGCTCCACTCGCCTCTTCAGCTCGAGTCAGAGTTGTTGCCACACATGGGGCCACGCGAACTGTGCCTGGCTGCCCTCAACGCACTCCTCAGATGTGTGCTGCCTGTGTGAAAGTGTCCGTTCCAAGCATGTGAAACACTAGGGCGTCCAGCGCCTTTCAAGGACTCCATGGCTCTGTGTGACCACGATGGTATAATAAAATAATAAAGTCATCATTCCATTTTTATCTAAAAGTATAAATGTTGCTTTGGCATGAAGAGTGATCCTCTTGATTACATCGTGCATGTGGAGACTAAATAAACCCAAAAGTGGCGGAGGCCTAGGTTTGTTTGTGTGACGTAGTAGGATTCTGGACTGTAGCTATGGGCTGGTGAGCTGTCCCACTGGCTCTGCTCAAATGTAGTGGGAGACGTGGTGGCAGACATGTCCTAGGAGCTAAGTTGCATTATTCCTAAAGGACACAAAAGAGAGAGTAGTAGGTCTTTTTAACATTCTCAGAAACACTAAAAAATGGGAGTGGGAGGGGGCATAAAAAAAACTGATGGCATATAAATGGCCCTGGTTCAGGCAGTCTCCCAAAAGCAAAAATGCCAACTTGAAATACGAAGGGATTTCACTTGAAATGACTGCATGATGAGTTTTGAGTGGATGGTGAGGCCAGGTGGTCAGCCACGTGTGCAGGTGCATCATGGGTCAGCCAGTGGGCAGGCATTTCCTCCTTGATGAGGGGGTGAGGACTTCGAAGTGGCCTGGTGGGGCCCACGCCATGCGCGGGGCCCTCAGCCGAGCACAGGGGCCTGGCTGAGGGGAGGCACCGCCCCACTCTGGGGGGAATCGAGGTAGTGAGAGGGATAGTCCCCTGTGTGGCAAAGTTTGTGAGAGTGTAGCCCTCAGCCTCCCAAGGAGGGCATGTGGGCAAGGCAGCGGCTTGTTTGTCATGAGCACAAACCTGCATTATGCTGCAGGAATTCCTTATTTCCTAAAGACATCCGAATAGAACAGCCCATGTCTAGCCTCACAGCTGTTGAACTGATGGCGTGGCCATGCGGAGGAGCGTCCCGCGGCCCCCACTGGCTTGGTTCAGGTCGTCTTCATGTACCATGTTTGCCCGGAGAGCGTAGGTAGCTCTCATGTAAGACGCCAGGCATTCCAGAGAGGGGAGCGTGTCTGAGTGTATCACAGTTTGGGTTGTAGCTACTGTAAAAGTGTGAGCCCTCTGCCACCCCAGAGCGAGCCTGTCATGCACATGCTGGCACAAGAGGCCTGAGCGCTGGGCCCCGAGATCCTGGCGCTGACGCTGCGCCTCCGCCCCACGGACTCCTGCCTCCCAGCAGCTTTTCTTCAGAGCTGACGAAAAGCGAGTGTCACTCTCCAGTCGTGACACCTCTAGGTGTAGGTGCCACTCAAGACTCTAGTGCTCTTTTCATCTAGTTCCATCTGCGTTGCTAAGAGGATATTCCTGGAAACCAAGAAACCTAAGCAAAGCTTCACACCAAGGAAGCAAAACTTTAAAGGACCTCACTTGGAGGGGCCCTGTGTGATGCAGGAGGGATCTGTCAGTCCCTTGCCTCTTAAGCAGGGAGCAGCTCACTTGTGTGGGAGGGAGGTCTTAGACTGCGGTCTGATTTCTGGGATTTTGTTGAAGTAATTCACACGGAAGCACAGGACAACTTAAGACAGGGTCCTCTGGGGTCAGAGGTCAGATGAGGCAGAGGGAAGTATCATTGATGGCAGAACATGCTAGAGAGAAGGCTGAAGAAAACAGCAAAACCAAAACACCTAATGGCAGATGAGTAACTCCCACGCTGTCAGCCCACAGTTGGTTCTGGATGCCTGTGGGCATGGCCAGGTGATAGGTGGTGACTGCCACCTGCTGGTCTGTGGCAGAAATGCCCCACAAAGAAGAATTCAGATTCTACCTTAGCATCTAGTTTCCTTAAAACATATTACCTAATTGTGCACAACTAAAGTGACTGAACCATGGGCTTGGTCAGGGCTTCACAGCGTGGTCAAGGGCAGTGCTGATCTGAGTTGCTGTCCATCCTCAAGTCCTGGTGTGCATCCTGTGCAGGCCCTTGCTTCCTTCCACCTGCATGAGCAGAACCAGGAGCTCTGGGTGAGCAATTCATTGCTGACCTCAGGGACCTGTGTGGGTCTGAGATGCCCACACGAAGGCCACATGAAGCCACAGTTCCTCTGTCTGTAGTGCAGGTGAGAAATGGGACTGTTGGGACGGGTTTAGCACGCTGGCTTCCTTTCTCGGTCCCAGTTCTGAGGAACTGTACTCTGTCCAGGCAGCCATTAGTGTGGCTGGCCAGTTCAGCTCCTGCTGTGAAGGTCAGCTTCTCTGCAAGACTCTGAAATGTGCAGCATATTATGCTTCTGAAAATCAATAGTTGAATTACCTCAGTTTTTAAAAATCTAAAAACAAAAAGTTGCAAAGGATTGCTGTTTATCTTTCAGATTAGAAGTCTAAATTGTCCTTTGCTGGAGAAACTGTATACCACTCCACAGAAGGGCTTTCCTAATATGCTTCTTACTGACGTCTATAAAGCTTTTTGGTTTTTGTTTTTAAGAAACATACTTGACTCCTGTCTATTTTAGGACTTTTGGAGAAATGATACTGATTGTGATTTTTTTCAGGTATTGCTTTTATTGTTTTACCTAGAATAGTAGAAATTTCACTATAATTTGTCTGCTTGTGAAGAAAAATAGGCTGTCCTTAGCAGGAAAAAAAGTTGGGTTGGCATTCTTTTTCTTGCTTGTACAGGAAGGGTGAGAGACATACTCTGAGGGGCATTTTTACCAGCAAGGGTACCCCTGTAACGATATGACAGGCCTCATCTTGTCAGATTTCCATGTAACTGCGTGGTTCCATGCTAGGTCCATGTTTGTAATTGTTTCTAGCCTACATAGTTACTGATTTTTTTGTGCACCTCTTTGGTAGGATTTTGAGCATGCTAATCATCTAGGGATAATCTGTTTTCAGAAAATAGAAATGAAATAGGGTGGGGTCCTGAACTGGCTGCTTAACTATGCCAGCCAGGCAAACTGGCAGTCTCCAAACCAAGACGTGGCCTGCTGCCGTGACCGGCCAGCCCAGGCCTTGGTGGGAGCAGTAGACGTGACCACCGTGCCCACAGCTGCCCTTACCCCTTGCTGTCCTCCTCAGGCTATTGGACTCCACAGAAGCCTCGTAGATTTAGGTGAAGCACAACAACACTCCCTGGGCTAGAATGTGTGTGTGTGCGTGCGTGCGTGCGCGTGCGTGTGTGTGCGTGCACGCGCACACTTCCGTGTGTTCCTGTAACTTCTGGCCCAACCTTACCCTAGCATTTAGGGGCAGCTGGGAAGCTTCTAGTTTTATGTAACCCAAAGGGTCATTTTTAATTTAAAAAAAAGCTGAATTTTAGTAATTTTAGATGATGAACGACTTACTTTAAAATTATTTTAATTCCACTCTCAATATTTCACTGTGATGTTAACTTGGAAGACCTGTCTGAGATTAGTCCTTTTAATTTGAAGCTCATTATATCTGCTGAGCACAGGATTCTTGCCATCTGTAAACCCCGAACATTCTGTGAAATACTTCTAGTTATCATATTTTTCCTTTACAAAAGCATAACTTAAAAAACAATTGTTGGTTTATAGAAATATTTATTGTTCAAGGTCTGTAATTGTATTTTTAAATGATGTAGTATTCAACTTGTGAAGGGATTTGTTTTGTCAAACCATTAAAAACTCGATGTGTGTAACAGCACGTGAAAGGGGTGGGCTTCCTGTGGCAGCCATGGGGTGAACCTCCTGGTGGCCACACTGCTCCTGGCAGGTGTTTGGAAGATGCCTGCTGGTCACATGTTGAGGTGAAGCCATCTTGAAAGCCCCTGAGGTAGATGGAGGAGGCTGCGTCCCCTGTCCCTGGAGCAGTGTATGTCTAAGGCAGATAGGTGACTCCGCACTGTCACATACTGAATAGAGAGGAGAAAGTATTTTCAGACTCCAGGAAACTTTGGAAAGTCAGGAACTAAGCTGCTTGGAAATCAGTGCCACAAAATGTGGCCTTGGTGGACGCGGGAAGCGACAGGAAAGTTCTTGACAGTCTGTGTCCGGTCAGTCGCTACTTTTCTTTTTCCTAATTCGCCCTGTTGGATGTGGAGTAGATCATAGATGTCGTAGACTGAGAGCTGGGACTGTGTTGGGACCGGCAGGTGATGTGTCACTCCCACAAATGGCATCTCCGAGTAAGCCTGCTGCCTGTTGCGCGTGGAGGTGGAGCCCACAGCTGGAATGAGGCGCATGCTCGGCTCTCCTTGCAGTTGTTTGCTGAGCAGAGAGCCGAGGGACCCTCCTGACTGGCTGGGGGGCTGGAGGGTGAGGGTGGGGCCTGCTGCAATCCTGTCATGGACTGTGATATTGTAAGGTCTGTATTTTGTATGTGGATCTCAGATTCCATCAGGAAAAGAGCCTTATGTGTGTCATTAACATTTATATTTCCATTCAAAATCTGTATTCAGTGTTTTATTTCCTCAAAACAAACTTTGTTAATTTAGGAAATATCTCCAAGTGGAAACGTGCTAACTTTCTGTAAATCTTAAATAAAAGGTGCTGTTCCTTCCTCTGACCCAGGACTGGTTTGTGTTTTCTGTCTTTCTTTCCATACTTTTTCTTTTTTAAATTTGTTTTGGCCACAATAAGGGAAGCGCTGGGTTGGTGGATGGAGCATTTTGGCTCTTTTGCTTGGATCTGTGTGGAAGGTCCTCTCTTTGGGCTTTGGGCACCCATGGGCACTTCTCTCTGAGCAGGCCCTTGTGGCCACTGGCTGCTTCCTGATTCCCCAGTCTCCCAGTGCCCATTTGTTTCGTGCAGTAGCACTCCGACCCCACCTGTGACCCCATCTGTAATGGCTGGGCACTGAACCCAAGCATGTCAAGTTGCCTCTCTCTGGATGTTGAGTGGGAGGAGCTGATGGTCGAGGGTGGGCGGGGCCCCGTAGCCGCCACTGGTCAGCCTCCTCGTGACACTGTTCTGCTCTGGCACCCTTCATGCTGTCCCCACCCGCCTGCACAAGGTGAGAGAGCAGCCCAGAAGGCTGCCTGTCCCTCCGCCCCATCCCTCGGTGCTCACGGAGCCTGCCCCACTCCACTGGAGCCAGGGGAGCCTCTGGAAAGACAGCCCACTGTAACACCAAGTTCCAGTCCCCAGACACCAAGGATTGTTCCTTCTCCCACTCCTTGTAACTTCAGTGAGCTAAATCAGAAGAGTGAGATAAATCTTGGATGAGGCACAGGAGCGGTCATGTTCCTTTGTAGGGTTTGGCTTTGTTTCTCATTGTGGCCCAGTGTCAGGATCTAGCCTTGTGTGCATCGGCAAACGGCAAATCCATGCCTCATCACGTGGGATTATTGAGGTGCACAAGAGGCCGTTTACACTTTCTTCTGTTACATCTCCAAAATTTAGTTTACAATCTTTATTTACCTAATGCCAAAATTAGTTTTTTTTTAAAGGCCTGGATTAGGCCGGAAGGTTTTGTTATACTCCTTTGAATATCACTACTGCTTGTTGAGTGCGAGTCTTAACTAATGCTCTCTGAAATGGAGAAGAGACCGTGTCATGTGGCCTTGGAGTCACCGGTCTGCTCAGGGTCTGCACCTTAGCCTCCAGCGCTGGCCAGGGCAGGGAGCACAGGCATCCAGTCCTTACGCAAGGCTGGATGTCTGTCCTGACTCTTGGGTCAGTGCTCCGGTGTAGAAAAAAACGTTTCCAGAAGAGCACACTTGGTATCTGGACTTGAACAGATTGGCTAAGAAAGTGCCAGAATGTTGATCTCAGAACCTGCCTTTGTTGATCTAGTAGAGAAAATCGGGCTTTCATAAGTTACTTCATTTTAGAGGACTATTCCTCATATCCATATGTGTACTTAATATTGAGTCGACTTGAGGTCCGTTTCTGAGTTCTCTACACAGCTCTGCTGACTATTCCCACCAAAGCCGGTGGGTGGTGTGCATCCCCAGTGCCACCCCAGGAGCCGGGGCTGGGGCAGGTGTGTAAAGGGCATGACCACCCACTGTTTTCTGTGGCTAGTGAACTGTCGTCCACCTCCTTCATCTCCAGGTCTCGGACAGCCCGGGAGACGAGCCCTCGGAATCTCCATATGAAAGCGCAGATGAAACACAGACCGAAGTGTCCACGTCATCTAAAAAGTCTGAGCGAGGAGTAACCGCCAAAAAGGAGTACGTGTGTCAGGTGAGGGGCAGGCAGCATCTGATCTGCTGGTGAGAGTGACCGGTGCCTGGGACAGCAGAGCACGCCACCCTTCCCTAGCTCCCACCCCACCCACCATGCCTGTTGTGGAAGGGATTGGCCAGAGGCAGCGTCCGAGGGTGAAGTAACGGCACGTGTGCTGGGGTGGTGCGGTCTCCCTGCTCGCATGTACCCTGAGCAGGCCAGCCACAGCCTGAGATCACATCCCCAGGCCTGGTGACAGTGGCCTGGGTGGGTGTCCCTTCCCCAAACTCGTCCGCTGTGCCTCAGTCTCAGCCCTTCCCCAAGCCTAGGAGGGAGAAGAGTCCAGACATCCTGTGGAAGTTGACTTGTCCACGTTTGAGAACTGGTCCACAGCTCAGGCCCTGTCACCTGTGGAACAGTGGGTCTCTGTTTTAAAAAAAAAAAACAACACAACCAACATTGAGGGTTTTCTTGATTCTCAACTGATCTGAAATACGTAGAAGGTGACCTGGAGGGCTCCAGGCCTTGCTGAGGGACCGGCCCCTCTCTGTCACGCTCTGTCTGGCTCTGATCCTCTCCTCCCGGGTGTGGCAGTACAGGTGGCTGCATTTGGTGTGTGCAGTAGAGTGGGGTTTTGCGTGTGAGGCACAGAGCTGCGCGGTCCTTGTGGTCAGGAGGGTGGGAGAAGCCCGGCCAGGTGTGCTCAAGGCCCCTCTGGTCCCTACAGCTGTGTGAGAAGACGGGCAGCCTGCTGCTGTGCGAGGGCCCGTGCTGCGGCGCCTTCCACCTCTCCTGCCTCGGCCTGCCCCGGAGACCGGAAGGGAGGTTCACCTGCCGCGAGTGTGCCTCAGGCAAGTCCTGGCTCTGGAGGCTGGGGGTCCTGCGTCGTGTACCCCCGCCGGCTCTGCCATTACCTCTGTTTTCCTGGTGCCCGTCCAGCAAGTGTAGGCTTTACTGCTTGAGTGGCAGACTGCTTGTTGAGTCATGCCCTTGCCTCTGAGCGGCCTGGCCTGAGCCTACAGGCAGGGCTGGGACTGTAGGTGTCTGTTGGGTTCCGAGGACACCACTCTCCTAGGAGAGTGGTATGTGTCAGCCTGCGCTCAGGCCTCCCTGCGGGCTGGGGTCCCAGTGGGAGGATGAGCTGCACCCTCTGTGGCCTCTGCTCGCAGCTGGCTCTGCCTGCAACCACGTCAGGCCGGAGAGCCATGTGCCCGGCAGCCCTCAGCAGCCCCTCAACCGGGTGTCCTGGCGCCTCTTCACCACACTTAGCGGCAACTTCCAGGAAAGAGAAGGAAGTTTTGTGGTGCAGAGAACTCAGCCTCTGCAAGCTCCTGCAGCTCGGCCCACAGCCGTGCAGTGACTTTACTGTGTCTCGGGTGAAGCTGATGCTCAGGCCGAGAGGTAGCCCCAAGGCTGGGATTTTCTAAACAGCACCTGGGCCGTCCGTAAGGTCGGAGACAGCAGCGGCCTCCGCGCCACGCACGCCTCCTCCAGTCGCTCTCGCTCACCTCTCGTGGCAATTTAATCCTTTTTCTTTATACCTTCCTCTCCGCCCCTTTAACCTTGTGTTAGGGATTCACTCATGCTTCGTGTGTAAGGAGAGCAAGACAGAGGTGAAGCGCTGTGTTGTAACTCAGTGTGGGAAGTTTTACCACGAGGCCTGTGTGAAGCAGTACCCCCTCACCGTGTTTGAGAGCCGGGGCTTCCGGTGTCCGCTACACAGCTGCGTGAGCTGCCATGCCTCCAACCCGTCTAACCCTCGGCCTTCGAAAGGTAGGATGCGAGGAAGGGGGGTGGGAGGCTTTCTTACTTGAGTGTGGATTCAGGAGGTGGCCTTGTTGCCAGAGGCTGTGGTCCCTTGACTGTCACTAGCAGCTCCTGTCTTTTTTTCTGCTGACGTGGCACTAGTTTTTCTGTGGTGCTGGACCTGCACTTCGTTCTCTTCTTTCCTCCTCAAATACCATCTTCAGGATATGTGATTTTTAAAGAGGGGCTCTCTTTGAGCCATCTGCTTGGATTTGCTTTGTTTGGGCTTTAAGGGCCTTTCATACATAAGAAAAACTTTTTTTGTTTTGCAGTAATGAGGATGGAACCCAGAGCCTCTTGCTCAATAGTGGGCTCAGCCCCTGGGGAAACAGCCTTAATTAAATCAGATGAGATCCTTGCTAGGGCACACTGTGTGTGTGTGTGTGTGTGTGTGTGTGTGTGTGTGTGTGTGTGTGTGTGTGTGTGTGTGTGTGTGTGTGTGTGTCTGTGCGCGCGCGCGTCTGGTGTGTCTGGTCTTTATGCGTCTGTGTCTGTGTGCTGTAAGTCCTGTGTGTGTGTGTGTGTGTGTGTGTGTGTGTGTGTGTGTGTGTGTGTGTGTGTGTGTGTGTGTGTCTGTGCGCGCGCGCGTCTGGTGTGTCTGGTCTTTATGCGTCTGTGTCTGTGTGCTGTAAGTCCTGGAACTTGAACTCAGGACCTGGGTGCTGTCGCTGGGCTTTTATGCCCAAGGCTAGCTCTCTTTTTTTTTTTTTGGGTCCGGTCATGGGGCCTGAACTCTGGGCCTGGGCACTGTCCCTCAGCTCTTCAGCTCAAGGCTAGCGCTCTACCACTTGAGCCACAGTGCCACTTCCGGCTTTTTTCTTTTTGCTTATGTGGTGCTGAGGAATAGAACCCAGGGTCTCAAGCATGCAAGGCAAGCGCTCTACCACTGAGCCACCTTCCCAGCCCCATGGCTAGCTCTCTTATGTGGTTCACAGCTCCACTTGTGGTTTTCCGGTGGTTAATTAGAGATAGGAGTCTCACAGACTTTCCTGCCGTGGCTGGCTTTGAGCTGAGATCCTCAGCCCTCAGCCTCCCGAGTAGCGAGGATGACAGGCTTGAGCCACCAGTGCTCAGCTCAGGGTGCTTTTGCCTCCAGGTAAAATGATGCGCTGTGTCCGCTGCCCCGTTGCCTATCACGGAGGAGACGCCTGCCTGGCCGCAGGGTGCTCAGTGATTGCTTCCAACAGCATCATCTGCACTAGCCACTTCACCGCCCGGAAGGGCAAGCGGCACCACACCCATGTCAATGTGAGCTGGTGCTTCGTGTGCTCCAAAGGTGAGAGAGTGGCACGTGTCCACCGTGCTCCACATGCACCTGACACACTCGGTGGTCTCCACGTGATGGGCTGGACGTCAGCAGTTGAGAGCTGTGACTGTTGGGGTTGTTGCTTGGTGTTAGCTGACGGTGCTGCCTCGCCGCCAGTGTCTCAGCCAGGCGTCTATCGCTGCGGGCTGTGGACAGGGCCTGGGCCCACCTGTTGTGTCCAGCACTGACCAGCCGCTCCTTCTGCAGGGGGCAGCCTGTTGTGCTGTGAGGCCTGCCCAGCAGCCTTCCACCCTGACTGCCTGAGCATTGACATGCCTGACGGCAGCTGGTTCTGCAATGACTGCCGGGCTGGGAAGAAGCTGCACTTCCAGGACATCATTTGGGTTAAGCTTGGGAACTACAGGTAGGAGGGACGGAGCGCTGTGCGCCTGTGGCTTCTCTCTTCACCTGTGTTTGTTTCACTTTATAGTACTTAAAGTATTGAAATGATTGTCGCTCTCTCTGAAGAGTCTGTGAACCCTGTTTTTAATATTTATAATAGATGGTGGCCGGCAGAAGTTTGCCATCCCAAAAATGTTCCCCCAAATATTCAGAACATGAAGCACGAGATTGGAGAATTCCCTGTGTTTTTCTTTGGGTCTAAAGATTATTACTGGACGCATCAGGCTCGAGTGTTCCCGTACATGGAGGGGGACCGGGGCAGCCGCTACCAGGGGGTCAGAGGGATTGGAAGAGTCTTCAAAAACGGTATGGAGATTTCCCGCCGAGAGCAGAGCCCTGCTCCCTTGTGCTTTTGTTAATCTTCATTTCTGCTCTTCTGAAACAGGATCTTTTCAGTTTTTTTTAAGTTGTGAGGTGGGGCTCCTTGTTAGGTCTCCACAGGTGTTGACGCTGAATTCCAGTCATTTCCTCCACTATTACACTCTCTGCACTCTTGCCTTTGCTCGTTCCCAACAGGTGTCCTTGTTCTCATAGCTGCTGAGAGGCTATGTGGATGGCATTGGTCTTTATCACCACCCGGCCTAGACAAGCTCCTGGCTAGTCCCTACCCACCCAGAGTCCCCTCCCTCCCTTCGCCCTTCCCCTCACCATCCACTTGGTTGTTCCCTGTGCTGCTCTCACACACAGTTGAGTTACAGTTACTTGCTCTCCTTTTTTCCTTTCTTTTTTACCCCATTCACTCCTCTCCTCTTCCTGAGTATCCCTAACTCAATTATAGGGAATATTAGACAAAGTGTTCCGGATTCAGAGATGTGATCTTTATAGAGAACACTGGACTAGGTATTCTGGCTAGGCTTTTAGATCAGAAAAGAGAAACCTGGCTCTGGCCTGGAAACCTAGCTACTCAGGAGGCTTGAAGCCAACCTGGACAGAAAATTCTGTCTCCAACCAAAATGCTCTAAAAATGCTAGACTGGAGGTGTGGCTCAAGAGGTAGAGTGCCAGGCAAGTCCAAGGTCCTAAGTCTCAAATGCTGGTACTAGCTGGCATCAAGAGAAATGAATGAAAAGGAGAGTAGGTTTCCAGGCTGATTCTTTATTCCTGTTTGCTGTATTAATTTGTAATGACTTTCATTTAGGTGCAGTGAAGTTTTGTTGTTGCTACTCTGTTGTTTTTTTTCTTTTTCTTTTTTTTTTTTGTGTGTCGGTTGTGGGGCCTGAACTCTGGGCCTGGGCACTGTCCCTCAGCTCTTCAGCTCAAGGCGAGCACTCTACCTCTTGAGCCACAGCGCAACTTCCGGCTTTCTGGTGGTTTATTGGAGATAAAGAATCTCGAGGACTTTTCCTGCCCGGGCTGGCTTTGAACCACAATCCTCAGATCTCAGTCTCCTGAGTAACTAGGATTACATGCATGAGCCACTTGTGCCCGACATTGAAGTTTTTTGTTTTGGGGGGTTTTTTTGGTCAGTCATGGGTCTTGAACTCTGGGCCCGGGCACTGTCCCTCAGCTCTTCAGCTCTAAGGCTAGCATTCTACCACTTGAGCTACAGCGCCACTTCTGGTTTTCTGGTGGTTTTTGTTGGAGATAAGAGTTTTATGGACTTTTCTGCCAGGGCTGGCTTTGAACCACGATCCTCAGATCTCAGCCTCCTGAGTAGCTAGGATGACAGGCATGAGCCACCGGTGCCCAGCTGACATTTTTAAGACACTGTTTTCAGCCTTAACGACAGGTGTTTCCTGTAGCTGCCTGTGTCAGGTCAGCCTGAGGCAGGTCTGGAGAGAAATCTCCCATGGTGCTGTGCTCTCAGTGGCCACTTCACCCTCCAGCACACAGGGCAAGGCCTTGGGTGCCTGTCACAGTGTCAGGTGGGCCTGTCCAGACATGAGGTGCTCTGTCCTGGCGTCCACAGCCAGGCCAGGCTAGGAGTCGGCAGGAAGGAAACAGCACTGAGTGTGGCCGTTGCCCAGGAGTTGGGAGTCGCTGCGGGTGGAGGGAGGAAGAAGAGGCAGGAGGGAGATGTCCCAGTGCTGGTGGGACTTGTGCCAGGAGGGCCAGCACTGGGCCACCACCCGCCGACGGCGTGTGCTGTGGCAAGCGGTCAGCACGGAGAGGGTGGGAGGAGGCCTGGAGTCGAATGACAACAGGGAGTTGTCAGAAGATTCTTGAGAATCTTTAACGGGAGAGGTGGCCTAGTAAGCTGGGCGTGCGCTCCTCTGGGGAGGTGGGCTCCCATGCCTTGCAGAGGCCCCGGCCCTGTCCCAGCTTACCTGCCAGTCTGCTCTGGCTGGCTCGGCTCAGCTGGCGCCCCTCCTCTGCAGATTTGCTTTCTGCCTTAGCATAGGGCCCCAGCTGCCTGATGGGAGCCGTCCCTGGGCCTCCTCCCTTGGACGCAGCCTGTGTGAGCTGGGCACCAGGCACTCGGGCTGCCAGTACTGGGATGTCTTGGAGCTGTTGTGTCAGAGCCATTTACCATGTTTAACACAACTACCACACCTTCCAGGGTTCTGTAGCCTTCAGTTCTGTGGACACTGCGCTCAGTAGTGAATGTTAGCCTATGTCATTAAAATACAGAACTTCGAAGGTACGTGTTTTTATTTACTAAAATCTTTACTGACCTTTCAGCGCTGCAAGAAGCTGAAGCGCGTTTCCGGGAAGTCAAACTTCAGCGGGAAGCCCGGGAGACGCAGGAGAGCGAGCGCAGGCCTCCCCCGTACAAGCACATCAAGGTGGTATGCCCACGCGCGTGTATGCTGTGTGCGGGTGTCTGTGCCTCCCTGTGTGTGGGAGGCTCCAGACTCTTCACGCCCAGGGTGTGGCTGTGAGCTGTGGCCCAGCGTGGACCACTGGTGACACAGGACGCCGTGGGTCAGCCGCAGGTGTGGTGACAGTGAGCACAGGAAGACTGCCGTGCGTAGTTTTGCCTTACAGTGCGATTCAGCCTGATCGCCAGAGAAGGGAAAGAATGGCTGTCTGATGCCAGGGCACTGGGCTCGGGGTAAGCCGTCCATCCAGGCCACAGGCTCAGAGACAGGCTCAGAAAAGAGGCCGACCTCGGCCCAGCACAGCTGTGTGAGCAGGGACCCTGAGACGTGAGTCCTGACAGCTGTGGCTAGTGAAGCGGCCCAGGGCCCCGAGGCCGGCGGAGGACATGGGTGGTTGGTGGGAGATCTCATGGATTTTTCTGGCCAGGCTGACTTTAAACTGTGATGCTCAGGTCTCAGCCTTCTGAGTAGCTAGGATTACAGGTGTGAGCCTCCAGTGCCTGGCTTTCCCTCTCCGTCTTACACCATGCTGGCCAGCTAAATGTCAGCTCTCATTCATGAGTGAGGAAGACAGACGTTCAGATGGGATGAGGTGGTGGGAGAGGGTGCTGCCATGGGTGTTTCCCACACCAGCCCTACCTTGCAAAACTCCCAGCCAAGGCTTGCTGGGCAGGCGCGGGAGCCTTGTATGGGTCTGGTAGGGACTGGGGGCGCGTGGCCGGTTGGGCTGCCAGCTCCTGCTAGGAGAAGGTCGGGAAGGGTGAGCAGTAGGGCTTGTATGGGGGCCCAGAAGCCCGCTCTCGTAGGCCAAGGTGGCTGGCTTTGTCTCCTGCAGGTGAATAAGCCTTATGGGAAAGCCCAGATCTACACGGCCGACATTTCTGAGATCCCCAAGTGCAACTGTAAGCCCACAGACGAGAATCCCTGCGGCTCCGACTCCGAGTGTCTGAACAGGATGCTGATGTTCGAGTGCCACCCGCAGGTGTGCCCTGCCGGGGAGCACTGCCAGAACCAGTGCTTCACCAAACGCCAGTACCCCGAGACCAAGATCATCAAGACGGACGGCAAAGGCTGGGGCCTGGTGGCCAAGAGGGACATCAGAAAGGTGTGTGCCCTGCCCTTCTCCCACTCGTAAGAAGGGAAGGTTCTGGGCCGCTTAGATCGGCCTGTCTGCTGTTACTTGAACTTGTGTAAGAATGGTATTTTTTTTTTTTTTTTTGGGTCCGGTCGTGGGGCCTGAACTCTGGGCCTGGGCGCTGCCCCTCAGCTCTTCAGCTCAAGGCTAGCGCTCTACCACTTGAGCCACAGCACCACTTCCAGCTTTTTTCTTTTTGCTTATGTGGTGCTGAGGAATCGAACCCAGGGCCTCATGCATTGCAAGGCAAGCACTCTACCACTGAGCCACCTTCCCAGCCCAAGAATGGTATTTTAAAATTGTTTCTTAGACTGAATTATTATAATTGAATATGACAGATTGTTTTTGTTTTTTGTTTTTTGGGGTTTTTTGGGGGGGGGAGGTCCGGTCGTGGGGCCTGAACTCTGGGCCTGGGCGCTGTCCCTCAGCTCTTCAGCTCAAGGCTAGCACTCTACCACTTGAGCCACAGCGCCACTTCCGGCTTTTTTTTTCGTATGTGGTGCTGAGGAATCGAACCCAGGGCCTCGTGCATGCAAGGCAAGCGCTCTACCACTGAGCCACCTTCCCAGCCCGAATATGACAGATTGTTAAATAAGAGATATCAGTTAATGCGTGTAAACCTTTTTTTTTTTTCCCCTGGAGCTTGAACTCAGGCCTGGGCACTGTGCCTGGTCTTCTTTTGCTCAAGGCTAGCACTCTGCCACTTGAGCCACAGCACCGCTTCTGGCTTTTTCTGTGTATGTGGTACTGAGGAACCGAACCCAGGGCTTCTTGAGTGCTAGACAAGCACTCTACCACTAAGCTACCTTCCCAGCCTTCAGTATAAACCCTTTTGAAGCATGCCTTACAGTGTTTGCTCTTGTGAAGTGGTGTGCGTAGTGACTGCTTTCCTGCAAATGGCAGTCAGGGGCTCAGGGGCCCCTGAGTTGGCCAGAGCAGCTCTAGGATGGGGTCATTAGCAACACTAAACTACTTTTTTTTTTGGGGGGGGGGGACAGTAAGGGGGCTTGAACTCGGCCTAAGCACTGTCCCTGAGGTTTTTTTTTCTCAAGACTAGTATTGTACCATTTAAACCACAGCTCCATTTCCAGCTTTTTGGTGGTTCATTGAAGATAAGAGTCTCCTGGACTTCGTTGCTGGGCTGGCTGGCTTCAAACGGTGATCTTTAGATCCTAGCCTCCTGAGTAGCTAGGATTCGAGGTGTGAGCCACTGGCACCTGGCTTAGACTGCTGACATTTCACGTTGGTCCCCAGTTAAATTTACGAGTACATCCTGTATGCAGAGATAATGAAGGACTGGTCTTGGCACAGCCTGGCCAGGGGAGGCGGTTCCAGTCCAAGGCCCCGACGGGGGTGTTCCAGCACAAAGGTAGCATTGCCAACGTGCCCGTCTCAGCCATGGCACCCGCTGCCCAGAGCCTTCCCCGCAGGCCTCGACCCAGACTACCCCTGCTGACCCCAAAGCTCCCTTTCCAGAGACCCCCTGTAAAGGTCCTCCCCAGCAGACTACCTCCTGACACATGACTCCATGTACATGTGGCTCTCAGATGTGTCCAAGAGACAGGACTGTAGCAACAGGCCTGGGGTGTTCCAGGCTGTGGACTGCGTGGAGTCACTGTGGTTGGTAAGGACTTTGTAGGCCCCACACCTGAGAGATTGTGGTGGGTGCCATGTCCTAGAGCCTGATGTTGAGAACTGGCCCTCATGACCTCTGTCTTCCTCACGTCTTTCTGATCGACAGGGAGAGTTTGTTAACGAGTATGTCGGTGAGCTTATTGACGAGGAGGAATGCATGGCGAGGATCAAGTACGCGCATGAGAATGACATCACGCACTTCTACATGCTCACCATAGACAAGGTAACGTCTGCACGACCCTGCACTGTGCTCATATTCTTTTTTTTTTTTTTGGGTCCGGTCGTGGGTCTAAACTCTGGGCCTGGGCACTATCCCTCAGCTCTTCAGCTCAAGGCTAGAGCTCTACCACTTGAGCCATAGCGCCACTTCTGGCTTTTTTCTTTTTGCTTATGTGGTGCTGAGGAATCGAACCCAGAGCCTCAGGCATGCAAGGCAAGCGCTCTACCACTGAGCCACCTTCCCAGCCCTGTGCTGATATTCTTAGCTCCTGTCTTTTTCTCAAGCATCTGAGCTTAGGTGTCTTTTTGTCACCTGCCTTTGAGCAGAGACCATCGCGAGTGCTGTGTATGCCCCTCAAAGTGCAAGCTGTCACTGAGGTCACCAGGGAGAAATGAGAAGTTGGGAAGTGTGCATGTCGAAACATTTCACACACTTTTTTTTTTTTTTTGCTTGGTTGTGGGGCTTGAACTCTGGGCCTGGGCACTGTCCCTCAGCTCTTCAGCTCAAGGTGAGCACTCTACCGCTTGAGCCACAGCACCACTTCCAGTTTTCTAGTGGTTTATTGGAGATAAGAGTCTCATGGAATTTCCTGTCCAGGCTGGCTTTGAACCACGATCCTCAGATCTTAACCTCCTCAGTAGCTAGGATGACAGGTGTGAGCCATCCATGCCCCGCTACATTTCACACTTTCTTAGCTACATGGTAGAGTTGTCTGGAGCCTAGGTTTTTTTCTTCTATCTACTCATACTTGTAGGCAGGCTCTCTACCACCCGCACCATGCCCCATCCCCCTTTTTTATTCTTATTTTTCATATTGGGTCTCACATGTTTGCCTGGGGTCAGCTGCCTGTGTATGTTAAGAAATGTGAAGTCGCAGTCAGGTGTAGTGGCTCAAGCTTGTAATCCTAGCTGCTTTGGAGGGAGAGGATCAGGCCATCACATAGTTGAAGGCCAGTCCGGGCAAAAAGAAGGATGTTCAAGACACTCACACATGGCGGCCCACGCCTGTTAGTTACCCCAGGTACAGAGCAAGACAGTGTCCGGTCCCAGTAAGCCAGGGAGGCACAAGCAGGAGGGTCACAGGTCACCCAGGACATGAGCAGGAGTCTATTTTGACAATAACCCAACGCAAAGGCGAGTGGCTCAGGTGGTAGAATGCCTCTCAGCAGACACTAAGCTCTGAGTCCCAGCAGCACCTAGAACAGAACAGAACGGAACAACAAAAGCCAAGTCAGCCTAGCCTGGGGTTCACCTTGTTTAAAACACAAACTGGGTTGTTCAGTGACATAGTGATTTGCCTGGCTATCTGAGTGAAGCAGAAATGAAGCCCAGGGGGATGTAAGAGGTGTTAAAGAACATACAGGTCGTATAAAAACAGAACAGAGGGGCTGGGAAGGTGGCTCAGTGGTAGCTTGCTGGCCTTGAGCTGAAGAGCTGAGGGACAGCGCCCAGGCCCAGAGTTCAGGCCCCACAGCTAGCAAAAAACAAGAACAAAGGTAAAAATTAGCCCTCCCTAGCTCCCCCCCCCCCCCCAAAAAAAAGGCCCCACTGGCACACACAGGCCCCAGAGGCTGTTGTGGAGACTGCACGCTGGCTGGCGGTGAACCAGGTGAGGTTCAGGGGAGGCGCACACTCCGCCCCACCACCTCCAGCCCCACTTCTTTGGCAGCTGCTCATAAAGAGGAATGCTAGAGAGTGACCTGCTTACCCCAAAAACAGCACAGGCTCAGGAGAGAGTAAAAGACGACCTTAGGTTCACACTTCAGAGACAGCCCACAAGAACAATGAACAGAGCAGCCAAAAATAATAAACAGACCAGGAAAAGACAGTAACAAAACTGCAGGCCCTTAGCTGAGCGTTGGTGGCTCACGCCTGTAATCCTAGCTAATCAGGAGGCTGAGATACGAGGATTGAGGTTCAAAGCCAGCCCGGGCAGAAAAGTTCATGAGACTCTTACCTGCAGTAAACCACTGAAAACCGGAAGTGGACTGTGGCTCAAGCAGTGGAGCACTCACTTTGAGCTGAGGAGTGCAGGAACAGTGCCCAGGCCCAGAGTTCAAGCCCCACAACCACCACCACCACCAACAACAAAACCCTGCAGACCCAGGGAAGGGAGGGTAATCGATTTCTAGAGCTGCCGTGTTGTCATGTCCATTTCCCACCAAAAGATCATTAATCCTAGAAAGAAACAGGAAACTATTCAGGGATACAATACACCAACAGAAGCTGCTGTCTAAAACAGACCTGGTGTCAGATCTCTAGCCAGATGCTCAAAGACTGCCAAGTGTGGGGCTCACAGCTGTCACCTCTGCTGCTTGGGAGGGAGAGATTGGAAAAACAAGTTCAGGACAGGCCTGGGCATAAAAGTTGATTCCATCTCAACAAACAAGCCAGGGTGAGGGGGCGAGGGGAGGGTGCATGTCTGCAATCGCAGCTGAAGCAAGGCCATCTAAAGACGAAGCAGAGGAGCCTGCGTGCGGCTCAAGTCAGAGATCCCGGGTTCAAAATCCCAGCACCACCAAAAAATAAGAGAACGACGCGCCAGACAGTAAATAAAAGCCTGTGAAACAATCAAAAGCTAACAGGGATTCGTAACTTTGATCTTTTTGTTTTCTATTAACTTCAGATAACGTAAAACACTTTTTGACTATAAAACCTAGTATTACTGAAATTTTGTAACTCCACATTTTTGTTTTCTACATCATTTAGGTGGTTAATGCATTTTAAGATGGGTTTACACTTTGGGGTACACATAGGGAGTAATTTGTGGTATAAGCACAAGTGGTAGGAAAGTACCAGCAGTCTGTGTCATGAAGTCATGGAGTGTCTTCCACCTGTCAGAACGAAGGAGGCCTGGAGTAGGGCACAAGGCCCTGGGTTTAATCCCCAACTGCAATCCCCACACTGTTTAAACTCACAGGGTTTTGTGCTTGCTAGGTAGGTGCCATGCCATTTGAGCCAGGTGCCCGCCCGTTTTTGTTGTTATTGTTGTCATGGGGCTTGAACTCTGGGCCTGGGCGCTGTCCTTCAGCTCTTCACCTCAAGGCGAGCGCGCTACCGCTTGAGCCACAGCACCACTTCCAGTTTTCTGGGGGTTTATTGGAGATAGGAGTCTCACGGACTTTCCTGCCCGGGCTGGCTTTGAACTGTGATCTCCGGATCTCAGCCTCCTGAGTGGCTGGGATGACAGGGGGGAGCCGCCGGCGCCCGGCCCTTTCTGTTTTAGTTTATTTTCAGGTGCAACCTTGCTTTTACGGAACAGTGGTCCTCCCGTCTCTGCCTCCCTGTAACTGGGATTACCCGTGCACCCATTATGCCTGACCTAGTATTTCGTGGTTCCGGAGGTCTCACAGCGTTGCCCAGGCAGGACTCAAACTCCAGGGCTTACCCAGTTGTTCCACTCCAGTCTCCTGGCTAGCCGGATGACCGACAGTGCATCATACCAAGCCTTGCTTTCTTTTTCAGGGTAGATTGTTGGCAGGTCTCCTAGGAGGTATGCAGGGCCGGTGCCTATAGCGGGTGGCGTGTGCATAGCCTTCCTGCCGTGGCTTTCTGGCCCAGTGCTGGGCACCCACAACGCACCACTTTTGAGGGCCTGGGTGCCCGCACTCAGAGTCTGCCTCGCTCATGCCTGACACCCCGGTGACGCGTTGTGCATGAGGCGTCTTCCCCGTCTGTCCACCGCCTTCTGGACATGATGCGTCTCCCGGCCCGGCCACCACAGGCGGGCATCACTTCCTCTTCATGCTTGGCTTTCGGTGTTGGCTCCGGCCGCCATGTGCCTGTATTTGACTTTTTTTTTAACAACCATTTCCTTCAGCCAGTTCATCTTTCCATCTCAGCAGTGTTGTGGTCCGTGTGACGGAAGTGACGTCAGAGCCCATTAGCATCTCAGTTTGTACTTCTTCCACACTTGGAGGATGTGAACATCCTTCCTGTGTCCCCTGCCTGCCTCACCTTGCCCTCGGCAACTAGTTTGGTCTGCCTGTGCAGCCTCCAGCTTCCCGCAACACCCATTCCTGGGTTGTGCCCTGTGCCTGGCTGTTTTTGCATTTGGGATGCAGATGGTGTGGGATCCCAGCTCACGCTTGTTTTGGGGGGCACTGATGGTGTGGGGTGCTGGCTCACTGCTCACCAGGGCCTGATCCTCTCCATGTGGTGTTGACCTGCTCTCCTTGAGCAAGAGAATCAGGACTGGCTTGGGGTGTCCTGCCTGAGCAGACGTGGGTGCAGTGACGTGGGGGCAGAGGTCCCGGAAGGGTGCTGGGTCTGCGAACTTCACTTGACTTTCCCCTGCAGGATCGCATCATCGATGCTGGCCCCAAGGGGAACTATTCTCGATTCATGAACCACAGCTGCCAGCCCAACTGTGAGACCCTCAAGTGGACTGTGAACGGGGACACGCGCGTGGGCCTGTTTGCTGTGTGCGACATTCCCGCAGGTACAGTCCCGGAGCGCCGGGGCTCCGGCACAGCATGGGCACAGCTGCGGGCTCGGGGCGGCGGGTGGCACGTGATGCGGACATGAATCCAGAGACATCTATCTCCGCCGGGAGACAGACGTGAGCCAGCGAGCCTCGGGGAGCAGAGTTCCCAGCGAGGTGCTGTCTTCTCTTCCAGGGACAGAGCTGACTTTTAATTACAATCTTGACTGTTTGGGCAATGAAAAGACGGTCTGCCGGTGTGGAGCCTCCAACTGTAGTGGGTTCCTGGGGGACAGACCAAAGGTAGGGCCATGGCACCGTTCTCTATGCACCCCACATTCACAGCACCACACCTGCTTCTCGCCAGCAGTGTCCTCCCCGGGGGACAATGTCCTCCCCGGGGACTGCTGCCGCAGTGGAGGGCGGGGCCCGCTGGGGGGCCTCTGGGGGGCTGGGGCCCAGGGGGATGCTGAAGGCAGCAGCTGCAGCTTTCCTAAGACCTCTGGCTCCAAGTTTGTGTTTTATTGAACTGCACCTAATTCTTAACTTTAGACATCAGCGCCGCTCTCTTCAGAGGAAAAGGGCAAAAAGGCCAAGAAGAAAAGCAGGAGGCGCAGAGCCAAGGGGGAAGGGAAGAGGCGGTCTGAGGACGAGTGCTTCCGCTGTGGCGACGGGGGCCAGCTGGTGCTGTGTGACCGCAAGTCCTGCACCAAAGCCTACCACCTGTCCTGCTTGGGCCTGGGCAAGCGGCCCTTTGGTAGGTGTTGAGGCCGGAGCCATGCCTGGCTGCCCCTCCTGCGGGGCCTGTGCGGGTTGGACCCTGTCTGAGAGTTGGGGTGGTCAGTGTTTCCAGCTCAGGAAGCCTGCTGGGAGCCCAGGCCTGGCCGGCAAGCCACTCCTAAAAAGGGCCTTCGCAGGGCAGTCTGCGCACACTCGGGACGGGTGGGCGGAGTCGGGTGTGGCACAGACTGCTCACACATCCAAACGGTCCCTGAGGCTTTGTCCAGGCTGAGTGGGTGCTATGGGTAACAGACAGAGAAGCGGATGGCAGGAGTCGGCTCTGCTGTCGTCAGCCCTACATAGTTCAGAGACGACACCCTCAGGGTGAAAAGCCACAATTTCAGAAGTATTACACATACATATTATGTATACATATATACATATATATATATATATAAACTACATAGACACACGGTAGATAGATAGATAGATAGATAGATAGATAGATAGATAGATAGATAGATAGATAGTGTGTGCGTGTCTTTTTTTATCACATCTTGTTTTGGGGGGATGGGTGAGGAACTCATAATTTTTCTTCTTCACCAAGCACTGGGATTCACACTTGTAATCTTAACTGCTCAGCAGCTGATATCTAAGAATCTTCGTTCAAACCAGAGTAGGTAAACTGATCTCAGAGATGCATCTTTAACCAGCAAAACGCCAGAAGAGAGGCATAGCTCAAGTAGCAGAATTGAGTGGAAATATCAGAAGAGGCCTGAGTTTAAATTGCATGCACGCACACACGCATATGTGTGACCACACAGCCCTTGAGCACCAGTCATTAGCTTTTCTTTGGCAGTTGAATGAAAAATGGTGTCTTGTGTTAATTGGTATTGATTAGAGCCAAAAATCCTTTTCACCTAGGCATGTCTCAGCTGTCCAGGAGGCCGAGGCAGCAAGAGTACAAGCTCAGGACAATTTAGGCTACATAGAAAGTTCACCCTTTAGCCGGGCACTGGTGGCTCACGCCTGTAATCCTAGCTACTCAGGAGGCTGAGATCTGAGGATCGCGGTTCAAAGCCAGCCCGGGCAGGAGAGACCGTGAGACTCCTATCTCCAATAAACCACCAGAAAACCGGAAGTGGCGCTGTAGCTCAAGTGGTAGAGCGCTCGCCTTGAGCTGAAGAGCTGAGGGACAGCGCCCAGGCCCAGAGTTCAAGCCCCACAACCGACCAAAAAAAAGAAAGTTCACCCTTTAAGCTGGGCATCAGTAGTTCAAGACTGAAATCTTAGCTACAGAGGAGGCTGAGAGGTGAGGGTCTGTTGAAAGCCAGCCAGGGCAGGAGAGGTGGAGACCCTAATCTCCAACTAACCACCAGAAAGCGGGAAGTGGAACAGCGGCTCAAGTGGTAGAGTGCTAGCCTTGAGCATAAAAGTTCAGGGACAGCGCCCAGGCCCAGAGTTCAAACCCCAGGCCCAGCACATTCACATACAGAAAGTTCATCTTTCCTAAGAAGCCAAAGGGCTATGGTGTAACTCAGTAGAAGAGCATGCTCGAGAGCGGGGTGCCATCCTCCGCACCCGGCACGCCGCATCCCCTCTCAGAGGTGCTGAGGTTGCACCTGTCCCTCCCGCGTGCTGATGGTGCGTTTCCTTGCAGGAAAGTGGGAATGTCCCTGGCACCACTGTGACGTGTGTGGCAAACCCTCTACCTCCTTCTGCCACCTGTGCCCCAACTCCTTCTGTAAGGAGCATCATGACGGGACGGCTTTCCGGGCCACCCAGGACGGGCAGTCCTACTGCTGTGAGCATGACTTGGGGGCAGAGTCGGTGAGAAGTGCCAAGACTGAGAAACCCTTCCCAGAACCCGTGAAGTCCAAGGGGAAGAGGAGGAGGAGGAGGTGTTGGCGGAGGGTCACAGAAGGCAAATAGCGCCAGGTGGCGGTGTGGTCAGATCAGGGGCAGCGTGGGTCGGCCAGTCCTGCCTGGAGGGGAGGGGAGTGTAGCACTGGCCGGCCCGACCACCTGGCTCGGCTCATAGAGCCGTGGCCTGCCCAGGCCTCCGAGGGAGGGAGTGCCTCCACCACTGAGCCATCCCGCAGCATGCTGCGTCTGCACTGATGCCCGCTGAGCCACGCCCCCGCTCAGCCCCTGGGACAAACCGGCCTTACAGCACAGCTTTACCGCTGTGCTCGCATCTCCAGGATGTCCAGCCTCCCTTCCCCGCTCCGATTTTTAGGTTACAGTTGAAGACAAATGGGCATGTGAACACGTGTATCTCACTGAAATGTGTAGGATAGATCTTCTAAAAGCCACTTAGCCTCTGTGCTGACGTTTGGCTGCTGCCCCCGTGCTGCCTCAGCCCGGGATCCCGCCCCGGGACACCTGGCAAACCAGATTCCACAGCATTCCTTTGTGGTTTTGAACGAATGTGAATTTTTCCTCAAGATGCGTCTTTTCCAGGTCTGTGAGAGGCTGGCCCCGCGTGCGGGAGCAGGCTGCAGCCCTTCCTCCTGTCACTTGACCTAAAAGCCACGTTGAGCCATCGGCTAGCTCCGAGCTGGCCTTCCCAGGCCTGTCCTCTCAACTCTCCAGTTCCTACCAGAATTTGGAAAAAAAGCATTTTTTTTTTTCATTTGACTTTTCTCTACCAGGTTTTGGCTGTACTTCTCAATGTTTCATAAATCCCCAGGAAAGCACACTTGTTGGTGTGTTCACGTGGGCTATGCAGGGGGCAGTGCCCAGGCTGAGACCACAGGCCATGAGGATGCGGGTGCAGCCCCGCAGGCCTTCCCCCGCGGCGTCCGCCGCTGTCTGCAGTGCAAAGCCCAGCACCAGCCAGCTCAGAGGCCAGGTCTGGGAACTGTTTCTCCGTGAGTTGTCAACTATTTCTAATTGAAAGGCCCACCCCAAAGAGATCCAAGAAGTGTAGTCCTTAGAAGAGATTCCGATCTTCTAGGGCTCTTCTGTCTGACCCTCGGTGCTCAGATGCTCAGAACACTGGGGGGGGGGGGGGGGGGGGGAGGGGAGGGGGAGGCACAGGCAGCAGGTCTGCTGTCAGAAAAGCTCAGTAGTGTTTTGGATACCAGGTCTCCTGACACGGCTCCCTGCCACCCTCCCGTCTTGTGCAGATGCACTCTGCCTTTGGACCAGGACTGACCCCTCGTGTCAGGAGGACCTGCAGGCCCAGGGCCTCCGCTAGCACTCACCACGAGCCCACTAACTGGTCATTGTCCCTTCGCCAGGCAGTGCCTCACAAACAACCATACAGAGGCCCAAAAGAAAAAGTACCTTCCCCAGCCTTCCCACCTCCGGAGTTCCGCTGGCCTGCGCTTGGCCTGTCCAGAGCGGCTGCGAGATGGCTTGCAGTTTAGACCCATCTCTGCTGAGCATTCTCAGAGAATACTGACTGGTTCATACACGTCTACGCCTCACACCACTGAACCTGGAAGGCAGGCCACTGTCACCCGTCCAAAAGGGCCTTTCCCACACGTAGTGTGGCGTCCGTGTCAAACACCAGGACTGGCTCTACAGTGCACTTTGGGGAGCAGATTAACTTATTTTTGTATCTGACTGTGGTAAAATCTTATAATTGAGTCATTTTGCTATTCCAAATTATTTTATCTTCCTGAGATACTGCAAACATTTTTTTTCCTTTGCAAGCAAGTCCTATTATTGAGCAAATAACACTAACTTTAAGAACTTAGATCAGTTCCTAAGTCCAAGTAAAACAAGACCTTTCCCGTGGGGAGGACCAGCTTGTGGCCACACCCGGCCATGGATGAGGCAAGTGTTCTGAGGGAGACGAGTTGTGAGGATTTGATGATTTTGACCATCCAATTCCATGCTTTGTCACTAATGTGAAGCAAAACTGCCCAATGCCTCCACCTCCCTCCTTCCCCCACCCCCGCCATGGGCCTGGGAAAGTAGGACCACCTCACCCCTGTACCTGTCCACAGGGATGGGACCAAGTGGTCAGTTGTAAATGTAGTCACTTGTGGGATGAAAGGGGAAAGGGCCTAGGCTCCCACCCTTCCCAGCGTCACTGCCCAGGGCTTCCTGGCACACTCAGGTTAGCGCTTCCAATGCCCTCAGAGTATTTATCTTGACATCTGAAGCACGACGTGAAGTGCCCACCTTCCAGAACCACCTTATTTTCAAGAGTGAAAGATAAGCCTGTTTTAATTAAAATCAACACAACTCTCCGTTGCCAAATATCTCCGTTGGTGAGAAGAGTAGTTGACTGTTTTAGTAGCGTAAGAGCGTGTCCGTGGGCGTCCGTGTCACCACACGCTGAGCTGTGGAATGCCCTGTCAAATTAAATTTACGTTTAAACGTGCCTGTCAGTGTCTAAACGTCATACGCCCCGAGGTCAGGCTCCTCTTAGGAATGCTGGGTGCTATCACCACGTTTGATGTTAGACTTTAAAACTTGAAGTTCATTCTTTTGGGGGGAGGGGGGGATATGCTAAAGTATAGAGTTGAGAGTTACCAGTTGGGGAAAATAGCATTTAAAGTGGAAAGTTGTGTTTGGAAAACTGTGTATGAGTATTTTTTTATTAAAAAAAAAACTTTAAAGGCCTTTTTTTAACCTTTCTATATGGGATTGTCTTGGCCTCCCTACCTCCGAGATGTGAATTCAAGAGCACTCCCACCCCCCACCCCCCCACCCCCCCCCCGCAAAATCTCGGCAGTTATTGAGTGCTGGGCAGCAAGAGTTCTCATTTAAAGAAATGCTTTCCTTCCCTCCCAAATGGAGTCAAGCAAAGGGAAAATGGTCTAGCTCCCTGCTCAGCCCCGGGACCTTCCCAGCCACAAGCCCACCCCAAGTCCAACCCCACCCCAGGGGGCTGCCCTCAGGGTGATCCTGCCTGCTGCCCAACCCTACTCCCTGGTGGCCGCTGTGTTCAGACAGCTGCTTGGGGAAAGGCTGGGCCCTGGGCAAAGAGTCAGGCTGGCCTGAAAGAGCTCTGCGGGTTTCCTTTAGAAAAGCTAAACTTTTAATGCTCAGATCATCTTACAGTGAAAATAGGTCTTAAATCTCCACAACTACAAAAGACAAATAGAACCCCCTGGAGGGCATGGTGGGGCAAGGCCCGTCACCTCCCACCTGGCACACGCCCCCGCCTCACCAGGTGCCACTTTGGTCCTCTTAACCTGGGGGGGGGGGGGGGGGGGACACGTGTGCACATGGGGCACACACGAGCAGGAGAAGCCTCACGCGTAGGCTAGTGAATTCAGGGGGAAAAATGGAAAGGTAAAGTCTTAACAAGCACTAACATTTGCAGGATGTCACTTTTTTGGCTTTACATTTAAAAAAAATGTAGTACTGAATCCAAAAAAGTATCTTAACTCACACAACAAGAAACCCACGCTAGTATAAAAAGCCTGAAACATCCCCGAGAAATGACAGAGTACGCAGCCGGGGCAGCGCAGGTGGGGGCACACGCAGGCAGGCAGGCAGGCAGGCCGTGGTCCCGGGCCTTGGAGTGGGGCGGGCAGCAGGCAGCACTCAGGATACGTTGGTCATGGGCTTGTACTTCTTAAAGCGTGTCCACTGGCCCGTGGCATAGTTCATCTCGAACACAGTGTCTACCAGCATGGTGGTGCTGCCCTGGCCATCCGCCTTGGGCAGGTCCTCCATGTGTTCACTGAGCTTGATCTGGATCACATCACCCTGTTCCTGGCACGGGTTCTCTGTGGAAACAAGGGCTGCTGGGCAGGTGCCTGGTGGCCAAGGAGCCCGTGCCCACCCCCACAGGGGCCCCCCAGGCGCAGCCACAGGACACACCTCGGGAGCCAGCCATGAAGCCCAGGATAAGAGCCTTTTCAGGCCTCGTGATCTTGTTGGCCGTTTTGAACATCTCCTGGGCAGCGTACATGTGCTCTCTCTGTGGAGGACAGGAAGTAGGTGTCAAGGCCACCAGAGCCAACTGCCCCTGTCCACTGGCACCACCAGCAGGCCCCTGCCAGCTCCCCATCCCCCATCGGGCACCAGGCTTCCCTTCCCATCTGCCCCCACCGGGGCTGCCTACCGTGAGAGACAGCTTCTTCTTAGGCTGCTGCTGGGCCGCAGGCTGGGTCTGTGGGGCCACCATGGCCACCGGGGGGGCCTGAGAAGTGGGGGTGGTGGCTGGAGGTGTGGTGGGCCTCAGGGGCGAGGTGGGAGCTGCAGGGGTTGGCGTGGCCGGACTCAGGCCGCTGTTGTACATGGGTGCCCTCTGCTTGAACTGTGCTGGCAGTGTGGGGCTCGGGGTGCTGGGCTCCTCGGATGGCCGGCCGGCCTGCAGCCCCGCTTCCCGGGCAGACGGGGCTGCGACAAGGTAGCCTGGTTAAGGGTCCTGGGAGCAGGGCGCTGGACGCCCCAGCCCACCGCACTAGCCAGACCCATGCCCACCCTTCTCCGGCCGCTGTGGATGTGACTCCTTGCGGCCGCCAAGATGAAAAGTCCTCCCTATCCTGGCGAAGGCCAAACCCGGAGCGCCACACCCAGAGAGCACAGCCAGTCAGGACCCTACCCCGAGAGAGCCTGGCCCCGAAGCTTTCCTGCCAGCTGCAGGTGCAGACCAGCTGAGCAAAGCCAAACACGGCTGTGGACCAAGTATCACTTTGGGCAAGTACTGGGGTTCCACTTCTTCCACATCTCTGGCTCTTCATCCATTATTTTGGAGATGGGGTTTCACGGGCTTTTCTGCCGGGGCCGGCCCCTCTACCTAGTAAGCTGGGAGCCCTGGCTCCAAGCAAGACAACCACCTGTTTGTTCAGGCCAGAGAGCCTGGGGTTTATTTCTTGTCCTAGAGCCGCTCCCATACTGGTAACTGCAGGAATGAGGGATATCACAGAAGGACATCTTGATGCTGAAGAAACAGGACTTCGGGTCCCAGGCCGGCAGGGCCCGTCCTGCGTAGCAGACACTGGGCCCCCTGGGACACTCACCTGGGGGCGTCTCGGAGCTGGGGATGTAGGAGGAGGCAGGCACGACACTGGGCGTGGAGGGCAGGTAACTTGTGGAGGGCAGGGCAGGCTCGCTGTTGAGAGACCCAAGTTTCTGGAAGACAGAGATCAGGGTCCTTCTGGGCAGACCCGGTGGTTAGCACCCTCCAGCCCACCTCTGCTGGCTCATCTTGGCCACAGAACCTGGGTGTGGTGGTGCTAGACCCCAAGTTCTAGCCCACCTCACCCACCCCTGCTTGCTGGATGCCACCTCTGGGAATGGACCTCAGCCTCCCTTGCCTTCCACACAAGTGTACTGTATCAAGGGAAACACGGGAGCAAACATCCACGCGGGTCACAGCCCCTCACGCCCCATCCGATGTGCCACAGCCTCAGCACACATCTCTGGCCACAATTCAGCAGGCTCACCCCGTCCACCCGAGGGAAAACCTGGTCTCTTGGGCCTGGGGCCCCTCGGGGCAGTGTTCTTTCCAAATGGGAGCCCTCGGGCCTGGCTGCCTCTCCTGTGCATATATGCACGCACGCTTGTGCTGGCACTGCTATGCACACACACACACCCGTGCGCTGCCTCCTGGTGGCGGTGCTGGCAGGGACACAGGAGCCGTACCTGTGTGGACCCCAGGCCAGCCGCATAGTCCGGCGTGGCGTTTTCCACTACCGTTTCCTCCTTGGCTGGCTTTTCCACCACTTCCGCATCTGTGGACACAGCATGGTGCGTTAGTCCCGAAGAGCCCTGCTGGCTCACAAGGCCCTGTGTCCCCCCAGGGGCTGGGGAACCAGCACAGGCACCTCATGGTGTCTCCACGCGACCAGCAGGGACTCCCTGGGAAAAGGCTATCACCAGGGAGAGTGGTGAGCAGGGTGCAGTGTGGGGAGAGGAGCCTCAGACTTTCTCAGTGCCCCAGGCACGCAGCCTGGTCCCAACGGCTGCACACACCACCCAGAGACAGCAACAACGCAGCCCCCACCTCCCCTCCCCCACGCCCCTCTAGAGACAGGCGACACCCTGCACGCACCCACGGTCTTTCTCCTCCTCTTTGCCTCTCGGCCAGCACCAACCATGTCCAGCTCAGAAATATCCAGGAGCTGCCAAAGTAAACACAAGCTCTGCACTTAGCTGTGGCACCAGGGGCTGGCCCAGCCCTGTGGGGCACCACGCATGCGGGGCACCACACCTTCACGCCCCTTTCTTTCCGCAGCGGCGTCCTTGAGGGTGGGATGGGGGTCCGGTTCCCGGTGGGGCTGAAGGCGCTGGGCGCGGTCGGGCTCCGGAAGGGGGCCTGCTTCGGGATGCCTTTGAGCGGGGCTGGAGGGGAGAAGGCACCGTCAGACCCTGGTGACCTCAGAGTGGGCCAGGAACAGCTGCCTCGGAGGACCGTGGGGAGGGGCTGTCTTGGATCACTCAGCCCGTCTGCCCATCTCCAAACGAGCTGATCCCGCCAGGGTCGCTCAGCACGGATGTGAAAGTCAGTTGCAAAAACCAGGCTTGCTTAAAAAAAAAAACAAAAAAAAACCAGGCTTGCTGTCCGCTGTCCCAGCAGATACAAGGGGCCTGTGGCACACTGGGAGGGCCGGCAGGAAGGATACCAGCTGGCCAAGGACCCCAGGACCCCAGGCCCAGAGGAACCAAGGCCACCTGGGACGCTTACGTAGAAGAAAAGCCTTGCACTGACAGCCCAGCTCAAACAGCTAACAAAGCCAGACACCATCGGTGTGCTGACCGCTACACAGGCACGAGCGCTGGCTCCTCACACTTCCCCAAGGAGACCCCAGGTCCCCGGCCAACCGCGCCCTGCCCTGGTGTGCACTGCACCTGTGGACACTCCCCCACCAGCGCCCTTGGCATGGGGGCAGAGGCTCCCACTGAGCTGTGTGCAGCAGGACTGCATCCAAGAACACGCAGGGCCACAGGCCCCTCCCCTGGTGAAGCAGGTGCAGCGCCTGCCCCGGAGGAGGTGGAGATGGAGGGTGCTGGGCAGGGGTCTGGGTGGCAGACGCGGGGCCCACAGGGACCAGCAACGTGGCAAGACAAGGTGGCGCAGGCAGCCCCAGCTCCCTAGGGCAGAGGGGCTGCTGGCCTGGCCTGGCTCCTGAACGCTACTTGTCCAGAACCTGCCAGGGGGTGCACGCGGCCCTGGGGAAGCTCCAGCCCAAAGAAGAATGGATAAATGCGCCCAGGCCTCAGGCCAATACTCAGACACCTAGAGCTGCGTGTGAGGCCCGGGGGGCAGAGCCCATTCTCTCTCCGGAGGGCCGGACCAGCCGGCCGGCCCCCCACAGGTAAGCCCCGCCTGCCCCGCCTCACTTGTGGTGTCCATCTTGCGGAGCGGCCCCCGGCCCTTGGTGTGGAACGGCACCCCCGCGCTCCTCTTCAGCTGCTGCGCAGTCTCCGTGGCTACACAAGGAACAACACGTCGGTCAGCGCCCGCGGCGGTGGTGGGTTGCAAGGAGGCGCCTGGCTCACTATGAACCCACCCAAGTTCCACCGCGGCCGCGGGCCGCCCTGCACACCTTCCACACAGGCAGCGGCTGGGCTCTGTGCGTGGGCCCCGCTCCCGGGGGGCCAGAGGCTTCCAAGAGCCTTTTCACGGCAGCCCTTAACCCGTTCCCAGCCGCCGGTGCTGCCGAGTGGAAAGGGGCCTGGACGCGGGGCCGGGGGCACGCGCGGCGCGGCACTCACACTTCTGCAGCAGCTCGGCCCGCAGCGTGGCGCTCTTGGGTTTCCGCTTGAGCTGGAAGTGCTTCACGGGCGGGGTGAGTGGCCCGGCCAGCGTGGTCAGGGCGTTCTTGTTCAGGTACTGGCACTCCAGCGGCAGCATGGCCGAGGCCTCGCACTCCCCCACTGTGGAGGGCCAAGCACAGTCAGGGCTCCCTGAGGCAGCCTCCGCGTGACCGGCCCAGCCCTGGCGCCCTGGCTCCATCCCCATCCCCAAACACTGGTCTCCCCTTGGCTCCAGCTCCACAACCCAAGGACAATGGAAAGGCCCAGAAGAGGCTAGGCACACCCTGGTGCCCGTCAGCTGGGGCCGCAGGACACACACACACCATGTCGACACTCCCTCATGGCGGCAGCGGCCTCCGGACACTTGTCGCTGTCAGTGCGTACTGTACTTACCCCCTTTCGTGGGTGGCCTCTGCTCCCACCATCTCCACCTTTTCTCTCACACCCACCCCGCCCCTTCCTTACTAGTCTGAATAGCCACATCGCTCTACTTTTTGTTAACTTGTCCTTTTGAGTCTGGTGTTACTTCATGTAACGCGCTGTCTTCTGCTGCACCCATTTCCCTGCCCTAACAGGCTTCCTTCCTTCTGGCTGGTTAACGCGGTGCTGCACACGCGCACTGTCCTTTCATCTGCCGCTGAGCGCTCAGCAGAAGAAGAGCCCGTGGCTACCTCAGGCTGCTCCCCCCGGAATGCAGCCCCAGGGGGCTGCACAAAGCTGAGTCTGTGACCGAGCATGTGAGTCAGGAAGCTGTCCCCAGGGCATCAGAGGACCCCTGCGGCAGGAGTTAGCTTCCCAACTACCCTGGGAAAAGCACAGACTTGTAAAAAGTGAGTTTGCTGCACCCAGGCCTGGGCCCCTCAGGACAGCCACCACGAAGCAGCTCTGTGTGGAGCAAAGCTCTCCACACCACAGCTGTGTTTACAACTACAGAGCAAGCCGGGCTCCGGTGGCTCTCGCCTGTCATCCTAGCTACTCAGGAGGCTGAGATCTGAGGCTCCCGGTTCAAAGCCAGCCCAGGCAGGAAAGTCTGAGACTCTTATCTCCAATAAACCACCAGAAAACCGGAAGTGGCGCTGTGGCTCAAGTGGCAGAGCGCTCACCATGAGCTGAAGGGCTGAGGGACAGCGCCAAGACTCAGAGTTCAAGCCCCATGAGTGACCAAAAAAAAAGAAGGGACATGAGAAGCCACAGGGGTCAGGCTGTGTGCAGCCCGCAGTGTGCGGCACCACCCAGAACAGATGCTCTGGGACCCAATTTCAACTCCCCAAAGTCAGAAGGAAATTGAGAAAGGGCACAGCACAGACTCGCCAGCCTTCCCCGCATGTTCTCTAAAACTGGCTGCAAATGTCCAAGTACTTCACAGCCACATGCTGGCCAGGGGACGGCCCACATTTTTAGGCCAGCAATACCTCCGTGGATGAAGATTCTGGTTCTGTCACAGACTCTGGACAACACAACCAGCAGAGATTGGATCCCCAGCTTTGGGGACCAAAAGCAAGTGGCTAAAAAAAGTATCAGTGAGCAACTCAATTGAGCACAGCAGGCACAGGACATACAGCCAGGACAAGCTTGTTGTCCAATAACCTGCGTGCAGCCAGACAGCAGCATGCAGGGTTGGAGGGTTCACAGGTGCACACAGGGCCAGTGCACACACCATATTTCAGGAACTGCACCAAGTACACAGTAAACAACTTGAAAGTCAAACGCAACTCAGAAACGTCACCACCTTCTTCCCAACACAGAATAAAGCCACATTACGCACCCTTTTCTCTAAGTTCTCCTAGAATATCTTGCACGTTGGGGTTCTGCTCCTCTAGGTCAAGGTTGAGGGAGCCGGTGTCAGGAAAGGACTTGAGGATGTCGGCAACCATGAGAACCCAGGGGTCAGAGTCCAGGGCGGCAAGCTGGATGATGTCCATCAGAGCGCCTTTCATCTACGGAGAGAGTGAGGCTGCCTGGTACCGCCACAGCCCCTGCCCGCCCTCGAGACGCAGCTCTCCTAAGGCACGCTACTTGCATCCTCCACATCCCCTACTCGACCACAGTCCGCACATCTGCCCTGGCCCAGCAGCCTGTGGTCTCCCCGACAGCGCTGGCCACATCCAGTCCTCCGGACCTGCTACATGCGTGGGGACAGAAATAACAAAACCTGAAGGTTGAGAAGTCAAGGTCACCAATACTCTACCTAGGAAGTAAGAGCTGACCCCAGAGCCACCACCAACAGGCACGTGTCCCTAACTGCCCTTCGGCGTGGGGGGAGCTGGCCAAGGATACCCCCAAAATGCTGCAGTCCCCACCCCAACTCAGCACCACAAGAATAGAGACACAGACGTGCACACAGAGAATACAGCCAAACAACTGGAGTGTCGGATGCACCGATGGCCATGAAACTCTCAAGACTGCCAGAACACAGACCTGCAGGCACCATGATTGGACCTCTGGCCATCACAGCCAGAGACGCTCCTGTGCTCGGGCTGCCCAGTGTATGGAACTCTGCTAATGCAGTGCCAGGAAGGAGAGAGACATTACTCAGGGCACTGAGTGAGGAGACAGTGACCAAGCCACACTGCTACGTGCGCCATTCTGCAGGGGGCTGGAGGACTAGAGGCAGAGCAGAGTTTTGAACAGACTTCCAGAAGACCCACACGTGTACATGCTTAAGCATACACTCCAAATTCACATATCTATTGCATATTTGAAGACCATGGAATCAAAACACATAGGAAAACAGATCCCCAATCTCAAGGACAGATAATCTGATGCACCAATGACCTATCTGCCTACAGAGCACTCAAGAAACAAAAGAACACCCCTAATGACTTCTGCACAAGCCACAGCAGGGCTGAAGCTCATCAGAGAGTGAGCTTCACGCACAAGGCCTAGGGCACTGCAAAAAGGAAGAAACAAGTCCACGTCACCACACCGCAGCAACCAAATATTCCCTCACTAACTGAGGAAAAAATGCGTGTGAACAGAACCTGTACAGTGTAACTCGGCATACTTTACCTAACTGACACGTGTAACTGAGCACGGGATCTTAAAACTTGTGATCACACCTGCCAGGTATTTTCCCATCAAGTAACTGAAGTAACTTGGGCCACATTGTCTGAAAATCACTAACAAAAACATGCCCCAGACCTCTCCCCTCAAGAGGCGTAAAACTTAAGAAGCATTTCTAAATCACACAAGTATTGCTGAAGAAATTATCAGAGAAACTAGAAAAAACTGAAACGATTATGAGCACACTGCATCAAAACTGAGCACAGTGGCTCATGCCTGTGTACTCAGCAGGCTGAGATCTGAGGACTATGGTTCAAAGCCAGCTTGGGCAGACAAATCCAAAGACGCATCTCTAACCATCAAAAAGTTGCAACTGCCAGTGTGGCTCAGGTAGAGCACTAGCCATGAACAAGAGAGCTAAGTGAGTGTGAGCATACACATGGGCACACCCAAACGCTTGTCAGATGCAGCTAAAAGCTTTAATTGCAAGAAAATCTGTAGCTTTATATGCAAAAAGGCCGACAAATGAGGCTGACATCCATTTCAAGCGCTTAGGAAAAAAATAAATAAGAAAATTAGTGCAACAATTATTAAAACAAGGGCTGGGAAGGTGGCTCAGTGGTAGAGAGCTTGCCTCACATGCACAAGGCCCTGGGTTCGATTCCTCAGCACCACATAAGCAGAAAAAGCTGGAAGTGGTGCTGTGGCTCAAGTGGTAGAGCACTAGTCTTGAACTGAAGATCTGAGGGACAGCACCTAAGGCCAGAGTTCAGGCCCCACAACTGAAAAAAAAAAGAAAGTAAGAAGTCCCTTGAGAAGTTATAAAATTGGTAACTATCTGGTGAAACAGATCAAGAAAAGGAAAAATAGGTCCAGTAGCTCATACCTGTAAGACTAGTCACATGGAAAGCAGAGATCACAGGGTCATGATTTAACCTGAACAAGAGTTCACTAGACTCCATCTCAATGAATAAAAAGTGGGATGCAGGGGCTGGGAAGGTGGCTTAGTGGTAGAGTGCTTGCCTTGCATGCATGAGGCCCTGGGTTCGATTCCTCAGCACCACATAAGCAAAAAGAAAAAAGCCGGAAGTGGCACTGTGGCTCAAGTGGTAGAGCGCTATCCTTGAGCTGAAGAGCTGAGGGACAGCGCCCAGGCCCAGAGTTCAGGCCCCACGACCGGACCCAAAAAAAAAAAGAATCAAAAAGTGGGATGCAAGCCAGGCGCCAGTGGCTCACACCTGTAATCCTAGCTACTCAGGAGGCTGAGATCTGAGGATCACGGTTCAAAGCCAGTCTGGGCAGGAAAGCCCATGAGATTCTTTTTTTGTTTTGTTGGGGGGCCCTGAACTCTGGGCCTGGGCACTGTCCCTCAGCTCTTCAGCACAAGGCTAGTGCTCTACCACTTGAGCCACAGCACCACTTCCAGCTTTTTCTGCTTATGTGATGCTGAGGAATAGAACTTAGGGCCTCAGGCATGCAAGGCAAGTGCTCTACCACTGAGCCACCTTCCCAACTCCTCCATGAGATTATCTTCAATAAACCACCAGGAAACCGGAAGTGGTGTTGTAGCTCAAGTGGTAGAGCACTAGCCTTGAGCTGAAGGACAGTGCCCAGGCCCAGAGTTCAAGACCCACAATTGACAATATATATATATATATACATACATATTTTAAAATACAATCAGAAAAAGAGCTTTGAACAGATATCCCACCAGAGAAAGCAAATAAAAATGTTTGATCAAGGCAGACACAAATTAAGATCACCTAGTAATATTATACATCCACTAGACAGACATTTTGCTGAGGAATACTATTTAATACAACTACTTTGAAAAATACCAGTACCAGCAATCTCATTCTTAGAGAAATATGTATGAGCATATAATAATGCTAGTATGAGCATTTTTTCACAAAGAAAAAAGAAACTAGGTAGAAACTCTCTCCCTAGAATAGAATGGGCAGCGTGGTGTAGGATGAGCATGGAATTCCACAGCAATGAAGTGACACACACTGCACACAGAATACACACAAACTTGACACATCTACTGTATTCAAACTAGGCGAAACCAGACTACGCTGGTTAGGAATGCATCTAAAGTCCATACCCACAGGGGACGCAACGCGGCTGCTGGCGCACGGGCCTGTGGCTGTGGGTAGGGGTGCCCTGCTTACCTGCACGGGGCTAAAGGTATGGCCACTCTGCTATTGGTATTTGCTAAGTGGAACACACACGCAGTCCCGTGTGCGTGCCGTGGCTCACTACCGGCCGCCCGGGAGGTACGTGCTCAAGGGACCCGGCGCTCTGTGCCCGGACGCGGAGGAGGCTTCGCCCCTGTCGCTGCGGGTCTGAGGTCCCCGCACCCCAGAGCGGTCAGGACGCTCCGCCGGGAACAGAGCCAGTGGGGCCTGTTCCCCCTCCGCCGCGGCGGCGAGGGGCGGCTGCCCGACTCCCGTGCACTGGGCACGGCCAAGGCGACCGAGCGGAGTCGGCCGCCGCCGCGGCAGAGGGCCGGCAGGCCCACCGCGCAGGGGACGGGTCGAGGGCCGGCAGCCCACCGCGCAGGGGACGGGTCGAGGGCCGGCAGGCCCACCGCGCAGGGGACGGGTCGAGGGCCGGCAGCCCACCGCGCAGGGGACGGGTCGGCCGGCTGGGGAGAGGCGGGGGGGAGGGGGGGAGCGCGGCGGGGGCCGGGCCCGGGGAGGTGGGGGAGCGGGGAGGTGGGGGAGCGCGGCGGGGCCCGGGGTGGGGGAGCGGGGAGGTGGGGGAGCGGGGAGGTGGGGGAGCGGGGAGGTGGGGGAGCGGGGAGGTGGGGGAGCGGGGAGGTGGGGGAGCGGGGAGGTGGGGGAGCGGGGAGGTGGGGGAGCGGGGAGGTGGGGGAGCGGGGAGGTGGGGGAGCGGGGAGGTGGGGGAGCGCGGCGGGGCCCGGGGTGGGGGAGCGGGGAGGTGGGGGAGCGGGGAGGTGGGGGAGCGGGGAGGTGGGGGAGCGGGGAGGTGGGGGAGCGGGGAGGTGGGGGAGCGGGGAGGTGGGGGAGCGGGGAGGTGGGGGAGCGGGGAGGTGGGGGAGCGGGGAGGTGGGGGAGCGCGGCGGGGCCCGGCCCCTCACCTCGTCCACCGTGCGGCGCGGGAGGTGCAGCGTCCCGAGCAGCAGCTTGAGCTTCACGGCCGAGGAGAGGCGGTGGAAGCAGAGGCGGATGTTGTCGATGACGGCGGCCGTGAGCAGGGACGCGATGCTGGGCGGCGCCCACAGCTCGTCGGTGGCGCCGAGCTTGTTGTGCAGCCACAGCCCGGTGTCGCTCTCCCCGCATGGACGCCATCTTGGGGGCGGCCGCGCGCGCCAGCCGGCATCTTAGGAGGCGGCCGCGGCCCCGGCGAGCGCCCCCGACATGGCGGCGCCGCGGCGCGGGGCGGGGCCTCGGGCGGCGAGCGTGCGCGGCCGGCGGGGGCCGGCGCGGGCCGCGCCTTCGCGCTGCAGCCCGGCGACGACGCCCGGGAGCCGGAGCGAGCGAGCGAGCGGGCGCGGGCCGGAGCGAGGGAGGGCGGCGGACGCGCGCGCCGGCCTCCGTACCGCGTCACGCCGGCGCCCGCGCCCGGCGCCCGGGGATGGCGTCACGCCGAGCCGCGGTCGCGCCCTCGTGCTTCGCGCCCCGGCCCGGCCCCGCGGCCCGGCCGCCCGCGCCCCCGGCCCCGCGGCCCGCGCCCCCGGCCCCGCGGGGCCGGCGTTTCGTCCTCCTCGTCTCCTGTTACACTTTTGCCGGCCGTGGGCCTTGGGCCGGGGCCCGGGCGCTGTCCGCGCGCTCCTCGGCTCCGCCTGCGCCACAGCCACTTGCGGCCGTCCGCCCCGCGCAGTCGCAGCTCCCTGGCTTCACGTCGCCCCGGCCTGCGCTCGGGCCCGGCGCTCGGGCCGCGGGCCCCGGGCCGGGGCGCGGCCGCCGGGGGTCTCGGCGCGAACCCCGGCGCCGGACGCCCGCACGCGGGTTTTGAGGCCCCCCACCTTTTGGCGCCCCGCCGGGGTTCCGGCCGCGTCCTAGGAAGGCCTGGCGGCCTGCAGCCGCTGGACACCGGCCCGGAAGAGAGGAAGCTTTTCCTTTCGTGGGGAGGCGGGGCTGAGAGGACCGGTGGGGCCCAGCCTGCCTGGTAGAGAGACCCCGTCACGGACGCGCGAGCAGGCCGGGTGCCGCGATCCCAGGGCCGAGGGCAGAGCCTCCCAGGCAGGGAAGTCCAGCACCATCCGTGCACTTAGCCAGCAAACAGACTTGCTGCAGGTGGACCCCGACACGCAGGATCTGGTAGTCTTCGGGCTTTTCCACCTCCAGCTCCTTGGTTCATTGGAGAACCTGGGCTGGCTCCCAACTGCAACCTTCAAATAGCTGCTGAATAGCTTGGATTAGATCCATCTCTCCCCCTCTCTTTGTCCCCCTCCCCTCCTCTCCCCCTCCTTTCTCTCTTTCTCTCTCCCTCTCTCTCCCCCCCCCTCACTTTTCTCACTCTCTCCCTTTCATTCTGCTTGTTTGCACACAGAGGACATTTTACCAACTGGGTCATACCTCCAGTCCCCAATGATTTTTTTTGTCAATATTGAGACTTGAACTCAGGGCCTGGGTGTTATCCATTAGCTTTTCAATCACAGCTGGCATTCTGCCAATTAAGTCACAGCCCCATTTCTGCCTTTTTGGGGTTAATTGGAGGTGAGTCTCATGGACTTTCTGCCAGGGCTGGCTTCGAGCCCTTCTCATATCTCAGCCTCCTGGGCAGCTGGGATTATAGGTGTGAGACACCAGCGCCCAGCTCCAAGATATGGAAGGTAATGGTTTGTGGCTTTCTAAGTCTTGGGTTTTAGATCCTTAAAACCATTTTTTTTTTTAATTACTATTATCCTCTCCCACCCCCTAGACTAAGGATTGACCATAGGGCCTCAAGCTTGTTAGGCAGGTACTTTACCACTTGAGCCACGTCCCAGCCATTTTCTTTTTCCTTTTAGTTTGTCTTCCTCAGATATGATATTCAGCTAACCTTGCCCAATCTGGGCTCAATTTATGATTTTTCTCAAGTAATTGATGTTGAGTCCACCTGGGAGAAATGGCCCCTTCCCTTGCTGCTCTCCCCATGCACCCAGAAGGGAAGTCCTTGCAGCTAGCATGGGAGGGGGTGTAAGTGGGAGGTCCCCAGGCTCTGAGGCCACCTCTGTGTCTGTGTGGACACACACAGGCAGTCGCCCCTGTACACTCTCTTCCTCTGTCACAAGCTCTCCTGCGCCCCGTGCCTCTGTCTTGCGTGGCTGGCAGTGGTCTCTCAGTAAACCCTCTTCCAGCTGAACCTCAGGCATGTGCCACCACGCCAGCCTTTTTTTTTTTTTTTTTTTTAAATTATTATTGCCAGTCCTGGGCCTTAAACTCAGGGCCCAGGCTCTGTCCTTGAGCCTCTCTATGCTCAAGGCTAGCACTCTACCACTTGAGCCACAGCACCACTTCGAGCTTTTTCTGCTTATGTGGTGCTGAGGAATCGAACTCAGGGCCTTGTGCATGTGAGGCAAGCACTCTACCACTGAGCCGCCTTCCCAGCCCCTTTTTAAGATAAGGTTTCACTAACTTTTGTGTGGGCTAACCTTGAGTGGATTCTCCTGTCTGCTTCCGAGTTGCTGAGGTTACAGGTGTGAACCACCATCGCCTGTCTTGGAATCCAGTTTTAGGTTTTCAGGAAAATTGTGGTACACATTTGGCTAAACCAAAATGAGACATGTCTAGAAGAAGGAATTAGCCAACAGTGGGTTCCCATTTAGAACGCAAAGGGAATGCACATAAGTCAGTGGTGAGAGGGGCGGGCTCACCACAGGAAGGCTGGCAGCCTCTCATCTGGACTCCCCAGGGCCCCTGTGTGCAGTGTGCCTCTCCCTCTTGCTCCAGGCCCGGGACCTTTGCTGACGTTTTATCTGCACCTGCAGCAGCTGCTGCTGCTCCTTGTTCAGCCACCTGGTCTTCGGCTTCTTTTTTTTTTTTTAGGTTTTGAATGACGTTCATTATCTTTGTCAGCAGTGACTATTGCTTTCCTCTCTCTCTCTCTCTCTCTCTCTCTCTCTCTCTCTCTCCCTCTCTCCCTCCCTCCCTCCCTCTCCCTCTTTCCCTCTCTCTCTCTCCCTCCCTCCTTCCCTCCCTCTCCCTCTCTTTCCCTCTCCCCCCTCTCCCCCCCTCCCTCCCTCTCCTTCCTTACTTCCTTTCTCTTTCCCTCCCTTCCTCCCGCCCTCCTTCCCTCCTTACCTTCCTTCCTTCCTTCCTTCTTTCCCTGCCTGCCTTTTTTTTTTTGTCAGTTATGGGGCTTGAACTCTGGGCCTGAGCTCTGTTCCTCTGCTCTTCAGCTCAAGGCAAGCACTCTACCACTTGAGCCACAGCACCATTTCTAGTTTTCTGGTGGTTTATTGGAGATAAGAGTCTCATGGATGTTCCTGCCCAGGCTGGCTTTGAACCATGATCCTAAGATCTCAGCCTCTGGAGTAGCTAGGATTACAGGTCTAGGCCATCGGCTCCCAATGGCAAGCAGTGACTATTTCTGTACTCATTTTTGAAAAAGGTTTTATGTGTGCGCGCTGGTCCTGCAGCTTGAACTCAGGGCCTGGGTGCTGTCCCTGAGCTTTTGCTTATGGCTAATACTCTACCATTTTGAGTAGCTCAATTTCTGGCTTCTTGGTAGCTATTTGGAAATAAAAGACTGTTACAGACTTTCCTGCTGAAGCTAGCTCTGAACCACAGTCCTCAGATCTCAGCCTCCTGTGTAGTTAGGATGACAGGCATGAGCCACCAGTGCCCAGCCCTAACACACTTGTTGCATGGATGCCACCACATTTGTAATTGTAACGTAACCTAATGTACTATCTCTTCCCAGACAAGTGTACTGTGTTTTGTAGGAAACCTTATATCCATTGGAAAAAAGACTGAGGAGATCATGAAAGAAGGCAAAAAAATTCACCAACTAATCAAGTACAATGACTGTCTTTATAGTCTCCATGTGACTGTTCAAAATAAAAATGTATTGGGCTAGGAAGGTGGCTCAGTGGTAGAGCACTTGCCTTGCATGCCTGAGGACCTGGGTTCGATTCCTCGGTACCACATAAGCAAAAAGAAAAAAAGCCGGAAGTGGCGCTGTGGCTCAAGTGCTAGAGCACTAGCCTTGAGCTGAAGAGCTGAGGGACAGTGCCCAGGCCCAGAGTTCAGGCCCCACGACCGACAAAAATAAATTTAAATAAATATATGATTTTTTTTTGGGTCCGGAAGTGGCACTGTGGCTCAAGTGGTAGAGCACTGGCCTTGAGCTGAAGAGCACAGGGACAGTGCCCAGGTCCAGAGTTCAAGCCCCATGACCGACAGAATAAAAGTTGACTCACTGGACATCATGTGGAAAATGAACTGTACACAGCTGTGGGTGGGACAGGGGGAAAGAGTGGAGGAAGGGGTGGCATCGTCCACAATGAAATGCACATGACTTACGTCACGGTAACTCCCTCTATATACCATCTTTATAATAAATAAAAATAAATCACCCTCTCTGAAAAAGTACCAGTTTCCCAGCGTGGCTGCTGGTTTGGTGGCCGTTCTGGGTGAAGCCACAGGCTGTGAGCTAGAGCGGCAGTGTGCGCAGGTAACCATGGCAGGGGCTCAAGCCCAGCCTGTGAGGCCTGAGGTCCAGCGGATCTCTCTGGCCCTCCAGGGGGACAGGTGTGGGGAGGGTAAACCGGGGGAATTTCTGAGGAGGAATCCTGATGAGGCAGGTCCTGCCTGAAGAGCGGGCTGACCCACACTCCACAGTGAGTTAACAAGACTGCAGGAAGATGAAACGCAAGCCAGGCCTGTAAGCCCCGCTACTCAGGAGGCTGAGATCTGAGGATCCTGTATCAAAGCCATCCAAGGCAGGAAAGTCTGTGAGATCTTATCTCTAATGAACCACCAGACAACTGGAAATGATGCCGTGGCTCAAGTGGTAAAGCACTTGCCTTGAGCTGAAGAGCTGAGGGACAGGGCCCAGGCCCACAGACCAAGCACTAGGACTGGCACACACACGGGTTAATGGTGTAGCTTAGGTGGTGAGGTGCCTGCCTGTCATGTGCAAGGCCTTGGGTTTAACTCCCAGTATGGGAATCAATTTATAAAGTGCATTTTCATTAGCCTTAATTCATCAAGTACTACTACTTTGACTTGATAACCATGAGCCGTCAGCGATCAGTTTTTTATCCAATCTTAACTAGTAATGCTCCTTTGCAGATCACACATTACAATTCACAGGAACACAGAGGTTGCAGAGTAGAGCAGTGGGGCTCCCCGAAGCCTTGCTGAGGGCGGGGCCGGCTGAGACCCTGCAGATGCTTCCTCAGGGAGCTGTGCATTGTTCAGGTGCAGAGCCGGCTACGGGCTTGCTGGATCTGGCCAGAAAACAACTGGTGTGGGCCACACCTGCCGTGGGGAGGGGCCCTGGGCCCTGGCAGCGCCCGGCCGGGCCTTCCTCTGACTGCAGGCCCCTGTGTGGCATGGTACCAAGAATTAGCCAACCCTCCCCGTTTTGGGGGGGTGTTTGAATTCAAGACCTCAAGTTTGCTACACAGCTTCGCTACGCCTTGTCACCGCCTCAGCCCCTCTCGTGTGGGTTATTGTTTGGGATTGGGCCTCCGTGGCCACCAGGCTGCCTCTCCCTGGCTGCCACGGGCTCCCAGGCAGCTTCTGTAGCGCCGGCAGCAGCAAGGGGGCCGAGGGTTCTGCGAGCCTCTTCCTAGGCACCGGGCAGCTGGACGTCCTTCCTGACAGTGCATGTGCGTGCATGGCTTTGGGGGTGGCTCTCACGGCGGGGCGGGCGGGGCACGGCGGCGGCGGGGCGGGGGGAACGGCGGGGGGGCGGCGGCCGGGGGGGGGGGGGAACAGCGGGGGGGCGGCGTGGCGGCGGCGTGGGGGAGACGGCGGGGCGGGGGGAACGGCGGGGGGGGGGCGGCGTGGCGGGGGACGGCGGGGGGGCGGCGTGGCGGCGGCGTGGGGGAGACGGCGGGGCGGGGGGAGGACGGGGGGGCGGGGACGGCGGTGGGGGGGACGGCGGGGCGGGGACGGCGGCGGGGGGGGAACGGCGGGGGGGCGGCGGCCGGGGGGGGGGAACGGCGGGGGGGGGCGGCGTGGCGGGGGACGGCGGGGCGGCGGCGTGGGGGAGACGGCGGGGCGGGGACGGCGGCGGGGGGGGAACGGCGGGGGGGGCGGCGTGGCGGCGGCGTGGGGGAGACGGCGGGGCGGGGGGAACGGCGGGGGGGGGCGGCGTGGCGGGGGGGCGGCGTGGCGGCGGCGTGGGGGAGACGGCGGGGCGGGGGGAACGGCGGGGGGGGCGGCGTGGCGGCGGCGTGGGGGAGACGGCGGGGCGGGGGGAGGACGGGGGGGCGGGGACAGCGGTGGGGGGACGGCGGCGGGGGGGGAACGGCGGGGGGGGCGGCGTGGCGGCGGCGGGGGGAACGGCGGGGGGGCGGCGTGGCGGCGGCGGCTCCTCCCCCCGGGCTCTCCGCCGGCTCGGGCCCGCAGCCGCCGGCCAGGCCCGGGGCTCGGGCCGTGGCCCTCCCGGCCGGTGCTGCTCTCTCTCTGGTCGGCGGCGGGCCTCGCTCCGCCGCTCGGGGCGAGCGCTCTACCGCTTCAGCCACAGCGCCACTTCCAGCCTGTTGGATGTAAGAGTCTCCGGACTCTCCTGCCTAGACTGGCTCCGAACCGCGGTCCCCCGCTCCCAGCCCTCTGAGCGGCTAGGACGACAGGCACGAACCACCGGCTCTCGTCCGTCCGACAGCGGGGGGCGGCTGCAGGTCGAGCAGAAAGACGGTGGGTGACCGACGGAGGCGTCCCGAGGGCGGGGCCCGGGCCGGGGCCGCGCGGAGTGGGCGTGGCGAGGGCGGAGCCTCGCTGGGGCGGGACTGCCCGGATCCCTGGGCGGGGCCTCGCGGAAGCGGGGCTGCCCGGGCGGAGTGGGCGCGTCCCTGGGCGGGGCCTCGCGGGAGGCGGGGCCTCGCGGGAGGCGGGGCCTCGCGGGAGGCGGGCCCTCTCGGGAGGCGGGGCCTCGCGGGAGGCGGGGCTGCTCGGGCGGAGTGGGCGCGCCCCTGGGCGGGGCCTCTCGGGAGGTGGGGCTGCCCGGGCGGAGAGGGCGCGTCCCTGGGCGGAGCCTCGCGGGGGCGGGGCTGCCCGGGCGGAGTGGGCGCGTCCCTGGGCGGGGCCTCGCGGGGGGCGGGGCTGCTCAGCAGCACCGAGGTGAGGGCGGAGGCTGCCGCGCCCGAACCGCGGCTCTGCGTTCTTCTTCTCCAGCAGGGTCCCGCGCTCGCGCTCTCTGCTCGCTCTCTCTTGGTCTCTGTCTCTCTCTCTCTCCCCTCGCCCCTTAGATTGGCCTCAGAACCTCAAATCTCCTCACCGCAGTCTCCCGCACAGCTGGGGCTGCGGCTCGCCACCGCACCCAGCTCACGACCCTGCTCACTGAGACGAGGACTCGCTGGGCTGGCGCGGTGCGGGCGGCCGCGGGGCGGGGCGAGGTGCGGGGAGGGGGGTGGGAGGAGGGGGCGGGGCCGTGCGGCGTGGGGTGCGGGCTGCGGCCCCCCCTGGCCGGTCACCCGGCCGTGACCCCCCGCATCCAGGCGTGGCAGCTTCCCCGCGGTCGCGGTTCACCGGAGAATCCGAGAGCGGCTCCATCCCACGGGCCCCGCGACCACAGCCGCCGCGGGACCGGGGCGGGGGGGCCCTGCGCTCCCTCCCCGCGCGGTCTCAGCGCAGCCGGCCCCGCGTCGGGAGCGGATCTGCGGGCGCCCCGAGTCCCAGGGACGAACCCGGCCGCTGCGGCCCCTCGGTTCGTCCCGCCGGCTCCCGGGAGGCGCGGGCTCGGCGGCCGGGCCGCCTTTGTCTGCGCCGCAGCCCCGGGGCGGGGTGCGGGGGGGCCCCGCGCGGTGGCGTCTGCGGGCACGGCGCGCGCGGCCCCCGGGTTTCCATGACGACGACGTCCGGCCCGGGCGGGGTCGGCCCGCGCGTGCGCGTGCGCTGCGGCCCCGCGCGTCGTCTCGAGGCGCGGGCGCTGCTGGTCGCGGCGTCTGAACCGCGGTAAGGGCGGGGCGGGCCGGTGGGTTCTCGAAGCCGGGGTGCGGCGGGGTGAGGTCGCGGGCCGGGCTGTGTGCGGGCCGGGCATCGAACCCCGGGCGCTGAAGCGGCGCGGGGGACCGCGGGCCGGGGTGGGCGGGGCCGCGGTGGGTGGGTGGGGCCGGGGCCCGGGCTCCGGGAGAGGATCCGGGGCCGCGGTGGGTGGGTGGGGCCGGGGTCCGCGGGCCCGGGAAGGGAGCCGGGCTCGGGGCCGGGGCCGGGGCCCGCGAGGGGAGCCAGGGCCCGGGCTCGGGAGGGGATCCGGGGCCGCGGTGGGTGGGTGGGGCCGGAGCCCGGGCTCGGGAGGGGATCCGGGGCCGGCGGGTGGGTGGGGCCGGGGTCCGCGGGCCGGGCGGGGCCCAGCCCGGCGTCGGTGGCCCGGGCCGACGCCCCGGCCCGCGGCTGACCCCGCACTCGCCGCAGGGCGGCCCCGCCTCCTCCTCGGCCATGGCGCCCCCGCCCGCGAGCCGCTCCCGGCTGCCGCCGCCGCCGCCGCCGCTGCTGCTGCTGCTCGTGCTGAGCCTGGCGCTGCTGGGCGCCCGCGCGGAGCCCGCCGCCGCCGCCGGGAGCGCCGTCCCCGCGCAGAGTAGGTGCCGGTGGAGGGCGGGCCGGGATCTGCTCCAGAGGACCGGCCCTGCGGTCCCCGGGGCGCGGGGAGGTCGCGTGATGCTTGTTGCGTCCCCGCAGGCCGCCCGTGCGTGGACTGCCACGCGTTCGAGTTCATGCAGCGCGCTCTGCAGGACCTTCGCAAGACGGCCTACAGTCTGGACGCGCGGGTGAGAGCCGCATCCTTCGGGGTCAGCCAGGGGGACAGCCAGAGGTCAGCCAAGGAGGCAGCCTGGGGGACAGGCAGGGGTCAGCCTGGGAGATGGCCAGGGTCAGCCTGGGGGACAGGCAGGGGTCAGCCTGGGAGATGGCCAGGGTCAGCCTGGGGGACAGGCAGGGGTCAGCCTGGGAGATGGCCAGGGTCAGCCTGGGGAACAGGCAGGGGTCAGCCAGGGGGACAGCCAGAGGTCAGCCAAGGAGACAGCCAGGGGAACAAGCAGGGGTCAGCCTGGGGGACAGCCAGGGGAACAAGCAGGGGTCAGCCGGGGGGATGGCCAGGGTCAGCCTGGGGGACAGGCAGGGGTCAGCCTGGGGGATGGCCAGGGTCAGCCAAGGGGACAGCCAGGGGACTGCCCCAGCCCAGTCTATGGGTTTGGGCCTGGCCCAGTCAGTGGGTTCAAGTCTGGCCCATCCCTGTGGCTCAAGTTTAGCTCCTGCGTGGTCCTGAAAGTTGCATAGCAGATCTGGTCCTCCAGGGGCGGGCAGCCCCGTGCAGGACCCCCAGGTAGGGACCCAGTCCAGAGTCTGAAAGGAAACTGAGGCAAAAAGAAGGCGGGGCTGGAGTAAGGCGTGACAGGCCTCGTGGGGAGGCGCTGGGAGGGACCCGTTTGTCCGCCAGAACCCCTAAACCAGATGACCACAGATGCCTTTGGCCTAGCATGTTGTTTCCCACAAGGGTATCGCCTCTTTCCTGGAAGAGAATCCTGCAAGGGGAGAGGTCTCCCAGGAGCCAGTGTCCCCGGCTCAAGTGTGAGGGCCTGGCCCCGCCCCCACAGTCGGGAATGGGTCTGGAATGGGGCCTAGGGAAGAGCAGCCCCCACTCTGCCCCGGCCATTGCAGGGCTTGAGGGGGCCCTGAGCAGATGGGAGCTGCAAGAAGCTGGGAGTTAGTGGTGGTTAGGAATGGGGCGGACAGGGGTTGCTCTGGGGAAATCAAGGCAGTGAGGTTGAAAGGTGGAGTGGTCATGCCAGCAGGCTGTGCACGGTGGGTGGAGAAGCCAGCTGCAGGCCCGGGGTGGACAGCGGGGCCGTTCCCCACCCTCACAGCCTTCTTTTGCTTTGCAGACGGAGACCCTCCTGCTCCAGGCTGAGCGCAGGGCGCTTTGTGCCTGCTGGCCTGCTGGGCGCTGAGGACCAGTCCGGTTCACTGTCAATAAACACCTGCCGGCATGCCTGTGTCCTGCCTCCTGCTCTGCCCCTGCCCCCGAGCCCCCAGGAGTCTTTGGTGGAGCCCCCCCCCCCCCCCCCCCGCGCCCCCAGGAGTGTTTGGTGGAGCCCCCCCCCGCGCCCCCAGGAGTCTTTGGTGGAGGCCCCCCCCCCCCCCCCGCGCCCCCAGGAGTCTTTGGTGGAGCCCCCTGCGCCCCCCAGGAGTCTTTGGTGGAGCCCCTCTCTGGACCTTGGTTCTCCTAGCTGTTGCAGGGGGGGGCGGGCCTTCAGCAGCCGTCCCAAAGAAGCACTGAGGCCAAGAGTGGACACTGTATGTCCAGCCACCCTCACGGACCTACGGGCACGGGGTGCCCCGGGGACTGCTGTGTGGTGTGTGGTGGTGTACAGTGGGGCCGTGGTGTCCTGCTCCTGGGCTGCCCTGACTGGAAGCCAGGGAGTGTAGAACTGGCCGGACTCTCCCGAGTCCCAAGTTGAGTCTCCAGGGCTTCTCTCCACGGTGGGGGGCTGGCGGGCAGGGCTGGGGGCAGGCAGTGGTGACGAAGGTTCTTCCAGGATGGGGAGCCCTGACTGCCCCGGCGGACGTGCGGATTCGCTCAGCCCCGGGCACGACCCTTGTCCTTGGTGGGGCTTGAACTCAGCCTGGGCCCTGCCCCCGAGCTTCCGCACCCCACCACCTCGAGCCGCAGCTCCACTTCCGGTTTCCTGGCTCATTGGCGATGAGTCTCCCAGCCTCTCCCTACCCCATCTGGCTTTGAACGCGATCCTCCGGCGCCAGCCTCCGCGTGAGCCCGGCTCCAGCCCCGTATTTGCTGAGTGTCTTGGGAAGTGAAATCCAAGTTTCCACGGAAAAGTCCGAAGCGGCCGGGCCCCCGGTGTCCACGCTGGGCTGGGCCCGGCGCGCGGACTGAGGCAGATGCCCACCGCACGCGGCGGGCGGCGATCCGAGGCCGAGCCGGGCCTGACCTCCGCGCCCGCGGCCTCAGGACCCCGGGAGGGCGGGACGGGCGTGGGAGCCCGTGGGAAGCGCGCGGGCCAGGCCGAGGCACCTCCCCCGGCCGCACCGCGGTGCCCCGCACCCGACCGCAGCTGCCCCGGGGCGAGCGGGACTCGGGGGCCGCGGGAGGCGGAGGCCGCCGGCAGAGGGCGTCCGGCCGTCGAGGAAACCGGGGCGGGCGCGGGCCGGGCTGGTCCCTGGGGGGCGCCCAGGCCCCGGGCCGGCGGTGCGGGCAGAGGGGTCGCCTGCAGCCCGGCGGGGGCGGCCGCCCCGCGGGGTCCCCGGGCCCGAGGGGAGGACTCGCTCCCCTCCCTGCGCCCCTAGCCTCGCTGCTGGGCGCCCCGCGCGCCCCGCCGTCCGCACCCCCCCGGGCAGACTCCCCTCGCCCCCACATTCCCCCCGCGCGCGTGGGGCGCTGCTCGGGCCGTGGGGGAGTCGCAGACGCCGCGAGCGGACACCCGTGCCCCGCGCCCGCCCACTGCGTCTGCATGTCGGGATGGCGGGACCACGGGCCCGCTGCACCTGCACCGAGGCCCCGGGGCGCATGCGCGGGCCGCGGCGGGCGGGGTCCAGCCCGGACGGGTCCCCCAGTCCCGGCGCCCCTGCGTCCGCTGGCCGCGAGGACCCGGGGCCGGGGTCCGGAGGAGGGGGCATCGCTGCGGGGCGCGCGGGGCACGGGTGACGTGGGCAGCGCCGCGGGCGCGGCCCCTTCTCTTCCGGCCGCGGATCCCGGGGGCGCGGGCCGGGAGCGCGGCCTCCCCGGGGCCCCGGCCGGGCGCCCATGCAGACAAAGGGTCGGGAGCGGGAGCCGCTTCCGCGCCCGCGCCGGGGCGGGGCGGGGGGCGTCCGCAGCCCGCGCCCCGCCGAGTGGGCCCGGGAGCCGCTCGGAGCCGGACCCGGCCGAGCCGCCCCGTCGCGCCCCCCGCCCGCGCCCGCGCGGGCCCCGGCGGGCCGCCCCCCGCGCGGCGCTGGCGCGTGCGGCCGGGCGGCGCGGGGGCGGCGGCGCTCCCGCCCCCGAGATCACATGGTGACCCTCGGCAGCCAATGCAGTGGACGCTAGGACCCTGCGGGACCCCGGGCGCCGCGACCGCACCGGCGCCGCCGCATTATAAATACTTCTCCAAAATGCGGCGCAGCTCCCTGCGCGCGCCCCGGCCGCCCGCCGCCTCCGCCCCGCGCCCCTGAGCCGCCGCCGCCGCCGCCACCGCCGCCGCCGCCGCCCCTGCCCTGGGCCCGGGCCGTGCCCGCCGCCCCGGCCCGCGTCCCCGCGCCGCGCCGCCCGCCGGGTGCATGCATTGCGGGCCTCCCGACATGGTCTGCGAGACGAAGATCGTGGCCGCGGAGGAGCGCGAGGCGCTGCCGGGGCCCGGGAGGGGCGCGCTGCGCGCCGCCGCCGGCGCCGGGTGGCCCCCGCTGCCCGCCGCGCCGGCCCCGGCCGCCGCGCCGCCTCCCGCGCCGGGCCCGCAGCCCCGGGGCGGCGCGGGGCCCGCGGGGCCGCCGGCGGGGCGCGGCGTGTGCATCCGCGAGTTCCGCGCCGCCGAGCAGGAGGCCGCGCGCCGCATCTTCTACGACGGCATCCTGGAGCGCATCCCCAACACGGCGTTCCGCGGCCTGCGGCAGCGCCCGCGCGCGCAGCTGCTCTGCGCCCTGCTGGCCGGTCAGTGCCGCGCCCGCGCGCGCCGGGGGCCCGGGGCCGGGCGGCCGCGCGTGGGAACCGCGGCGCGGGGGGGGCGGGCCGGGGCCGCGGGGACGGCGTGACGGGGCGCCGGGGAGGGAGCGCGCCCCGCGGGGGAGCCCGGCGACCCCCCCAAGGTCACCGGCCGCGGGCGGCAGGGACCGCGCCGCCCGCCCGCCGCGGGCCCGGGCTGCGGAGGGCTCGGCGGGCTCCGGGCTCGCTCGGGCCCGGGCGGAGGGCTGCGTGGGGCGGGCGGGAAGTTCGGGTCGGTGGGCGCTGCCGCCCGCGGGGGAGACGCCCGGGCCGGGCCGGCGCCGCGCCGCCGCTCACCGCGCTCCTCGCCCGCCCGCCCGCAGTGCTGTGCTTCGCCGCCACCCGCTCCCTGCTGCTGGCCGGGCTGGTGCCCGCCGGGCTGCTGGCGCTGCGCTACTACTACAGCCGCAAGGTGATCCTGGCGTACCTGGAGTGCGCGCTGCACACCGACATGGCCGACATCGAGCAGTACTACATGAAGCCTCCCGGTGAGCCGGCGCCCTCCCCCCGGCCCCCGCCCCGCAGCGCCCCCGGGCCGGCCGGCGGGGCGCCCCCGTTCAAGGCGGGGGTCTCCGTGGGCTGCGTCCACTCGGCTCTGGTTTGGTCAGAGCCGCCTGGCCGCGCTGCACGCACTATTGGGACCTTTGCTGGCACCCACTGGGCAGAAGACGAGGCCCTACCTGGCACCGCACCTTGACCCCCTTCCTGTGCCGGAGGTCAGCCCAGAGAGCCCTGCGGGGCGGGGCGGAGGGACTGTGGGGAGCAGGGGACGCCGTGGCGGGGGCCTGGCCTCATCTTCGGCCTCTCCTTCCTGCCTGGTCTCTGGGCCCCGGCGTGAGCCACTGGGTTTTGTCCAGGACGGCTGACACCTGGCACCTGCTCTAGCGCAGCCAGCCTCATCCTCTGTTCCAAGCTGGGTCTTTGGAGCCCGAGGTCGAGGCATTAGGGCCGTGGAGAGTAAGACGGCCTGTAGACTCACCTGCAGGCCCTGGGTCGGTGCAGGGCAAGGGCACGGCTAGCTGCGCTGCTGCCGCATCAGCCCTGCTCCCGCATCAGCCCTGGACTTGGAGCCTGTCCTTTCCCCAAACCTGAACACAGCCTCCCAGACCCAGCCTCTGAGATTCCCTTGCTTCTCAAGGCTCTGCTCAGGAGGGGAGGGGGCTCGGGGAGAGAGGATGGCTGGAGATCCCCAAGGACCCTCCGTGAAGGGAATTAGTCCTGGCTTGTTCTTCCCGGGACGTCTGCGGGAAGACACGCAGGACAGGGCCGACCAAGGCTTGGTGGAAGTGTGGGAGAGCACCACACGAAAATGGAGACGCGGGGGCATGTCAAGGCCATGGGCGCCGGGCGCTGCCCTCGCTCCTGTTTTCCTCTGTATGTGGGGTGGGAGCAGGCTGAACTCTGGCCAGCTGGGAGGCTGGCTGGTAGGAAGGGGGCTGGCTAGGGACTCCCCTCAGGTGGGGGGGGGGGACTGGCAGCCGCTTCTCCTCTCTGCTGGTGGAGGGTGAGTGTCTGGGGTCTTCAGTGCTTCTCAGTCACCTGAAGAAGATAACAGACTTCTTCACAGAGCCAGCAGGCTGTGGGGGACCCCTCCCCTGGGCTCCTAGGTGGAGGCAAGATGGGAGGTGAGGAGCCGGAGCCGAGCGAGCCTGTGTGGGAAGTTTGGTCCTTGAAGCGGGTGTGTGTGGCGATCTAGGGCAGGGCGTGCACCTGGCCCTCAGCCTCTAGACCTCCTCACCAGGGATAGCAGATTTTCTTCACGGCCTCCTTTTTCAGGCCTCCCCTCCCTGCCTAGCCTGTCTCCTGTCCCCCACGAGACAGGTTGACTGTGCCCTTCTGCCCTGGAGAGACTCCCTGTGGGGCCCCAGTGCCCGCAGGGACTTGGAAGCATCCCCTGGCCCCTGAGCCCGCAGCGAGGATCCTGAGGAGTGCCATGGCCGGGTGGCGCAGCCTTGGCCGGGGCTGCCTGTGGCCTTCCCCGTTTGGTCAGAGATGTGGCACGGTTTCTGGTCTTAGGGGAGGGGCCCTGGCAGGCAGCTGGGGAGCTGTATGTCCAGGCCGAGACAGCAGGGAGGTTCTTTGCTGGGCTTTCCTGGCTGGGGGCCCCAGAGGAGGAGGTAGCTCCCTGGGGGGAGGTGTGCCCCGTGAGGGCCGGCAGATGGGGCGTCATTCAGATACCTTGGTCAGTGGTCGGCTGCAGCGGCTGACCCCGGCTGCCCTCTCCTCGCAGGCTCCTGTTTCTGGGTGGCTGTGCTCGACGGCAATGTGGTGGGCATCGTGGCCGCACGGGCCCACGAGGAGGACAACACCGTGGAGCTGCTCCGCATGTCCGTGGACTCCCGCTTCCGTGGCAAGGGCATCGCCAAGGCGCTGGGCCGGAAGGTGCTGGAGTTTGCCGTGGTGCACAACTACTCTGCCGTGGTGCTGGGCACCACCGCTGTGAAGGTGGCCGCCCACAAGCTGTATGAGTCCCTGGGCTTCAGACACATGGGCTCGAGTGACCACTACGTGCTGCCTGGCATGACCCTCTCGCTGGCCGAGCGCCTTTTCTTCCAGGTTCGCTACCACCGCTACCGCCTGCAGCTACGCGAGGAGTGACCACCACCGCCCGCCTGCCCGCCCGCCACCGCCCGTCCGCCCGCCGCCCTGTCCGCCCTGTCTGCCTGTGCCCGCCCGCCCGCCCGGCGAGGCCCTGCTTCGAGATGCTCACCTTGGCGTTTGTGTTGGGTTTTCCTTCTCCAGCATCATGCGGTTGGCCGGCTGGTTCTGGGGGTCCCAGGGCTGCTGCTCACCTGCGCCACGGTGGTGGAATGTGTGGACTGCCGGGGCCCTGCACCCTTCCTGGCCTGTCCAGGTGGCTCACCACTGCCTTGCAGAGTGGCACTGTGGGCCACCTAAACTGTCCACCAAGCTGCCCGGCCTGCCTCCACCCAAAGAGGCCTAGCCCTACTCCCACGCACAGGACCCCTGCTTCAGAGCACAGCCAGGCTGTGGTACCACCATTGGTCCTCGGACGTGTGGCCTGCCGGGCTGGCCAGTCACTGCCCCGTGGGAGCTGAGCTGGCCGCGGGCCCCACTCTGCTCTGTGCATGCTGAGGATGTGGCCTGGCCGCAGCATGCCGCATGCCACCGCCCCCCCCCCCTGCTCTGCCGTCCTGCCCAGACTGGACCCGGAACCAAGGCTGGTGTACACCTTGCCCAGCCTCAGCTCACCTCTAGAGGGCCTGCCCTGTGCCTACCCTGCCTGCTCTTTGGTGGGGCCTGCACTGCCCCTGCTGCCCCGGTTCTGTCCATTCCTGCTTTGCTTTGACATCATCTCATTTTTGCCTCCTTTTGCCCACTGCCCCTTGCCCCCGCCCCGGGCTTGGCTGACTTGATACTTCTGACTTGGCACCAGGTGTGGTTCCCATAGCAACCCATTGCACAGGATGGCAGGGTCCATGGGGAGGGCCCCTCCCCAGGGCCTGCTAGTCCAGGTGGCCCCTCCCAGCTGGCCAGAGGCCCTCCTGCCTCCTGCTGGGCACTGGGGTCTGCCCTGTGAATCTTATTAGCCAGGCTGCTGCAAGCCACAGCTCATCCCAGCCTGAGACCAACCCATTTTCTAATAAGTTACTTAGACAGAATAGCACTCTGCATGACTTTAACTCTTGGGACAAAACGGTAGTTTGAATCTTCAGACACACCTCTGTGTGGTGCTAGCACATGCACTGTCTCAGGCCCCGTGTGATGGGGTGGGTGGCCAGGTGGGTGGAGGGAGACCTTGATTTAGCATCATTTTCCCTCCGAAGTGTCCACTGGGCCTGTGAGGCCCCAGGTTACCCTTCCAGCCCCAGGCCTGAGGGGGCCTGGGAGTCTCAGAGCCTTGGGAGGAACAGGACAGGGCCGTGGGGTTGGTCCTGCCCAGCGCCGTGTAACTGGCCTCTCCGTGGGGGCCAGTCTGGGTGCGAGGTGACGGACTGGGAGAGGAGGCAGGTGGCTGGCAGTGCCCGAATGGCCAGTGGGCCCTGGGCCTGGCTCTGGGGACGGGGGGGGGGGGCATAAGGGCCTGCCAGGCTCTTTCTGTGGGAGGGGGTTTGCATCAGGAAGAGCAGGCTACAGAGCTGGGTCCTTGACATCTAGGCCGTGTTAAAAAGAGGAGCTTCAGGAATAAATTGGTGGGATGGGCCCAGCACCGGAGGGGCCTTTTGTGCTGTTAGCTGTTTGCAGAGCCCTGTACAGACCCCGCTCCCCTGTACATTCTCCCTGGTGGCACCCGGTCCCCGCTTGGGGATGGGAGTTTTGTAGACTGTACAGAAATTGGCACCCTATTTTCTTGCAGCTCTCAGATTTTGTTAATCTGGATTATACAGACAGACGTAAAGTGTTTTAGCAAAATGGAAAACAAACAGTCGTGCCTTTTTCCTCTTTCTGTTTGGTTTTGGCTCGGGGCTGGTCTTAGCTGCCCCGGGGCAGGAGGCTGGGCGGGTCCAAGTGGGAGGTGGGGCTGGTTGGGTGGCCGCCCCCCCCCCCCCCCCTCCAGTCTTCAGACCCTGCGCCTTCCTGGGGATGGGGCTTCTGACCCATCCGTGCTTCCTGGACAGGAAACCCAGTCCTGGTGGCACAGAGGGTTGTGGGGGGATGCGATCTTCTCGGCCTGGCACCTGTGTGCCCACGGAGATGTTGCTAGCTATGTGGCCCAGCAGGTAGAGGAGCACTTGCTGGACCCCTGAGCATTTTCTGCCACCCTTTTGTTGCTGCCAGGTGGGGAAGGCAGGTGTTCCTGAGCTATGCCAGGTGGGCCTCTGCAGACCAGCGTGCGGCTCAGCATGGCTATGGGAGGTTTAGCCCCTGGCTAACGGCCGGGGCACGCGGGTGGGTGGGTCAGCTCATCCAGCCTGCGTGCTTACCGCCTCACGTGCACTGACATGAATTTCGTGTTTGTAGAGATTCTGTTCTTTCTACCTCTGTGGGTTTCTCCGGGGCCTGGCAGCCACTTCCCTGGGTTGGATGGCTTATCGTCCCCCCTCCACCCCCCCCCTTGGGCCTCCACCCGCCTTGGTGGGTAGTACTCACACTCAGCCTGATGAGGCCAGCCTGAGACCTGCCCCAGGCAGGGTCTAGGACTTCCGCAAGTCCTTCTGGCTGTTTAGAAGACTGTTTGAGAGTGGGAAGGGTTCCAGAATTTCAGTGTTTGGTGAGGCTGTCGTGCAGAGATGTGCAGCGGCTTCTCTCTGCCCAGGCGTTCTGTGCTTCAGACCACCAGCCCAAGAGAATGCTACTGGAGATTGACTGGCCCATGTGTGCTGGGGCCCTGTGCTCTGGCCCTTGGCAGGGCCAGGAGAGGCCCTGGGGCCATCACAGCCGCTTTCCCATGCTGCTCCTGCTCCCACCCCCATGCCCGGTCTTCCTCCCCCCGCCCTGGGGGCTGGGTAGCAATGGAGAGAAGGGTCAGCCTGGCCAAAGGGTTGACAGCAGGCCCTGGGAGGAGGTGTAGGCGTCAAGGCCCTGCAGTCCAGGGCAGCCCTGCCCTGCCCTGGTGTCCTGCCCAGGTCCAGAGGAACCAGGCTGGGGAACCCTGAGCCTTCTGCTCCAAGGGCCCGGTGGGCCTGGCTTGTTCCTGGCCATGCTGCCCTGTCCCGCCTGCCCCAGGGAACGCCAGTCCACGCCCCCAGGGCTGTGCCGGTGGCTTCTGGGGGGCAAGCGGCTCCTGATCCAGGGGTCACTGACGGCCCGACAGAGGTGGCCCCTGCGCTGAGGGCCAATTGCTGCTGCCGCCCTGCCTTGCTGGGCAGAAGCAGCTTCTGGAGTCCATCCTGGGCTCTGCCACGGTGTTCCAGCCAGTGGCTGTGGGTGGTGTTTGGGGGTGTGGGGTGACCCTGGGTCACGCCACCCTTAGGTGCTGCCTGCATTGTTTCCAGAAGGAGCAGTGTCCACATCTGGGTCTGGGTGGAGGGTGAGCTCTGACTTAACACTGTTGGATGTATTTTTTAAAACAGCAATAATTAGCCATTCTAAAGAAGGGTGTCCCTGTGTGTGTGTGTGTGTGTGTGTGCGCATGTGTGCGCGTGTGCATGTGTAAGCATTTGTACTGAGTTGTGACTACATGCATGTCTGAGCATTTGTGCACGTGAACACATATGCAAGGCGTGTACATGCTAGCACATATGCATGTGACCGTTTATGTATGTACTGGTGGCTGATGTGTGCGGGAGCATGCGTGCATGTGTGGTCACACGTGTGTAAGTGTGGACCACAGCCAGTGTATATATGTGTGGCATGTCCGTGTGTGTGTGTGTGTGTGTGTGTGTGTGTGTGTGTGTGTGTGTGTGTGTGGCTGTGGAGAGGCATGGTAGGAAGAGCCTCCGCTTGGGGAGGCCCTTGGTAGACAGAGCAGGGTTCTACCTTTGTCCCTGGCTGTACCCACCCCTCCTTGTGAATGTAGCACAGCCCACCAGGCTGGCTAGCCCTGCTGGCCCTTGTCCCTCCCCTGTGGCCGGCTGGAGGCTCCCTGCACAGGCGCTGGTTGGGTGGGTGGGGTGGCCTCACTGTTGTGGTTTGTTCCTGAAGCCGTACTGTGAGCCCATGGTGGGGGTAGGGTGTCCTGAGACCCCAGGATGTGCCAAACCAGCCCCGAGGGCCAAGCCACGGGCTGAGTTCCCAAGGAGACAGGCCGGGCCTGAGCGGGTGTGCGCCCGCCTGCACAGCCCCCAATGCTGCTGTTTTTCAATAAAACCAGAGTTGAAGGAACCTGGCTCTGTGCTTCTTCGAGGTGCCTTTTAGAGACTTGGAAGCTCCTGTGCACTGGCTGGGCTGGTGTCTGGAGCAGGGTGGCCAACAGGCTGGCCAGCAGGCCAGAGTAGGGCTCTGAAGAGCCTCCTGTCTGGCCTGGGCTGAGTGGGATTGGCAGCCCTGTGCTTCCCACGGGTGGGGGCTCCTGGTGAGTGAAGGCTGGTGAGTGGAGACTGGTGAGTGGAGGCTGGCTCTGCTTTGGGCTCTCAGGCCCAGCACATTCCCTGACCCCTAGCTTTTGGGCACCCAAATTCTTGGCTGAGATGACTTGATCCCACCCTGCTGTAGGTGAGGATGCCCTGGCCACCAGGTCTGGCTGCCCTGTCCCATCCTGGGTCCCCGAGGGACTGGCACTGGGGCCTGTGGCACCTACCCCTCTCCTGCACCTGCAGTGCCTGCGTGTCCGGGTTTGCTGTCCCGAAGGCACTGGCTCTACACTGAGGGATGAGGCCCATGCCCGCCCACCCAGCCCCCCGCCCTGTACTGTGGGGGCGGGGAGCCCAGTGTGTACAAAGGAGAGAGGAGGGGGCTTGGCTTGTTTCAGGCAGCCATGGGCCAGAAAGGGGACCAGGCTGTGGAGTGGTGTCAGGGGCAGCGGGTGTCTGTCAGGCTGTGGTACAGGAAGCTGGCCTTGATGGGCATCATTCTCCCCTCACCCTGGATGGCTCTCCTGGTACCTTGTCTGTCCTGCATGGCATCTGCAGGGATCCCCCTTTGACATTCCTTCCTGACAGGGTGAGAAGCAGCGCTCAGGCAGTGAAGGAGTTGGGCTGTGTCTCTGGGGTTTGGGAACAGCGCGGTTGAAGTACGTGTCTGTCAGCTGCTGAGGCCTGAGTGGAGCCCAGCTACCTTACACCAGTCCACCCCCCGCTGTCAGATGCTGGCCTGCCTGTGTTTGGGGCAGGGAAGCACAGGGCCTGACTGGAGACTCAGATTTGGGGGCAGCAGGTCCAGCCCCACTTCTGACTCCCCTCTGGTGGTGGGCTGTGTGTGTCATCCACCTGGGAACAAAGCCACTTGCACAGAGTTGACTTTTCAGACATTTACTCCAGGGATGAGCCAGCTGTCCTCGTCACAGAGGGTCCGTGTGGCGGGCACTGCCTGGAGCCTCAGCACCCGACAGCCCTGGGAGGCCACTGTGGGCCCAAACTGTAAACCACCGTTCTCCGCGCACTATTTCCCGGGGCTAGGCACAGAATGTGTGTTGGGTGAGAAGGAACGAGTTGTCAGTGGCTGGGCAGTGGCTGGGTCCAGGGCCTCCTGCAGTGGGGAGAGGTCTCCCCACGAGCGGCCGGTACTCAGGCTCACCTGCAGAGGGACCTGTGGATGGCAGCTGGAGGTGAACGTTGGGTCCCAGCCAGCTGTGCACCCGGCTCCCAGATCCACACAGAAGTGCACAGGTGCACAGAGCACCAAAACAGACATGTCTGCCACGGCTCTGGCAGCCCTTCTATAGACAGACCAGCCACCACATGGGTGCACACATATGCACACAAACAGGCCACCACACAGGTGCACACACATACACACACAATGACAGGCCACCACACGGGTGCACACATATACACACACAATGACAGGCCACCACACGGGTACACATGTGCACACTCACAATGGACAGGCCACCTCATGGGTACATACATGTACACACATGACAGGCCACCACACGGTGCACACATGTGCACACACAATGGACCAGCCACTACATGGGTACACACACATGCACACACACACACCAGACCAGCTACCACATGGGTACACACATGCATACTCATGCATAACAGACCAGTCACCACAGGAGTGCACACACATGCACACTCAGACACACTGTACCCGACAGGCCGTCCTGGTAGAACCCCTGCCCTGTGTGTGCTGCTGGGGAGGTGTCTCTGAGTAGAGGTGTGTCTTGGGATGATGGCCTACAGGTCTATGCTGGAGTGGAGCCCGGAGGTGGAAGAGCTCTCCTGGGGGCCTGGTCCCAAGTGGGCTCCTTACTAAGGCCTCAGGAGGAGCCCACATAGCTGCCTCTCGACAGGAGGCACTGGACACAACGGCAGCCCTCCTCCTGAGGTGGCTCCAGCCCCGCTTCTCTGCCCACAGAGTCCTGTCCCTGTGCCTTGGGCCCCCAGGGGAGGCCTGCCAGTCTCTGCGGCCCGTCCTGTGCTCTTAGGACACCTTGGCTGGGCCCTCCCCTGGGAGGCTAGGAGACACCGGGGCCCCCTATCCCACCCCGGCCTGAAGATCCCACACCAACCACACCAGGTCTCTCCCTGGTCAGGACCAGAGCAACTCCAAGCACAGCTGGCCAAGCGGCAGTGGCACCCCAGTGCAGCACACCAGTGGTGGGCCTCAGGTCAGGGGCTGGGCCAGCGGAGTGGCTGGTGGAAGCAGTGGACACTTGTGGGTTTTCAAAGGATGACAGTCAAGCTGGCCGGGAAAGGGCTCCTTGGCAGGGTGCCCGGCACAGGGGTGGGGTCTGTTTGTCCTTGCTGCCCGTCCAACCCACCCTGAGTGGTTCTGGCTGAGTGCTGTAGTGGGCAGTGACCGCTTAGCGACCCACTCACCTGCAGCTGTAGCTCCAGGGCCCGCACCTGCCACAAGGACTCCATGGTGGTCCTGACAAGAGCTAGGACAGGAGGATGGCCACTCAGCCTGGGTGGCACAGGCCAGGCTCCCGGTCTCCAGGGCCCACGGCTGAGCACAGGAGGATACAGAGTCTGGGCCTGCCCTGGCTGGTCATGCTGCGGGCGTGCCAACCCTGTTCACCAGGGCACCATGGCCAGGAGGCTGGCTTCTCGGTCCTCCCACACATCCACAGCTGCTTCAGAGCCTGTGGCCACATCTGTGGCTGAGAATGGCCTCACAAGCCTCTGAGCACCACAATGCACTGTGCTACCCCCACCCACCTGAGCTCTGCCCCACCTGAGCCCTGCCCCCACCTGAGCCCTGCCCCCACCTGAGCTCTGCCCCCACCCACCTGAGCCCTGCCCCCACCCACCTGAGCCCTGCCCCCACCTGAGCCCTGCCCTCACCTGAGCCCTGCCCCCACCCACCTGAGCCCTGCCCCCACCTGAGCCCTGCCCCCACCCACCTGAGCCCTGCCCCCACCTGAGCCCTGCCCCCACCTGAGCCCTGCCCCCACCTGAGCTCTGCCCCCACCCACCTGAGCCCTGCCCCCACCCACCTGAGCCCTGCCCCCACCTGAGCCCTGCCCCCACCTGAGCCCTGCCCCCACCTGAGCCCTGCCCCCACCTGAGCCCTGCCCCCACCTGAGCCCTGTCCCTACCTGAGCCCTGCCCCCACCTGAGCCCTGCCCCCACCTGAGCCCTGCCCCCACCCACCTGAGCTCTGCCCCCACCTGAGCCCTGCCCCCACCTGAGCCCTGCCCCCACCCACCTGAGCTCTGCCCCCACCTGAGCCCTGCCCCCACCTGAGCCCTGCCCCCACCTGAGCCCTGCCCCTACCTGAGCCCTGCCCCCACCTGAGCTCTGCCCCCACCTGAGCCCTGCCCCCACCTGAGCTCTGCCCCCACCCACCTGAGCTCTGCGCCCACTTGAGCTCTGCCCCCACCCATCTGAGCTCTGCGCCCACCTCAGCTCTGCTCCCCAGGCTGGCAGGGCCGCTGGGGTGGCAGGTGTCATGCTTAATCTAACTCTTGCCATGGGCTCTGGGCAAAGGGAGGCACTGGGCAGTGTGGGAACGGGAGGCTGATCCTGGGCCTTCTGGGTCAGGTCTGAGATGAGGGCTGGGCAGGGAGGCTGGCTCTGCAGTGCTGGCATGCTGGAGTCACCATCTCTGTTCAGAGCCCCTGGTGACGAGGTGGAGGAGCAGGTACACATGCGCAGGCCTGTGTGTGTGTGTGTGTGTGTGTGTGTGTGTGTGTGTGTGTGTGTGTGTGTGTGTGTGTGTGTGTAGCTCCACAGTGAGCACAAGGTATTCGTCTATGGGGCCTTCCCAGGCTTCCCAAACCACACTAGCTTCCCTGTCTGCTTGGGAGGGACTTGAAGCCAAGGGACACCCTGGGGATCTGGTGGCCTGCTAACTGTGTGGCAGAAAGCACCCACATTCCTTGGGCTTACCTGCAAACTCAGGGATCTGAGCATCTTCGACTTCAAACAGCAGCTCATCATGGATCTGGGCGACCAGCCTGGAGGGAGGAAGGTGGTGTGATTTCACTCCTGGGTGGATGGCACTTCAGATGGGAGGGGGGGGGGCGCTGCCCAGGATTGTGGCTCCTGGACCTGGTGCTAGCCCCTCCGGTGGGGTGGACGTGGGTGAGGCCCTGCACATGTAGGCCTGACGCATCCGGTACAGAAGACTGGCAGCAAAGGGGTGGGGTCCTGGGGCTCCATCTGTGGCCTCACACCAAACTCTGCTGCCCTCCTCAGGCCCCCACATGGTACTGGGGCTACCTAGGGAGGTACAGGGAGATGCAAGGCAGTGGCCACAGGCAAGGGACAGGGAGCCAGGCTGGGAGGAAGGCCTGTGCAGAGATGGGTCAGGGCTAGTATGGCGGTAGCTATCTGTGGTGGCCTGCCCCGTCTGTCTTCTCTCTCCACACCATCCCTTGCTCTGGGGCAGCTCCCGGCCTGTCCTGTGGACCCAGGCTCACGCTCAGATGCAGGGGCCCAGGAGGCTGTGGCCCTTTCCCCACACCTGGAAGGTGTGGTGGTCAGAGTGGCTAGCGCCAACACAGCATCGCGAGTGGGATTTGAGTCTCGCCGTCCTGAATTTCTTTTTTGGGTCCGGTCGTGGGGCCTGAACTCTGGGCCTGGGCGCTGTCCCTCAGCTCTTCAGCTCAAGGCTAGCGCTCTACCACTTGAGCCACAGCGCCACTTCCGGCTTTTTTTTTTCTTTTTGCTTATGTGGTGCTGAGGAATCGAACCCAGGGCCTGGAGCATGCAAGGCAAGTGCTCTGCCACTGAGCCACCTTCCCAGCCCGCCGTCCTGAATTTCTAAACTCAGTGTGTTCTGTGACTTGAGACGGGAGGAAGCGCCTGTGGAGCCCAGCCATGTGGGCTGTGCGAGCAGCAGCAGTGCCCGCGTGCTGCGCAGGTCAGGCCCACACAGGGTCACGTGCAGAATGAACTGGGGAGCACTCGGTGCACGCCTGAGGCCCCTCGTTAATGTGCAGCTCCAGGGCGTTGGCACCGCACCCCCAGAAGTTGTCCTGAGGGACACAGCCGGGCCCAGGCTGCAGCGCCGGCTCTTTAACTTCAAGGCGGCTGGCAGGGCCTTTGGCTCCCAAGGGGCTCACTTTTCAAACAGGCAAAAAACCCCAAAAAGACACTTGGAAATCTTTCCTGATTTAGCAGAAACACTTTCACACCTCTTGAAATCACATCATGAAATCTGGGCTGCCGGTGTGGCGGGCCCTAAGAATAGGTATGACTGTGAGTCACTTGAACATCACCCTCACAGACTCCCAAACACACCATGCCCCCAGCACCAGCACCCAGAGACCACGATGCCCCCAATACCCAGAGATGACCATGCCCCCAGCACCCAGAGACCGCCATGCCCCCAGCACCCAGAGACCACCATGCCTCCAACACCAGCACCCAGAGACCACTATGCCCCCAGCACCCAGAGACCACCATGCCTCCAGCACCAGCACCCAGAGACTACCATGCCCCCAGCACCCAGAGACCACCATGCCCCCAGCACCCAGAGACCACCATGCCTCCAGCACCCAGAGACCGCCATGCCCCTGGCACCCAGAGACCACCATGCCCCCAGCATCCAGAGACCGCCATGCCCCCAGCACCCAGAGAACACCATGCCTCCAGCACCAGCACCCAGAGACCACAATGCCCCCAGCACCCAGAGACCACTATGCCTTCAGCACCCAGAGACCACCATGCCCCCAGCACCCAGAGACCACCATGCCTCCAGCACCCAGAGACCACCATGCCCCCAGCACCCAGAGACTGCCATGCTCCCGGCACCCAGAGACCACCATGCCCCCGGCACCCAGAGACCGCCATGCCCCCAGCACCAGCACCCAAAGACCACCATGCCCCCAGCACCCAGAGACCACTATGCCTTCAGCACCCAGAGACCACCATGCCCCCAGCACCCAGAGACCACTATGCCTTCAGCAGCCAGAGACCACCATGCCCCCAGCACCCAGAGACCACCATGCCTCCAGCACCAGCACCCAGAGACCACCATGCCCCAAGCACCCAGAGACCACCATGCCCCCAGCACCCAGAGACTGCCATGCCCCCGGCACCCAGAGACCACCATGCCTCCAGCACCCAGAGACCACCATGCCTCCAGCACCAGCACCCAGAGACCACCATGCCCCCGGCACCCAGAGACCGCCATGCCCCCGGCACCCAGAGACCACCATGCCTCCAGCACCAGCACCCAGAGACCACCATGCCCCCAGCACCCAGAGACCACCATGCCCCCAGCACCCAGAGACCGCCATGCCCCCAGCACCAGCACCCAGAGACCACCATGCCCCCAGCACCAGCACCCAGAGACCACCATGCCCCCAGCACCAGCACCCAGAGACCACCATACCCCCAGCACCCAGGCTCCACCATGCCCCCCAGCTGGCAACTGGGGCATAGGAACAAGCAGAGTGGTAGAGGAAAGTTGCTCAGACCTCCTGGGCTCACAGCCAAGGAGCTGCCTGCCCAGAGGTTCCTACTGCAGAGGGGACATGGAGCCAGCCTGACCGAGGCCATAGAGCCTGGCTTCTCTAAGACAACATTCCAGAAAGGCCTCACCTTGTTTCCCTGCAGGGGTCTGCCAGGCAGCTCCTTTAAAAGGGCCCTCAACTGTACTGTGCCCCTTTGTGGGTGTATCCTGAACCCCAAGCTTACCTCTAAGAGATGTAAGGTAGGAGACACATAGCTCTGAGTGGGAGATGCAGTGCTGGCTAGAATACATGAACTCAGAGAAGTCAGACCAGGCCCTGGGCCTTGGTGTTTTTCTGTGCTCAGAAAAGTCCCAAGCAAGAACGTGCTGTTCTTAGCTCGCAGAAGGACCATCCTCACACAACCCAGATCCCAAGCTTGTTACCAGCTTCACTAGAAACGAGGAGGCAGGTTTAAGTCTTGCACTGCTCTAGATGCAGAGCAACAATGTGCCTTCTAGTGGCTTCTCTAATGGATGTCCAGCCAGACGGCCCACACCAGTATGTGAAGGTAGAACTTACCAAGAACCTGGTGGAGGGGGAGAGGCGCATGGATTTCAGGAATCACAAAAAACCTGGAGCAAATCCTGGATCCTGGCTAGAGGGCGTGCACGTGCTCATGCATGCATGCACACTAAGAAGGGGCCAAACAGCAGGGATTAGTGATGGGGGAGGGGTGAGCTGGGCAAAGCTTTGCCCCTGCCTTGACCACCCATGGGGCAGGGTTCAACAGGGGCCTCAGGCTCCCTCCTCTTGGGCCACAGGGCCTGTGGCACCCTGTGAAGAAGTGGCTGGCCCAGGGCTGCAAAGGGCAGCAGCCAGCAGGCTTCCAGCTGGCACAGGTCTGCCCCCATCTCTCCAGGTGGAACCATGAATGTCTCTGTGCAGAGCTGCGAAGATTATGGCCAACAGAACCCATGGGAGAATGTGAAGAAATAAAGGAGAGATTTTAAAGAAGGATGAGAGATTGCCATTTAAAAACAGTCCTGCTGAGTGCTGGTGGCTCAAGCCTGTCATCCTAGCTACTCAGGAGGCTGAGATCTGAGGATCATGGTTCAAAGCCAGCCTGGCAGGAAAGTCCATGAGACTCTTATCTCCAATGAACCACCAGAAAATCAGAAGTGGCACTAAGGCTCAAGTGGTAAAGCACTAGCCTTGAGCTGAAGAGCTGAGGCCCAGAGTTCAAGCCCCATGACAAAAAAAAAAAAAAAAAAAATCCTGCTTAAAAGCAGGTAGAATATCAAGAGGCCAAAAGACATGGTAGAAAAGGGGTCAAAGGCCAGCAGACCTCCACTTCCCAAAGATGAGAGCAGTGAGGGCTGGTGCGATGCCATGAGCCCCCCTCCCCTGCCAGGCCTCCTTGAGGCGGGCCAGGGACTTCTAACTGCCCTCTGGACGGGTTAGGAACACACATGATGCATGGAATGAGCGAGGCTCTTTGGAGTCTGGACATGACTTCCTCTTCAATGGGCTGTGGGGGACCAACAGGCAGGAAGGGGCTCCAGGACCGGAGTAGAATGGTGTCTGCGTGGCCTTCACTTGCCAGGGAGAGGTGGCTGCAGGGAGGTCTTCTTCCCCCCCAGGATCCAAGGGCGGTGAGGAGCCCATCACCACGTGCATCCTGGGGCTAGGGCGGCCACGTGGAGCCATGGTGGGGACCACAGGTCCCCAGAGGGCAGTAGGGCTGTGCAGAGCCCCTGGTGTCTGCTGTGGGCTCACCTGCCTTAGGGGCGGCTGCTGCAGGCTGTGCATTTCCTGCAGGGATCGCATGTGTGTCTGGACCCTTCTGTGTCCAAGCTGGGGAAGGTGGGACAGGTCAGGGTACGAGCCGCCAGGGGCTCGGGCCCTCAGGCACCCTTGGCTTGGCGGGAGGGTGGCTAGAAGGGTGGTAGGCCCAGTCCTGGGCAGCTCCCAGCAATCCCCAACAGAGCTGGGCTGGGCACACTGGCTGTCCCACTGACCTGGCTGTCAGGAAGGGGGAAGCGGCCACTGCAGCGAAGATTCGGATCATAGCCATCTTACAGAGGTCCGCGGTGGAACCTGGGGACAGGAAGGGTCTGTTTCAGGGGACAGAGTGCAAGGCACAGACTCGGCACAAGTTGCTGCTCAGCACACTTGGGTCCATGCACCTGACGCTGAGCTTTCTGAAAGCCCTACAATGCCGCCTCCCTCACCGCCCCAGCCCTCCCCTGCTCAGCACCATGGGGAGGAGGCTTCGAATGCGTTATTCAGTAGGCCTGAATCAGGCAGGCACTTGTAGTGGAAAGGCCCAGGTCAGGGTGCTGGCTAGGCTTCCAGGGTCTCCCCACTTGGAGATATGGAGATTCAAGGAAATGCCTTCCTTGACAGAGGACCCTGTGCTGAGTGCTGACCACACACGGCTGCGGTCACTCACTGCCTCCCTCCCCCCCCCCCCCCCATGGGCCCTGCCAGACAGGTAAGACCCAGGAAGCTGGCTTGAGGACATTCTCAGGAGCAGGAAATACCACAAAGTTTGGTGGGCACTGCCTAGGCCTGCACTTGCAAACCCGAGGAGCAGGCAGACTCAGAAAAGTAGCAGAGGAGCCAGCAGGCAGCAGGCAGCCGTAGACAGCAGGAGGCAGAGCTGGCTGGGACCCCTGTACCTTGCACCACGAAGTTCACTGCCTGTCGCTCTGCTTGTGCCCGGAGCTGTGGGTCCTGTGCACAGATCCTTGGCAGGGGTCTCCTTCTGCCCATGAGGGATGTCACATACCCTAGGTTACAGGAAGAAGCAGAAGAGCATCAGAGACAGACAGGTGGCACAGCGTTTGGGGCAGGTCCCCGCTCCCTCCTCCACCTTGTGCTGACTCAGGGCCTCCTTCGGAGCTGCCTGGCCTGTTGCCAGGGCAAAGGGCTCTGCGCAGAGAGCAGGGCTGCGGCACTGGCCCTGGCTGGCCAGCCGGCCGGTCTGGCTGCTCCTTGGCTTGCAGCCACAGGTAGGGCTCACACAGGACAAGAGGTCAGCTTTTACTCCCCAGAACTCAAAGCTGTGTGTTAGGCATGGCACAGCAGCCATTCTGGACTGCGTGGCAAGTGGAGTGTGGAGCCAGCAGTCCCAGTCCAGGTCCGCACGGGGGGGGGAGGAGGGGGAGCGGGGGGGGAGGGGGGGAAGGCAGACCCAGCTGTTCAGGCCTGAGCTTTTGCAGGCCCATGGCGGTTGATCCGGAGCATGGGGTTCTGGACCTTGGGTGGGTGTGAGGCCTTTGACAGCCGGGGCTACACTTGCATATCTGTGGGGGGCACTGGACAGCTGTGTGGGGGTGCCACAGCTCTGGGTCAGGAGCACTGGATGGCCAGTTTCAGCCACCTGCAGCTATCTTCCCCGACAAGGACCTGCAGGCTGCCGCCATCTCAGCTTTACTTCCACCCACGGTGGGCACCAGGGCCCCGTGAGGGAAGGGAGGCCCTGTCCACCACCCACTGGCTGGCCCGCGGACGCCTGTGGCAGCTCTTGCCATGCCTCACTGCTGCTCTAGCTGCCCTCCAGCCACTTCCATTGCTTCTTTTTTTGAACTCTGGGCCTGGGCGCTGTCCCTCAGCTCTTCAGCTCAAGGCGAGCGCTCTACCACTTGAGCTACAGCGCCACTTCCGGTTTTCTGGTGGTTTATTGGAGATAGGAGTCTCACGGTCTCTCCTGCCCGGGCTGGCTTTGAACCGCGATCCTCAGATCTCAGCCTCCTGAGTAGCTAGGATTACAGGCGTGAGCCACCAGCGCCAGGCTCTTTTTTTCTTTTTGAATTACCAGCTCTATTAATGTCAAGAATCAAAAGTAGGCAGGGAAGACCACTCAAGGGAAGTCTTTATTTGGACCTACTATATTGTAACACCAGGGGGCAACGTAGAAGACATCTCCCAGCTGCTTACACGTAAGCCAAGCAGTCTGCTTGTATAGCCAGAAGGGGTGAGCAAGAATGGCTACACCAATCCTGCTTCCCTTCATGAAAACGAAAGCCTGTGCTTGGGCCAGCCAAAGGTCTTCTTCCAGGCCATCCAGGGAGGGGAGTGCTCCCCCTCCACTGGGTGGCTGAAAGTCCAATACAAGCTGTTTGCCTTTAAAAGCCAGAACTGAGTGGGGCACTGGTGGCTCACGCCTGTATCCTAGCTACTCAGGAGCCTGAGATCTGGAGATTATAGTTCAAAGCCAGTCTGGACAAAAAGTCTATGAGATTCTTATCTCCAATTAAACAACAAAAAAGCCAGAAGTGATCCGTAGCTCAAGTGGTAGGGCACTAGCCTTGAGCACAAAAACTCAGGGACAGTACCCAGGCCCTGAGTTCAAGCCCCAGGAGTGGCACACACACAAAAGGGTACTGATAACAAGGGCTTATCAGTAAGAGTGCTTTCACAATATCTAACAGTGGTCCAAGTGTGTGCTGTTCCTGACCTGTGGGAGGTGGGTCTCTACCTCTGTTTCACTATCACTCTTTCAGCAGTTCAAAATTGAGAGTATTTTAAGTTTTGCTAGGCTCCTGGGCAGGAAGTGGTTACTGCTTCTGGGAGCTATTCATCTCCAGGCCCAGGCGCCTAGGCCTTCTGGCTGCAGGGATGGAAGGGGTTTGCTCTTGCTCTTGAGCTCTGAATATGCCTGGAGCAGGCAAGAGTTCTCAGTGTGCGGCCAGTGGCTCATGGTAGCATTCCTTCATGGCCAGAGGAAGCAGCCAGGCCCAATGCCATCTTCTGGTAGGTCATGGAGAAGCTGTGGGAGGTGTGCCGAGACCCCAGGCACAAGTCCCTCATGAGCCCTTGGAATGTCTGGGGTGCTGTGGGCTGCCCAAATCTGTCTACACCCCCACGGACATGCTAGAGCCAGTTAGCACTGACTCTTTTTTTTTTTGGTCCTGGGGCTTGAACTCTGGGCCTGAGGGCTGTCCCTGTGCTCTTCAGCTCAAGGCCAGCGCTCTACCACTTAAGCTACAGTGCCATTTCCGGTTTTCTGGTGGTTTATTGGAGATAAGAGTTTCACGGAGTTTCCTGCCCGGACTGGTTTTGAACTGCAATCCTCAGATCTCAGCTAGGATTACAGGTGTGAGCCACCGGTGCCTGGCAGCACTGACTCTTGTCAGGCCAATTCTCTAAGCTGATTATTTTTCACTGACTAGAGAATATTTGTGTGTGCTTTTCATTAATTTCTGTTCTCCTATTTCTTTTCTTCCTTTTCTTTCATTAACACTCTGCTTCTCTTTTCCAAACTTCTTGTGTTAAATGTAACTCATTTATGTCACAGGATTCTTTCTGAGATACTCTTTTTAATGTATTCCTTTATATCCTGGTCTCATGGTTTTGATGAGATACTTTTACTGTCATTCATGTCCTCTTTATGAGATGCCCTTTTTTTGCCTTAAATTACTTAGGATCATGATAATTTACATATAGATATGTGGACAGATAGTTACCCACAGAGATACATATAAAACTAGCTTCTTACTGCACTGTAGTCCCAGTCATAATTGGCTTGGATTCTTGAAATCTGTTTGTGTTTCCTTTGAGACCACACTGTGAAACTCTTTCGTAAATGGACCACATGCCTTTCACAGCAATATATGTCTCCATACTTTCTGTGCAGCTATCATCTGTGAACTCAAGGTTGCTTTGATGCTGTAAGAGCCTGGCTCTGTCTTCCTCCATGTGATAATGGCTTTTTCTTCTGTCTCTCCAGGCAGAGCTGATGGTTTGTACTCGTCTCCTTCCCAGATTCAGCAGCCTGGTTCACACATTGTCCACTCGTTTATCTATCCACCCACCCACAGGACCCCAAGCCACAGACACTGCCGGCTGCTAGAGACTTTGCTGTGGCTGGCTTACCTGTCTGGTGACACTGGGAAATAACTGCTTGGGCAAAGTCCTTAATTTTCTTATACTTGTGCAAAAACCTCTCCAAGAAGCAGGTGGTTTCTTGAACAGTAACTCCGAGGCAAGCAGCAAGCCGCTCCTTTCCTATAGGAGTCAGAAAGATGCATGATCAGAGTCTAGGCTAATTCATACCAACTGAATTAAGGGTACTGAAATCATGTGTCTCAGAGGTGACTGGGTGTGTGGAGATGAGCCACTGCAGGCCTCAGGGACAAGGTGCTGAGTCAAGGCCCAGTGGCACTATGGAATGCAGTACTGAGATGGTAATGGCTTTGGGGTCATAGATGAGGTGCCGAGTACACTGACCTGGACAGGGCCAGCTAAACACTTACTTGCTCAATAATGTGCAGTGTGCCAGACCCATCTGTGAAATGAAGGAGAGCCAGTCCTGTTCTTAGCGTGGCCAGTGGGAGGTCTGACTGCAGAACTGGGGGAGGCTCAAGAGGGCCCCAGAGGAAAGGAAGGCCGGGAGAGGACATGGCCGCGTAGGGTTCTTGGGCTTTAATGTTTATTTTAGAACATTGGCATTTTGCTCCCGGAAGAGTGAGCTTATGGAAGGGTCTAGTTGGGATGGCACCCAAGTTCCAGTATGAAATTTGAGCCTCTGCTTGCTGGATTCCGGTGCTGGGCCCAAACAGGCCAAGGTTTAAGTCCATTTCCATCACCCCGGGAGGCTCTGTGTAGCCTTGGGAAGTTGCCTAACCTGCGGCAAATCTGTTTTTCCCCTTGTGATTTAGGAACACTACTGCTTATGCCCAGGGTTGTTAGGGGAACTCTGGGCTCAGATGTATAAAGCTCCAAGCCATATCTGGCTCCTACTTGATACTTAGTAGTCATTCTTTCCCACTTTCCCCCAGAAAGGAGCAATGAGGAGCCCCTGTGGGCAGGTGTGGGAGCTGATAGGAGAAAGCCTCAGCTCCAGGGGGGCTGCGTCGGTGGAGGGAGGCCATCACCATGCCACAGAGGGCCTGCATTAAAGGAGACTCATGGGGCCTTCAGACAGGGTGGTCCAGAATCACGGCCAGGGAGAGAGGTAGGGCTATGAAGATAGGAAGGCACCTCTAAGGAGCAGGCTGATGGCTCTTGCAGCTCTGCTCTTCTCTTCAGTCAGGTCAGGCTTGGTCTTGGCCAGGTGAAGCCTTTTGCAGTACTGGAAACAATAATGTTGGAGTCTTTGGGGCAGTGAAGGGTGTATATTAGCTTCCATTGCTTTGCTAGGATGAGAGGGAAATGTGATGTTCTGTTCTCCCAAAGCTTATCCCAGAAGAAGGGAAAAAGTACTTGGAGCCTTGGGTGCTTCTTTTAGGTCATTTGGTTAGAAAGGAAACACTTGAAAACTTGGGACTTAATCAAGATAGCACGTCATCTTTTCAATTTGTGTGTTTTGCCACATTTTATTTGAATAATCTATACATCTTTCTGTCAGATTCCAGTCACTACCTTTCAGCTGTGGCATAGCTGTGGGACAGTCTGCTCTCCTGCAGGAGTCACATGACGGCTGGACTCGGCCGGCTCAGCCTCTTGCTGGATCTTTCTCACCTCCGATCTGCCGCTGTGCCCTTCTGGAAAGTTTTATTTTAGATATTGCAGTTTGGGGCTTTATACTTCTTATTTGGCTCTTTTTCTCTAGTTTTTCCCCTCTTTGCCCCCATTTGTTATGAGCATGTTTCCCTTCACATCCTTGAGTATACTGGTTATAGAATCAGTGGCTCACACCTGTAATCCTAGCTACTCAGGAGGTTGAGTTCTAAGGACTGTAGTTCAAAGCCAACCCAGGCAGGAAACGCCATGAGGACTCTTATCTCCAATAAACTACTCAAAAAAGCCAGAAGTGGCTATATGGCTCAGTGATAGAGCACTCATCTTGAGCAAAAGAAGCTCAGGGACAGTACCCAGGCCCAGAGTTCAAATCCCAGGACTAGAAAAAATAAATCCTGTCTGTTCATCTCTGGATCTGCTGCTACAAAGGCCTTTTCCCCTGAGCATGGCCATGCTGGGCGGTGTCTTCACATGTGTAGGAATTTGAGATTGTATACAGTGTGGAAACTGGATTCTATTCGTTCTTCACAGGGTTACAATTTTTCTAGAGGACAGTTGATTTAGCCAAAATCAAATTTTAAAGTCTCATCTCCTTGCAGTAGCTAGCAACTGAAATCTGAGATCAGCCCTTTGAGCCTTAGCGGGGCTGAGGTTGCTCCAATCATGCAGTTAGGGTCAGCCAGCCATCAGAATTTGAGCTTCTCCCTGGCTCTCTTCTTTCTGGAAAATTTCCCTTTATTTTCCAGACTCACTGGCAAACTTTGTCCTCTGGTTCTTCAAGTTTGTGTGAAGCTGCAAGGTGGTGAAACACCCTGGACCACACTTTTCTTCCTGTTTCCCTGGGTTACTGCTTAGGGCTTTCTGGTAGTTTTAGTACTTTTGCCTTAGTAGATGGCTGGAGTCTTTGGGAAGGTTGGTCTGATGGGAGCTGCTTGGCTAATGCTACAAGTTTCATCTCTCCCAAACATGCATGGCTGGAGCGAGCTGCTTTCTTCTGCAGAGCTGCTGGGCTATCAGAAGGGCACAAGGTGGTCAACATCCAGTTGAGCAGAAAGTCTGCTCACGAGGCCAGGGGACAAAGAGGCAACCAAGAGCAGCGCGAGGAGGCTGAGACGGAGGCAGGAGTCCCGGGCTACACCGCTCCTCTCTCAGTAGTTCAGGGGCCAGCATACTCAGTCACCTGTCTCTCCCTGAGTGGATGACTCTTGGCTCCTGGCTTCTCTGTCTCTGCTTCACGGGCACTAGTTCTTTTTTTTGTCTACACTTTCATGAGTCTTCTTTGTTGTAACCATGTGTGGGCTGTCTCCCTTCCAGTTTACCCAGGATTTTGTGGTAGTGGCACTAAGCATTCTCCACCCGTAAAATATATAAAACATAGAGTTGGACTTTTCCCAGATGGCTAATTATATCCTGTGTGCATGTGTGCACACACGCACATCTGCTCACACATCACCACAGATTTAACCTTAGGAAGACATTTTTCTCTCAGGGCTGCTCCACGTGTATTGCTCCCTATCTCTGTCTCTGTCTCTCTGGATGAGCGAGCACCCAGCACGTGGCAGAATGCGGGCCAGTCCACTGGACAGACTTCCCCACACAGCCCCGGTGCTTCCTGCTCTGCGTAGGCTCCCAGCTTGGGGGCAATCCTCGGGGCTCCCTGTGCACTAGGGAAGCACGGGTTTGGGCTCAGTCCTACCTGCACATCACTTGGAACAGCACTCCTGGCACAGAGAAGGCTAGTATACCCCATGCCCTCAGTCAGTCCCTGCTCACTGCACTGTCTGGGGGTGGGGACAGCAAGAGTTTCCGTGTTAGGCTAACTCTCAGAAAGTAGAAGTGGGCTTGGGGACTTGGAGGTGGCTTCCTAGAGGGGTCAGGTTTCTGCTAGGCTCAGAGACGGCTGGAAACAGGCCCAGCAAGCTGTGTGTGTGTGGGGGGGGGCACCCCAGTAAGTTAGCAGATGCTGAATTTGGCTGACTAAAAGAGATGCAGCAGGCCCATAAGCCAGCATTGAGTCAAGGCCCCTGATAAGCTCAGGCCGCAGGGGTCTGAGGTGGGTGGGGTGAGCCTGCTCAGGGCTGCGGGGGCTGAGCACCCTTTCCTCTTGCTTCACTGCCTGTGGCTTGCTCTGTCTTCACCAGTCTTCACATTTCCTTCTTTAGAAGGCTTCTTCTGTGGCCCAGAATTCCTACCAGCATCCTCCAGCACCTTCCAGCACCTTCTAGCACCCAGGCTGCCCACATGTGGCTTCTGTGGAAAAATCGCTGCACGTCACAGACAGCTGCCTACGCCAAAGCCCCTTGACCTTCCCTAGAGCACGAGCCATCTAGGAAGCTGGGGCTTACTTGGGTCCTCAGCCCCGTTCATCAGCAAGGTTGTTTCTAACAGAGACACAGCCGGAACGAGCCAGGCAGCAGATAAACAGCAATTCTGGCTGTCAGGCGGGCTGGGGACAATGAGGCAGCAGAGACGGAGGCTTTGGGTGGGAGCCTCTGTCACCAATAGGGCTAAAAGCAGCCAAATTACCCCCTTCGCCAGCATCACAGCTCATGACTCACTGCTTATTTACAGTGCATCCTTTCCTCTCCAGAAAAAGTAAAGGCAAAGCTCCAGAAGGAGCTACCTTTGTCTGGGGTGCCTCCCTCCAGGGAGGATGTCCCCTGGGAGGGGACAGACCAGGTAACTATGAGGGGAGTTGTATCTGCATTCCTGGTCCCTCCCAACTGGGTTTGCAGGGCCAGCCCCAGGGCAGGGGGTGAGTGCTGGAAGATCTCTAGGACTGTTGACAGATGTGGCACAACTCTGAGGTGGGACCCAGACAGGTGGCAGATGGAAGGCTAAGTGCAAAGCCCCAAGGGCTGAGGGGCTCTGGCAAGGACGCCCTTGCCATCTGGGAGGAGGTCCACTGTCCTGCAATATGTGCAGCGTGTGAAGAAAGGAAGGGCCACTCTGCCTAGGGCTCAGGGCCTGATGCTTGGCTGGGGGAGGAGGACGATGGGGAGGAGTTTGTTCCTGAATGTGTGCTGAGAAGAACCATGTCAAACTAGAGCCCACGCTCAGACGGTTTTACTTGAAAGCCTTGGTGTAGATATGAACAGGGCCTCTAGGCACAGAAATGATGCTTAGCACAGTCCTTCACCCCTCTCCTCTTGCTGCAGCAGGGCTAGTGGTGTGGAATGCTCTGACTAGTGACTAGTGCCCAAATGTCACCATCACGTCTGTATAGACAATGCACTGGCAAATGGCTCCTGGTTAATGGGTGACCCTGGCTTGCAGCCTACCTGCTCCATAGATCACTGAGTACACTGCCTTCTTGGTCTGCTCTCTGTCGGCAAGGGTCACGCGTCCCACAGGAATGTCTTTCCTGTGTAGAGAGATAGCACAGTGTCACAGACAGTTGGCATTGCCTGCAGAGGGGCCTTTAGTCCACTCCACACATCTCCTTTCCACTCTAGAAGCTCTTCACCATTTCAAGCAGGGCCTGTCCATGGGAGTGGAGATATGTGCAGCCTCCAGCTTGTCCAGGTATCCCCCACCACACACAAGAGATATACACAGAGACACAGACACACGTACACACATATACATATGCCCACACAGACAGATACACACACAGACATACATACACATAAATATATACACACAGACACAGATATGGACACACAGACACACTCACACACCTCTCTGCTCCCTCTACAGCCAGGGACCATGCAGCTTTGCTGCTGCCACAGGGGCCCATGAGGACGTAAGGGCACGAGAAACATCACAGAGCCCCCACTCAGCCCCTGCCTGGCGGGGGCTAGCCATCCTCTGTCCGGTAGGGTTCTGGGAAAGTTGGTTCTGGCAGTCTCTGCTTGATTTGGGGCTCTGAGGTAGGACGGGCCCGCGAAGCTGTCTCCCTCACCGTCTCCACTGTTTCACAGTTTCCTCATCGATTTTGAACAGCTAACTTCTAAGCACCGACGCATTTCTAGTTCCCCTTCCCTGCCGCCACCCACGTGGCTATCCCACCTCTAAGCCTGGCTCTGTGCCGAGGTGTATTTAGACAGGAAGCCAAAATCTGAGATGCATGTGCTCAGAAGAAAAATATGTCAGCTGCTAAGTCACACTCTCCACTCAAACTCCCTACCTTTACTTTGGAAATCCCATACGTGCGCCAAACCTGCTCCTAGGAAAGACAGTAACAACCTATGTTCTTTGAGATCCCAGCACTGACCAACCAGTGAAAAACCAAGAGGTCCAGCTTGTGCTGCAGCCCTGCCATCTAGGGCCAGCTATGGTGGAAGCAGACAATGCCTGGGCTGCAATGGCAGGTCCATGGCATTCCACGGCCGGATGGGGACACTGGGGGCAAGCAGGGATCCCCAGACCACGCAGGTGACCTCAGTGTCTCACACTGGGCACATGGCAGGCGGCATCCCAGAACCTGCTGCACAGAGGACCCAGCACGATAAGGAGCCATGGACACACCCAACAGTACACTCCGAGAAAGAGAAGGAACTCCCTTCTCTCCTACAAACATTATTTATAACAGCTGATCCTATGTGAAGATACTCAGAAAACATAAAAATGTTGCAAAAGTAGAAACATTAAAATCGTACTGATCACAAGACAATGAAGCTAGAAAATGAAACCAAAAAGAGCCCTTCCATCCAGAGATAAGCTAAGAAACAAAAACCAAAACACTCAATAAACCATCTTTTGTGTTGAGGGAAATGCAAACAGAAATCAGAAATGAGAACTATTTATTTGTGGCACTGGGGTTTAAACTCAGAAACTCAAACATGCTAAGCAAAGTGTTCTACCACTTGAGCCACACCACCACTTCTTGCTTTATTTTCTCAGATAGGGTCTAAAAATAACAAGTGAAAAATAAGAATGGAGGCATGGCTCAGAGGTATCATGTCAAAGTAGCAATTGCAAGACTCTGAGTTCTGAAAAAAATCCTTGGGAATAAGATAATCTGCTAGCTCCCCAGGCTTCACAGAGGACAGATTCCTGACCCAGCCAAGGGAATTCCCCCTCATGTTGTACGCAGAAGCAAAAGCTAATCAGCTCTGCAGTATCCATGATGATCAGTAAGTCACTGCTCCAAATTCCAGTCACATGATTCAAATAAAAATTACCTGACATCCTGGGTAACAAGATCAGAAGACTGGAAACCAAGAAGGGAGCCAACACTATAATAGGTCTATAGGGGACACTGATATTGTGGCATCAGACTTCAGAATGATTGTGATTAATATGTGTACCACAAATTACAAACTGACAAATTGAGTAAATACCTAAAATTTATTTTTTAGAAAAGTCACATGGAAGCGTGCAGAACTGAAAAACATAAAAAACTAAGAACATGAAAATTTTCTTGTTTTGTTTTTTTTTGGGGGCCAGTCGTGGGGCCTGAACTCTGGGCCTGGGCGCTGTCCCTCAGCTCTTCAGCTCAAGGCTAGTGCTCTACCACTTGAGCCACAACACCACTTCCAGCTTTTTCCTTTTTGCTTATGTGGTGCTGAGGAATCGAACCCAGGGCCTCAGGCATGCAAGGCAAGCGCTCTACCACTGAGCCAACTTCCCAGTCCCAGAACATGGAAATTTTCTTTCTTTTTTTTTTGGGGGGGGGTTCAGTCGTGGGGCCTGAACTCTGGGCCTGGGCGCTGTCCCTCAGCTCTTCAGCTCAAGGCTAGCACTCTACCATTTGAGCCACAGCGCCACTTCCAGCTTTTTTCTTTTTGCTTATGTGGTGCTGAGGAATCGAACCCAGGGCCTCAGGCATGCAAGGCAAGCACTCTACCACTGAGCCACCTTCCCAGTCCCGGAAATTTTCTTAAATAAAATTTAACTTTATGGTTTATTAGCCATGTCTGCAGAAGGTTAATATATGGAAGACAGACAAAGGACTGGAAATTAGACAAAATATCCATGCTGAGACATGCAGAGACAATAAACAGAAAACACTGTATAAGAGACACATGTACTGGGGGCTGGGAAGGTGGTCCAGTGGTAGAGCGCTTGCCTTGCATGCATGAGGCCCTGTGTTTGATTCCCGAGCACCACATAAGCAAAAAGAAAAAAGCCAGAAGTGGCGCTGTGGCTCAAGTGGTAGAGTGCTAGCCTTGAGCTGAAGAGCTGAGGGACAGTGCCCAGGCCCAGAGTTCAGGCCCCACGACTGGACCCAAAAAAAAAAAAAAAAAAAAGAGACACATACATGTACTATGGTGAGAAGTCTAATACAAGTATGCTACAGCTCCATGGGGAGGAGGGAAAAGGGAGTAGAAATGAATTGTGTGTGTGTGTGTGTGTGTGTGTGTGTGTGTGTGTGTGTGTGTGTGTGTGTGTGTGTGTGTGCAAGTACTTGGGCTTGAACTCAGATGTAGGTGCTGTCCCTGAGCTTTTTTGCTCAAGACAAGTGCTCTAGCATTTGATGCACAGTTCCCCTTACAGTTTTTTTTTTTGTTGTTGTTGTTGATTAACTGGGGATATATAAGTCTCACAGACTTTCCTGCCTGGGCTGGCTTTGAACCTCTATCCTCAGTTCTTAGTAGCTGAGTAGCTAGGATTACAAGTGTAAGTCATTGGTGCCCAGCTTGATGGGAGTGTGTGTGTGTGTGTGTGTGTATCCTGGGCTTTAATTCAAGCCCCACACAGAGTCTCTGGCACCCAGCATGATCAGAGTCTTTAACTCAACTAATAGATAATAGAGTAAGCACGATGTGTTAGGTCTTCTCAATGCTGTGAAAGAATGCCTAACATAGCAAGCAACTTAAGGAAGGAAAGATTAACAAAATCTATAAAGGCCTTGCAAGGCTGACGAAGAGAAGGCCCAAATAATCATTACCAGAATAAAAAGAGAATATCATTACAGATCTTACAGTCATTAACATGATTAAAAAGAGAACTATATAAGCAACTTTATGCCCACAAATTCAGAAATTTAGATGTAATGTGTGCATTCAGCAAAAATATTATATTAGCCAGTCTTTTAAATTTTTAATTTTTTTGCCTTTGTGACAAATGCCTGGGAGAAACAGTTCAAGGGGAGAAAATCTGCTTTGGATCATGGATCTGGAAGTTTCCGTCTGCAGGCACTTGGCCCCACTGCCTCCAAATCTATGGCAAGGCTGAACATCATAGCAGAGAGCACATGGTACAGAAAAGGTCAGCCTCACACAGACAGAAGCAGAGACAGACGGACAGGAGTGCTCACTTCGGCAGTACATACACTAAAACTGGAACAAAACAGAGGAGATTGGCAGGGCCCCCGCAAAAGGATGACACCCAAACTCTTGTAGCATTCCATTTTTCAAAAGTCTAATCCACAGAAGGGAAATGGGGGCCACAGAAACAGCAGGGCAAAGGATGAACTCATGCAACAGTGACACTCACTAGACCCTGTGTGGAAATGAACTTTGTAACTTGGGAGGGGAATTCAAAAGAAAATGGGGGAGGGGGTTAACACTGTTTAAAAATGTGCTCATTACCTTACTTATGTACTATGAGCTCCCCGCCCCCCACCATTTGCTACCTTCACAGCACATTTTTAAGGAAGAAAGGGGCATAGGATAGCTGCAGGGACACCCCTCCAGTGACCAGCTCCCTTCAGCTGGGCCTCACCTGTGATGGCTTCCATCACATCTTATAATACCACCAGATTATAGATCCAGAGCTGGGCGCTGGTGGCTCACGCCTGTAATCGGAACTACTCAGGGGGCTGAGATCTGAGGATTGCAGCTCAAAGCCAGCACAGGAAGGAAAGTCTGCCTGGGCACTGTCCCTCAGCTCTTCAGCTCATGGCTAGCGTTCTACCACTTGAGCCACAGCGCCACTTCCAGCTTTTTCTGCTTATGTGGTGCTGAGGAATCGAACCCAGAGCCTCATGCTTGAGGGGTAAGCTCTACCACTGAGCCACCTTCCCATCCATGAGATCCTTTTTGTTTTGTCTGCAACTTTTTTCCCTTCCAATTTTTTTTTTTAATTGTGAAAATACCGTACAGAGGGGTTAGAATTACATGGCCAAGGTAATGACATCCATGAGATTCTTATCTCCAATGAACCACCAAAAAGCTGGAAGTGGAGCTGTGTTCACAGTAGTAGACTGCTAGCCTTGAGCAAAAAGGCTCAGGGACAGTGCTCTGGTCCTGAGTTCAAGTGTCGTGCACACGGCTCCATCAGGGGGTTAACCACTGATTAGTTAAAACCCTCCTGACTCAGTCTCCTCTCAGTGATTGCATCTACCAGCCAGGGAACAAGCTTTTCTTCTTTAACACAATATCCAAACCATAACAAATATGAGAAACCAAAACTAAAATAAGAAGTAATAGACAATTTGAGCAACCATGTTTGTTTCTGCCTGGGCTGCATGTTAAGTTTGAGACAAACTTAAGCAAGTTAGCAAGATCTTGTCACAATATGAAAAAGAAAAAACAAGGCAGATGATGGTGACTCTTGCCTGTAATCTCTTAGGGAGGGGAAGATGGAAAGAATTTTGATTCAAGGTCAGCCTAGGCAAAAAGTTTCTGATAATGTCAGGTTTGAAACATTGAAACTACTACAGGAAGGAGTAGGAGAAATATTAGAACATATTGGCATAGGAAGGAACTTTTTGACTAGAGGTCCAAGAGCTCATCAAATCGGAGAGAGAATCAACAAATGGAATTATATCAAACCACAAAGTTTCTATACAGCTAAGGATATAGTTACTAAGCTAAAAATGCAGCCTACAGAATGGGAGATTTTTTTTTTTTACCAGCTATATATCCAACAAGGGCCCAATATCTGGAACATACAAGAAGCTTAATTCCCAATCAATAACTCAATAAATGATCAAAGAAGCTAAATAAACAGCCAATAAACACTTAAAGAAATGCTCAACATCCCTGGCCATAATGGAAACACAAAATTAAAACCACATTGAGATTCCAGCTCATCCCAGTAAGAATATGAACAACAACAAATGCTGGGGGGCGTGGAGAAAAGGAACCCTATTGCACCATTGGTGAGAATGTAAACTAGTATAACCACCCTGGAAGGTGGCTTGGAGATTCCTCAAAGAACTAAACATAGAACTTCCTATTACTGAGCCATCCCATTCTTCATCATCTACCTGGAACTTTGTAAGTCAGGACATGGCAAAGAAACTTGCACATCCATGTTCATTGCTGCACTACTCATGATAGCGAAGTTTGGCAACAGCCCAGATGCCTTACAACAGATGAACAGAACAAGAAGTGTGGCACATACAATTCCATACAACAGAATTTACTCATGTCTCAAAGAGAATAACATTACGTCATTTGTAGGGAAACAGAGGGACCTAGAACAATTCATGTTAATTGAGGTAAGCCAGGCTCACAGGGACTAATGGCACCTACTTTCTCTCATATGTGGACATTAGATCTAAAATACAAATATACACGATAGCACATACGGGTGATATGCAGGTACACACAAGGGAATTAAAGGATGGTGTACTTAGAGAAGGTGTAACTCCTTTGAACAACTAATGAACTATTTAAGGAAGTGGAAATGAACTATTCCAGGAAGTAGAAACATGCTCTGTGGGGGGAAGGGACGGGGGGGGGGGCACACAATGGAGGGAGGAAGGGAGCAAGCAAATGCAGTCATCATATCCAATGCACAAAAGTTGAACTATATGACTTGAGATGGGATGGTATGGGATGGGGAGAGAGGGAGAGAACGATGGAAGGAGTGACACTGATCAAGATGCATCGGACTGCCGGGTGCTGGTGGCTCACGCCTGTCATCCTAGCTACTCAGGAGGCTGAGCTCTGAGCATTGTGGTTCAAAGCCAGCCGGGCGGGAAGTCCGTGAGACTCTTATCTCATCTCCAATAAACCACTAGAAAGCCGGAAGCGGCGCTGTGGCTCAAGTGGTAGAGCGCAAGCCTTGAGCTGAAGCGTGCAGGAGCAGTGCCCAGGCTCAGAGTTCAAGCCCCACGACCAATTAAAAAAAAAAACAAAACAGAACAAAAAGGGCTGGGTGTGTGTGACTCAAGTGACAGCATCCTTGACCAGCAAGCACAAGAACAAAACCCTGGGTTCAAACTCAGGTGTGGCCAAAATAAAGGGGCGAGGGATGCAGCTAAGTGATAGAGCACTTGCCTAGAATGGGCAAGGCCTAGGAAGGAGAAAAACATTAACATAAGTGAAGTCCAGTAAGAAACTAGCAAACTATTTGTATCATAGATAGCAAAGAGTTATGTAAAGAAGAAGCTACTGAAAAATAATAAGAAAAAATATTCCAATAAAAATGCAAATTAGCTAGCCCATAATCCTAGCTACTCAGGAGGCTGAGATCTGAGGATCCCAGTTCAAAGCCAGCCTGGGCAGGAAAGTCTGTGAGACTCTTATCTCCAATTAACCACCAGAAAACTGGAAGTGGTGCTGTGGCTCAAGTGGTAGAGTATTTGCCTTGAGCTGAAGAGCTCAGGGACAGCACCCACGCTCTGAGTTCAAGCCCCATGACCGACAACAAAAATGCAAATTATACAAAAAAGTGATTCATAGAACAAAAGGAAATGATCAATGAATAAAAAAAAAAGTTTGGCTCCCAAGCTGGGTGCTGGTGGCTCACACCTGTAATCCTAGGTACACAAGAGGCTGAGATCTGAGGATGGAGGTTCGAAGCCAGCCTAGCAGGAAAGTTCATGAGATTCTTCTCTTTAATTAACCACCAAAAAGTGGGAAGTAGAGCTGTGGCTCAAGTGGTGGAGTGCTAGCCTTAAACAAAAAGCTCAGGGAGAGCATCCAGACCCTGAGTTCAAGTCCTGAGACCAGCTCTCTCTCTCTCCCTCTCCCTCTTTCTCTCTCTCTCTCTCTCTCAAACACACACACACACACACACTTTGGCTCCCATTAATAATTAAGCAAATATAAATGTGTACATTAAGAAGAGATTGTGCCGGGTGCTGGTGGCTCATGCCCATAATCCTAGCTACCATAATCCTAGGAGGCTGAAATCTGAGGATCATGGTTCAAAGCCATCTGGGCAGGAAAGTTCCATGAGACTCTTATCCCCAATAAATGACTAGAAAACCGGAAGTGGTGCTGTGGCTCAAGTGGTAGAGTGCTTCCCTTGAGCTGCAGAGCTGAAGGACAGTGCCCAGGCCCAGAGTTCAAGCCCCGTGACCGACAGAAAAAAAAAAAAAAGATTGTCTCATTTTTCAAGTTGGCAAATATTGAAATGTGTGCTGTCAGCATGAGTGCAGCTCTGGTTCTACTAAATATTCTGATATATTTCTGATGTAAATATCAAATGATTACAAATCTTTCTGGAAGGTATTATGGGAGCATGCATCAGCCTTACAATTTTTTTTTTTTTGCCAGTCCTGGGGCTAAAACTAAGGCCTGGGCACTGTCCCTAAGCTTTTTTTGCTCAAGGCTAGAGCTCTGCCACTTGAGCCACAGCACCGCTTCCAGCTCTTTCTGTGTATGTGGTACTGAGGTATCGAACCCAAGGCTTCATGCATGCTAGGCGAGCATGGTGCCACTAGGCCACATTCCCAGCCCTGCATACAGTCTTAAACTGAAAAATTCCTCTTCTATATATTTTAGATTCTAGACATAGACTCACAAAAGTGTGTTCTATTGATTTTTGTTTGTTTTTGGGCTACTGTCTTGAACTCGTGACCCTCCTGCCTTACACCTTGCCCTTCCCTCGCCCCCAGTTCCCCAATAGCTGGGATTGTGGATGTGTGCCATCATTCCTGCTTCTCTTCCATGAACTTATCCTAGGGGAATGATCTGATTTGGTTAGAGGGTATTCACTCACTACAGGAGTATTCGGAAAATTATTTAAATTATCAGCGTCCACTCAGTAGAATACTACAAACTCACTGTAACTATTTTTGCAAACATTTTCCTGTATCATGAAGTGAAAACAGGCCATAGAAAGGTCTTAGTAAGGGGGTTGGTAAGGTGGCTCAGTGGTAGAGCACTCGCCTCGCATGGGGTTGGTAAGGTGGCTCAGTGGTAGAGCACTCGCCTCGCATGCCTGAGGCCCTGGGTTCGATTCCTCAGCACCACATAAGCAAAAAGAAAAAAAAAGCCGGAAGTGGCGCTGTGGCTCAAGTGGTAGAGCGCTAGCTTTGAGCTGAAGAGCTGAAGGACAGTGCCCAGGCCCAGAGTTCAGGCCCCACAACCGGACCCCAAAAAAAAAAAAAAAAAGAAAGAAAAAAGAAAGGTCTTAGTAAGTCTGGATTGGTGGTAGGTAGAGTAACATAAAACAGGAGGACCACGGTCTGGGCCGTGGTGACCCATGTGGCGGAGGGTTAGAGCTGACGACACCAGCACGACTTTGTAGTGAAGTAAACCTAGAGAAGCCAATGGCTGCACTAGGCTTGGGATGTCTGGTGATGAGCGAGTGAAAAGACTTGGTACCTGTGTCTTCCCCTTTGCGGCCTCTACCTTTGGGTTGTGTTCTTTTCGGCTCTCATGCGAATGCGCTGACTGCCCTTGGAGCTGGGCTTCTCTGGCCTGCTCTTTCAGCAGCTACAGCTTCAGCCTCTCCCTCACGAGTGTGCCTGAAGATCCCAAAGCCCTTTAGGCAAGGTGATGCCCTCCATCATCCCTGCCAACACCTCCCTGAGTTCCCACTCTCCCTTTGTTGGGAGAGCAGCAGCATCTGTCAGCATTGGCTGCTCTGCTCGGAAGCGGAGGCCCATCAAAGCCCGGCCTGTACCTCCTGCACACTCGGCTCAGGCTTCTGTTGAATCTATCACCAAGAGAGTCTAGTAACCTCTAGTTACATCTGGGTAGACACAGATGGTTACACACAGGAGTATGTAGGAACACACAGGTTAGCACACAGCATGCATCTCTTCCCATCAGCTGAGAGGGTTTGGAAACAGACTCCCCAGCAGCACCAAGCCCCCAGACCCAGACCAAGATTTCTAGTACTGCTTTTTAATGAAGGGAATATGGCTGCTTAGAAGAATGGCTGCTAGGACCAGGGCAAGAAACACCTTAACTGAGCCCAGGAAATCTTGTAGTCTCTCTCTCTCTCTCTCTCTCTCTCTCTCTCTCTCTCTCTCTCTCTCTCCCTACACTCCCCAAATGGGTTCAGTCAAAGGAACATTGCTACTAACTGAAAGAGGTTCCCATGGCTACATGCTGGGAGCAAAGTGGCTGCAGCATTCACCCACTGGCAATGGGTGTGGAAAGCAGGAAAGACCCACTCTTTTTTTTTTTTTTTGCCAGTCCTGGGGCTTGAACTCAGGGCCTGGGGTGCTGTCCCTGAGCTTCTTCTTTTTTTTTTTGGTCCGGTTGTGGGGCCTGAACTCTGGGCTTGGGCGCTGTCCCTCAGCATTTCAGCTCAAGGCTAGCGCTCTACCACTTGAGCCACAGCGCCACTTCCGGCTTTTTTTCTTTTTGCTTATGTGGTGCTGAGGAATCGAACCCAGGGACTCATGCATGCAAGGCAAGCGCTCTACCACTGAGCCACCTTCTCAGCGCCCCTCACCCCCCCTCCCGAGCTTCTTTTGCTCAAGGCTAGCACTCTGCCACTTGAACCACAGCACCACTTCTGGCTCTGTGTATGTGGTGCTGAGGAATTGAACCCAGGGTTTCATGCATGCTAGGCAAGCACTCTACCACTAAGCCACATTCTCAGCCCAGAACCACTCTTGAGCTCTTCATTTACCCTCCCCTTGCCAACCCCGCCCTGGAGCGCTGAGCAAACCCTGAGCTCCTGGTTGACACTGCCTCTGCCTGGCTCTTGCAGCTGAGTTTCACGCGCTCACCCAGGCCTGTCAGATCATGTGACCAGTGACAGTTGCATCTGTGGCTATGGGAGGAAGTGATTGATGGCTAGATTATGTCCATTTGTCATGGATCAGGGCTGTCTGCTTGACTCTTGAGTCCAGCAAGAGGGCCACGCTGGCTGTCTCCACAGCTGCAAACCAATCTGTAGATATGGGCAGGCAGCAGACTGCCTTACTTAAAAAGTGTGCTGGGGGGCTGTGAAGGTGGCTCAGTGGTAGAGCGCTTACCTTGCATGCCTGAGGCCCTGGGTTCGATTCCTCAGCACCACATAAGCAAAAAGAAAAAAGCCAGAAGTGGCACTGTGGCTCAAGTGGTAGAGCACTAGCCTTGAGCTGAAGAGCTGAGGGACAGTGCCCAGGCCCAGAGTTCAGGCCCCACGACCGGACCTCAAAAAAAAAAAAGTGCTCGGAGTCAGGTGTAGTGGCTCACACCTGTTAGCCGAGCTACTTGGGAGGCTGGATCTAGAGGATCACAGTTTGTAGCCAGCCTGAGTAGAAACATCTGAGATTCCATTCCCAAGATAACCAACAAAAAGCTGGGATAAAGGGTGAAACCTAAAGTGGTAGAGCACCAGCCTAGCCTAGCAAGCATGAGGCCCTGAGTTCAAACATCAATACCAATGAGATTCCAGACTCCAGCTGTAAAGAGACAGAGTTCATTATTTTTAAATGGCACCTAAAAGAGATGATCAACATGCTCCCTCAGCCTCCAGGCGTGGGGGAGACTGTGGCCCATGGACCACATAAACGCATCCCGGTTTCCTGGCTCTAGAGAATGGCATGGGGGTTGTAACTGGTATGGCTTCTCTTTACTATTGCTTTGTATTTTCCCTTGGAAGTCTTGCAAGACTTTGAGTGACTTGCTCAGAGTTTTGTTGAAAGGCTTCTGTAATTTTGCCCAGGGACTAGTGCTAAAATTGATGTGTCTGAATTCTTCCCCCATATCAACACTTACAAGTCTTGGCTATTCAATAGGAAGGGTATCACTGACAGTCTCTTTCTACTGTGGATCATAGCTCTGTCAGGTAACTATTTGACAGTTTCTACTTACTTTCTTATCTCATTTACATATACTACATATGGTAAATGTATATATATATGGGTCTATTTCTGAACTTCATTTTTTCTATTGATCTGTTTTATATTTCAGCAACTGTGGCTTAATATTTTAATATTAGTGATCCTATTGTTATTCTTCTCTTTTGTTGTTGGTTATGGGGCTTGAACTCTGGGCCTGGGCACTGGCCCTGAGCTCTTCAGCTCAAGGCAAGCACTCTACCACTTGAGCCACAACCCCACTTCTGGTTTTCTGATGGTTAATGGGGAAATAAGAGTCTCATAGACTTTCCTGCCCAGGCTGGCTTTGAACTGTGATCCTCAGATCTCAGCCTCCTGAGTAGCTAAGATTACAGGCATGAGCCACCATCACCCAGCCCTAATTAATTTTCCTGGTTATTGTGCATTATCTTTGTATCACAAAGTAGAGATTAGTATCTCCAGTCACTAAAAAGCTATGTTAATCTCAGCTATATTTATTAGGACATATATCTATATTTATATACCAGTGTAAAAAGTTACATTTTTTATTGGTCTTGGGGCTTGAAAAAAGTTACATTTTTATAAAATGTTTCATAAATTTTTATAAAATGTTGTATAAATTTTCGATGGTTTTTCTAACTTTTTCTTTTTTTTTTTTTTTTTTTTTGTCTTTTTGTTTTTTGGTACTGTGGATCGAACTCAGGACATTGCACTTGCTAGGCAAGCACTTTGCCACTGAGCTACGTCCCAGCCCACTTTTTCTTTTTTTTATGTTTATTTTTATTTATTTATTTAGTCTTGTCAGTCATGGGGATTGAACTCAGGGCCTGGGCATTGTCCCTGAACTTTTTTGCCCAAGACTGTCATTCTACCACTTGAGCCACAGTGCCCCTTCCTAACTCTCCCTTTTCTCACATAGATGGTGCATGTTTTAGAACATCACCACAGGCATTCCATCCTCACCTCGTCTTCTCTTATGTCACCTTTCTGAGAGAGGAAGTTCTGTGTGCTGATTTCTACCTGGCCACATAGGCACTGTCTTAGTAGTGTTCTCTGTTTATCTAGGTAGACAACTGTACCACCTCACTGGTGTCCCATGCCTACAACCCTAACTACTCAGGGGCTGAGATCTAAGAATCTTGGTTCAAAAGCAAATCATGTAGAAAGTCTAGGAGACTCTTATCTCTAGCTAACCACCAGAAAGCCAGAACGGGAGGCGTGACTCAACTGGTGGAGCACCAGCCTTGAACAAAATAACCAAGTGAGACATAGGGCCCTGAGTTCAAGTGTTTTTCTTTTTTTTTTTTTTTTGTCAGTAGTGGGTCTTGAACTATGGGCTTGGGCGCTGACCCTGCACTCTTCAGCTCAAGGCGAGTGCTCTACCGCTTGAGCCACAGCACCACTTCCGGTTTTCAAGTGGTTTATTGAAGATAAGAGTCTCACAGACTTTCCTGCCTGGGCTGGCTTTGGACCATAATCCTCAGATCTCAGCCTCCTGGGTAGCTAGGATTACAGGCATGAACTACCGATGCCCAGCTTGAGTTCAAGTTCTAATACCAGCATGTGCACATGTGCATGCTTGATCGCACGTGCTTGCACACGTGCGCACGCGCGCACACACACACACACACACACACACACACACACACACACACACACACGCTACAAGCTCCTGGATTTTATTATACAAATAAAAAGTCTGAGTGGTGTGCTTTTTTTTTCCCCAAAGGCACAGGAAACTCTGGACTCAACACTATTCACTCATTTACTTGTGAGCCTCCAGGCTTGGCAGGCCCTAGACAAGGCAGAGCCAGGCTGCAGGGGTGACTGCTTGGGATGGAAGCAGAGCCAGGCTGCAGAGGTGTCTGCCGGGGATGGAAGGAGAGTTGGGGTGCAGTGGTGAATGCACTGGACATGGAGCAGAGCTGGGCTGCAGTGGAGAGTGCACTGGACATGGAGCAGAGCTGGGGTGCAGTGGGGAGTGCACTGGACATGGAGCAGAGCTGGGGTGCAGTGGGGAGTGCACTGGACATGGAGCAGAGCTGGGGTGCAGTGGGGAGTGCACTGGACATGGAGCAGAGCTGGGGTGCAGTGGGGAGTGCACTGGACATGGAGCAGAGCTGGGATGCAGTGGGGAGTGCACTGGACATGGAGCAGAGCTGGGGTGCAGTGGGGAGTGCACTGGACATGGAGCAGAGCTGGGGTGCAGTGGTAAATGCAGTGGACATGGAGCAGAGCTGGGGTGCAGTGGGGAGTGCACTGGACATGGAGCAGAGCTGGGGTGCAGTGGGGAGTGCACTGGACATGGAGCAGAGCTGGGATGCAGTGGAGAGTGCACTGGACATGGAGCAGAGCTGGGGTGCAGTGGTAAATGCACTGGACATGGAGCAGAGCTGGGGTGCAGTGGGGAGTGCACTGGACATGGAGCAGAGCTGGGGTGCAGTGGTAAATGCCCTGGACATGGAGCAGAGCTGGGGTGCAGTGGGGAGTGCACTGGACATGGAGCAGAGCTGGGGTGCAGTGGGGAGTGCACTGGACATGGAGCAGAGCTGGGGTGCAGTGGAGAGTGCACTGGACATGGAGCAGAGCTGGGGTGCAGTGGGGAGTGCACTGGACATGGAGCAGAGCTGGGGTGCAGTGGAGAGTGCACTGGACATGGAGCAGAGCTGGGGTGCAGTGGGGAGTGCATTGGCAGGGAGCAGAGCTGGGGTGCAGTGGGGAGTGCACTGGACATGGAGCAGAGCTGGGGTGCAGTGGACAGTGCACTGGACATGGAGCAGAGCTGGGGTGCAGTGGACAGTGCACTGGACATGGAGCAGAGCTGGGGTGCAGTGGGGAGTGCACTGGACATGGAGCAGAGCTGGGGTGCAGTGGGGAGTGCACTGGACATGGAGCAGAGCTGGGATGCAGTGGAGAGTGCACTGGACATGGAGCAGAGCTGGGGTGCAGTGGGGAGTGCACTGGACATGGAGCAGAGCTGGGATGCAGTGGAGAGTGCACTGGACATGGAGCAGAGCTGGGGTGCAGTGGAGAGTGCACTGGACATGGAGCAGAGCTGGGGTGCAGTGGGGAGTGCACTGGACATGGAGCAGAGCTGGGGTGCAGTGGGGAGTGCACTGGACATGGAGCAGAGCCAGGGTGCAGTGGGGAGTGCACTGGACATGGAGCAGAGCTGGGGTGCAGTGGGGAGTGCATTGGCAGGGAGCAGAGCTGGGGTGCAGTGGGGAGTGCACTGGACATGGAGCAGAGCTGGGGTGCAGTGGAGAGTGCACTGGACATGGAGCAGAGCTGGGGTGCAGTGGTAAATGCACTGGACATGGAGCAGAGCTGGGGTGCAGTGGGGAGTGCATTGGCAGGGAGCAGAGCTGGGATGCAGTGGGGAGTGCACTGGACATGGAGCAGAGCTGGGGTGCAGTGGGGAGTACACTGGACATGGAGCAGAGCTGGGGTGCAGTGGTAAATCCACTGGACATGGAGCAGAGCTGGGGTGCAGTGGAGAGTGCACTGGACATGGAGCAGAGCTGGGGTGCAGTGGGGAGTGCACTGGACATGGAGCAGAGCTGGGGTGCAGTGGGGAGTGCATTGGCAGGGAGCAGAGCTGGGGTGCAGTGGGGAGTGCACTGGACATGGAGCAGAGCTGGGGTGCAGTGGGGAGTGCACTGGACATGGAGCAGAGCTGGGGTGCAGTGGGGAGTGCACTGGACATGGAGCAGAGCTGGGGTGCAGTGGAGAGTGCACTGGACATGGAGCAGAGCTGGCGTGCAGTGGGGAGTGCACTGGACATGGAGCAGAGCTGGGGTGCAGTGGGGAGTGCATTGGCAGGGAGCAGAGCTGGTAAGTGAGTGAGTGGCAGGGAGCAGCTGGGCTGGGAAAGGTGAGGTTGGGTGTTACAGATCTCAGTGGTCTTGCTTGCAGAACAGAGTTGGATGATTTTAGGGAAAGACCTTCCTGAACCCAGAGAAGAAGAGTGAATAAGGTGGGCATTGGTGAACTGGCACCAGCCAAGGAGGACCAAAGTGGGCCAGCGAGTGGCCCATTGCTGGTCTGGACAAGGGATATAGTCCTACCCTTGGTGACCTCACATGCCTCCAGGCAGTGACAGCAACAGAGACAAGTGTATGTTGAGCAAGTTAGGGCCACGTGAAAGCAAGGGACAGTATTCCTGGAAGTAATGTGTGTAGTGACTCCTGAGGGTGAGCAGGAAATGGAGGGGGTGGGAAAAGGAGGGGAGTCACAGGGGAACCACCTGAGGGGAAATGCACAAGGTAAGGGGAAGCTGGCAACTGCAGGCTTTCCAGAAGGGAATTGCAATGGCAGCAGACACAGGCACCTTCCAGTAGTGGCCCATCTGGCCCTGTCTTCTTGCACCAAAATCCGGACCCTCAGCTGCCACTGACAGTCCGGTTCTCCTTCTCAGAGCAGAGCCTTACCAGTTTCTCTGCAGCTGTGGCAGTGTGTGTGACTGCTTGGAAAAGGGGACAGCAGAATCTGCAGTGGGCTCCTAGATCAGAGGGTGGTGTGAAAGCGCAGTCCTGCCCTCTCCACCTGCCTAGCAAGCAGGCGGCACGTCTCCCACTCGGAAGAAAATCCCCCACCTGTGCTGCCTAGACAAATCCGAGGCTGCCTGCCTGAGTTCTCTCAGAAAGGGCTAGCCACCTGCAGACCAGGAGCTCCCACCCTCTGACACTGGAGGGGATATAGTGGACATCTGCCCTCCTCCCAGAGGGCTGTGGCTCACATCCCCAGCACAGGGCGTCCTCCTCTCCCTCTGTGACTCGCTCTCGCTATTCTTCCAATATTCCCATTACATGCCCACTTAGTGGGGAAGAGTCATCCATTCTTTCATAATTAGGAAGCTCTTGGCTTCTATCTACATTTTTCAATGTGATTAACCACTAGAGAAAAACTTAATTTCTTCCTTGTAAAAATAGTCTTGGACTAACTTCAGACGTTTAAATCATGTCAGCATTCTTGTATATCTGATTGTACTATGGCTTGTTATCTTACCACTGTGCAGTCAGGGTAGAAAATACATCATCTCTTTCAGATTCCTGGAATAGCTTCAGAAGTTCTGGATCCCCAGATAAATGTGCAAGAATGCGCAATTCAATCTGTGAAAAGTCTGTGAGACAGAGCTCTGTGTTAATTCCCAGTCCACCAACGATGCCCTCAGCTTTCCCCATCCCTGCCTCCTCACACTGCCTCTCTCTGGGTCAGATCAACATCCCCCTCCAGCTGCCAGGCTAGTCTGTGTGTGTGGCAAATCCGAAGCTCTGCTCTGCCTCCTGTGAGGCCCCAGTGGAGCCAGCAGGGAGTGTTCATTCCTTGGCCCATTCACTCACTCCATGCACTACAATTGTAGAAAGAGACTTCTATGTCCCAGGAGCAGTGCTTGGGATGTGTTAGCAAATGACACAGACAGAATTCCCTCCCTCCACGGAGCTTTGAATACATGATTTGGAGTCAGAGGTGAGGAATGAAATGGACAAGAGTGCCAGGTAAAGCAGTTTGGTTTGGAAGTGAGAGGTGTGTACAGGAGGCTGCTGTTACATCTCTGCACGTGCCAAGAGATGCTGACAGATGAAGAAAGGGACCCTGAGCAGAGGCACATGGAAACAAAAGGGGCTCAGATGGCTGGGAAGAAGGATGACTACAGGGTGTGAGGTGCAGGAGGGGCCCCTGGGCTAGGCAACTGCTTTGAATGAGCAGTGGGAACAGAGGCAGCAGAGGCCTGTGCAGGGGTATCTGGGACCTAAATGCGGCAAGATAGAAGAGGCTGGAAGCCAAGGAGTTGCTATTACTTAATGATCATAAGGAATCACTGTTACATATCAGTATTTCCTTTAGGGATTATTTAAAAAAAAAAAACAGGCCCTGTAAGTGATTTGAATTATTCAGTTGGTTAGCACGTGGCTGCTCAGCCATGCAGGAGCTCTTCTATCTTTGCTTGCACCTACCTGCTGTCAGGAAGGTGTGGCCTTGGGAGGAGACAAACAGGGCCCGTGGGGAGATGGTGAGGGTCTGGCCTTCTTCACCTGCATGGTCATTCAAGAGCAAGTAGTAAGTGGTCGTGAGCTGACCCTCAGCCATTCCTTAAAGTTGAATTATTTAACATCAGTTTTGTGGCTACTTGTATTAATATTAAGTGTATTAATTAAAATAATATTACTTCTGAACACTAATGAGATTTCCAATTATTAAAATTTTCTGTCCTGAGCTGGGCATCAGTGGGTCTTGCCATAATCCTAGCTACTTGGGAAGTGGAGATTGAGAAGATCCCAGTTTGAGGCCAGCCCAAGCAGAAATGTGAGACCCCCATCTCAATCAATAGTGGGATTGAGTGGCACACACTTGTCATTCTAGCTCTGTGGGAAGCATGAACAGGTAGATTGTAGTCCAGGCTGGCCTAGGCATACATGCAAGATGCTATTTGAAAAATAACAAAGGAGCTGGGTGCTGATGGCTCATAGCTGAAATCCTAGCTACTCAGGAGGCTGAGATCTGAGGATCATGGTTCAAAGCCAACTCAGGCAAGAAAGTCCATGAGATTCTTATCTCCAATAAACTACCCCCCAAAAGCTGGAAGTGGAGCACTGGCTCAAGCAACAGAACACTAACCTTGAGCAAAAGAAGCTCAGGGATAGCACCTAGGCCCTGAATTCAAGCCCTAGGGGGAAAAAATGAGCCAGGCGCCAGTAGCTTACACCTGTAATCCTAGCTACTCAGAAGGCTGAGATCTGAGGATCATGGTTCAAAGCCAGCCTGGGCAGGAAACTCTGTGAGACTCTTATCTCCAATAAACTACCAGAAAACTGGAAGTGGTGCTGTGGCTCAAGTGGTAGAGTGCTAGCCTTGAGTTGAATAGCTGAGGGACAGCGCCCAGCCCAGAGTTCAAGCCCCATGACCGACCAAAAAAAAAAAAGAAGAAAGACAAGAAAAACAATAAAGATTAAAAGGACTAGCAGAGTGGCTGAAGAGGGAAAGCACCTACCTAGAAAGTGCAGGTACTTATTATTATTTTCTCTGTTCTGTGTAGGTGCTAGTGGCCCAAGCTATAATCCTGGCTTACTTAGCAGGCAGAGAATAGTGGCTCAAAGCCAGCCTCATCTCAATCCATAAACTGGGCGCAATGCTCGGTACTGTCATCCAGCTGAGATTGGAAGGATGCAGGTTCCCAGCCAGCCTAGGCAAAAAAAATTTCCAAGATCCTATCCTAACAGAAAAGGACTTGGCATGGTATTGTACACATACCATCCTACCTATACAGGACACATACTTAGAAGGATATTGGTTCTGACTGCCATAGGCAAAAAATGAGATCCTATCCAAGAACAATGGGAGCAAAAAGGCTGGAGGTATGGCTCAACAGAGGACTTAGCAAGCACAAAACATTCACTTCAACCCCCAGTGTCTTCATAACACCTCAGTTCTTCTAGAATACTGATGAAGGGAGGGAAAGATAGATATTGTCAGTGACTGCTCTGTGGTAAGAGCCTTGAGACAGAGGCTCTTGGCTAGGAAGATGTGCAGGGGACCGTGCAGCTCTGATGGTCCCACTGTGACCTTGCAAAGGGTCAGAGTACACAGTCAGGTTCACTTCGCCAGCCCGTCTGAGCACCGCAGTGTGTGTCTGGAGAGGATGGCTTGGGGCTTTGAAGTGCTGTGGTGCTCCTCAGCCAGCACCACAACCCAGGGCAGCAGGGCCTGGGCACAGAATGTCACTGGGAATGGGTAACACCGCACTCATTTGCCATACTTAAGCCTTTTCTTCTTAAGAAATGTGACCATCAGCATTACAACAGAATAGCTCAAAACAGTCCTCAGGACTCCATCTCCAATTAACCAGGAAAAGGCTAATACTGGAGAAGAATGTGAGCATACTTTCATAGACATTTCCAGAAATGTTCAGGCTTTAATAAAAGCCAGTGCTATTATATGTTTATTTTTTCTTTCTCAAGAAGATGGTGGGGGGTAGATGGTAGGAGGGAAGCCGCTTTCCTGGTGTAATTACCATGTATTTAAACGATGGGAACTGCTAAAAGGGAGGTGCCATATCCTTCAACTACTTTTTATTTTTTCAATGTATATTTAAATCCTAGTCATGTAAATATAGAGAATTTCAGGAAAGTGAAGTTGTTAAGTTTTATAGAAAAACAATTTGAAACACTTCTAGATTATAGAAAAATGTTACTCCTGATTTTAACAAGGTAGAAAGGAACATGTTACCTTTAATTTTTTGGGGGGGGGGTCCGGTCGTGGGGCCTGAACTCTGGGCCTGGGCGCTGTCCCTCAGCTCTTCAGCTCAAGGCTAGCGCTCTACCACTTGAGCCTCAGCTCCACTTCCGGCTTTTTTCTTTTTGTTTATGTGGTGCTGAGGAATCAAATACAGGGCCTCAGGCATGCAAGGCAAGTGCTCTACCACTAAGCCACCTTCCCAGCCCCTTACCTTTAAATTTTTGAGGTTTGGTAATCTGAATTGGGTGCTTAGAGATACCTTGGATGTTCTGTTAATAATAAGAAGATAATAGCATTAGTTGAAATGTCTGCTTTATAACTAGACCATTTAAGGATATTGAAAATGTATAATATTGTGTTTAACATGAACAAAACCAGTAATGCACTGTATCATACCTGAGCATAGCAACAGTAGTACAACTGTCTAATAGGGAAACACCACTAAGTACAGGTAGCCCATGTGATCCTTACGGTAATTCAGAAAGTAACTCCACAGCAGCCTGGATCATAAGCTTAGTTAACTTGAGGTTCGTAACATACGTAAAGTAAATTTCTATGAAATGTTAATGTTGTAGTTTAATTTAAAAAAAGACTTTCCGTCAGAGTTCTGTTCTCTGGCGGTTGTCTCCCCCCACCCCCCCTGGTGCATGGTGCCTGTCTCACACTGACTGTGGTTGGTGGAGGCAGCAGCTGTGGCCTCCTATGACAGCATCTCCCACAAGCCCTTGGGACACTTATTAGGTATCTGTGCACTTTGCAATTTGGGGTAACCAGCAATAGATCACAGCCTCTCCCCACCACTCAAGTCAGCTTTCTGACCCTCGGTAGTACAGTGGACAGTGATGCCCACTGTTTCTCCTAGTGAAATCCTTGGTGCTCCCTGATTCGATCTCACGAATTCTGCTACCGTGCAGTTGCTGGGGTCTGACAGGTGACACTTGTTTAGGTCCATCAGAAACCTGAAAGGGTTGCCAGTGGCAATTTGAACGCAGTGCTCATGTTCACTACGTTTCCTTGCTCGGCTGGCTCTCTATCACTTGAGTCATGTCTCCAGTCCTGTTTTTTTCCTGATTATTTTAAAGATGGAGTCTTGTGGACTTTTCTGCCTTGGCTGGCCTTGAACCACAATTCTCCAGCTCTCAGCCTGCTCAGTGGCTGAGGAGTGAGCCACCAGAGCTCAGCTTCAACCTAGTTTTTTTTTTTACATAAAGGACACTAAAGCTTAGAGGCATTAAGTCAGTGTCTCTCAGCTGTTGCTATAGGTCAGTATCATATAATATTAAAAAATTACCAAATAGTAGCCGGGCGCTGGTGGCTCATGCCTGTAATCCTAGCTACTCAGGAGGCTGAGATCTGAGGATCGTGGTTCAAAGCCAGCCCGGGCAGGAAAGACCGTGAGACTCCTATCTCCAATAAACCACCAGAAAACCGGAAGTGGTGCTGTAGCTCAAGTGGTAGAGCGCTCGCCTTGAGCTGAAGAGCTGAGGGACAGCGCCCAGGCCCAGAGTTCAAGCCCCACAACCGACAAAAAAAAAAAAAAAAAAAAAATTACCAAATAGAACAGAGTCATTTAAAAACAATGGGACAAATTAAGAAGCAATCCTTTGTTTCTTGAGTCCTGTTTACTTTGTCATCTCTGGTTGTGTTTTCAATTTAACATCTGCCTATCAGGGAAACCGTGTGTTTTTCTGTCTCTCTTAATCTGTCTCTCTTCTTACTTTGTCCCATTGTTTTTAACTGACTCTGTGTTCTTCACCCCACATATGGTACATACATGTGCGTGTAAGAAGGAAGGTAGGAGGAGGGCACAGAATCAGAAGAAAATGTGTGAAAAATACAGCAGAGGGGCTCGTAAAGGAAGTGCTGTATAAAATGACCTTGAAACTAAATTTATAAGCTAGATATGAAAACAAATGAATTTTGTGATTATTACTTGTATTTCACTCCAAATATCTCATTATGCACATGCAAATATACCAAAATCTAGGGGGAAAATCCAAAGTATATTTGGTTCCAATAATTTCACATAAAAGATAGTTGACATGGGGGGGAGAAATTTGGGTTTTTCCTAGCTTTGCTTTGACATATACATTATGAAAAATACACTCACCTATCCAAACTAAAAAAAAAGTACTGAGATTATTTTTAATAGTATTGTCATGTGATAGTGGCTCTTTCTTTCCACTATGTGAATAATAAATAAGTTATAGTGATCTTTAGTAAAAGAGATGGTATTAGGCATAAGATACTGCAATATACTTAGTGTACATGCCCTATTTTTGTTGTTCATAATTTTTGCTTTTCTACATTGCTATGTAGCTTGAAGTTTTCTTGTTTCTTTTGTGTTTGAAGACCAGAAAAAATTTCAATATGCAAAACCCATCACATTTTACCACATATATCTGTACAAATATTATATGCCAATCCGTAAGAAAAGAGAAAAAACAAGTGTGAATGGGATGTGTTTCAGCAACTTCTTTTTTGTGACACCAATCAAGTCTTACAATCGGAGATACTGGATAACACAGACTATAATGTTGTCAGTGCCCTCTGAACTTGTTCCGTGCACCACACTGGCTGACTTGCTTTGCTTTCTCTCTACTCAGTGGCTAAGTCTACAATGATCTGAGCTGTGTATCGATGCTCATGAAAATCATGAGAAACTTAATATCTGTGCTTTAATAAACTTGTATTTTGTATGCTTTAAAAAACTGCCAAATAGTTATAGGATAACTCAGCAATAGATAACAGAAAAAAAGCCAATAAATTTGACAGTGAATCAATAGGACCTAAAGTAAGGAGGAAATGAAAATAGTAAAAATAAGTACGCAACAGTGTTTCCAGGATTTATGAGAGATCTAAAGTATAATATCAAATTATATTGTTTTAGGCTGGGTGCTAGTGGTTCATACCTGTAATTCTTGTTTCTCAGGAATCTGAGATCTGAGGATCAGGGTTCAAATCTAGCCCGGGCAGAGAAGTCTATGAGACTCATTATCAACTAACCACCAAAAAGCCACAAGTGGAGCTGTGACTCAAGTGGCTTAAGTGGAAAAAGCTGAGGTACAGTGCCCAGGCTCTGGGTTCAATCCCAGTACTGGCATAAAAAAGTTATTTTAGTTCCTGAAAGAGAGAAGTGAATTTTTGCAGAAATTAAAAAAAAAAAAAGATTAGCCAGATGCTGATAGCTCACACCTGCAATCTTAGATACTAAGGAGATTGAAGGCAGCCTGGGTAGAAAAGTCCTCAGGACTCCATCTCCAATTAACCAGCAAAATGCTAGACTGGATACATGACCTAAGTGGCAGAGCGCCGGCCATGAGCAAAAAAGTTGAGCAAGAACACGAGGCTCACGAGGCTCTGAGTTCAAGCCCCAGTGGTGCACAGACACAAAAAAGAATGACTAAAATTTTCCTAAATGCAGTGATATACCTAATCTTTCCCAATTCAAGAAGTAACACTGAATATGATAAAGGAAAACCGTGTCCAAAACATCCAAGGCAAAGCTGAGAGAAATCAAGTATGAGCAGCAAAACACAGCTATGCACAGCTATACTCAGGTGAACAGCAGGACAGCAACCCAGAGTTCTCCTCAGCAAACACATCAGCCAGCAAGGGAAGTGAGAGAAACACATTCTCACATGAATGAAATTTAAGCGAATTTGTCCTCTGTAGTCCTGCTCTGAAACTAAAGGAAGCTCTTCAGATCTGTGGACTGTGACTCAAAGCCAGAAAAGTGCATGAGACTATTATCTCCAACTAACCAGCAAAAGCCTGGAACTGGAGATGTCTCAAGTGGTAGAGTGCCAGCTGTAAGCAAGAGTATTAACCTTTGAGTTCAAGCCCCGGTAGTAGCGCGTGTGAACACGCACACATACACATGAGTGAGTGGGAGAAAATCTTTGCCAGCTAATAATCTGACAAGGGATTAGTATTCAGATTATATAAAGCACTCAAAAGATTAAACACTAAAAGAGCAAATAATCTAGTCAATAAATAGACAAATGAATTGAACATATAGTTCTCAAAAGAAGGACAAATGGCCAAAGATAGATGAAAAGTGAATCAACATCCTAAGCAGGAGTGCCAGCATACCCATGTTCACTGAGGCACTATTCACAACCACCAAGACTGGAATCAGCCTACTTCACAAGTGAAGATGTGTGAGTAAAAAATGGAGACATTTTTTAGTCAAAAATAAGAACGGAATTACATCATTTGCAGAAGAATGTATAGAACTGGAGATCATATTAAGTAAAGACAAATACCATATATTTTCTCTCTTATGCAGAATGCAGATCTAAACATGAAAACAAACAAAAATAGGTCTGTAAGAGGGGACTATTTGTGGGGACAGGAGTGATGGGGTGAATAAGACTGAAGTGCACTGTATACATAATGGCATAATGAAACCTATTTTTTGTACAATAAAAATAATATATCATAATAAAGGACAAAACTATCTTCATAATAGGGCAAAAAAGACCAAATTCAACATTTATTCATACTAAAATATTTCAACTAATAAGCAGAAGGCACAAGATTTCCTGAGTAATTTCAGTATCTTACACTGAATGTGCCCATCCATGAGCATGTCCATCAGGCATCAAGACAGACTGAAGTTCTTGCTGAGCACTGCATAGCTGGAATCAACCAGCAAACAAGGGCGCACAGTTCCTAAAATCTTTCCTGCAGTACCTACCATGTGAGTTTTAATAAGAGCTGGTATATATTTTTTAAAAGGACATGTTTCCTATTTGTCCTGAGAAAGCAGTAGCATTACATTTAATTTTATTGTTTTTAGATAAGTTAGGAAGTTATGACTTTCAAGAATTAAGTTTCAGCCGGGCACCAGTGGCTCACGCCTGTAATCCTAGCTACTCAGGAGGCTGAGATCTGAGGATCGAGGTTCAAAGCCAACCCGGGCAGGAAACTCCATGAAACTCTTATCTCCAATAAACCACCAGAAAACCGGAAGTGGCGCTGTAGCTCAAGTGGTAGAGCGCTAGCCTTGAGCTGAAGAGCTGAGGGACAGCGCTAAGGCCCAGAGTTCAAGGCCCATGACCAACAAAAAAAAAAAGAAAAAAAAAGAATTTTCAATTTTTATGTTTTTACCATATAAAATACCTCACCAAGCTCAAGTGGTAGAGCGCTAGCCTTGAGCTGAAGAGCTGAGGGACAGCACCCAGGCCCAGAGTTCAGGCTCCACAACCGGACCCCCCCAAAAAAAAACACCTCACCAAGCATCTTATTTATGTACCCTACTTCGCTAGTAAATATGTTGCATACTTTGAATATCTTAAGAAAAGTTTAAACACCAGTGTTTAAGTGTCATCCTGAGAAGGGATTTTTCTTTCCTTCCTAAAGTTAAAGACTTTTGCTCTAGACATCAGCCCAACCACCAGGTACCACCATGACTTTAGGTGCTGCCTCCTCTTCTGTATTCCTGCGACAGCCATTTGTGGTCTGCACCCACTTGCTGGGGCAGCATTGGAGCTGGCATCAGCACAGAGGGGCATTCCAGGCAGTAACAAACCTCTTTTTGGCTGAAGGGAGAGGAACTAACAGCAGTGCCAGCCTTGCCCACATAAGCCAGATAAATGCCATGCACCCAGAGTCAAGACGAGAGGAACACAAAATCACTGAAGAAGAAAAATACTTTCAATCAGGATTGCTTTTATGAAGTGTCCCAAATACGTCTAGGGACCAGAGCTATTAAAGCTAAGTAAGTCAGCTATTAAAAATAGAACCAGATTTTATTTGGGTGAGGAGCACCAGAAAGAAACATTCATGGAATGTCTATTGTTCCAAATGTCCTTTAGACAAAAATAACTCTTATTTTGGAATAGTGCAAGGAAGGTTGTGAAGAAGTAGGAGCCCCCCATGGCCCCGCAGTTCCCCCTGTTAGCATCTTGCAGGGCCTTGGTTCATTTGCTTCAGTTAAGCCAACATTGATATATCACGATCACCTAATGCTACTCAGATTTCACCTTTCTTGAAGCCTAAGCCCAGCACCCTCCCTCCCGGGCAGTCTGGACATCTATCACCATGCTCTGGGGCATCCTCCACCTCTCAGCGGGAATATGGAGCTCAGCACTGTAGAGCTGGGGTTCTGCTTTCCCTTCCTGCTGTGCTCAGCATGGTGAGTGGTGAGTGAATGTGTGACCTAAGTGACCAAAGACACACACACACACACACACACACACACACACACACACGAAGCCACTTTTGACTGCACTCCTCAGTTTTGCTTATGGTCTTCTCATTAACACCCATTACACCTACAGTGCCATGACCTGCAGTCTGGGGAGGGGCTGCAATATACAACTATCTGCCACGATGTGTTCACATATGTAAATCATTCAACACAGGGGTCAACAGGAAATGTCTACAGGTGCTCTGAGAGAAGGGGCGAGTACCTTAGAAAGGTCCCTGAGTTGGTAAAGCTGGGAAAACAGCAAATTTCCAGCAAAGGACACAGGAAACATCCACAGAATTATGTGTATTGCTTTTGTACACATCCTTTTCTCCTCATGCTGCTATGATTTGAACTCAGGGCCTTACCTGCTAGGCAGGCACTCTATCCCCTGAGCCATGCCTTTATTTATTTATTTAGTTAGTTGGTCGTGGGGCTTGAACTCTGGGCCTGGGCGCTGTCCCTGCGCTCTTCAGCTTAAGGCAAGCGCTCTACCACTTGAGCCACAGCGCCACTTCCATGAGCCATGCCTTGACCCCCATATCCATCCTCGGTGGCACCTTCACCATGCCTTGTTGAGGAGGACGTCAGCCTATGCAAGCTTTCGTGGCTGACAGCCATTCCTGCTGGTGGGCCAGTGGGGTCTGCCACAGTCTGCTCCTGTACATGCTCGGCACAGTGGGGCTCCCACAGGGGCGTCTGGAGGACGCGAGAGGCAGCTCCAGGCAGTGTCCAAGTTAGAGTCCTTCGCATATGAGTGCAGCCAGAGACCAAACACATGTAGAACACACAGGAGGGGCTGCGTTCTCCTAAGAAGGAAGAAGAAAGAAATGACAGCTTCTTGCAGATGCTACCTGGCCAGTAGGCTTGTCTCCCAGCTCAGGTAAAGAGCTAGCTCCTCCAGCTGACATCTGTGTGGGAGAGCCTTCAGCTCCGTTTGCTGGAGCCAGACATGCCTGTGTAGATCCCTTCGTACTGGCCACACGTGAAAATTAAATTCCCATGTCTGACTCACATCCAGGGGAAAGACCATGCTCATGAGTCGTCTCTCCAGTGTTTGGGTGGAACTCGGTGCTAGCTGATGGCACAAGTGTGATGCCACCACACAGCAGGAAGACCACTGGAAAGCTCCAAGGCTAGAAAGCTGAAAGCCAACAAATCCTTCTCCTCTAGGGTATAGAATCTTCTGCTCTTAATGTGGACGTTGGAGTATCTAGAAAGCACCTCCAAGTCCCCTGTGTAAACAAGCCTCCCCAGCTTCTCCAGGTGCTGGGACAGCCAGTGGGCAGCATGCACTTGCTTCCACCCCCTGACACTAGGAAGCCCAGGTCTGCTGCCAGCAGCTGGAAGGAAAGTGCTGGAAGGAAAGAGCTGCCAGAAGAAGTGGCCAGCCCAGCAGTTGTTTTCAGTGAACTTTGGTGAGAACCTTTATAATATCGCCTTTATAATAATAAAGAAATAAAGATGTAAACACTGAGAATTTAGAAAAATTCAGTGTCATAAGCCTTCATTTCACATTTAACAAAAGGCAAGGTATTGCTATGTTTTAATTCCATGTGGTAATTAGTTAAAATGTCAGTAGTTGAATGGAATGCCAGGCAGGGGGTGGTAGAAGCTGTGTCCTGAGCTGTACCTACTGTCTTTCTACTTGGGTGCTGTGTCAGAGGGCTCAAAGTGCAGGTGCCAGCCCTGGGAGGGGCTGTGTGGAAGTAGTAAGGGCATCGCCATCTCCCCACCTCTACAGTACCCCCATGTCCTGTGCCATCTCCCCCCTCTGCAATGCCCCCATGGCCTCTGGGAGGGCAATAGTAGTACAGCGTGGTCACAGCTGCCCACGGGCCCACTGCATGTCCTTTGCCCTGAAGCACTGTGGCAGTGCAGGTTCCCTTCTGCCAAACACCTGAAGCAGCCACCCTCCCCCTCACCCCCAGCTCACTGCCGCCCCAGCAGGGTCCTGAGAGCAGGGCACAGTCCTCACGGTGTCCTCAGCACCTACTAAATTCCTAGCATATAGGAGCAATCCACAAGTAGTAGCCAAAAGAATGAAATGAAAAATAGATTTATTCGATAACCCAGCACTACACTCAACTACTTTGAGTCAAGTGTAGAGACTCATGGCTGCAATCCCAGCTATTTGGGGAATGGAGGTCCAAGGCTAGCCAGACCAAGAAAAAATATGAGACCTCATCTGAAAAATAAACTAAAACAAAAAGGGTTGAAAGCATGGTTCAAATGGTAGAACACTGACTAGGGCAAATGTGTAGCCTTGAGTTCAATGCCCCAGTACCACGTTCAAAGAGATACTGGTTAAGTTAAACTTATCTCTTGGACTAGGTTTAAAATTCGGAATCTTTGAGCTAGAAGCAAGGCTCAAGTGGCAGAATGTTTACCTAATAAGCATGGCCCTAAAGTATGTGGGTAAGATAAATGGCCTAAAAGTTGTAATTCATTTCAGCTGATGGGAGGAAAAAAACAAACCAACCAAACAAAACAAAACCCTTTGGGTCTATTCAGAGTCTTCTTTTCCTTTTTTGATTTAGAAAATGGCCTATACATGTTATTAAGCTCCTACCACCAGCACCATTAATCTCGCCAGCTTAAGGCCACAGAGACACGTGGAGATGCTGCTGAGGGCATCTATAAAAGCCACTTCTGGGGCTGGGAAGGTGGCTCAGTGGTAGAGCGCTTGCCTCACATGAATGAGGCCCTGGGTTCGATTCCTCAGCACCACATAAGCAAAAAGAAAAAAGCCGGAAGTGGCGCTGTGGCTCAAGTGATAGAGCGCTAGCCTTGAGCTGAAGAGCTGAGGGACAGCGCCCAGGTCCAGAGTTCGGGCTGCATGACTAGAAAAAAATAATTTTTTAAAAAGCCACTTCTTCCTGCTTTTGTGAAAGTACATGGAGGGATGCTGCTCATCTCCATTGGAGGTGAACTGAGCAAAATACCTCCATGCTCCACTGGAATGCAACTCAACAATAAGAGCTAAGAAAAGGGAGAACAGGACTGTCCCATAACTTCCATCACCAGATCAAATCTAAGATTTCTAAATCAAAAAAGCTGAGACCTAGCCTTGATGTGATCAATCTGAGTTTGTGTTTCTGCAAATTCAATGGATTAGCGGAAGTTTTGACTCCCAGTTTAGGTCTTTTTTTTTGTCGGTGGTGGGGGCTGAACTCTCCAGTTTAGGCCTTTCAGGAAAAGCACTCAAGCTGGGCTTGACCATTCTCCTCTCTGGCCATTTCCCCGTCCGCCAGCTCCCCTTTTCCCAAGGAGTCTGGAGTGGTGGAGATGCCCCTGTGGCCTGTGTCACCAGTGGGGGCTGCCCTGCCTCTGATGGCTGGTTGCCTTCTGCCTGTGTTCCCTGTCTTACTGCTTCTGGGACACTTTAAAAGAACCCCTTTAAAGCATGGCAGTGAAGGACTACAGCCTGTGATCTCTGCATGGCTGGTATTCTGATGCCTCTGACAGCCTGGCTTTGATCTTGGTCCTGGTGACTGATCTGTGGAGCTCAGCCGTACTCTCCCTGTTGACCTGGCCTTGGACTGTCCCTGTTACAGTGTACCTCCAGGATTGAATGAGCAGGGGCGGGGGGGGGGGGGCTTCATTTATCCATCAGAGGGCCCACAGGACCTCATAGGACCCAGGGGCCCATGAAGACTTGGCAGGAAGAGTGACTCTAGGCCCCACTGTTCAAACAATGCAATTGACGTGGCAATCCTGGAAATACCTGTCTCGCCCAGGCCTCCCAAACAGAAGCATGCATCGCAGGGTCTGTAGGGGTATGTGCCTCCTCTGGCTGTCCACCCCGCCCTGCTTCTGAGCCAAAGCGGCTGGAGCCAGGGCCATTTCACAGTGCCACTTAAGTCCCCCTCCGGCACCTCACAGGAGCCTGATGAGCCACCCACCATCTCCTTCTGCAAATGCAAGGATCTGCATCTGGATATTGCAGGGAACCACTCGAAACCCAAAACTTAAAAAAGCAGAGCAAGTCACCTTTGGATCTCTAGTGCCTGATGCTTTTCTTGTTTCTCCTGTGCTCATTCTTAAATTCCAGCTGGAAGCCAGACTGAGCAGGATTCCTTTATTCTCAGTAGTACCCACTCTCTGTGAAGAAACAGACTTCAGCCCAATGCTGAGTTTCTCAGCAGTAAGAGGTATGTGAATGAAATACCCAAAGACGGTATTTCAAACCCTACTCATGTTAGGAAATATTTTGTTCAACTAAAGGTAATTTCTGCTTTCAGGAAGGTGTCACAAATACTTTCCCTATCCACCCCAATAAGTACAACTAACACAGTACCATGTATACAGCAAACATATGAGAAGAAAGTAGGCTAACCAGGGACTGTGAGACTCCAAGAATTACACAGAGGAGCCGAGGTCCACACTGTCGCTATCCCAGTTTGTACTACACTAGGAGCTGGAGAAGCTGAAGGCCAGGGACAGAAAAAGCCCTAGGAAAAAGTCTGCTCTTATTAACTAAAAGATCAGGAAGGGGGCAGTCTTGCCAGACTGAAAACTTGGTTGTACACCATCTCTAGGTAACACCACCACCGAGACTGTGGCTAAGGTTAGCAAGCTCAGTAAGAATCCTCCCACCTGATACCTAGCCAAGTCCCTCTTAGTATCTTTCCATGCACTGACCCCTCACCCTGCCTGTGGGCTCCAAGTCCCCAGATGCCCCTGCTATATTTGGTCTTGAGATCAATCTCTCTTCCCTATTGGGGCAGTCATAAATGAGTTTTTCCTCTCCTGTTTATCTGTCTGGTATAAGTTGCAGATTTGTAATTTTGCAAAATTTCAAAATATACCACACTCCACAGGATACAGCTAGAACAGTCCTGGGAGAGAAATTTATTACATTAACAATATGTATACAGGAAAAGAAGTCTTAAGCCATAGAAAATAGAAAATAGAAACCAGTAAGTGGAAAATAGAAAAATAAGAGAAAAATTAGTAAAACAAATAGCTGGTTATTTGAGAAGAATAAACTCTCACTAAACTGGCAAAAAAAAAAAAAAAAGAGACAACAGAAGATCAGTGGGAGGAACTGAATAGGAAATATTACTATACAACCTATAAATAGCAAAAGGATAAGGTAAATTCCTTGTACAACTACACACATATGACTTTTACAACTTAGTCAAAACACAAACTATCAACGTTTACTCAATATGAAATGCATAATGAGAAATTCCAGGTGATGTCATTAAAGGATTCTACCAAATGTGTGTGTGTGTGTGTGTGTGTGTGTGTGTGTGTGTGTGTGTGCGCGCGCGCGCGCGCGCGTTTATTTTAATCTTTGATACCAGTCCTGGGGCTTGAACTCAGGGCCTAGGTGCTGTTCCTGAGCTATTGTGCTCAAGTCTAGTGCTCTACCTCTTGGGCCACAGCTCTACTTATGGCTTTTTTGGTGGTGAGAGATCAGAGTCTCACAAATTTTCCTACAGGATTGGCTTCAAACTATAATCCTCAGCTCCAGCTTCCTAAGTAGCTAGGATTATAGATGTTAGCTATTGGTACCTGGCTCAATTGTCTGTTTTTGTTTTTGTGCTGGTCCTGGAACTTGAACTCAGAGCCTGAGCTATTCCTGGAAGCTTTTTTTTTTTTTTTTTTTTAGCTTCTGAGTTTTATAGATAGAAAAATAAGTTTTCTTGGTAGCTTTATAAATCTACATTATTTCTGGAGAAGTTAATGTATTACATGACATATTTTCTACAGAATTAAGAATAAGTGTTGCTCTAATTTTACATAGGTTGTAAAAACCAGTCTTCTTAATCTAAGGATCATGGTTTGAAGCCAGTCAGGGCAAAAAGGTCTGTAAAACTCTTCTCCAATTAACCACCCAAAATTTGGAAGTAGAACTGCTGTGGATCAAGTGCTAGAGCACCAGTCTTGAATGAAAAAGCTCAAGCCTTGAGTTCAAGCCTCACTGCCAATACAACAACAAAAACCAGTCTAGGTACTTTAGAGTAATTTTCTACTAGCAAAAAATTAACTTCTAAATTATATAAATCCTATATACCTTATAATTCTGGAAACTTGTGATTAATCTATGAAAATGTGTATTAAAGTCAGTATATCCCTAATTAGGTACAACAAGCTGTTATGGGAACAAACTTTATAACTTGTTCACAGTCCTGGGAGCTTTTTTTGCTCACAGCAAGTACTATACTTCTTTTTTTTAAATTTAATTTAATTTTTTTTTTGTGAACATACTGTACAGAGGGGTTACAATTACATGGGCAGGATGATGCATACATTTCTTATCAAGCATTGCAGCCTCCTCCTTTGTTTACCCTTCACATCCCTTCCCTACCTCCCCTCTACCTCCCCGCCACCCAATCCTCCCCCCCTTCCCCCCCCCCCCCTCGCACCAGCTCGTTTTCGACATGACCTTGTACTTCTCATTGTTGCAACAGGTCCACCTGTATCCTTAAATGACTTGTTTTTCCCCATCTCCTCCACAAGTTATACTGACATCAAATATAGTGAAAGCAGGGGTTATACTGTGGGGGAGGGACATACAAAGCAACAAAGAGATAATCTTATAAATGCGTTAGAAACAAATGCATGAAATAAAAAAGCATTAAAATACATATCTAAGGGTTCATTTTCCTAACATCACATCAACCTCCCTAGCCATAAAAGAAATGCAAATCAAAACAACATTGAGATACCACCTCACCCAAGTTAGAATGGCTATAATCAAGAACTCTAACAACAACAGATGCTGGAGGGGATGTGGACAGAACGGAACCTTACTTCATTGTTGGTGGGAGTGTAAACTTGTTCAACCACTTTGGAAAGCAGTATGGAGGGTCCTGAAAAGACTTCACATAGAGCTCCCCTATGACCCAGCAATCCCACTTTTGGGCATTTACCCAAATGTTTACAAACAAGACCATACTAAAGCTACCAGCACAACTATGTTTATTGCAGCATTATTTACCATAGCTAAGATATGGAACCAACCCAGATGCCCCTCAGTAGATGAATGGATCAAGAAAATGTGATATATATACACAATGGAATTCTATGCCTCCATCAGAAAGAATGACACTGCCCCATTTGTTAGGAAATGGAAAAACTTGGAAAAAATTATATTAAGTGAAGTAAGCCAGGCCCAAAGAAACATAGGTCCCATGGTTTCCCTTATTTGCAATATCTAGTATATGTATGAGTCAAGTACTATACTTCTTGAATACAACTCCACTTCCAGATTTTTAGTAGCTAATTGGAGATAAGGGTCTCACGGACTTTCCTTGCCTGGGCTGGCTTCAAATCTCCATGCTCAGATCTCAGCCTCCTGAGTAGCTGAGATTATAGGCATGAACCATCAGCACCAGGTCCTAATTCATTTTATGCTCATATTACCTTGATACCCAAACCAGATACAGATCAATATCTTCCATGAACATATATACAAAAGTCTTTTAAAATATTTACATACAGAATTCAGCAATATATTTAAAAGTATACGATCCACTAATTGTACTCCAGGGTTTACAGCAGATTTATTTGTAATAGTCACAATTTGGAAATGACCTAGGTGTCCTTAAATCCAAGTAGTCACTCATACCTAGATGCTTCAGGTAATGATAAAATATCCATGTGCCTGGGCGCAGTCCCTGAGCTCTTCAGCTCAAGGCAGGGCTCTACCACTTCCCGTTTTCTGATGGTTTATTGGAGATTAGAGTCTCATAGACTTTCCTGCCTGAGCTGACTTTGAACCGCAATCCTCCTATCTCAGCCTCCTGAGTAGCTAGGATTCCAGGCATGAGCCACCTGTGTCCAGGCTCTAAAACAATCTTAAGCTCTTCTTGTGCCAGACCGGTGGCTCAAGCCTGTAATCCTAGCTACTCAGGAGGCTGAGATCTGAGGATCACAGTTTAAAGCTAACCCCGGGCAGGAAAGGCCCATGACCGACCAAAAAAAAACCTTCTTCACTAGAATTTACTCCATGTGTTTAATCCAAATCCTGCATGAGTGCTATTACAGAAAATGCCAGTTCTCTACACACAGCTCCTACTCAGGTAGTTCTGACACACTACATAGGCTGCTGGGGGAATACCTTTATCTGAGGAACCCAAGTTGCAAGAATTATGCTATTTATTTTCCCTAAAATGTTCCCCTACCATAATACATCAGATATACTTAGCATTCCATCACTAACTCAGAACCTGGCCTTTACTGTTCCCTTGATGGCATTTGTGACGACCTGTCCTAATGTAGACAACTGTGCCCTGGGGATAAAACACTGGGGGTGAAGATGACTGCTGGTGAGGGGAGGGCAGCACAGCAGGGCTGACAGGGACACCCGGGGACACACATTCCCCTGGGACTCCGAGGCCAAGCAGCGAGAAAAGTACTCCAAAGACACCGAATGACCGTCAAGAACCACACGACACATCTGCCAACATGTCTGTATGTCAGAGACATACAAACTATTCTAAGCTCTTATAATGGCGATAGGTATAAAAAGTAGAAAAATAGTCAGATATATACCTTAAACCTATATAAAAATAAGTTCCAATGGTTAAAGACCTAGTGTAAAAAGTAAAACTTTAAAAAAAAAGAATCTTTATGATGTCCATGTGGGTCAGGAAAGCCAGGGCTGGTGGTGTGCGCTTGTAGTATTGACAAAGGTAAATTCTATTTAAGAGGACTTTTTTTCCCAGTCCTTGGGCTTAAACGCAGGGCCTGGGCATGGTCCCTGAGCTTCTTTTTGTGCAAGGCTATTGCTCTACCACTTTGAGCCATAGCGCCACTTCTGGCCTTTTCTGTTTATGTGCTACTGAGGAATTGAACCTAGGACTTCACGCATGTTAGGCAAGCACTCTACCACTAAGCCACATTAAAGCCCAAGAGGACCTTTTTAAGAATTTTTTTTTGGGTCCAGTCATGGGGCCTGAACTCTGGGGCTGGGCGCTGTCCCTCAGCTCTTCAGCTCAAGACTAGCCACCTTAAGAGTCTGGGAAGGTGGCTCAGTGGTAGAGTGCTTGCCTTGCATGCCTGAGGCCCTGGGTTCGATTCCTCAGCACCACATAAACAAAAAGAAAAAAGCCGGAAGTGGCGCTGTGGCTCATGTGCTAGAGTGCTAGCCTTGAGCTGAAAAGCTGAGGAACAGCGCCCAGGCCCAGAGTTCAGGCCCCACAAGTGGAACCCCCCCCCCAAAAAAAGAATTTTTTTTGAGAATATGTATTTTGCAGAAGTGCCTTTCATAATTTTAAGAAAAATAATTATTTTTTCAAAAAATTAAAAATAAAACATAAGAAAGTAGAAACTACAAACACTGTAAGTTTCATGATATTGAAACAAAGACCATCTATAAAGACAGACTACAACATGAAACAAACCATAGACTTGGGAAAGATATTTATACAAATAAACAAAAGACTAATATCCACAATACATAGAGATCTTTTAAAAATTAATAAGAAAAACTATTAAATGAAAATTAGACAAAGGAGTAAACAGGCAAGTCATTGTAAAACCAAACATAGTCAATAAGCATGAAAATACATTTTCCCTCTTTGGCAGAGAAAGTTAAGCCATAAGATGCAAATCCACACTTGACAGAAAAATGTTAAAATTATGGAAATTAAGGAGTCTAATGCTGGGCACCAGTGGCTCATGCCTGTCATCCTAGCTACTGAGGAGGCTGAGATCTGAGGATCGTGGTTCAGCACCAGCCTAGGCAGGTAAAGTCAGTGAGACTCTTATCTCCAATTAACTACCAGAAAACTGGAAGTTGAGCTCAAACTGGTAGAGCTCTAGCGTTGAGTTAAAGAGCTCAAGGACAGCACCCAGGCCCTGAGTTCAAGCCCCACAACTGAACAACAACAACAAAAAAGAGTCTAGAAATACAAGTGCTATGTGCTCTCCAGAATATTGACAGCTGACTCCAGCCACCAGCAAAAATGAGCCAGGGCACCTGTTTAGTGTGTGTCCATCAGTAGAGCTAAATGTCAGCATTTCCAATAGTCAGGCAGTGCTGGGCATGAGGAAGACCCTTAAACATACTCAAGAACATTCTTTACAGCAGAACTTTTCCTCACAACATTGTTTCTAATAGTTAAAATTGGAAATGAATGAGTATTATACAATGATATACTGTGTAGCAGAGAAGACAAATGAACTGGAATTGCTCTGCCAGTACAAATAAGTCTCAAAAACAATGCTGAAAACATAGCATTTTATATGAATATAAGTATAATTTGCTACTGATGTAAAATTTAAAATAGCAAACAAAATGAAGTAGGATACATTTGGGATAAAAAAGGATGCTGACTTGAACAGATCTGGGAGAAGATAACGCAGATGTATTCAGAGGTCTAGAGTATAGAAAAAGCAACAGATGTAACGAGAACAGAGGCTCAAAGGCCAAAGAATGCATGAGGGGGCCAAGGAATCATAAATCATATTAAAGCCTTATCATATTATATTAATATAAATGTTAATTTGGCTTTGACCCAGATAAATACTAAAAAGGAAGTACAAACATGCTAATGAGACACTGGACATATAGTTAGAAGAGCAAAGAAAACTGAAAGGAAAAAGAACTCACAAACAAAGGAACCAAGACAAAAATCCCGCTCAATAATGCCTGGATTTTTAACATTTCCAATTAGTACAGCCCTAACTTCTAAAAAGAAATTGAACATTGACCTAGCAGAAAACTTGAGAACTCGGGACACCAAAGAATGAATAAAAATACAATGTGAAAGGTTAGATATTTTGAATTTCGTAACATGGATCCATCTTCAGCCAGTAGCATAATGGGCACCGCAGTAAAATGAGAACACTGACAAAAACTGGCCCCACTGATAGAGAAACATTAGAAGGGACATCTAAAGCCATGTGTGATAAGGAGGTATTGGATGGAAGAATGTGGCTCCTGGCAGGTACAAGGAGGGCAAAGGTCCTTGGCACCTCCTCATGGGAAAGCCTGTGTGAAAAGACGTCAGTTCTACAGGGGCATACAAAAGGAGAACTGACAGGCACGTCAGTCCTGAGTTAGATGAAGAGGAGAACTGAGAGGAAGCAAGGACTTCAGACCTCGGGTGCAGTGCAGTAGGCCAGCATGGGAAAGAGTTGTGGCTACATTGTCAACACTCTGTATCCCTGGTGATAACCCCAAACCAGTCTCTGAGACACGTGAATCCATCCCACGGGCAAATCATACATGTGGCTTTCCACTCGATGTGTGCCTGTGCATGCCAAGTATACAGAGAAGCAGGCCAAAAAGGCTCCTCTTCTCTAGGAATTCAAAATCCAGAGAAGTAAACGCAAGTAAAGAAATGGTGACACCACATATCATAAGCATCATGACAGAGAAGCTGGGAGACGCCAGGCTGAGGTGCTCACAGAGCCAACAATGACTGGTGGACCGTTCCAATGCAAGAGCACGTAAGAGCCACATTCCAATGCAAGAGTGTGTAAGAGCCACAATTTTAGGTGAATTCAAAATTTCTAAGTAACCTACATGTCAAATAAGACATTAAAAAAGTTACTAAGAGCCAGGTGCTGGTGTTTTACACTTGTAATCCTAACTACTCAGGAGGTTTAAATCTGAGGATCACAGTTTGAAGCCAGTTGGGGCAGAAAAGTCCATGAAACTCTTATCTCCAATAAACTACTCAGAAAAAACTGAAAGTGGCTCAAGTGGTAGAGCACTATCCTTGAGTACAAACAGGCTCAGGGACAGCACCCAGGCCCTAAGTTCAAGGACAAGCAAAAAAAAAGGTTACTAAGATATCTTTTGGGGGTGGGAAGGTAGCTCAGTTGTAGAGTGCTTGCCTTGCATGCATGAGGCCCTGGGTTCCATTCCTCAGAACCACATAAGCAGAAAAAGCCGTAAGTGGCTCTGTGGCTCAAGTGGTAGATCACTAGACTTGAGCTGAAGAGCTGAGGAACAGTGCCCAAGCCCAGAGTTCAGGCCCCACAACCAAAAAAAAAAAATCTTTTGAACTGAATGAAATGAAAATAAAACATATTAGAATTTACAGGATGCCAGAAAGCTATACTTAGTGGGAAGTTTTAGCACTTATTAAATACCTATATCAGATTAATGACTTATCAGAAAAAATTCATTAAACCACTCAGCTTCTATCTTAAACTAGAAAAAGGAGATTAAACCCAAAGCAAGCATAAGAAAGAAAGTAATAAAGATTAAAGCACAATCGATAAATAGAAAGAAAAACTAATAGAGAAAATAAGCAATTAAAGTCATACCTAGTTCTCTGAGATAAACCATAAAATATGTAATTTCTAGGCAGATTTGATCATGGGGAAAAGGTGAGAAGACAAAAATTACCAATATTAAGAGAGAGTTTACATCACTTACAGATTCTACCAGTTTTAAAAGAATAAAGAAAACCTCTGCTAAAAATTCAACTATTCGGGAGTGGGAAGATAACTCAGTGGTAGAGCGCTTGTCTTGCATGCATGAGGCCCTGGGTTCGATTCCTCAGTACCACATAAGCAGAAAAAAAAAGCCAGAAGTGGTGTTGTGGCTCAAGTGGTAGAGCACTAGCCTTTAGCTGAAGAGCTGAGGAACAGCACCCAGGCCCAGAGTTCAGGCCCCACAACCAGACCCAACAATAAATAAATAAATAAATAAACAAATAAATTCAATGCCAACCCAACAAGAAATAGGCAACTCAAATAACACTATTGTTATTAAAGAAATGGACTTTGTAGTTAAGAACCTTCCCACAAAGAAAACTACAGGCCCATTAGCAGATTCTATCACAACTATAAAATGAAGAAAATAAAATCGATATAAATTCTATACAAATTCTTCCAGAAAAAATAAAGAGAGGGAATATTTTCTAGTTCATGATTTGAGGTTGGTACTACCCTGATTCCAAGAACAAAGACATAAAAGAAATAAAACTGTCAACTAATAGCTATTCTTAGAACAGATGCAGGCCAAGCACTGCTGAGCATCATGGTTTGAAGCCAGCTGGGGTAGGAAAGTCCATGAGAATCTTATAGCCAATTAACCACCAGAAAAAGCCAGAAGTGGTGCTATGGCTCAATTGGTAGAACGCTAAACCAGCAAAAATAAATAAAACAGATCAAAATTTTAGCAAATCTGATCCAACAACATATCGAAAGTACAGTGCATCAAGAGCAAATGAGCTTTATTTCATGAATGTAGAGTAGGCTTAGCAACTGAACATCTATAGGTATAATTCACCATATTAACAAATGAAACAAGAAAAATGCGCAATCATCTTTTTTTTTTTGTCGGTCATGGGGCTTGAACTCTGGGCCTGGGCGCTGTCCCTCAGCTCTTCAGCTCAAGGTGAGCGCTCTACCCACTTAAGCCACAGCACCACTTCCGGTTTTCTAGTGGTTTAAAGTCTGACAGACTTTCCTGCCCAGGCTGGCTTTGAATCGTGATCCTCAGACTCTAAGCCTCCTGCATAGCTAGGATTACAGATGTGAACCACCAGGGCCAGGCCCCCGAAATCATCTTACTTGATGAAAACTCAACAAATGGTTTCTAGAAGGGAACTTCCTTAAGCATGCTAAGAGCATTTATCAAACCCAATGGCTGACATCATTCTTGCCAATGAACAACTTTCCTGTGAGATCAAAAAATGAGGCATGGGCTCTTGCCACTTCTATTTAACATGCTGCAGCCTGTGTCCATCACTCCAATCAGCCAAGAAAACGAAGTAAAGAAATCCAAATTGGAGCCAGGTGCTGGTGGCTCACGCCTGTAATCCTAGCTACTCATGAGACTGAGATCTGAGGATCGAGGTTCAAAGCCAGCCCGGGCAGGAAAGTCCGTGAAATTATTATCTCCAATAAAGTGGCGCTGTAGCTCAAGTGGTAGAGCACTAGCCTTGAGCTGAAGAGCTGAGGGACAGCATTCAGCCCCAGAGTTCAAGCCCCACGACCGACAAAAAAAAAAAGAAAGAAATCCATATTGGAAAGGAAGAAGTAATCATTCATATGGAACATGATCATCTACTAGAACAAATAAGTAGGCCTATCAAAGTTCCAGAATGCAAAACCAGTATATCGCTACATACTAGCAATGAACAATTGGGAATCAAAACAATAATAGAATTTATAATAGCATAAAAATGAAATGCTAAAGAGATAAATATGACAGAACATACATGCTTAAGAAACTATAAAACCGGGCTGGGAAGGTGGCTCAGTGGTAGAGCGCTTGCCTTGCATGCCTGAGACCCTGGGTTTAATTCCTCAGCATCACATAAGCAAAAAGAAAAAAAAGCTGGAAGTGGTGCTGTGGCTCAAGGGTAGAGCGCTAGCCTTGAGCTGAAGAGCTGAGGGACAGCGCTCAGGCCCAGAGTTCAGGCCCCATGACCAGACCCCCCCAAAAAAAAAGAAAAAGAAAAGAAAAGAAACTATAAAACCTTGTGAAATTAAAGAAGGCCTAAATGGATCAAGAGATTTACTTTTTCTGCAGGCTGGAAGACTAAATATTAAGATATCAATTCTTGTTGGGCACCAGTGGCTCACGCCTGTAATCCTAGCTACTCAGGAGGTTGAGATTTGAGAATCTTGGTTCAAAGCCAGCTTGGACAGGAAAGCCCATGAGACTCTTATTTCCAATTAACCACCAAAAAAATGGAAATGGCGCTATGGCTCAAGTGGAAGAGCTCAGGGATGGCACCCAGGCCCAGAGTGCAAGCCCCACAACTGACCAAAAAAAAGTCAGTTCTTCCTAAATTGGATTCTATTTTATTTTTATTTTTTTTGGTTCAATCATAGGGCCTGAACTCTGGGCCTGGGCGCTGTCCCTCAGCTCTTCAGCTCAAGGCTAGTGCTCTACCATTTGAGCCACAGCGCTACCTCCAGCTTTTTTCTTTTTGTTTATGTGGTGCTGAGGAATCGAACCCAGGGCCTCATGCATTCAAGGCAAGCGCTCTACCACTGAGCCACCTTCTCAGACCCCTAGATTGGATTCTAGAATCAAGTAATCTAAACAATAATCTCACCATACTTTTTGCAGAAATTAACCATTTGCTAATCATAAAGCTAATGTGGAACAACCAACGGTGTTAAAGGACTTACCCAAACAAACAACTTATTAGAAAAGTACAAGAGCCAAACCTGATGGCACATGTTTGTAACCCTAGATTCTTGGGAGATGAGGCAGAAGAACTATGAATATGAGGGCAATTTAGACTACATGAAAGACTCTGTCTCAAGCAAAAAAAAAAAAAAAATGAAGCCACCAAAACAATGGGTCACAGCTATAATACTAGCTATTAAGGAGACAGAGATCAGGAGGGTTGTGGTTCAACCAATAAAGGCACGTGCCTGTCATCCCAGCTATGCAGGGAATGTAGATAGGAAGACAGTGGTTCAGGCTGGCCCAGTCATAAATGCAAGACCTCCCCTCTTTTTTTTGTCAGTAGTGGGGCGTGAACTTTGGGCTTGGGCGCTGGCCCTGAGCTCTTCAGCTCAAGGCTAGTACTCTACCACTTGAGCCACAGTGTCACTTCCCATTTTCTGGTGGTTAATTGGAGATATGAGTGTCACAGACTTTCCTGCCCAGACTGGCTTTGAACTATGATCCTCAGATCCTTGGCCTAGGATTATAGGTGTAAGCCACCAGTGCCAGGCTTGCAAGACCCTATTTTTAAAAACCCTAAAAATAAAAGGGCCAGGGACGTGACTCAAGTGGTAGGATATATAACTAGGAAGGTCCTCAGCTCACACCCCAAGATTGCCAAAAATTAAAAATTAAAGCGTGGTGTCAAAAGAATGAATGGACACATCACAGTCTGGGAAAAAATATTGAGAAGTATATATCTGATCAAGGATGTGTATCTAGAATACATAAAGAATTCTCAAAATAATCAATCCCTTTATACTTGCAGAAGACTTGATGCTTCACAAAATAAAAATGGATGACAAACACATGGAAAGATGCTTACCATCATTAGTCATTGTAGTAATGACTATATACTATACACCTGCCAGAATAGCTAAATTAAAAGACCAAGTCAAGCAAGAGCTGATGGGCTTGCAAAGAACAGCTCCCAGGCCCTAAGTCCAAGTCCCAGAAAAGGCATGCACGCATGTGTGTGTGCACGCACACACATACAGACACACACAGGGCTGTTTTAAGTTTATTAAAACTGCACCATAAGAGGCATGGGTCCAGTAACACCAAAAACAAAACAAAAATTGATCAGAAACTCAACGGTATTAATAGCTTGCTTTCATTAGAAAGTCTTCAGTAACAAAAAAATGGAGGTGATTATCAGAGACACTTCTGGAAACCAGAAGCCAATCTGACTGGCACAAACTGACAAAGAAGATAAGGGAGAGGAGAGGGACCTCTGTCTTCAGCACGAGAGTGGCCAGGCTTCTGGGTGGGAATCCTCTCCTAGCTAACTTAGTCCCTTACAAGTCTTGTCCTAGAACAAGAGTCTTGTCCTCTATAAACTTCAGTGGTATGACAGCAGAAGAAACACAGCTCCCTGTGTGTGATCCCCTCTTGGGAACACAATGTTCACAGGCAAATACATGTCTAGGAAAAACTTCAATGGCAAGGCATGGAAATTGGTGTTTAACTTACAGGATGCTTGGCTGAAAGTCTCCCGGTCACAGTTCCGGTCTGATTCCATGTAGAGGAAACAGAGCCCTGAAGCATTGAAAAGAGTGTTTAAACCCAAGCAATGCTGTGTGAAGTAAGGACATGCAGGGCCTTCCACTTACATAACCTCCCCACTCCTCTACAGGTCCACAAGCTGCTGGCCCGACATGTCCTAGGATTACCCAACCCACCATGGGATTAGGTCACATAAAGCATACTCCCCTTTAACCAAGTAGAAGCGTCAACAGTCAAGTTAGTCTATACCACCCACACACTGTGTATGAGGCAAGGGGTTCTGAGTGGCTGGGACTTGGCACGGACTCTAGTGGGACTGTGTGTCACAGACAGGTTCTGTCATTTGCTGCATGGTCTCAAGTCATAGAGATCTGTAACTGCAGACTCCTTGTCTGTGAGCAAAGGCAGTAACATCTGCTTCTAATGGTCCACACGAGAGACATGAGAGTGATGTGAAAGCACGAGGCTAGGGGAAGAACTGCTTCATAAATGGAAGTCTTGAGATTCTACAGAACCTGAACAACTGGTGGTCCGCAGATCCAAGACTACTTCATCATTTAACAGAATTGTAAATGTCCTATGTGTATCTGAACTTGCTTATAAGCCACCTTTCTAAGACCACTTTTTATTTTAAGCCTCAGTTACCTTTTCCATACAAGCTAGAAATCCATCTACAAAGGTTGACTTGATCTTGTGAACCTAAACCGCAAAGACGAGAATAGCCATTTTTTTATTTCAATAGGAACACAGTGCTGGATACATGCTGTCAAAGTCACCTCATTTGACCTCAGGTGGTGCCTGCCAGGATTGAGCAGCACTGGCCCACAGAGAAAGGTGCTACCGTACCCTTCTTTTCAATGTAATTTATTGTTATTATGAAGGTGTTGTACAGAGGGGTTACCGTTTCTTAAGTCAGGTAATGAGTATACTTCTTTTTGGAAAATGTCACCCCTTCCTTTGCAAATTGCATAGTTCATTTTCCACATACTGTCTACTGAGTACCATACCTGCTTTTGTTCACTTTCCCTCCCTCCATTTCTCTACCTCCTTTCCCCCCTCCTAAAAATACAAGGGGAAAAAAAACAAAAGCAAAAACACTACTTCTACCACCACTACTACCACCAAAACCCCCATGTTTCCATTTCCTGAAATTTATCTCAGTAAAGAGTATTTTAAATATTCAGAGGAGCTATACCTTTGGGTTTCTTCACTAAGTATTCTCCTTTAGTCCAATTGTGTGCTACATTGCTATTTTATTTTTTGTCAGTTGTGGGGCTTGAACTCTGGTCCTGGGCACTGTCCCTGAGCTCTTCAGCTCAAGGCAAGTGCTCTACCACTTGAGCTACAGCGCCACTTCCGGTTTTCTGTGGTTTACTAGAGATAAGAGTCTCACAGACTTTCCTGCCTGGGCTGGCTTTGAATTGTAATCCTCAGGTCTCAGCCTTCTGAGTAGCTAGGATTACAGGTGTGAGCCACCAGCTCCCAGCTACCTTACCCTTTTAAAATTAATCTTTTATTCAGCAATATTTCTAGATTTGCAGATAAGTTGCAAATATACGCAAATCAATAAAAATGTCACCCAGTGTCCTTGAGGTCTGTGTGCACATGGACAGCAGGCCACGAGCTCAGTAGGTAATAGGACCAGCAGTCTCAGCAATGGTAAAGTTATAAATGGGGTTCATGAACAACAGAAAACACTGAAGTTATGGACAGATTTGTGTACAGAGAAAGCATCAGTAGCCGCAGGAGTAAAGGGGTCATCAACCCCCTGGCAAATGTTACTGAGCAAAAACACTGTCCTGGGGCACAAGGGCCACTGGAAGAGTGGGGGTTTTTGTAGGGTTGAAATATGAGTCAAAACAAAGCCACAGTAATGACAGGCTGTCAGTCTCCCTCTACATAGGACTCCTTGGGTTGCCTGTGCTGGGCATAGCACACCCTCTGGCGTAAGATCACATCATGAGATGAGGAAGCAGAAATAACACAAAGTTGGCTGAGAAGATACCCTTCACTTAGAACAGCAAGGGAGCTGCAGCTTATGTGAGTGCATTCACAGAGAGAGGGTCAGACAGCATTCTTACAAACTACTTACAAAAATGTCTACTTGGGCTGGGAAGGTGGCTCAGTGGTAGAGCGCTTGCCTTGCATGCCTGAGGCCCTAGGTTTGATTCCTCAGCACCACATAAACAAAAAGAAAAAAGCCGGAAGTGGCGCTGTGGCTCAAGTGGTAGAAGGCTAGCCTTGAGCTGAAGAGCTGAGGGACAGCGCCCAGGCCCAGAGTTCAGGTCCATGACTGGATTCCCCCCCCCCCAAAAAAAAATGTCTACTCACCTGCCTGTATTCCAAAATTATCTTGGGTAATGGATGAAGGTCTTGCAGAGAACTTAACTAAAAAATGAAAATATGAATCACCAATGGAATTTTTTCATTTCAAATATTTTGAATATTTTCAGCAGGAGAAACTCCCAGCTGCAAATGGGCAAATGAAATAAACATAGATTGCTTTGTCAGAAACATAACATTTCTCACCTCCCTGCTGTTGTACAATCAACCCTAAGTCTAGAATGGGTGAGGACAGCCTTTTCTCTACTCTGGTCATATACAAACTAAAATATTTGAATTTTTTCATTAGGACCCCAGAACAAGGTTTCTTTGTTTTTAATCTTGTGTGTGTGTGTGTGTGTGTGTGTGTCTGTCTGTCTGTCTGTCTGTGTCTGTGTGTCGGTATGTGTGCACGCATTAATCCTGGGGCTTGAACTCAGTGCCTAGGTGCTATCCGAGTTTTGCTCAAGGCTAGCACTCTACTATTTGAACCACAGCTCCACTTTTGGCCTTTTGGTGATTAATTGGAATAAAGAGTCTCAAAGACTTTCCTATCTAGGCTGGCTTTGAACCACAATCCTCAGATCTCATCTTCTTGTATAGCTAGGATTACAAATGTAAGCCACTGGAACCTGGTTTGTTTTTAATCTTAAGAAAAAACAATAAAGGAAGCGGGAAAGTGATGGCTTACACCATAAACTTAACTACTCGTGTGGCTGAGATCTGAGAACTGCTGTTCAAAGCCAGGTTGGGAAAGCTAATCGCAGACTCTTATCTCCAATTAACCAGCAAGAAAGCTGGGATTGATGGTATAGGTCAAGTGGTAAGAGCACCAACCTTGAGCAGAAAAATCCAAGGGAGAGCATGATACTCAGAGTTCCTGCCCAGTACTGGCACAGATATATACACATATATATGTGTACACACAAGTACATATATACATACATGTGAATATATACGTACATAGATGTGTATATACATCTATACACATATATGTAAATAAAGGCTGAAGAGGAAAAAAAAACAGTTGGTTTAATTGAAGTGGGATTTAATCTAATGGTCCTCCTGAGATGAAGGAGTCCCAGCTTCTGTGGAAAGGCTGCAGCTTCCTTCTTGCTGGCTCTCTGCATGGAAAGAGTCTTCTCCATTGACAAGATTCTTCTTTATTTCTGGATCAGGGAGGATATTTTATCATTATTTTTCTTTCCTTCATTCTAGAAGTTGTCTAAGTGCTGCTACAATGTTAATTTTCAGTGTACTTTAATGATTTCTTGCTTGCTTTTTTTTTTTCTTTTTTGCCAGTCATGGGGCTTGAACTCAGGGCCCAGGCACTGTCCCTGAACTTCTTTTGCTCAAGGCTAGCACTCTGCCACTTGAGCCACAGTGCCACTTCTGGCTTTTTTTTTTTAGTAGTTTAATTATTAGAGATAGGAGTCTCACGGAGTTTCATGCCTGGGCTGGCTTTGAACTGTGATCATCAGGTTTCAGCTTCTTGAGTAACTAGGATTACAGGTCTGAGCCACTGGTGCCCAGCCGATTTCTTGCTTTTTTTTCTTATGTGGTGCTGAGGAATCGAACCCAGGGCCTCAGGCATACAAGGCAAGCGCTCTACCACTGAGACACCTTCCCAGCCCCTGATTTCTTGCTTTTTTGACATTTCTTTTTACTCTCAAGATTATATAATAATTTCATTTCTATGACTGTTTCAATGGTCCCTGTGCTTCCTGAATTTTTGATGACTTTCATTATGTTCTTGAGCAACTTCATAATCCTGAATAGTTTTACCGTACAATTCTTCTATTAAACAGACATCTCTTGATCTTTCAGAGCATTCACACTGTCTAGTTCCATCTGTTAAACTTCAGAACATACTATAATAGCTTCAGTGGGCTTCTTGTCCTTAGGAAAGTATCAACCAATACTTCCTTGTGAACAAATTGTATATGTAGCCATGCTGGGCTTTGTTTTCCTGGCAGATCCAGACTTGCTGGCTGCATCTGTGCATCTTCTATCTCTGATAAGCTCTTCAGCTGAATCAATCGATGACATGCAAAACATCTTTTATGATCTTGATCAAGTTCAAGACATTCACAACATCACTGAGGACAGACTGTGTAGGTCAGTGTGCTGATTCTGTAAAATACCTCAGTATGATCATTCTTCAATTTTGATGAAGCTTTTAAGTCACAGCATTTCTAGGTTCATTTTCTTATATAAAAACATTCAGTTCGAAGTTCACATTATTCTGCTTCCCAAATACAAACCTCCAAAATCTTACCAAGGAAGGTATCACAACAGTATGATCTAAGTTTGTGAATGCAGATGCTGTATTTTGTCAGATTTTGTACATTGACTGAGCTTCCTTTTCTTCATTTTCACTTGGGTTATATTTGAGCACTTTTATGAGATCATCTTTGTGCCTCATCAAGTCTTCCTGTAATCTTGCTGCAGTGAAAGCCACTTACAATTTAGCCGCTTAAGTTACATCAGGAAGTGCTGCTCTTGATTTACTAGTGGTTAGAAAGACACGAGCCCTCCAGTCCAATAGCATGCAACATAGCTATCAGGGTTACCATCCACTGCAGCATGAAATTAAGATAAAGCACCAGCTAGATGTCCAGCAGCAAGTAAGTTCTTGCCCAATTCAAGATGTGTCTCAACAACTGCATTTACTGCGCATTCAGCACCTTTGTACTGCAAGTCCTCCAGGACCGGCAGGAAGGGAACGCCAGGCCCAGCTGGCTGATCACAAAACTAGACAACACCATGTCTGAGGGCATTGGGGATGTGGAGGAGAAAGGTATAACCCTACCAGCCCTGGCTACCACTACGGCTGCCTGCTTTCTGCTCTTAGTCTTTGTTTTTTTTTTTTTTTTGGGTCCGGTTGTGGGGCCTGAATTCTGGGCCTGGGCGCTGTCCCTCAGCTCTTCAGCTCAAGGCTAGCGCTCTACCACTTGAGCCACTGTGCCACTTCTAGCTTTTTTCTTTTTGCTTATGTGGTGCTGAGGAATTGAACCCAGGGCCTCAGGCATGCAAGGCAAGAGCTCTACCACTGAGCCACCTTCTCAGCCCCTCTCTGCTCTTAGTCTAGCCAACTGTCTCTGTATGTAAACATCTTGACAGCAGAAGTCTGAAAACACTTCAAAAGAACTAAGTGTTTGCTGATACAGCACTGTAAACAAAGTACTGCACATGTTAAGGATCAGAGAAGGAGGCCATAGGAAGCCTGCAGCCCTGCCACTTCATTGAAGGCAATGCTGGCTCATGACACCGCACCCTTCTGACCTTGCTTCCACTCCACCACTCTACTCGCCCACTGGCGCCTCCTCTTGCTGACCTCCAGTGTCAGTTTCTCAGAGTTCAGCTGTGTGGTTACTGACTGGTAGAAGAGCTTCCAACACTGCCCAATGGCTTGCCTGCCTGGCTGGCTCTGAGTCAGTGGTAGTATCAGTTGGGTATCTGAGTATCTACATTTTCTAAATCTCCAGCAGAGTGGAACACCACTGTCTCAGGGTGATGGAAACAGAGATCAGCTGACAGCTTCCTGCAAGCGCAGGCTCCATCCCTACAGCACTCACCCCTGGCTCCAGCCCACAGACACACCTAGACACACCTGTTCAGATGAAGTGGGTGCACATCTGCCTGAACACGCCTCACACTATACAGCGGGCACCTCACAAACAAACCACCCTCTTCTCCATTTCCTCATAGTAGCTGTATCCAGTGTACAGGTGCACACTCAGGAGCCTCACTGTTATTTACATGCACACCAATGTACTGGAGGTCCTTTCTGTTCTAAAATATTTTGGAAATCCATCTGCTCTACTCCACTTCCCTGATATCACCTGCATTGTAGTGACAAAGCCTGTTTGTTAGTGAGATACAAGATACAAGAGAGCCAGATACAAGAGTGATATTGTAAACATACATAACACCTGTGAGAAGAGGTCCAAAGCTGGGTTACAAAATGCCAAGGAGGAGGTGTCACAACAGGAGCTTCATGGGTGCAGATGTAGAATGGTTCAGCTGCTTCCGAGGCAGACGTGGTGGTTTCCTGTAACACTCGGTGTACTTTTACTATGTGACCCAACAATCGTGCTCCTCAGTGTTTACCAAAGGGACTGGGAAACTCAAGTCTATATGAGTTAGTGATAACTGCCAAAACTCGAAAACAATCAAGATGTCCTTCAGCAGACACTGGTGGTTTGTGCCTATAATCCTGGCTATTAAGGAGGTTAAGATCTGGAAAATCATGGTCTGAGGCCAGCCTGGGCAGAAAAGTAAGACTTCTCCAAAATAATTAGCAAAAATCAGGGCTGGAGGCATGGCTCAAGTGGCAGAACATCAGCTGAGCAAGCAAGGTGAGTCAAAACCTTGAGTTCAAACTCAGTATTATCAAGGAAAAAAAGAGACATCCTTAGCAAATAAGTAGATAAACAAACAATATCCAGACAGTGGAATATTATTCAATGCTAAAATAAATGGTTGTCAACCATGAAAGATAGGAGAAATGTTAGCTAAAACTGCTAAGAAAGCTCCATTCTGTGTGACTTTATGGTACCCTGGAAAAGCAAAGCTAGGGAGACAGTATAAAGGTCAGTGGTCACCTCGGATTGGGATAGAGACAGAGGAATATGCAGGAAAAAAAAGGATTTTTAGAAAATATCCTGAATAATACAATAATGGTCAACACATGGCATTATTTTCTTGTCCAAACAGTAACAGTGAGCCTTAACTTAATGTAAGGACTGGACAATAATGTGTTAGTGTAGGTTCATCAACTGCAACAAACGTCCATCTGTGAGTGCAGTTGTAGCATCAGGATCATGTGTGTGTGGCAACAGGGCACATGTGGAAACCACACTTTCTGCTTGATGGGATGTGTTCTGAAAGGTCATCTGCAGCCCTCCCATGGCCTGCAGAGCATAGTAAATGGGGTCCTTGCCTATCTCTCAGTTTTGTCATAAGGCTGTAGCCTCAGAGACCTGAGCAGCCAGAGCCCCAAGCCCTGCTCCCCATTCCAAGCACAGGTAGAACCTCATCTTCAAGCTTCCACTTATGCATCATGTTTTGAAGTTCTTTCTGAACAGCTCAGTCTAAAACGTGTCATTCTGCCTGATGTTCCCCCCCTCAATATCTTACTTTCATGTTAGGAGATCTTATCCCACTGGATAAATATGTTTCTGTGACAATGATAAATATGTTTCTATGATGCTTAATTTTAGGTGTTAACTTGATTTTATCAAGGGACTATCTAGAGGCTGGTGAAGTATTCCTTCTGGGTCTACGTGAGGACATTTTCAGAAAAGGTTGGAAAATCGTGGGCTGACCAAGGAAAGATCTACCCTCGATTACCCTAGTGGACCCTGGCTCTTAGGCCTCCTGCCTCAGACTGAGACTTACACAGTCAATTCCCTGGGTAGAGGCTCTAGACTTAGACTAAGAAATGCCATTAGGACCCTTGGGTCTCCAGCTTGCAAAGGGTTGATAATAGGAGTTCTCAGTCTCCATAACCTCATGAGCCAATAATAAATGTCTCCTCAGATGGGTGGTGGTGGCTCACGCCTGCAATACTAGCTACTCAGGAGGCTGAGATCTGAAGATCATAGCTCAAAGCCAGCCCAGCAGGAAAGTCTGTGAGACTCTTATCTCCAATAAACCACCAGAAGGCTGGAAGTGGAGTTGTGTCTCAAGTGACAGAGCACTAGCCTTGAGCAAAGAACTCAGCTCAAGGACAGTGCACAAGCCCCAAGTTCATGCCCCAGGACCAGCACAAAACAAACAAACAACAAACAAATAAATATATAAATGTCTTCTCATACATCTATATCTAGCCTGTTGGATCTGCCCCTCTGGAGAACTCTAATACAATCCCCCACTGGAACAGTTCCTGTTTTATGATGACAAAGGCCTTTTCCTATCAAGCTATAAACTGTGTTTAATTCTGAACTAGGGTACAACAAATGTTGAACAAATAGGGAAGCCACCTGCCTTATTCATGGCTAGAGTATCCAAAGTTTAGCTGTATTCTTGATATATAATAGATGCCCATCAGAGGGTGTAACTGCATGACCTGGGGACCTCTCCCTTCAGTCAGGTGGAGGTCTGGGAGTTAACTCCCAGAAATGCTGAAAGCTTCCTAACCTCAAGATCAGGCTACTTTCCCAGAATCTGAGTCCCCTACAATGCTCTTAAAATATATGACTTCACTGGAGGAAATACTAAAACTGCCTTCAGTATGTGGCTAAGGAAGAACCCTTTCTCACCCTGGGTGTGTCTACTGTGGGGCAGGAATTAATTCCCACTGTTCCCAGGCAGGAGTGAGTGGAGATGACTGCCAGCTGGAACCACACATCTCCAGAATGCTGAATGCCACCCTGCCCAGCTGCACCCCCTGGTGAAAAGTGCCAGAACTGGCCTGCATCAGTGTAGAGATCACGCTCTCTGACCATCAAGCATTTACCCAGAAACCAGTATCAGAATATGTGAGAATCTGCCACAAGTTTTCAAACTTATACTTCCAAATAATGCGCTCAACAAAGAGGAATCATAATGGAAATGAGAATATACATAGAGAATGTGAGCATTACACACAGACAATGTGAAAGTGAAAACTTGAGTCATTCAAGTCTACTGAGTGTTCCCTGCTCCCAGGAGAATTCCAGAACAAAGCAAGCTCGTGCCATGTGAGTGCTAAGTCTCAAAGCAGTCAGAAAAATGAAGGTGTGAATTCCAAGTTCTCCTTAGCCCTGAGATGCTGAGGAGGAAGAGGGCAGGAAGGAGGGGAGGGAACTGGTGGGAGGAGCCACAGGGCTCATTACACCCTGGGAATGGGATAAGGAGGATGGAGAGAAATAGCAAAAAGGAATTTAGAGCAGTATCCATATTTTACTTAGCAAATGTCATCTTTTAAATGCACAGAATGAACAGCTTGACTTAGCTAAACAAGAGTGAGGTCAATGATTCATGTTGATGGTATCTGTGGGAAAAAAGCTAACGTCAGTGCTCAACTTTGTCTACAGGAAAGCATATCAAAACCAGGAAAGTGATACTTCCTTTCTTGTATTATTGGCTATCTTGAGAGCAGAGGGAGCTGCAAGGGAAGGACAACAGTGCCGGCTGGTGCCAGGACAGAAAATGAACTGCCCACAGGTGCAGGCTCCAGGCCCCGCGTGCTCTCCGAGGTGGCGCCTGCCAGCGGCGTTGGGCTGCGGTCCATCTCTAGTTCTGTTGACACACCTAGGCATATCCTCATTCAACACTCGTAAGATCCCATCAGGAAAATCACTATTACGTCCTTTTACAGACCTGGAACTAAGGCCCAAAGCAATCAGGTAAGGGTGGCTACCGAGGACCTGGCAGTTCCAAGTCCCTTGTGGGGCACCCTTGGCACCTTTGTTCTCCTCAGAGTCTCTCACTCAGATGCTGAGAACCAGCTACGAGGAGTCAGTGAGCACAAGCTCTGTGATGGCTTGTTTCCGCAGCCCTGCCATGGCCCTGACAGACATATGGAATACTGGAGAGTCAGAGGAGTCTAAGGAGAAACTCTCCCTGCCACAAAGCCAAGAGCCAGATGGCACAGGAAATGTAAACCCAAGCAACAGTAGCAACTCCCCATAACAACACAGTCCACTTCTCACGGGCTTCTACTCAGAAGCCCTTCAGTGAAGCCACTTGTCAGCTTTGAACATCTGTAATCGAAGCTACTCAGGAGACTGAGATTTGAGATCTGAGCATCATGGATCAAAGCCAGCCCAGAAGGAAAGGACTTAAGACTCTTTTTTTTTTTTTTTTTTTTTTTTGTGAAAATATCGTACAGAGGGGTTACAATTACATGGGCAAGATAACGAGCACATTTCTTATCAAGCATTGTTGCCTCCTCCTTGGTTTCCCCTTCCTATCTGTCCCCATGCCCTCCCCCCCCCCAGGACTTAAGACTCTTATCTCAATTAACCACCAAAAAGTCAGAAGTGGGGCTGTGGCTTAAATGGTAAGGTGGCAGCAGGAGCAGAAAACCTCAGAGACAGCACCAGGCCCTGGGTGCTGGCACACACACAAAAGTGTGTCCTCTTGAAGAAGGGAAAGGGAAAAAGGAAGAGGAGTGAACAATTTTATAATACAATGTAAGTATATATGAAAATAGATAAATGACTTCAAAAGTTCATTCCTCTTAAAGGAAGAGCAGCTACAATTCTCTAAAATGAATTTGGGGAACAGGACTGATGATGACCCTCCTCATTTCCAGTCCCTTTTGTGACATGAAACAAAGAAGTCATAATTAGATTGTCAAGAATTTGTTTTAACCCAGGCATGGTATTACACTCCAGTAATCCCAGCATGTAGGAGGCTAGGACAGTAGCAGCTCAAGTTTGAGATCAGCCTAGACAGCATAGTAAGACCCTGACTCTAAGTCAAAGAAACCGAAAAATAACTTAGGCCTGGCGCCGGTGGCTCACGCCTGTAATCCTATCTACTCAGGAGGCTGAGATCTGAGGATCGCAGTTCAAAGCCAGCCCGGGCAGGAAAGTCCGTGAAACTCTTATCTCCAATAAACCACCAGAAAACCGGAAGTGGTGCTGTAGCTCAAGTGGTAGAGCACTTGAGCTGCAGAGCTGAGGGACAGAGCTCAGGCTCAGAGTTCAAGCCCCACAATGGACAAAAACAAAAAACAAAACAAAAAATAACTTAAGAACAAAATTCCACCACATCATCTTTTACCAGAAGTATGGCCAGCCAGGCACTCCTGGAGGGCCACTGGGCTCAGCCAGGAGCACAATCCTGGTAGGCGTCCCTGTCCCCTGAAGGCTGCTGCTGGCACTGAAGGCAGCACCCAGCCAGAGCAGGCCAACGAGTATGTCAGACACAGAGATGCTGGAGTCTTACCACAGCCTCTGAGGTGGATGGGTACTGCTGCAGCCCCATTCTGGGAAGACGTTTCTTCTGGCTCAACAGGTGCAACTTCAACTTGCCAAAGAGGATCTTCAACAAAAGCAATGCACACATATGAAAGAACACCAGCTCTGAGGAAACCGCCATCCTCATCCCAGACAAAGCTGCTAGTCAGACACACAAATGGACGTTTTGCTTGAATTTTGATTTTCTGGAATTTAAAGACTCAAACACTGAATATCATTTGTGAAAGAATATAAACTTAAATGCTTTCTAATACAATAGACTTATAAATTCAGAATAAACCTCCATTTTAACTCCTGAGTAAGAAATTTATTTTTTGAAAGAATACAAAAATTTACCATTACCTCACGAAGCTGATTATTACTCATTATAAGAAACTGTTCTCCTGAAACAAAGTGGGCTTCTTGCTCCAGTTCCTTGAGACGAGCCTGAATATGTGATAAACACATTTTCATAGTTTTCACAACTAATCAAACAATTACAAACAAAAAAGCTGATAATGGAATAAAAAGTAATCTATAATTTACCAAAATGGACACACACACATACACACACACACACACACACACACACACACACACACACACACACACACACACAATGGACTAATAGAATCACCCTATCCAAAATTTATGAAAACAAACTGAAGAAAGCAAAAATAATTTTTTTTCTGGAAGAACTGACGTTTGAACTCAGAATCTTACACTTGCTAGGCAGGCAATCTGCCAACCTGAACCTCAGTCTCAAAAGCAAAAATAATAATATACTAACATGATATTAGGACTAAAAAAAGGAATCCAGCATCACATGAAATAAGACAGAAAGAGAAAGGCTTATCAGAATATATGAGATCAATAAGAAGAAGACATGAAAATGAGTACACAATCTAAATAGATCCTTTACAAAAGGAAACTAATAGCTAATGGCAATAGAAAAGTTATTACCCTCATCAGTAATCAGGAAAACAGAAACTAAACTTTTTGTATGGTTTGTAATGAGGACAATCTAGAAATAACCAGGTGTTTTCCACAACACAATCTATGCACTAAGCTACATAAAGCCATGCATTGAGGCTCAGATGCAGAAGGCTGAGTGAAAGGTCTCACTTTTGGTTTACTTAGTTACTGATTTACTTACAGTTCAATACTACTTACAGTTCTAAGCCAAGCCAATCTACCTTGTTTGAAGAAACAAGTAAGGTTTTATTGAAGTGGAAAAACCACAAAGAAAAGCAACAACAAAATACCCATGAAGGCAGGGTGGAGGTGGCTTTTAACATCAGAAATGTGTTTCTGGCAGAAAAAGCAGACAGGGCTCTGGACATCCCATGCTTTAACCAAAGTGACAGTTGCACCCGAGTTTTCTTTAAGGTAAGTTTTCATGTATCTTTCTGTATTTTTATTTTTAAAGGAACCCAAGAATTCCACCATCAGATTCTAGGGGACAATGTCCTTGCAAGAAAACCTGACACTTAAGGACTCTGTAGGTCCATTAAAGAACCTGTCCCTTAGGTGGAAGGTGTGGTTACAGACAAAAGAACCACTCTGGCAAGCATAAAATCCTGAGTTCAAACTGTCATACAACCAAAAAAAATCTATTATTTACCATATCCATGTCACATGTAATGCTTGTCATTCCCTCCCACACACACACAGTAGTTGCAATGCATGCTTCATGTGCATATGTGCAGCAAGGCAAGGTGTGCCCCCCCACATGCAGCAGATGCAATGAAGGCCTCGTAAGCATGTAAACACGACGTGTGCCCTCACAGGTACACATGCACTTGGATGCACTTGGATTTAAATCCTCCCTCCAGGAGTCAGCATGGAAGAACAGTATCAACCTCAGTCTGCAACCAATGGGAAGGAAAGAAACACAGAATCTACTGAGAAGACTCTGAAAGCACAGCTTACCCCAAGAAGTGCCGATGTCCTTTCCATTTCTTCTTTGTTCACCTGAATCTTGTGGTTTTCCATCACTATGGTTAAAAACCCAAGGTAAATCACACTTGCACTGCAGTAAAGAATCCTTTTCAGTAGTCTAAAGAGCAACTCCCATTTACGCAGCCCGGCCTTGGCTGGGAACTCCAACACAACTGGCCTTGTGAAGGGGTCGGCAGGGGGCCTGCACTGGCCAGCTCTGGCCTGGTGCCTTGTACTCCATATATGGAGACGTGCCAATGGCAGTGAGGCTCAGGCCTGGGTCAGAGGCACAGGTGAGAGCCCGGCTGGGTGCTAACAGGGAGAGTCTCAATGCTCCCATCAGGCTGGAGAGAAGCACAGGACTTGAGGATGGGTCAGGATAGAAAAGTGACAACAAGTCAAAGATCAGAGAGGTCTCCTCCTTTTCTTCCTCCTCCTCCTCCTGATTTTATGGAACAAGAGGAGCCCAAATGGCCAGATGTCAGCACCTTTGAGATACTTGTAGACGGGGCGGTAATACAGCCCAACCCTCTTGCTACAGAAGGAAAAGTAAACAGCTGCTGCCTTTTCAGAGCCCATGAGATAGGTGCCTATGGAAGCCAGAGAAGAGTCATTCCCAAATTATTCTCTAGAAAATTCTCTAGATTCTCTGGAAAGAATGACTATACTTCATCTTGTGGTAACTTACCTGCCAAAATCGGTATCAGAGGAAGTTCCAAAGTGCAGAATAGTTTCCATAAACCATGAACCTGTTTCATAGGAAGAAATATCAATGTTGCTCTTAAATTGTTGTCTATATTTGTTGAACAAGCTACTTGATTTTGTGGCCCTAGAACAAAGGAAACTCCTGCTAGAGTGCATCTCTTTCCCATCATCTACTCTCCTTTGTTCTTTCAAGTAAAACTCCTATTTCTGTTGCATATCCTATTTTTCATCAAAATCCAGTAGAGATATTCAGAAATGCTAACTAGACAAACTGCGTCCCAATCTCCTTTACATTTTCTTATTTTTTTAGGATAGGTTTAAGAACTTGGCAGGCTTTTAGTCTTCCTTTTTAATATAAAAATAAGCTTGCTGAATTCTATAAATTTACTTAGACTTCTATTGAACTTGAATTGTGACCACCAACTAAAGATCACTGGGATTTACACAAGGCCACATACTCTAAGATCATGAAATCGTTCCTCTTGTACTCTTATTTTCTTCCATGAGCTTTATCAGAGTTTTATCCTTACTTTGTCCTGCTGCTGTCTGAGAGCCTGCTGGGCCTCACTGTATAGCTCCTCCTGATTTCTCTGTCTGCCCTCCAGCCATTCTCTGCTGGCTTGTGCCCAAAGGCAGGCTGGCTCCCTTCAGGCCACATAATCTGGATTCCCTCTTCCGCCTGCATGAGTTCCATGTTTGGGTTCCAATAAAAGACTCAGGGAAGGAAGGGACAGAGACAGCTCCTCTTGGATCCCACTGGTGGACAAGCCCTTTACTGCCTGTCCCAGAAGGCATCTCTATGTTGTTGGTCTCTTCATCATGCTCTCGCCTCTGACATAGCTCCTTGCTTCAGCTCAGTTGACTCCTCTGATGGCTCTGGCTTCCCCATAAAACTCTGGTTGAGGAAAATTATTATTACTATTTTTAGTTGGTTGTGGGGCCTGAACTCTGGGCCTGGGCGCTGTCCCTCAGCTTTTCAGCTTAAGGCTAGCGCTCTACCACCTTGAGCCACAGCGCCACTTCTGGCTTTTTCTGCTTATGTGGTATTGAGGAATCGAAGCCAGGGCCTCAGGCATGCAAGGCAAGCGCTCTACCACTGAGCCACCTTCCTGGAAAATTATTTTTATACCACTACTAACTAAACTAAATGCTCAGCTTTTATATTATCTATCATTAGAAACATCCCTATTAAAGGGGGAGGTGTTTTATTTTTTCAGCACTTTGATTTAAACTCATGGCCTGTGCTTGTTTGACAGGCACCCTACTTCTGAGCCATGCTGCCAGCCTATTTTTACACTGGTTATTTTAGGATAGGGTCTTGCTTTTTGCCTGGTCCGATGCCTGGACCTTAATCCTCCTATTTCATGCTTCCCACTCCCAACTTCTCACAATGAATGGAGTCTTATGAGCTCTTTTGCCCAGGTTGGCCTTGAGTCATAGTCCTCCTGATCACAGGCTCCCAGGTAGCTAAGATTAAGGAAAGAGTCACTGTGCCTGGTTAAGAGGTTCAGGCCTTATTCCAGTCTTCTATTTCCTGAGTGAAGTGCAAGTGAATCAGGCCTAAACAAAGGTTTCACTTCCTTTACCTTAAGGATGCTGCCACTACACCCTGTGGGGTAGGTGTGAGTGAAAAGACAGCTCTTGTACAATCAGAACTTAAATGTCTTGCCTTCAATTTCGAACAAAGGTCCATCATGAGCTTGTAGAGTATCCTCAGGTCCACACGTACATTCTGACTCTTTAAAAGTGCAAAAGTATAACAATTTAGAAAGGCAGGACACCAGTGCTCATCACAGTAGGACATGAGAATATGAGAACTGCCATCAGCACCAGAGTGCTGCTAGCGAGAAGCTGAGGCTCTCACGGGCTGGTGTTATCTAAATGCTGTTTCACCACATGCTTCAAGTGGACATGGTTCCCTCCACAGAAGATACCTCCAGCATGCAAGTGCAGGCTAGCTAGACCCTGTCTCCCAGACCAGCATTTTCTTTATTCCTCTCCCAGAATGAGAAACAGATCACAAAGAGCATACATTAAAAAAAAAAACCTTCATAAAATATTCTGCTGTGTACTTGGTGCATTAGTGAATGTCCACATTAACATGCATTAGTAATAATCATGGGGAACAATGATTAAAAGGTGCAAAGCGAGAGCACAGACCTCTCAGATCCCACTGTCTCCACCACCCTGCCACCCCTCCCCAACACCCCCCCCCTGCACAATAGTGGCCACATCCACACCTACCTACCCAGTCTCTCCTTAGGAGAGAAGCTTACGAAGGTGCAAGGAGACCCACAAATGGGCTATTTCCAACAGACAGAGAGGGAGACAGAATGAGATCAGCTCCTCCACCCAGTCTGGTTCTCCCAACAGAGAGTTGCAGGCCATCCTGCTCAATACCCAAGGTTGAACAACCCTACTCCAGGCAGTTCAGAATGTTCACTACTGAAGGTCTCAGACGGGGATGGCCCAGTGGGCCAGGGGCTGGCTGTACACCTGGCCTGGCTCTCCTGTCAATGACCCATCAGAGGAGTACATATCTGCATGCTGAGACCACCATCAGGAGAAATCCCATATGGCTGATACAGGAGCCCTATTAACTCCAAAATGGCCACACACTCCTATTCTACTTTGAACAGTCGCAGGATGAGCCATCTCTTTGGCATCACTCAACACTCTAAGAGCCTCAAATCTTTCCAGTTCCCTCCTCCTTTGCAAGCTGCCCTATGTTCCCTGTAAAGTATTGCCATTCCCAGAAGTTCCTTCTACCAGAGGTTCCTTCCACTTTTCTAAGCAATTCAGCAAAAACTCTATGGGACACAGACCCTCCTCTCACACATGCATGCACAGGGGGAAGATCCTCAGGTTGGTGCCTCTGCATGCTTGCCTGCCATGTTTCCACCAGGTGACCTGACCCGAAGAACCTGACTTCAGACATATTGCTCCCTAGCCCCTCTCCTCCAAGGCCTTGCTTCTCTAGGCAAAAACTATGGGCATCCCCAGCAGGAGGGCTTGAGATGTTCTGCCACAAGGACTGAGGTGGCCATCCCAGGAGCTCAGGCATAATGGTCATGTTACCAGCATGAGGTGTTTGTAACAGGGCAGCTCTCAGCTCCCCGAACAGGTGACTGACACCAGAATCACACCGTGAATTAGATTTCTCAGAAGTATCTTGGGGGGGCTGGGAAGGTGGCTCAGTGGTAGAGCGCTTGCCTTGCATGCTCGAGGCCCTGGGTTCGATTCCTCAGCACCACATAAGCAAAAAAGAAAAAAGCCGGAAGTGGCGCTGTGGCTCAAGTGGTAGAGTGCTAGCCTTGAGCTGAAGAGCTGAGGGACAGCGCCCAGGCCCAGAGCTCAGGCCCCACTACCGGACCCCCCCCCCAAAAAAAAAGAAGTATCTCATGGGCTGGGAAGGTGGCTTAGTGGTAGAGTGCTTGCCTTGCATGCATGAGGCCCTGGGTTCAATTTCTCAGCACCACATAAGCAGAAAAAGCTGGAAATGGCGCTGTGGCAAAAGTGGTATATGGTGCTAGCCTTGAGTGGAGGAGCTGAAGGACAGCGCCTAGGCCCAGAGTTCAGGACCCATGACTGGTCAAAAAAACAAACAAACAAATAAAAAGAAGTATCTCATCCGTATTCACCATACGCCACAAGAAATGCTAAGTCCAAAAATGTTTGTGTAGAATATGGGCCAATGAATGTTGGAAATGCTCTTTTTGCTATTAAAATGTTTCTTTAGTAAGTAGGGAAAGTTTATTTAAAAAAAGAGTTGTAGCAAGGTAGACAAAAATCTCATTTTAAAATGACTCACCACACTACTTGTTGAAGAAACTGCGTTCGCTCCACTTCCTTTGACTATGGTAGACTTTTCAAGGTGTTTTGCTACCAGGTCCTGGAAAGAAGGTGCAGTATCACTGGGATCTATGAGCCATGCAGCTATCTTGGGATCTAGCCCTACAAAACCAGCAACTGAAAAGGAACATTTCATTTAATCTTAAAAAGAAAAAGAAACCCTTAAGTGGTGCTTTTTCTACTTTTACAAGGTTCTTAAAGATTAAAGTATGGTAAGGGGAAACAAAGGAGGAGGCAACAATGCTTGATAAGAAATGCACTCATTACCTTGCCCACGTAATTATAACCCCTCTGTACGATATTTTCACAATAAAAATATTTTTAAAAAGATTGAAGTAAATAATAATATTATATTGTCATCCCTTCAAATTACACAGCTAGGTACCCATTTGATTTTATCATTTCAGCAATTTGTGTGTGTGTGTGTGTGTGTGTGTGTGTATGCACATACACATGTGTGTGTGTATACATGCCAATCCTAGGACTTAAATTCAGGGCCTAAGAGCTGTCCCTGAGCTTTTTTGCTTAAGGCTAAAGTTTTGTTTTCAGCTTTTTGGTAGTTAACTGGAGATAGGAGTCTCTCAGATTTGTCTGCCCCGGTTGGCTTCAAACTGTGATCTTCAGAGCTCAGCTTCCAAGTAGCTACAATTATAGGTGTGAGCCCCCAGTGCCTGGCTCCTCAACAATTCTCACTCTAGAAAGGTGGCCTCAGCACACCCAGGCTCCATGCACATCACAAGCTGAGAAGGGACGGGCTCTGGGGCCAATTAGAATTTAGAGCTTTCAACAATACAGATAAGAGCCTGAAGTCAGAATCTCTAAAGACATGAGTCTAAGATTTATAATTACAAAGCAGTCAGTGTCATAACTTTTACATCTGATCATGCAAGTGTGAGATGACTCTCTTACGAGAGCAAGTTTGAAACTGTGGATGAGAGCCCATAGTCCAGGTGACTGCTCACGCCAGGTCAGCAAGGCATGACTTCACACAGCACTGCCTGGTAACACAGACTCACCCCAAAGGACCATTTCAATTGCCTTTCTTAAACTTATAGTGTAAGAGTCCTTACTGATAGATATTTTGAAAGTCCTTGGGGAAATCTGACAGCACTGGAAAACTCTGGAGGCTGGGCCCTGGAAATTCTCAAAAGTGAAAAGACTAAGTCTACCAATCAAATCTCCACAGTGGGAAGAAAATGTCAGTAGCTGAAAAAGAAATGTTAGGCCAGGTGTGGAGGTACACTCTTCTAATTCTGGTGCTCTGGAAACTGAGACAGGAGGCTGGTGCATCTGGAGACAGGCTGGACTACATGAGACACTCTCTCAAAAACAAACAAAAACAAAACAAAAAAACTGCTATGGTAGGCTGCTAGCCCTGAGCAAAAAAGCTCAGAGACAGTGCCCAGGACCAGTGTGTGTGAATATGCACACACACACACACATGTGCATGCATGTGCACACGCACAAAAATTGCTAGGTAGACTTAATGGCACACACCTATAATCTCAGATAAAGTCAAGAATATATTTTGAATATCACTATACTAAAATTTAGGAATGTAGGCAAAGACAACAATAAATGATATACAAGTAAGAGGTATTATAGAATGAGTGGGGAAATTCAAATACTAATTGGAATCTAGAAATATGAAAAGATTACTGCCAACTCTAAGGGGGTATGATGGAGCCTCCATAAATGTGGAATAGTTGTGCTTTTACTCATATACCTGAAATATTTACAGCTTAATTTTATGATGCTTAGGATTTGTTACAAAATATCAAGGAGGCTAGGGTTTGGGGTGTGGCAAGTCAAAGAAGAAAAGGATTGGTAGCTTCAAGTTGATAACTGTTAAAACAAGGTAATTTTATGTGTGCTAGAAAATTTCTACAATAACCAAGAACAGTGGCTCGAGCTTGTAATCATATCTACTTGGGAGGTAAAGATCTGGGATTACAGGTTAAGGCAAACTTAGGCATACAAGATGTTTAATTTTTATTTTTTGTTGGTCATGGGGCTTGAACTCTGGGCCTGGCCGTTGGCCCTCAGCTCTTCAGCTCAAGGCAAGCTGAAGCTCGAGCCACTTGAGCCACTTGAGCCACAGCGCCACTTCCAGTTTTCTGGTGGTTTAGTGGAGATAAAAGTTTCATGGCCTTTCCTGCCTGGGCTGGCTTTGAACCGTGATCCTCAGATCTCAGCCTCCTGAGTAGCTAGGATTACAGGTGTGAGCCATGGGTGCCCAGTGGCATACAAGATTTTTAGGACATAATCTCCATCAATGTTGGGGTGAGGGAGCATGCAGCTGTCATCTCAAGCTTTGGGGGGTTGGGGGGAGCACAATGGGTGGGTGTAGCAGCATACACCTGCAATCCCAGGGACAGCAAGAAGCACAGACAGGTAGATCATGTTTCAGGCTGGGTCAGGCATAAAGCAAAACCTTTTTTGAAAATAACCAATGTGAAACTGTACTATAGGTATGGCTCAAGGGGATAGCAAGTACAAGGGCTAAGTTCAAACCCTATTCCACCAAAAAAAAGAAAAAACACTACAATAAGAGCTTCTGTCCCAAAATCTTATGACTATTTCTAAGTCTGCACATAATTAAAAACATACAAAGCTGGGCACAAGCAGCTCACACCTCTAATCCTAGCTACTCAGAGGGTGAGATCTGAAGATTGAGGCTTGAAGCCAGCCTGGTCAGGTAAATCTGTAAGACATTTATTTCTAACCAGAAAAAAGTTAGTAGTGGAGCTATGGCTCAAATGGTAAATTGCTAGCCTTCAGAAAAAAGCTTAGGGATAGTATCCAGGCCCTGAGTTCAACCCCTGGAATTGGCACACAAAAAAATTTATACAGTGAACACATGTGGTTCCTAGATTCTAGTGTGAACATCTTCACTACATTTGCTTTATCACTTGTTAAATAAAAAAAGACTAGGTGGACATGGCAGTGGGGAATGTCTGTAACACTAGCACTAAGGAGGCCAAGGTATGAGGATTTTGAGTTATGGGCACCATGGCTATACAGAAACAAAAAATTCCAAAGCCAGGCACTGATGGCTCATGCCTTTAATCCTAGTTATTCAGGAGACTGAGATTTGATGGTTGTGGTTCAAAGCAAGCCTGGACTTTTGAGACTTATCTCTAATTAATCACAAAAAGGCCAGAAGTGGCACAGTGGCTCAAGTTGCAGAGTACTAGCCTTGAGCAAAAGGAGCCCAGAGACAGCACCCAGGATCAGAGTTCAAGCTCTAGAACGGGCAAAAAATAAAATGTCTATAGGTACTTCATATCTTACCACAATCTGAGTTCAAGTCATGTAAGTGTGAGGAATATAAGAAGAAGTCAAATAAAGGTAAAAACTGAAAACCTTCATTATACATAGCATCCCATACTGTCAATTAATCTGGTGAATGTAAAGTACTCTGAAAATCTTTGATTTATCAAGTTAATTTCCAATACAACAGCAGGCTTATAGCATAGAAAAACTCTCTTAATGCAAGCGATATGGAAAGGACTTTGTTCTAGTTCATTTTAAATACATGCAAGGACTCATACTGTAGAAAATCTCATGGTGATGAAGCTCTCGCTTCTTCTACATCCCTTAGTAGATGGAGAGAACTCACACTAGAAACAGTCCTATGCAGGAAAACAGTGGCCTGAAGCCTTTGGAGATCACAGCTGCTTTTGAAGCCATGAAAGAACACATGGTGGAGGAAAATCTCAGGAATGTAAACAATGTGCTAAAGTCTAGATATTAAGAATACTTTCAAGTACATGAAAAAGCTCATGAATGAAAAAAGCCTATGCATGTAAACAAGAGGGCAAAGTCTTGAGAATTCAAGTACTCTTCTCAGACATGAAGGAACTAATATGGGGGGATAAATCCTGCAGTGATTAAAAAAAGTCTGGTAAAGCCTTCAGGTATGAATTCCTTCAGCTGGGCAATGTGGTTCACATCTGCAATCCTAAATACTCAAAAGGCCAATGTCTGGAAGACAGGTTTGAAGCTAACTGGACAGAAAAGTCTATAAATTCTGTCTTCAAAATAATCAGCCAAAAGCCTGGCTGGACTCGTGGTTCAAGTGGTTGAGCACCTCCAGCTGAACAAGCAGAAGCCAAACAAGTATAAAGCTCTGAGCTCAAACCTAGGGATCAAAAAAAAGGAAAGAAAGGAAAAGAATCCCTTTGAGTCCATGAAAGAACAACTAGAGAAAAATCATGATTATCAACAATGTGGTAAAGCCTCCAAAGTCATATTTCCTATACAGTATGAGTTCTCTCATCCTGGAAAGACATCATAGCAATATAAGCAATGTTATAAGCAACATAAGATATTCAGATGTTCAATTTCTCTTCATATTTATAGACAAATTCACTGGAGGAAAATGCTATGAATAAAAAAATATGGTGAAGCCTTACGTTTTTTTCAGTTCTTTTAAGAGCATTGAGGGACCCACACTGGAGAAAAGCCCCTGAATATAAGGAATGGATTGTTTTTCATGCAGAAACCCATACCTATTGCCTACACACATCTGGGCTATATGCTACACAACATTACTTCGTGCTCCAAACCTCTGGCCAGTGCTGCTGTTTTCCTTTATTATTTTTTTGAAACATGGTCTACTTATGTAGCCCAGGTGGTCCCTGGACTCACGATCCTTCTATCTCAGCCTCATGGGTGAGTATCACACACATACACTACCATGCTTGGGCCGAATGTGCTGTTCTCGACATTGGGTATGACTCATTTTTAAGACCAGCAAATTAAATGATGTCTGACAATTATTTCTAAAAATGAAGGGATTACTACAAAATAAAACAGAAAAACAAAAATGTGTTGACAGTGTTGTGATGTTTATGTTCACTCTGGTCTATAGTTCTTAGAAACCATGTGTTATTTATAAACCGTTTGTAGTAAGAGTCCCTTTCTGACTATACCCTTGTTGTTTTAATTACCAAAGGAATATAAATAGGTAATATTTCAAGTATAGCCTGGACATATGGAGGGCAGAGCTTGTTCCTGCTTAGGGCAGGTAAGGTATTTATCTGTGTTGAATGGCCAGCAGCCCTGGAGTAAGTGACAAGATGGCACATATCATTTCCCCACCCCAGGAGGAGTTAAAGAGCTAAACTGTAAAGTCAATAATTGCTGCAACTTACCATGCTTCCAACTGCCCTCACCACAGAGCTGCAGCACTGTCTTCAAAAAGTCCTTAGCATTAAAACAAACAACAGGGCATTTACATTTCAGGGTCTGAAACAGCACGTTCCTAGAAAACAAAGAAATTCACTAATTTAGAATTTAATTCAGAACTTTAAACTTAGAAAAATATTACCATTACTCTACTGATGGTTATTATTTAGATTAACTAAAGAATCCTATGAGGTAGGTAACTTACCTTTTTTCTTTCTTCTTCCTCCCTCCTCCCTCCTTTTTTCCTTCCTTTTGCCAGTATAGGAGTTTCAACTCAAGCCTGTGTGCTTGATCAGCTGGTAATATACCACTTGAAGCACATCTCTAACCTTGCTTTTTGCTGGTAAATTTGGAGATAGCCTTATGGACTCTTTGAACCTTGATCCTTTAGATTTTAGCTTCCTAATTAGGTAAGATTGTAGTTGTGAACCACAGGCCTACGCTGGCATTATTTCTTCTCTACTTTTTTTTTCTTTTGTCGGTTATGGGGCTTGAGCTCTGGGCCTGGGCAATGTCCCTGAGCAATTCAGCTCAAGGCGAGTGCTCTACCACTTGAGCCACAGTGCCACTTCTGGTTTTCTGGTGGTTAATTGGTGATAAGAGTCTCACAGAGCTGGGCGCCGGTGGCTCACACCAGTAATCCTAGCTACCCAGGAGGCTGAGATCTAAGGATCACAGTTCAAAGCCAGCCTGGGCAGGAAAGTCTGTGAGACTCTTATCTCCAATAAGAAAACCAGAAGTGGCACTGTGGCTCAAGTGGTAGAGCGCTGGCCTTGAACTGAAGAGCACAGGGACAGTGCCCAAACCCAGAGTTCAAGCCCCACGACTGACAAAAAAAAAAAAAAGAGTCTCACAGACTTTCCTGTCCAGGCTGGCTTTGAACAGTGATCCTCAGATCTCAGCCTCTTGAGTAGCTAGAATTACAAGTATGAGCCATCAGCTCCTGGCTTCTCTACATTTTATACTTGATGAAACTGAAACACAGAGGCTACATACCATACTCCATAGCTTATTCCTGAGCAAAACCCCAAAACCTGCAGAGAAAGGCCTGAGTTCCTGCACAGAAGATACACACTTAAACCTAGGCCCTAAAAGAGAGTCTCCAATATGTTCTCCCTAGAACACCTTCCAAACATTCCAGCCTCCTCAGTCTCATTGAGACTCAGACTTCTGGCTGCTATACTTGCTCCTTCTTGACCACACTTCTCCCAAAAGTTTTGTAACCTGCTCTAGTGCTGCTCTGAGAAAGGAACAGCTCCTCTCAGGTCCCCCTGTACTCCTGTCCACAAACTAAGTGGCTACATTAGAACTATACACTGTAATGTTTTCCCACTCCTCACAGGGTTCATGAATGTGGGATAATAGTTCACCTTCACCAGACACTTATCACGTGGCAGATTCCCCACTAGCACTGCATTAAATCAGTGCAGCACCCCTGATCCTGTCTATTAGGCAAGTACTTTTGCACTGTACGGGGGAGGGGACCTAGACTAGGAAACTTACATCTAGTAACTGGCAAGGCTGGAGTCTGAAACCATATTTTCTCTATCAGAGTAACTCTAAGCCACCACATCATAAAACTCTTCTATGGTAAATGTTTATTAATACATTAATAAGGCTCTCTAGGGTGAGGGAAGGAAGAAACTGCACAAAGAGGTAGCACACAAAATGAACCTACAGTCGGACCTTGCTTGCTTACTCTACAGACAGTATCAGGCATTTTGACTTCTATATGAACTGACCTTGATTTCCTTAACAAGGCCAGGCTGGTAGGCAGAACAAAGTACAAATAGCGAGACCTCAGGTTTTAGCCTAGATAGATTGGCCAGGGGCACATAGTAGGAGAGATGAGGAGGGAACTCCCTCATAATACTGTTCCTGCTGAGATACGGGGTCTTGGGTGAGGTGATCTAATCAGCTGTGTTGTCTCTGTTAGGAGACAGGCAGACTGGCTGGAATTTTTCTTGGACAGACCAAGAGCAAAAGAGGATCTTGCAAAGTAAAAAGGCTGAAATAGAATGTATTTTATAAGTCAATTATATGAGTCTGTCATGTCATATTTGAAAAAAGGTGGCTATAATTAAAGAAGCTAAGGGCTGGTCTGGGAAGGTGGCTCAGTGGTAGAGTGCTTGCCTTGCATGTATGAGGCCTTAGGTTCCATTCCTCAGTACCACATAAATAGAAAAAGCTGGAAGTGGCTCTGTGGCTCAAGTGGTAGAGCACTAGCCTTGAGCAAAAGAAGCTCAGGGACAGTGCCCAGGCCCTGAGTTCAAGCCCCAGGACTGGCAAAAAAAAAAGAATCTAAGGGCCAGAGTCTAGCTTGGTAGTAGAATTTGTGATTAGCATGCACAAGGCTCCAGGTTCAATTCTCAGCACTGCAAAAATAAATACATTAAAATTAAAAAGCTAGCCAGGAGCCAGTGGCCCACGCCTGTAATCTAGCTACTCAGGAGGCTGAGATCTAAGGATCACAGTTCAAAGCCACCCAGGGCAGGAAAGTCCGTGAAACTCTTATCTCCAATAAACTACTAGAAAACTGGAAGTGGCACTGTGGCTCAAGTGGTAGAGCGTTCGCCTTGAGCTGAAGAGCACAGGGATAGCGTCCAAGCCCAGAGTTCAAGCCCCACGACTGACCAAAAAAAAAAAATTAAAAAGCTAGATTTGGGCTTAAAAGACATTTGAAGGGCTAGGAAGGTGGCTCAATGGTAGAGTGCTTGCCTTGCATGCATGAAGCACTGGGTTCCATTCCTCAGCACCACATAAGCAGAAAAAGCTGGAAGTGACATTGTGGCTCAAGTGGTAGAGCGCTAGCCTTCAGCTGAGGAGTTGAGGGAGTGTCCAGGCCCAGAGTTCAGGCTCCACGACTGACCAAAAAAAAAAAGATTTGAAAGCTGGGCACCAGTGGCTCACACCTGTAACCTTTGCTACACAGGAGGCTGAGATCTGAGGATCACAGTTTGGTGACAGCCAGGGTAAGGAAATCTGTGAGATCCTTATTTCTAGTTAACTACCAAAAATTTGTAAACAAAACTGTGGCTCAAGTGGTAGAGCTCTAACCTTGAGCAAAAATGCTCAGGGACAGTGTCCAGTCCCTGAGTTCAAGCCCCTAGACCAACACACACACACACACACACACACACACACACACACACACACACGACATTTGAGTTGAAATTGAAGACTGATCTATGACTTTATTTCTTTGAGCCTGTTTTCTCATGTATAAAATGGAACCAATAAGATCTAACACATAAAGATGAGTGTTTGGATATGTGAAAAGATACTGCATTTATGTGTATATTAATTAAACTTATGTAAATCCATTTAGAATCCCAAAGAAAGTATCATAGAGTTGAGAATAATGCATCCAATTTTATGGTACATGAGGTAATATTATAATTAGATAATAATATAATTATCCTGGAACTTACTAATGCTCATTCATTCAATAATAACACAGAATAAATATTACGTACCTACTTTGCAGCATTGTTCTCGGGGATACAAATGGAATAAAACAATTCCTGCCTTCAGAGAGCTAAGGCGTGTACACTGAGTGGTCCCTCAATACAATGACACACAGACTGAAGATGGGGAAATGTGATGTGGGATTATGTGTGGTGCTGGCATGGGTACCATCTTATCTAGGTGGTTCAGGAAGGCCTTGCCAACAAGATCACCTATGACTGAAGACATGAAAGGCACAGTAAGCAAAGTCTGGATGATGAGGGAAAGCAAAGCTTTTTACAGGAAATGTTAACTAATGTGGAAGAAATTACAAAAGAAAAGAAGTTGGATCAAAGTAAGCCTTTAGAACCAAATTCCATATACTACATAGAAGAAAAGAAACCAAACTAAAGAACCCCACAATGAAGCTGACAGGTAAATGCAGGACACAGGATCTTCTACAAGATGATTTAGATTAGAAGAGATGTGATCACCAAATGTTACATGTGAGCCTTTGTTGGGGTTTCTGTTCCCAGTAAATCTACTGCAGAAGAACATTTTTAGGTAACTTTTGAGAAACTTGGGCTAAAGCAGGCATGTAAGCAGGAGATGAGGAAACAAGTAAATCCCATACCTGGCAAACAGACTATGTGCCTCTTGTTCTTGGCTAGGGATGGAAGGATGTTCTGTGTGTATGTAGATGTACCGTTCAGTGGACACAATGCCCTCCTCCAAACTACCACCACAGACTCCTGGGGAATCCAGAGGACCTCTGGTGTTTTCTGGATGACTCTTCAGTAACATCACAATTCCTTTAACGGAGGAAGCTGGAGAAACCTGTAAAAACACAGCACAACTAAGGGTCAAAATTAAACACATACATCTATTACCCAAGATATATCATTTATTTTATTATTTTTTTTTGGGTCCAGTCGTGGGGCCTGAACTCTGGGCTTGAGTGCTGTCCCTCAGCTCTTCAGCTCAAGGCTAGCGCTCTACCACTTGAGCCACAGCGCCACTTCCGGCTTTTTTCTTTTTGCTTATGTGGTGCTGAGGAATCGAACCCAGGGTCTCAGGCATGCAAGGCAAGCACTCTACCACTGAGCCACCTTCCCAGCCCAAGATATATAATTTTATAATGAGAGAAAGTTAGAAGACAATAGAATAATATCTTTACTGAAAGAAAAAAGATCAACTGATTTTTTTTTACTTTTTTATTAATTCTTTTACTGTACAGAGGGGTTACAGTTACATGAGCAAGGTAATGAGCACATTTCCAATCAGGCATTGTTGCCTCCTCCTTTGTTTTCCCCCTACCATCCCTTCCTTCCCACCTCCACAACTATTCCCCCCACCCCTAGAAGTTGTAAAATTTGTTTTCAACATAGTGTCTTGTATATCTCATTGTTACAATGGGTCAAACTATATCCCAATTTAAGCATTTTGTTTATTCCCCTTCCCCTCTCCAAATTAGAGAAGTGTATGTACAAGATGCAGGGCACTGGAATCAAATACAGTGAAAACAGGGGTTATACTGTGTCTTGGTGCCTGATCACTGTCCTTGAGCTTTTGTGCTCAAGACTAGTGCTCTACTATTTGAGTCAAAGTTCCACTTCCAGGTTTTTTGGTGATTAATTAGAGATAAGAGTTTCATGGACTTTCATGCCCAGACTAACTTCAAACTATGTTCCTCAGACCTCAGCCTCCTGTGTAGGTAGTATTACAGGTGTAAGCTATCAGCATCTGGCTTCAACTGTTACTATTCTTATAGATGTTTAAATTTTGAATCTTCTTGGTCATTGCTGAACTTTTATAGCTTGCTTGGTGTCCCCTCTTGAGGTAGAGTTCTTTTTTTTTTTGGGTCCGCTCGTGGGGCCTGAACTCTGGGCCTGGGCGCCGTCCCTCAGCTCTTCAGCTCAAGGCTAGTGCTCTACCACTTGAGCCACAGCTCCACTTCTGGCTTTTTTCTTTTTGCTTATGTGGTGCTGAGGAATCGAACCCAGGGCCTCAGGCATGCAAGGCAAGCGCTCTACCACTGAGCCACCTTCCCAGCCCCTTGAGGTGGAGTTCTGTGCTAATGTTCTGTACCTCTTTTTGACCACAGGGAGCTAGGTTTATTCCCTGTCACTATTTTGACATCTTGCCCCAGTCTCCCTAATGGTATTTTTTAACCCAGAAAAATATCTTTTAAAAATGAAAAGTCTAAGCCGGGCGCTGGTGGCTCACGCCTGTAATCCTAGCTACTCAGGAGGCTGAGATCTGAGGATCGTGGTTCAAAGCCAGCCCAGGCAGGAGAGACCGTGAGACTCCTATCTCCAATAAACCACCAGAAAAACGGAAGTGGCGCTGTAGCTCAAGTGGTAGAGCGCTCGCCTTGAGCTGAAGAGCTGAGGGACAGTGCCCAGGCCCAGAGCTCAAGCCCCACGACCGACCAAAAAAAAAAAAAAAAAAAAAGAAAAGTCTTCAATTTAGGAGTGGGCAAAAAATATTGAATTTCACCAAAGATGATATGTGAACAGTCAATAAGCAATCAAAATATGTTCAAGGTCATTTTTTTTTTTTTGGTTGTGAGGCTTGAACTCTGAGCCTGAGCACTCTTCAGCTCAAGGCTAGCACTCTACCACTTGAGCCACAGTGCAACTTCCAGTTTTGTGGTGATTTATTGAGATAAGAATCTCACAGAAGCCGGGCACTGGTGGCTCATGCCTGTCATCCTAGCTACTCAGGAGGCTGAGATCTGAGGATTGAAGTTCAAAGCCAGCCCAGGCAGGAAAGTCTGTGATATTATTATCTCCAATAAACTACCAGAAAACCAGAAGTGGCGCTGTAGCTCAAGTGGTAGAGCACTAGCCTTGAGCTGAAGAGCTGAGGGACAGCGCTCAGGCCCAGAGTTCAAGCCCCACGACTGATAAAAAAAAAATTTTCACGGAGTTTCCTGCTCCAGCTGGCTTTGAACTGTGAGCCTCAGATCTCAACCTCCTGAGTAGGTAGGATTACGGGCATGAGCCACCACATCAGGCTCAAGGTCATTGTTATTAAGCAAATCCAATTTATTTTTATTTATTTTAAATTTTTTTGTTATTATAAAGACGATTACAGGGGTTACAGTTAATTAAGTCAGGTAAAGAGTATATGTCTTTTTGGACAATATCATCAGGTAAAGAGTATATGTCTTTTTGGACAATATCATCCCTACCCTTGTTCTCTCCCAGTTTTTGCCTCCCATCTCCACCAGCAAATAAAATTTAAAAGCACCATGAAATACCATTTCACACTCATTAGAATGGCTAAAGTAAAAAAGATGGGGAATATTTGCAAAGAGGTGAAGACTGTGAAACCTTTACACTTTACTAGTGGAATATATTCCACGGCAGCTTGCTAGCCTCCTAAATCACTTACCACTGGTGAGGAAGAGGAACTTAAAAGTCTTATTTCTAGCTCCCCTGTCAAAATCAGACACTAAGAAAAGGACCTTCCTTTCATTGCTGTTTTGAGATAGGGTCTCACTATGTTGTGTAGGCTAGTTTCAAACTTCTGGGCTCAAGCATTCCTCTGTCTGCCACGAACTGGACTACAGCGGTGCCATCATGCCCAGGAAAGAGGGATTTCTCTTATGGAGCAAAAGTAACAAACTCTATCAATGTTTACTAACCTGGGTAGCTGTTATCTGGGTGTAACCATCCTTATATATCAGAGTTACCACCAGGGTTGCTGCCTGCTTGAGCATTTCCATCAGCTGGCTTTTTGCCAAATCATCCAAATACCTAACATCACAAAACTGCCTTTGAAATGTTGTTGAGTGGCTAGAGTTCCCAACCTTATCATCACGTTCTTCCAATGCCATGTGTTTACTTGTTTTCTCTAATGAATTACTACATGCATTATATTTTCTTTTGGTATTCATGCTTTCCTTCTTTCCATTATTTACATTTTTCTTTAGGAAATGCTGTCTTGTATGTTCCATTTTCTGTATAACTGAAATTTCTTGATCATACTGTGGAATTACATAGCGGGGAAGAATCAATGAGTTTGTGTTTTTCTGCATTTGCTCAGCAGACAGGTGACCCGTGAGCTCAGTAATGGAGGACTGAGGAAAGGGCTTGGTGGATCCTCTTGATGTCTGGCTTGTTAAAGACTCAGAAGTCTGTGGACAAATGGAAAATATTTTGTTAGAATGTGTTCACATTTCATAGGATATACCTATGTTCTGTTTCATTAAAACATGGGACAGCATAGGATAGCTCTATTAATCAAACTAATTTCTGTTAAAATTGTCCAAGATAATGTGAAGAAATAAGCCTCACATTTCCTATGACCACTCTTTCTTGCCCTCCCTCCCTTTCTCCCCTCCCTCAGGATAGAACCCAGGACTTTGTACATGTTAAGCAAATGCTCTACCACTAACCCACATAGCCAATCATGTAACCATATTTTCTTTCTTTTTTCTTAGCATACATTGGTTTAGCTGGGTGCCCGTGGCTCAAAGTCTGTAATCCTACTTAGAAAGCGAGCCCAGACAGGAAAGTCTGTGAAACTCTCATCTTCAACAAATCACAAAAAAAAAATCTTGAAGTAGAATGGTGTCTCAAGTGCTAGCCTTAAACACAAAATCTCAAAGACAGCACCCAGGCCCTGAGTTTAAGACCCAGAACCCACACTACATATGCACATAATTGTAGAAGGGGAATTCCACAGACATTTCCACATAGTCTGCAATGTGTCATAATCAACCTCATCCCCTCAGTACTCTTCCTAAAACAACTTCAATAGGTTTCATGGTTCTATTTTCATATGAAAATAGTTTTCATAGTTTTATCTTCATGCAAATAAACTATTGTCAGCCCTAGTAATCCTCATGCACCCCCCAGTACCTATCCACATCCAAGCCAGTTTTTTTTTTCTGGTCATTCATTTTTGTTTTAGTTATAAAGTGACATCACAATATGTTAATTGACCTACTAACTAAAGAAGAAAGTACAGATCAATAGTGATCTGGTAATGAGTAACATAGTAGTCCAGCATCCCTGTCCATTTCATTATAAGATCCATGGACAGTAATAACTTGTCTTTAACATTTATTTTCAATTTTATCATTTGAAGACCTTCATTTAAACAATTAATTTGAAATAATTTGGAAAAAAAAGCTTTAACAGTTGGCTATATGAAACGGAAAATTTTACATTTATACTTACTTTTATTATAGAGAATTACTTGTTTTTCAAGAACAGACTTTCAAGCATAAAATTTATAGATTAAGAATTCTGTGGAGGAGTATACAAGAAAAAGACTCAGGAAAAATGGGAACTCTAAGATTTCAGATGTTGCTCATGTATTTTTTTAGGGTATGATTATGGATATCAAGTCACCAGAGTGTAGTTTTAATCACAGTGGATATATTTGAAATTTAGCATGACAGTTTTAAATATTAACAATATGTCACAAATCATATCCTTTACAAGTTTCTAAACTTGTGGTAAGTATTTTAATTTCAGCTTAAAATATGTCAGGAAGTCCATGGATTTTCAAAATTCAAGTCCTCATCCTATCAGCCCATCCTGTCCACACTAGAGACAGCTCTACCACTTCCCTATTTTGCTACAGGAAGTTTATGTTGAAATGATGATAAGCTGGGGCCTGGACACAGGTTTGCTCAGAGTCCTTTCTCCTCACCACTAGGCACCTCCACCCATGTTCCTTACACAAGCTCTTCAGCAAAATGACCACTTCTCTCTCTGATACTGTTTCCAGGTCTTTCTGACTACTTATTTTCACTATTTCAAAATTCTAAGCTTTCCATGATCTCCCCAAATATATCTCCATTCTTCCTTGATTCTCTATAAATGTGGCATTATCAAACTAGCCAACTCCTAATCATCCACTAGATCTCAGTGCAGATGCAATTTTCATACTTCAGAAAGACTACCCAAACTCCTGTCTCTCCAACTCAAAAAATCAAATTAAAACAGTATAAAGTTTAAGCTATATGGCTCTCCTCTACTTCCCAGAGCACTCTGAATTCAGGCCTGTTTTGGCACTTCTATTATGGTACAGATCTGTGTGATATGTCTCTGTCTTCCCGTTCCCTCATCCAAATCAAATTCTATTGCTTCTGAAGAAGAGAAACTCTGTGTGTGTGTGTGTGTGTGTGTGTGTGTGTTGGTACGTGAGCTTGTGCTCAGGGCTTTGAGCTTTTGTTCCTTATCACTCATAGATGATGCTCTACCACTTAAGCCATACCTGCAGTCTAACATTTTGCTGTTTAACCAAAGACCAGTCTCCTGGACTTTCCTGCCCCTGCTGGTTTCAAACCACAGTCCTTAGATCTTAACCTCTGGAGTAGCTAGGATTACAGGCCTGAGCCACTGGTGCCTACATTTTTTAAACCATTATATCTACAGTGCCCAACGTATAACAGGACATTTAATAAGTATTTGTTAAGCAAATAAGGTTTAGAATTACTCTATTTGCAATGATTTACCTTTCTTTCTAGTGTCTGATTCATCCTATTTTCAAGTATTGCTGAATACTCAACACTGGGTTTGCTTATCATATTTGCAGCTTTAAAAACAACAAAAATATAAGGTATTAAAATCATTGAAATATAAATCATTCAATTAACTAAATACTGAAAATAGCCTCTATAATCATGCTATTTGCTCACCATTAACGTTTTTAAAAGTTGTAATAAATTTCACAACCAAAATGCATAGGACCTTTACTGTAAGTTGATATATAAAGCAATATTCAAATTAACCGGAGACAGATCTATTTAATTATGAAATGCTTGTTTAAGATGATGACTTGGCATTTGCATCTGAACTTTTGATTCTGAAAACCCAAATTCGACACTTTATAGAACCTGATAAGTGTTAACGGTTTATTTAGATTTTGTTTTATTTTAATAAGCCTTGGTTGCAGTGAGATGGAACCAGAATTTGATCCCAAGCAGTCTGACTTAGAAGTCTACGTCTCAACCACTGTGATATTTCCTCTGAATATGTGATATTTCCTCTCCACCAGAAGAAGCACATGGGGAAAAAGAATGTCCTCTACAACAGAAAAGTTACTAAAGATTAACCTAAAAATCAAGGCATAAGTCACTCAATATGAAAACTCAAAAATGTTTTTCATGAATGTGCTGATCCTGGGGCTTGAACTGTGGGTTTGGGTGCTGTCCCTGGGCTTTTGTGCTCAAGGCTAGTGTTCTACCACTGTGAACCACAGCACCATTTCCAGCTTTTTGGCAGTTAATTGGAGATAAAAAATTATCACAGACTTTCCTGCCAGGGCTGGCTTTGAACCATGATCCTCATATCTTGGCCTTCTGAGTAGCTAGCATTACAGGCATGAGTCACCAGTGCCCAGTGAAAACTTACTAATTTTATGAAATAGCTTAGAACAAGACCTCTACAAAGAGCAAGACATAGCATTAGAACATATATTAAAATATTAAATTCTTCCAAACACAAATATATTCAGCTCTAATTAAGAGACCATACAGGGATATTTTAATAAAATAATTTCAAAGTGCACATGAAAACAAAATATCTAAAAATATAAAATAAAAAAGAATTGTCTTGGTAAAATTTTTTAGAACACATTTTAAAGTCACTGTAATCAAATCAACATAATATTTGAATATGGATAGACAAAAAGACTTCTTGAACAGAGCAGGTAACAGGAACTAATCCTAGATCTTATGAGAACTTAATATATTAAAAGATAGCATTTTACTTCAGTAGAAAATAACAAATTAGCCGGGCCCTGGTGGCTCATGCCTATAATCCTAGTTACTTAGGAGGCTGAGATCTGAGGATCGCAGTTCAAAGCCAGCCCGGGCAGGAAAGTCTGTGAAACTCTTATCTCCAGTAAACCACCAGAAAACCAGAAGTGGAGCTGTAGCTCAAGTGGTAGAGCACTAGCCTTGAGCTGAAGAGCTGAGGGACAGTGCTCAGGCCCACGGTTCAAGCCCCACAACCAACAAAAAAAAAAAAAAGAAAGAAAGAAAATAACAATTTAATAACTATATCTAAAATAAAAGTAATGTACTATTTGGAACAAAAATTGCAAAGCTCTGCTGGGTGCCAGTGGCTCACACCTATAATCCTAGATACTCAGGAGGCTGAGATATGAGGATCACTGTTCAAAACCAGCCCTGGCAAGAACGTCCATGAGACTTTTTTTTTTTTGGTCGGTTGTGGGGCTTGAACTCTGGGTTTGGGTGTCTCCATGAGTCTCTTATCTCCAATAAACCACTAGAAAACCAGAAGTGGCTCTGTGGCTCAAGTGGTAGAGCGCTCGCCTTGAGCTGAAGAGCTGAGGGACAGCACCCAGGCCCAGAGTTCAAACTCCATGACCAACCAAAAAAAATGACAAAGCTCTAATTACTTAGATTACACAAGTTCTTATATGTTGAGAAGACAATTTTTTGTGTGCCAGTACTGGGGCTTGAACGTTGGGCCTTGGTGCTTTCCTATAGCCTTTTCGTTCAAAACTAATGCTCTACTACTTTAGCCACAGCTCCACTTCCACTTTTTACTGATTTAATTAGAGATAAAAATCTCTTAGATTTGTCTGCCCAGGGGCTGGAAGGTGGCTCAGTGGTAAAGTGCTTGCCTCACATGCATGAGTCCCTGGATTCAATTCCTCAGCATCAACATAAACAGAAAAGGACAGAAGTAGCGCTGTGGCTCAAGTGGTAGAGCGCTTGCCTTGAGCTGAAGAGCTGAAGGACTGTGCCCAGGCCCAGAGTTCAAGTCCCATGACTGGGGAAAAAAAAAAAAAAAAAAAAGATTTGTTGGCCCAGGCTGGCTTTGAACCTCAACCCTCAGATCATAGCTCTGAGTATCTAGGATTACAGTCATGCATCACTGGCACCAGACAAGACAATCTGATAGAAAAATAATCAAAGGATAGGAAGACAGAATATACAAAACAACAAACCTCAAAAGCAAATATACTTAAATTTACTAGTAGAGAAATGTAAATTAGAGGCTCTTTAAAACTTTCTGGTCACTGATGGACAGCAGTCCCATATTGCCTATTGACATCATAGCTGTCTTAGTTTATATAAACACAATGTCACACAATGACAAAAAAGATATATTTCAGAATATGTCGTATCACTAGCTGATACTTGGCTGCAAACATAATTTGTTGATGAAAGAAACGGGAAGCCTCATGCACTGCTTTTTAGAAAACAATGATCTATACTTATTACAATTAAAAATGCACACACCAAGAAGGTGGTGGCTCATAGGTATAATCGTAACTACTCAGGAGGGCTGAGATCTGAGGACCAAAGTTCAAAGTCAGCCTGGGCAGGAAAGTCTGTGAGACTCTTAGCTCCAATAGATTAGCAAAAAAACTGAAAGTGGAGCTATGGCTCAAGTGGTAGAGCACAAGCCTTGAGCAAAAAGAAACTTAAAGGCCCTGAGTCAAGACCCAGGACCAGCAAAACATAAAAACAAAAAATGCACAGATCACTCTTGGGAACTGGGAGGAGGAGGAGTGGTCCAAAGGGAGCACAAGATGTGACTCTGGGAACGCTAGTAATGTTGTTTCTCCTAAGTTGGGTTCAAGTCTGGCAAACTGGATGTATAGAGTAGGTAAGGCTATATATATGAGCTTATTGTGAGAGAAAACTTCAGTGAAACAGGGATAAACATGCATCAATCATTTATCCAAACAATCTCACTCTTAGCTATCTGTTCCACAGAAATATATGCAACAGGAAAGAGATTCAAACAAATATTTATGGTTATTGCTCATTATGGTGAAGGAATCAAAGCAGATACCAATCAAGAAGGAAAAGGATGAATAAATTTACATAACATCAAAATGTTATTTAATCAACATATTATTAGTGACTTACAGTTGTATCAGTGGACTGCAGACAATGACCACATTTTAAAAAACAGTGATCAAATTCTCCACTTGTGTATATGAAGATACTACACATGTGCTCTGTGGATTGGGTTCCCACTCTGTATGGTTTGCACCTGGGAAGGCAATTTGGGAACAGAGGAAGCTAGAGTAAATCTACGAAGAAGCTAGTTAAGACACAGTCCCTCAGGCCCAGTCAGGGCCCAGCTAGCCCTGTAGAGGTGTTCTGATGGGGGAACTGGGCCTTTATAAGCCAGCACCAACCATCATTGGATAGGTCACTCCTAGGGAATAGATGTTCCTGGGAAAAGAAGCTCTACATCTTGGTTGGGGATGTAGCTCAACAGAACAGTGTTTGCCTACCATGTGCAAGGTACTAGGTTCTATCCCTAGCACTGAAAAAAAAAGTGTTAAGCAATGCAATCAAGATGAAAATCTCTTGAGAGAGATAGTTGTAGTAAAGTCAGGCACCAGTGGCTCACACCTGTACTTCTAGCTAGATCTGAGGCTCATGGTTTGAAGCAAGGCTGGGAAAGAAAAGACATGAGACTTATCCTCAATTAACCACCAAAAAGCAGGAAGTAAAGCTGTGGCTCAAGTGGTAGAATGCTAGCCTTGAGCACAAAAGCTCAGGGATAGTGCCCAGGTCCTGAGTTCAAGCCCCAGGACCATCACAAAAAATAAAAATGTAAAAAGGCAGGTCTCCAAAACTGGAGCAGCCACCAAGAGGGACTGTGACAGTAGCGGGGCACTGGGTCACAGGGGACCTGGCCATCTGCAGTGCCCAGGAACATACCATGCTACTCATGTGCTTCAGACATGTTCAGAAGTACCTGCAGGATCTGGTGAGCCTCTTTTTTATAGAAAAGTTAAAGGAATAAACCACATGTGGTCACTGCAGCTGATCTCAGACAGCAAATGACACCCAATATCTGTCTCCCTCCTCTCTTGCCACTCTGAAGTCCCCACCACGGCTGAGCACTCTGATGGTCTAGGTAGCTTACTGATCAAGTGTCTCAAATACTCATCACTAGTCAAAGGTTGGGTGTTTACCAGAGAAATAGCTAAGGTGGCCCTGGCAAGTAGGAACACCATGTTATTGGCTCATGCATAGCTTTTCCCCAGCCCCATGGTTACTCCATTAAGGATGGCCATGTGTTAACACTGGGACAGCGTAGGACAAGGACTGGCAGTGTTAACTGGCCACGTCATTCTGCTAACGTGCTTGCTGCCTGTGTTTGTCTCTCGTCTGTGGTAGATACTCTCAGTGGGGAGATGCCTCACACTCATTCCATAGACCTAACCATTTGCCTGGCCTCAAGAACTCCTCGTGCTAGATCTCTCAAGCTTTCTTATTCCAGATCCCTGGTCAGCTAGGTGACCCACTCACACTGCTCACACTGTTTTCTAGAAGTCAAGTGCACTCCCAGTTTGTCTCTTGGATTTCCCTTCAATGTATCTTCCAGATCTGCCCAGGTCAGGCTGAGGTGACTCCAACTAGTTTTTTTATTTCACCACCTACTGAACTGATCCATTTTGAACCAGGATCAATGCTTTCTCCTTTTCTAGCTGGTCTGAAGCAGGTCTCCCTCCTCCCTACAGATACCAGGGCCAGCACTAATGAGTGATGGGAGCCTGGCCACCTGCTCAGGCAGCCTGGCTATGCCTGGTGGCCAGCTTGTGTCTAATACCACAGGTTACTGCATGCCTTCCTCTTGATGGTCTGACAGAACCAGCCTATGCCAAACATCTGGAGCTCCACAGTCAATCTCCACCAGGAGCCAGTAGCATGGGAGGAGTCTTTGGCTGTTATTTTAATTAAAAACGTTATTTTCTGCAGATGGCATTGCCTGACTTAAGGCTCCATCTGACTTGCCAGTACCTAATATGAATTAAGATCCTCCCAGTCTTCCAAATCCTTTAGATATGGGAGCCAGCAGCCTATTCTAGCCTGCTGCTATTGGTTTGCTATGCATTTGGGCTTCCTGGCAGCTCTCATGGCATAGACCAAGTCATTGAGACCGGGGTGGGGGTGGGGGCTTCTAATGAACTATATCTCCTGTGGAGCCAGCAGGAGAAATTCCAGACCAAAGACCCTACGTCCTGACTAATGATATTAATTCAGGTTACCTAGTCTCCATGTCATAATGAACTCTGTGCATACCCGTCTCTAAAATGTCTCTCCCATGCACAATGAAGGCACCAGGGTGAGTGGCAGAAGTCCCTCCAGGGTAAATAGACGGGGCAGTGACTACCACACAGTCCCTCCCCTCGGGCCTTGCTCTCCTCCAGCCACTGTCTACATGGTTGCACACAGCCTGCTTCTGATCAGAACCACCAATTGGCTTTTCTTCTGGGCACCCATCCTCTGTTGTCAGGAAGCACTTCTACCATCAGTTCTGGTTCATAGAGGACACAGTACCCTGGGACCACAGGGAAACAGGTCTCTGGCCCCATGGCAGCACTGCTTATTGCTTTGGTAAATGGAGTGTCCAGAGACCCTCTCACAAAATACTGACCTGCTGAATCTCCCAACCCTAGTGTGCTCCAGGAGGTCCACCTCTCTGGGCTTGTTAGCCCTTTCTCTCCATCACTAAGGCAGTGGAGCAAAGGCCTAACACTTCTGCCCAACCCAATGTGCACTAGCTCCTGAAGGGTGTGAAGTGCCACCCTTGCAGTCTTTCATCACCTCTCAGGATCCCTCTCAGGTATTAAATCCAATGTCCCTGAGTAAACACTCCCTCTCCCAGCTGTAGTTTTACTTGTCTTGAGCTGGCATGGGACCATCCCACACATCCTCTTCCCTCACCCCACTTGCACAGGCTGGCCAGCTTCTGCTGTGCCTGTGCCAGCTATCCATGGCTTCTTAGCTACAAATTCAGCCCTTACCACTCTGCAATACTACAGCCAGATGTTGCTGAGCCTTGTCAGCAGAGGGTGCTAGAGGGGCACTGTCAGAGGAAGGGACTTCCCTGAGGAAGGCTTCCCAGGCAACTCCATAGCAGAACTGCCAGCTATTCATGAAGGGACTGACACACCAGAGCCCCCCAGTGGCCTACTTCCACGACCTCGCAACAAGGCTAAACCTCAGCGTGGGAGAAACAACTTCTCTAAATTTCAGCACTCTGTCTTCCTGCTTCATGTCTGCTTCTTGGATCTTTTACATTCACTTCACTCCTTGGTGACTAATCCCATCTCTAGTTAATCATACTTCAAACATTCTCTGTTCACTGCTGTGTGGCTTCTGTCCTGCTTGGCTAGGTGGCTGTGACTTAATGGTTAGGAGAGAAGAGGTGATAATAAGCAATTTCATATAAAATGTGTGTGAGCACATATAAAACATTTAAAGAAAAATGTGGGATTATAAATGTTAAAAAAAACTTCCTAAAGTATTACAAATTAAGGAGGAAGCATGATTTAATTTTCCAAGACAAAAAAAGGGCAGGGGCAAAGTTGTCCAAACTAGTCAGTAGGCATATGCCATGATGTATCAACTCTTACACTGACTGTGGTAAAATAACCAAGAACCCTAGGTTTTGCAATACCGTAAAGATTGTTTATCTAATAAAATTCTTGTCTAGGCTAAGGGATACAAAAGGGGTCCCCCAAACATTACTGCTGTTGTTTGTTTTTTTTTGGGTCCGGTAGTGGGGCCTGAACCCTGGTCCTGGGCACTGTCCCTCAGCTCTTCAGCACTCCACCACTTGAGCCACAGCACCACTTCCGGCTTTTTTCTTTTTGCTTATGTGGTGCTGAGGAATCAAACCCAGGTCCTCATGCATGCAAGGCAAGCACTCTACCACTGAGCCACCTTCCCAGCCCATTGCTGTTGTTTTTTTGTAAAGTAGTCTAAAATGGTTTCTTACATACAAGGACAAGTTGCACTAAGGTTGCTTAAAAAGAATCAATTGTCAGCTGGGCACCCGTGGCTCACGCCTATAATCCTAGCTACTCATGAGGCTGAGATATGAGGATCTCAGTTCAAAGACAGCCTGGGCAGGAAAGTCCATGAGACTCTTATCTCCAATAAACCACCAGAAAACCGGAAGTGGCGCTGTGGCTCAAGCGATAGAGCACTTGCCTTGAGCTGAAGAGAGGAGGAACAGGGCCCAGGCCCAGAGTTCAAGCCCTATGACACACACACACACACACACACACACACACACACACAAAATCAATTGTCTCCAGCTATTCCCAGATTAGGTTCAATTAAAACAAAACATAATTCCAATGTCACAGCCTAGGTAAAAGAGGAGTGGAAGAAACCTTCCATCCTGAAGCTAGAAAGAGTTCCAGAAGCAAGTGATAGTGGGTACATCCAAATCACAAGGTTTGAAATAATGCGGCCATTGTGGTTGCTTCTTCCTGTCTCCCACTGGGGCGCCCATCTTGGCAGGTACAGCTGGTGGATTTTCAGTGATGAGCAAGGGTCTGGTCCAGAGGAAAGGCTTCGGGCTCCTTCACAGTCCTAGATGGCCAAACCTCCAGAATCAGACCAGTGGAAGGATCTTGGTCCACCTGAAATTGAGGTTCTGCACCCTATCTTTTTCTGAAGGACTTATCCCAGTCCATTCTCTTCCTTGTCTTTATTTCTAGAAAACACAGCACTGTTCCAGCCAGTGCAGCTGCTCTCACTGGTATTCCAAACCCTAACATTGTTACAACACAGACAACAATGTGTCTTCCACCTACAGTCTGTGGTAGGCACCAGGGATAGCCCGAGGGTGACCCAATCCATGTCTACTTGCTCAGACCACTTCTGATACCACCACAGCAGAACAGGCTCCCTCAGGCACACTCAGACTTGCCAGCAGAAGTTTACTGAGGAGTGCTCTTGGGGCCAGGACTGAGATAGGAGAAAGTGAAATGTGATAGATCCCAACATACACCTCAGTGAGTATCACTGGAGAATGCCATCAGATGGTGCAGACACAGACCATTATAATTATTATTTTTTTGTGCAGGACACAAGTCCTTAAGTCCTTGGTAGGCTTTGTCATTCACAGCTGGTGTTGTATCACTTATACCATACCTTTAGTATCAGTTTTTTGCCAGTTAATTAGATGAGAGTATCATAGATTTGTCTGTCTGGGCTACCTTCAAACTGAGATCCTCAGATCTCAGCCTCATCAGAAGCTAGTGTTACAGGCATGAGCCAATGGCACCTACAGACAGTTGTAATTCTAATCATTAAGAGAAATAGGTAAAAATACAAAAGGCACATACTAAATTGACATGAATTCACTAAGAGGAGAGTTCAACAAGCAAGAAAGGCCTAAATTAACACAATAGATTTTTCACAATTTTATATAAACTGATATATGTAACAGCAGTAAAAATTATAAAGAAAAGAGCTTATGGATGTTAGAGTGCGTCGTTTTGTAATGCTTGGACAAATTGAGGGGACCTGGTGCCCAGCAGGCAAATATTAATACAAACCATACCCTCCAGCCTAGGGCTTCACTTTTTGTTTTAAAAAAAAAAAAAAAAAAAGACAGGAAAGTCTGTGAGACTATCTCCAATAAATTACCAAAAGAGCTGGAAGTAGGGGCTGGGAAGGTGGCTCAGTACCAGCGCTTACCTTGCATGCTTGAGGCCCTGGGTTCGATTCCTCAGCACCCATAAGCAAAAAAAAAAAAAAAGCCAGAAGTGGTGCTGTGGCTCAAGTGGTAGACTGCTAGCCTTGAGCTGAATTGCTGAGGGACAGTGTCCAGGCTCAGAGTTCAGGCCCACGACTGGACCCAAAAAAAAAAAAAAAAAAAAAAAGCTGGAAGTAGAACTATGACTCAAGTGGTAGAGTGCTAGCCTTTAGTAAAAGAAGCTCAGGAACAGTGCCCAGCCACTGAGTTCAAAATGTAAGACTGGGGGGAAGAAAAAGAGATGTTGGAGAAACATCCAAAAAAAAAGTTGAGGAGGGGCTGGGAAGGTGGCTCAGTGGTAGAGCGCTTGCCTTGCATGCCTGAGGCCCTGAGTTCGATTCCTCAGCACCACATAAGCAAAAAGAAAAAAGCCAGAAGTGGCACTGTGGCTCAAGTGGTAGAGCACTAGCCTTGAGCTGAAGAGCTGAGGGACAGCGCCCAGGCCCAGAGTTCAGGCCCCACTACCGGACCCAAAAAAAAAAAAAAAAAAGTTGAGGAAAATATTTACAAAATACCTAATAGTAATAACATTTGTTACTATTTGTTGTTCGTAAACAGTTCTTACAAATCAGTATGAGCTAAATTCACAAATCAGCCTGCCATGTTGGCATCCAAGATGAACCGAACAATTTACTCTGCTTTCCAAGAACTCAAAATTTACCAAGAGTTAGAGCATTACACAATCAACTAGCTATCTCATATGTGTTGTAGCATATGTCATATGTTGTTAAACATCAAGCAAATGCAAAAGCAAAGAAAATTGGCCATGAAGACAAAACCTTGAAAATCATGCAGAACCTTGAAAATCATTACCTGTGTGAGCAAAGGGTGAAGACAAAAAGATACAGGGCACAAGAGAAAAGTGCCATGTGTCTGGAACCCATGGTCAAATTTGCATGGAACATAAAGATGAAAAAGAGTGGGACATATGACCAAAACGGGAAGGCTGGAGCCAGGCCATGCTGCAAATCTTGCAGAGAACAAGGACAAGGAATGAGTTAACTACAGATTGTGCAAAAGAGCAATCAAGAGGTTACTACTCTTGTCTCCATGAAAAGGGAACCCTGAATGAGGGCCATGGCGTTACAACTAAAACCTAAGGCTTTTTAGGGTCTAGTAACTAAGTGAGTAGAAATATTTTATATTTGTTTGCCAGATATAAAAATATCCATCTAATCCTGATTAGAATAATCATTTAGTTTTCTGTCCTTGAAACTGCAAAATATTTCCACTTAGATACTGAGAAAAGAGTTCATATTAATTAATTGGATTTTTTTTTTTTTTTTTTCGGTTCTGGAACTTGTTCTCTGGGCCTGGGCACTATCCCTCAGCTCTTCAGCTCAAGGCTAGTGCTCTACCACTTGAGCTACAGTGCCACTTCTGGTTTTCTGGTGGTTTATTGGAGATAAGAGTCTCATGGACTTTCCTGCCCAGGCTGGCTTTGAACTGTGATCCTCAAATCTCAGCTCCCTGAGTAGCTAGGATGACAGGCGTGAGCCACTGATGCTCTACAAATTGGATTTTAACAAATACTTTCAGAGGGCCTTTTTTTTTTTTTTTAAAGCAGTACTGGAATTTGAATTCAGGGCTTTTGACCTACCATTTAAGCAATCCCTCTAGCCTTTTTAGATATTTTTCAGGTTATGTGTCCCACTTTTTGCCCAGGCTAACTTCAGACTGTAGTCTCCTATATACACCTTCCCTGTAGCTGGGATTTACAGATGTGCACACTCACATCCAGTTTATTGGCTAAGGTTTCATAAACTTTTTGCGCGGGCAGGCCTCAAAAACACCATCCTCCTAATTTCTACCTCTCAAGTAGCTACAATTATAGGCAAGAACTACCACACCCAGCTATCTTGAACTTTAATTTATAATTTTATAAAATATATTGGTGCCAGGCACTAGTGGCTCACATCTGTAATCTTAACTACCCAAGTGGCTGAGTTCTGAGGATTGTGGTTCAAAGCCAGCCCAGGCAGGAACGTCCATGAGATTCTTATTTCCAACTAATCACCCAAAAATAAGGAAGTGGAGCTGTGGCTCACAGGGTAGAATCTTGAGTAAAAAAGTATAGAAATAGCTCCAGGCCCTGAGTTCAAACCCTAGGGCTGGCAAAAAAAGAAAAGAAAAAGAAATATATGTATTAAAAGACAACAGCAAGAGGGATAGCGCCCAGGTCCAGAGTTCAGGCCCCACTACCGGACCCAAAAATAAATAAATAAATAAATAAATAAATAAAAGACAACAGCAAGCCAGGTGCCAGTAGCTCAAGCCTGTAATTCCAGATATTCAGGAAGTTGAGATCTGAGGATCGTGGTTCAAAGCCAGCCTGGGCAGAAAAGTCCGTGAAACTATATCTCCAATAAACCACTCAGAAAACCAGAAGTGGTGCTGTGGCTCAAGTGGTAGAGCGCTAGCCTTGAGCTGAAGAGCTAAGGGACAGTGCCCAGGCCCATAGTTCAGGCCCCACAACCGACAAAAAAAAGGAATGCTAGACATAGCTACCAAACTACAAAGACAGCCAACTAATTGGGAAAAGATATCAGACAAAGGCCTATCCATATCCACTATATATAGGGAGCTCAAGAAACTAATCCCTCCCAAATCTAACAAACTAATCATTAAGTGGGCAAGGGAACCAAAGAGACTTCTCAGAAGAAGAGGTTAAAATGGCAAAGAAACAAGTGAGGAAATGTTCATCATCCCTGTCCATAAAGAAAATGCAAATAAAAACAACCCTGAAATACTGCTTTATGCCAGTCAGAATCCTAAATTCAGACAATGACAAATGCTGGCAGGGATGTGGGGAAAGAGAAACCTTACTGCACTGCTGATGGGAATGTAAACTAATACAACCACTCTAGAAAGCAATCTGGAGGTTCCTCAGAAAACTAAACATAGATACACCCTATGACCCAGCCATACCACTCCTAGGCATTTACCCTGAGCAACAGGAACCAGGATACAAGGACACCTACACTTTCATGTTCATTGCTGCGCTGTTCACAATAGCCAAGATAAGGAAACAACCCAGATGCCCACTATATATGAATGGATCCAAAAAATGTGGTACCTTTATGGAATTTTACAGTCATTAGAAAGGATAAAATAATGGCATTTGCAGGGAAATGGATGGGACTAGGACAAATCATGTTAAGCAAGGTAAGCCAAGATCAGAAACAAACAGTGCATGTTCTCCCTGATATGCAGGTGTTAAAATTAAAATGCAATGATATATGACAAAATAAAACAGGGCTCAAGTTACCTATTCAGTTAGACCAAAAGAGGATAGTCTCAGGAGAAAAGCACCAAATCTCAATACCCAAGCAACCCCTTCGTTTGTATATAATAGGCATGCTGAAAAGACCCCAAAGATAAGAAAACAAAGGACCTCTTCTAAATTTGTCCCATCATTTTTAGATGACTGTATTCTTCACTTCACATATGGTATATACACACACATGCACATCTGAGGAAAGGTGGGGGCAGGACATAGGGGAGTAGGGAAAATATAGCAGAGGGGCCTATTAACTGCACTGGACACTGATGAAAGTGAACTAAGCAACTCAAGGGCAGTGTTGGGAGGGAGGGCTGATACTAAGCAAAAGGAAAGAAATGTATGTATCACCTGATTTGTAAAAAGAACAGTTTTACTGTTAAAAGTCATAGAGTTCATAAGCAATGTGTATTGAGATAATGATGCTGGGCATCGGTGGCTCACGCCTGTAATCCTAGCTACTCAGAAGGCTGAGATATGAGGATCTTGGTTCAAAGGCGGCCCCAGCAGGAACATCCATGAAACTCTTATCTCCAATTACCCACCAGAAAACCGGAAGTGGCCCTGTGGCTCAAGTAGTAGAGTGCTAGCCTTGAGCTGAAGAGCTGAGGGACAGTGCTCAGGCCCAGAGTTCAAGCCCCATGACTGACCAAAAAAAAAAAAAATTGATTTCTAGACACTGAGGCAAAAAGATATAAATATATTAATCATATGCAAAATCCTCAGCTGACCTAGAAATGACTCCCCTAGTAACTGCCAAACACCTCTGACATCATCACTGAACAATAAAGTAACAAAAATTTAAATCAAGTAGGGCTGGGAAGGTGGCTCAGTGGTAGAGTGCTTGCCTTGCATGCCTGAGACCCTGGGTTCGATTCCTCAGAACCACATAAGCAAAAAGAAAAAAGCTGGAAGTGGCGCTGTGGCTCAAGTGGTAGAGCACTAGCCTTGAGCTGAAGAGCTGAGGGACAGTGACCAGGCCCAGAGTTCAGGCCCCATGACCGGTCCTTCCAAAAAAAAAAAAAATTTAAATCATGTAAAACCAATTCAGAATAGAAAAGTGTGTAAGTTAAGATAAAAGGCTAAGGTACAGTCACACAAAAGCAAATACATCAGCTGAAAGAGCAGAGAGTAAGTTTATTTTCTCTCAAATTTTGAAGTGAAAGGTCTTAGTAGGTGTAGCTGTTTTCGTGAAGCATTGAAAGCTGAGGGTCCTTCTAGAATGTTGTTCTACAATCTACTAAGATGAGTCATTTTGGGTACCAACTGGTAGGAAGGAAAAGGGCTATGCTGTGTTCAGGCCCACCCTGGAAATGGAACACAGTACTTGACCTCAAACCCCACTGAAAGGAATCTGGCCATGGGGTCATTTATGATGCAATGAGACTGAGCTATGTAGGGCAACCACATGCCTCAGAAGAGAAGAATGGCTTCTAAGTTTGTGGTAGACAACAGTATCTACCAGAAGGGTTTTCAGATCAATATACTAGGCCTGTGGTTGGGAAATAGTTGCCATAAACATCAAGAAAATGGTTACCTTTGAGCCAAGAGATGGTTCTTAGAAATCCTGGCACTTATCAATGTGACTAGCAGTGACTTGGATATTCTGATATACATGTACATATGTGCATACGTGTAAGTGTGTATATGCGCAGTACTGGGGACTGAACTCAGGGCCTCCTGCTTGTTAGTCAGGCACTCTGCCACTTCAGCCACACACCAACCCCTGATACTCATATTAATTCATTATGATATATTTTAAACTTCTGCAAGTCTAGTACTTTTCATTGCAAAAGTTATAAAATAAAAATTTTTGCCAGTTTAAGAGAATGTAACAGTCTACTCTTTACTGGGTGTGTGTTTGAGTAACTCCATGTGTCAAGAGTAGAGACAGACTTCACAGTGACAATGAACCACAGGCTTGATGCTGCTTGGTTTTACTTAGCAAGTACTTGTAAAAGCAAATATTTGTAATTTATTCCTATGAACTTCTGTTTTCAATTTTGATATTTATCTGACACACATATTCTACTAGTTCTTAAAATCCAAGAGCAACTACCAGAAAAAAAACAAACCTCATCTTTTTCTATTACCTTCTTGATACCCTTTAACAAGTCAGGATTTTACAGAATACTTTAAAAACATGACAAAGAGAGTTCATGTGAGATGGGCTGACTACCAGAAGCTTTTCAGTAGAGCTTCCAGAGGTGTTTCATTATGCTAATCAATCAGTAGGTTTTGTTTTGTGTCAGGGCAGGGCTTGAGCTCACAGCTTGGAGCTCTTGCTTGACCTGATTACTCAAGGTTGGCACTCTGCCACTTGAGCGACTCCTACACTTTCTGCTTTTTAATTGTTAGAGATGAGTCTCTTTTCTGCCTAGTCTGTCTTGGAACTAAGATCCTCAGATCTCAGCCTCCTGATAACTAGGATTATAGAAGTGAGCCACTGGCTCCCAGCATACTCATCAGCAAGGCAAGTATGTTTCTACCTCTGTCAAGTGCCTATTGCTCCATGTTTTTCTCTTTTTCTTCTTCTTCTGGTGGTACTGGAGTTTCACCTCAGGGCCAGGGAGGCACTCTATAGCTTAGACAGTTCTTTTTTGCACTTTTTCCTTTTCTTTCCTTCTTTCTTTTTTTCTTTTTTCCTGGTTCTAGGGCTTGAACTCTGGGCCTTGGTGCCGTCCCCAAGCTTTTGTGCTCAACATTAGCACTCTACTACTTGAGCCACAGCTCTACTTCTGGCTTTTTATGGTTAATTGGAGATAAAGGTTCACAGACTTTTCTGCCTGGGCTGGCTTTGAACAGTGATTCTCAGATCTCAGCATCCTGAGTAGCTAGGATGACAGGCATGCGTCACCGGCACTCAGCCTGCACTAGTTACTTTTAAGAAAAGGTCTTACTTCTTGTCCAGGTACATGCTGAGACTGTTACCTGCCTATTTACGGCTTCCTTTTGCAGCTGAAATGACGGGCATGCCCAGCCATGCCCAGAAATTTTCTGTTGAAAGGAAGTCTTGCAGACTTGTTTTCCTGGACTGGCCTAGACCCACAATTCTGCAGTCTCCCACATAGCAGGCACATACCACTGCACTCAACTACCTGTTGAGAATGGATGTCCAAAACATTTTTTGTCCTTGAACCACGATCTTTATTTTCAGCTCTCCAAATAGCTACTGTTACAAGCATGAGATACTGGCCCCTGACTTTTTCTTAAAGTATTAGGAAAGCTAGGTGTGGTGGCATGCACCTGTAACCTGAGCACTCATGAGGATAAAGTATGAGGGAGTGTAAGTTCAAGGCAAGCCTGGACTACACAGACCCTGAGCACTAGCCTGGTCTACACAGTGAAAGCCTTCCTAAAAACCCAGACTAGTAAGAATTTCTGGGTGTGGACTACATACTTAACACTTCTTTTTTTTGTTTTGTTTTGTTTTTTGGGTCCAATCGTGGGGCCTGAACTCTGGGCCTGGGCACTGTCCCTCAGCTCTTCAGCTCAAAGCTAGTGCTCTACCACTTGAGCCACAGCGCCACTTCCGGCTTTTTTCTTTTTTTTTTTTGCTTATGTGGTGCTGAGGAATCGAACCCAGGGCCTCAGGAATGCAAGGCAAGTGCTCTACCACTGAGCCACCTTCCCAGCCCCCACTTAACACTTCTTCATGTTTTAGGAGGAATACATGGGAATAAAAAATTTTAAACATAGCTGGGTGCCGGTGGCTCACACCTGTAATCCTAGCTACTCATAAGGCTGAGATCTGAGGATTGCAGTTCAAAGCCAGCCCAGGTAGGAAAGTCCATGAGACTCCTATCTCCAATAAACCACTAGAAAACCGGAAGTGGTGCTGTGGCTCAAGCAGTAGAGGCTCGCCATGAGCTGAAGAGTGCAGGGACAGTGTCCAGGCCCAGAGTTCAAGCCCCACAACCGAACAACAACAAAAAAATTAAACATTTAGGTTTAAATAAGTATCTTTACTATTCCTTTTTATTCTCACTAAACCACTATGAATTGCTGGATACATAGTCAAAATTTTGTATTGCTTTATTAATGATTCCTATTATAATAAGGCATATAAACAACATAAGCCTGTGTATGTGAAGAAATTGAAATGTTAAGTGCTGAGTGTAGTGGCCAATACCTATAATCCTAAGTACTCAAGAGGTAGAGATTAGGAGGAAAGCTGGAAGCTGCAAATAACCCAGGGATGGTAGGTAGCATGGTTGTGCATGCCTATAATCTCAACTACGAAGGATGCCATAGGTATGAAGATCACAGACTAAGTCTGACTTGGGGGTGGGAGGGAATACAAGCCTCTACCCAAGTAATTTAATTACTTATTAGCTTACTCACTCATAACTTACTCTGTAAGAAATAGATCACAAGTGATCCAGACTTGCAAATTAGAATAAAACTTGTTTTGCTAGTAAAAAAAAAAAAGTCCTGATGTTGCAAACATTTCAGCCACACTTTTGACCACACATCTGCATTTTTATTGTTATATTACCTATCGTAAACATATCCACATACATCCACTGGTCTTTGTAGTTGATACACTTTTGTGGTAGTATAATAGTTTCAAAACTCCTTGTATGCCACACACATAATAACAAATGTAGGTACTGACCCAATGACCTGAGAGCCAAATGAGAGGCAATAGGAAAGAGCTTGTTGCTTTTGGAAATAAATACTGATGTAAGGGAAGTTTGACTGAAATGTCCAACACAAGGAAGGGTATATTTTAGTTTTAAAGCAACACTGGTAAGGGGTTGTAAAATTCAGAAATTGGTGTCAGCGCTGATTGACAGTAAACAGGGAAGGAACTAAGTTTCCTATTTATAAGCCTCGGACAGCTCCACAAAAATAAAATTCTATGGAAATTTGCTACATTCATCTTACTTTCAATTATTAACCTTAAAAATATTAGTAAAGATAATAAAAGATGGAAAGATTCAGAAAACTTACTCTTTGTATTCTCTCCCCAGTTCTTAGAATCCACTAAATCACCTGAATGTATAGCAGACATAATCTTCTGAGCAACACTGGAAAGAGGTGTCTCATAGAGGTCAAAGCCTACATATGCCTCATAATTTTCCATTTTCATAAGGTCCTAGATATAACATAAGATACTCATGTTATCTTTGAAATTTCAAAATAATAAACACCATTATTTGGAAAATTAATGTCTTGAGAACTTCATTTTTAAGTCTGTATTAATAGCCACAATAAATAGGTTTGAATCAACTCATAATACAAAAACAAAAAAACCCTCATACACACACACACACACACACGGAGTCAAAGGTTCAATATTAGGGGATCATGGTAAACAGAGAATTTATTTTCTAATTACTTAGTTATGAAGTAAGCAATGTACTCAAGCACAGTTTGGAAAAGGCTATTAACTGTTCAACCCCAACAGACACCTGGACTAATCCGGTGAAGGTCAGTATAGATCGAGCACCTGATCACACAGCTGGTATTTTTTCATGAGAGAAGAAAAACATAAATGCTAGGCTGGGTATGTGATTATTGTTAGAGTGCTTGCCTAGCATGCATGAAGCCCTGGGTTCGATTCCTCAGCACCACATACACAGAAAAAGCTGCAAGTGGTGCTGTGGCTCAAGTGGAAGAGCACTAGCCTTGACCACAGAGAGGTTCAAGAACAGTGCCCAGGACCTGAGAAGCCCTAGACTGGCAAAAAAAAAAAAAAAAAAAAAGAAAGAAAGAAAAAAAAAGAAAAAGAAAAACATAAATGCTCTAGCTCAAGATAAAATGGGGGAGGGGTGGAGGGAATGTTACTTGAGCTGATAACTAAATCTTAAAATGTATTGCAAAAATGTTTTAAACACACTAAAATTCCCTTAATAAAAACAAAAATTTGGGGCTGGGAATGTGCCTTAGTGGTAGAGTGCTTGCCTAGCATCCATGCAAGTCTGGGTTTGATTCCTCATTACCACATAAACAGAAAATGCCAGAAGTGTCTCTGTGACTCAAGTGGTAGAGCACTAACCTTGAGCACAGAAAGACTCAGGGACAGAGCCCAGGCACTGAGTTCAAGCCCCAGGACCGGCAAAACTAAATTAATAATAAAAATTTAGCCATGTGCCAGTGGCTCACCCCTGTGGTCCTGCTCAGGAGGCTGAGATCTGAGGATCCTGCCCACCCCGGCAGGAAAGGCCATTGAGATTCTTATCTCCAGTTAGCCACCAGAAAAATGGAAGTGGCACTGGCTCAAAGTGGTAGAGTACTAGTCTTGGGCAAAAAAGCTCAGGAATAGCACCCAGGCCAAGTTCAAGCACCACAACCAACAAAAATAAAATAAATTTTAACAGATATAATAGCTGGTAAATTTTATTTATTGTTAGTACTGGGGCTTGAACTGAGGGCCTGGGAACTGTCCCTGAGCTTTCTGTACTCAAGCTAGTATTCTACCACTTGAGCTACAGCTCTATTTCTGGCTTTTCAGTGGTTAATTAGACAAGAGTCTCAGGGACTTTCCTATCCCAGCTGGCTTCAAACCACAATCCTGATTTCATCTTCATGAATAGCTAGCATGACAGGTTGATCTACCAGTGCCTGCTAGTAAATGTTTTGTCCTTTACACAAATTAATAGGAGGGGCTGGAAAGGTGGCTCAGTGGTAGAGCGCTTGCCTTGAATGCATGAGGCCCTGGGTTTGATTCCTCAGCACCACATAAGCAAAAAATGCCAGCAGTGGTGCTGTGGCTCAAGTGGTAGGGAGCTAGCCTTGAGCTGAATTGCTGAGGGACAGCGCCCAGGCCCAGAGTTCAGGACCCACAACTGACCAAAAAAAAAAAAAAAAAATAGGATTGCTACTTAAACGTGCCCATTTCCAACAGTGATAGCTGAAAACGCTCATTCTCTACAACAAACCCAAGAAAATTCTGGAAGTTATTCCCTTAGAAACTCATTTGGGATTTAACACAGGCCAAATATAAACTCAGCTCTTAAGGAGCATTTGATGAAGTAACTGACAGTCCACTTTGAACTTGCAATTTCTAACCATCCAAATGCTACATTAATATATTAAATACAACCTAATATTTAAGTATTCTTTCCTAAGAAATTAAAATATGCACAATAAGCCCTTTAACCACTTTTATGTAATTTCAAATTTCACATTTCATTTATTATGTGTAATTTACATAAAAAGTACAAGCACTGCTGAAATCTGTATTGCAAGAAACTTAGGGCTTCTCAGCCCCCAGAACTCAATCTCAAGTCAAAAGTTGCCATTCAAATTCTGACATTGTATGTTATAAACAGGCACTTTCAAAATCTCTTAAGTCAGCCAAGTGCCAGTGGCTCACACCTGTAATCCTAGCTACTCAGGAGGCTGAGATCTGAGGATCAGAGTTCAAAGCCAGCCCAGATAAGAATCCAATTAACCACCAGAAAACTGGAAGTGGCACTATGGCAAGTGGTAGAGCGCTAGCCTTGAGCTGAAGAGCTTAGGGACAGCACCCAGACCCAGAGTCCAAGACCCATGACTGACTAAATAATCTTTTAAGTTTGCAGCAGGGAATTACATGAAAATACAATTGAGCAGCCAAATTTTACTTTAGTCCATATGAGGTGACTCGAGTATTTCATAGACAAGGCCCTCCCCTTAGCCATGGAAGATACATTCCAAACCCCAGAGGATGACTGAAATTGCACAATGTAGAGCATGTGATAGAAAACTGCCAGAGCTAGCCAGGTGACTAACAAGAGGGCAGAACACAACACAGAGATGCTCAACGAACAACTCCTGTCCAGAGTGAGTGGTTTCTGACTCCTTCACATGGCTCAGAACTACATACAACTAATAACAGTTGTTTCTAGAATTTTCCATTTAGTATTTTCAGACCACAGCAGACTAAAGGTGACTAAACTTTAGAAAGCAATGCCCAGGAAAGGGGAAACTTGTACTAATAAAGTCAATGATCTTAAAACGCTAACTCATTGTATTAAAGTCAATGAAAACTCAGATAAGGGAAAAACTACTTATTAAGAGTCATACCTTGGAAGTGGCACTATGGCTCAACTGGTAGAGTGCTAGTCTTGAGCTGAAGAACTAAGGAAGAATGCCCAGGCCCACAGTTCAAGCCTCACGACCGACCAAAAAAAAAAAATCATACCTGTAATCCTAACTACTCAAGAGGCCAAGACCTGAGAACCAAAGTTCAGAGCCAGTTGGCGGGAAAAGCTATGACTCTTATCTCCAATTCACCACCAAAAAGCCAGAAGTGGAATTGTTGTTCAAGTGGTAAGACACTACCCTTGGGTAAAAAAAAAAAAAATTTCAAGAGGCAGCACCCAGATTCTGAGTTCAAGAATCTGAGTTCAAGGATCCACCCAGGACTGGCACACAAAAAAATGTATTTTTAAAAATGTTAACTCAGTTGGGCACCGTAATCCTAGCTACTCTGAAGGCTGAGATCTGAGGATCATGGTTCAAAGCCAGCTGGGGAAGGAAAGTCCGTGAAACTATCTCTAATAAACCACAAGAAAACTGGAAGTGGTGCTGTGGCTCAAGTGGTTGAGCGCTCACCTTGAGCTGAAGAGCTAAGGGACATTGGCCAGGCTCAGAGTTCAAGTCCGAGGATTGACCAAAAAAAAAAAAAAAAGTTAACTCAAAGTTCTACAAGTATTTTCAATACTCAATAGCAGAAAACTTCAGTGTATAAATAAAGGATCTGATTGAATTAAAAACATTTTCAGAAGAGAATGATAAAGAAAAATTGATCAAGACACACTATGTTCTGGACACATTTGACTTCTGGAATTGAAACCCCTTTGTACAACTACTTAATGTTTTAAAAATACATTCCTTGACTAATTATACTCTTGACTTCTGAAATTGAAACCCCTTTGTACAACTACTTAGTAATACTTTTAAAAAATACATTCCTTGACTAATTATACATTTGTATATACATATATATGCACATATGTATTACATGTTTTCTACTTATAAATGCAAATTTTCCAGAACTGCTACCAAGCAAACAAGACATAAAATAGCACGACAATCCTGTATGAGGGAAAATACAAACATAACAGATTGAATATCCCTTATCTGAAATGCCTAAAACCAAATCAGACTTTAAATTTTAGAATATTTGTATAATGAGACATCTGGAGATGAAACCCAGGTCTACATCTGAAACTCATTGTCTCATATACACATTATACACTGAAGAATATAAGGACAATTGCATTCCATTTCTGACTTGTCACATGGTTAGAATGGAATTTCCACTTGTGGAGGACATAAATGTGCACAAAGCTTCAGACTGTGGCTAGGCATGGTGGTGTAATGCCTGTAACTGCAGCTCGTGGGAGGTAGGAAGCAGGATGATGTCAAATTCAAGGCCAGACTGGGCTACAGAATAAGAACTTTCCTCAAGAAAAAACAAGAAACTTTTTCCTTGAATAATATGGATTTTCAGATTAGGGATGCTCAACTTCTATGTACTTAAACCCACTGAATGAAAAAATACATTGACCTTGAATTTCAACTGAGTCATGTTTATTACATATATTCTCCTTCTAATACATAAAACACTAAAACAGCATATAAAGATTGTTTTCAATGATTTTCAATCTTGAAGACCAACAGCCTTAATCTTTGATTGGCTTTCTAAATTCTCCACAATATCTTTCAAATAGTCTCCATCTTTTAAAAAGTACACATATAATTCTCTTTCTATTTGATGCAATTTATTAGTTGCCAAAATTTTTCTTTTGGTCTTCACATCAGCAAAAACATCAGCAAGGAGATGATTGAGCTTATTCAATTGGGATTCAACTTGATAAAAGTGGTCCATTAATTCCTAAAAAAAGAAAAACACTTTTAATCAAGAATTTTATTAACAACAATTATAACTTAAAATATAATTTATAAAAGACTAAGTGATTTAATAACTATGCACCATCTAAGAAATAAACTGCAATTAGAAATGAGATTATAGGAATCTAATCATTATATATTTCATTATCATGTTTCAAATATAATCATTATAAAACTAGCCCACCAGCCAGGCACTGGTGGCTCATGCCTCTAATCCTAGCTACTCAGGAGGCTTAAATCTGAAGATCATGGTTTGAAGCCAGCCCACAAAGGAAAGTCCATGAGACTCTTATCTCCAATTAACCACCAGAAAACCAGAAGTGGTGCTATGGCTCAAGTGGTAGAATGCTAGCCTTGAGCTGAAGAGCTGAGGGATAGCATCCAGGCCCAGAGTTCAAGCCCCACAACCAACTGGGGTAAAAAAAAAAAATCATTCAGGGGCCGGGAAGGTGGCTTAGTGGTAAAGTGCTTGTCTAGCATGCATGAAGCCCTGGGTTCGATTCCTCAGTACACATAAACAGAAAAAGCCAGAAGTGGTGCTGTAGCTCAAGTGGTAGAGTGCTAGCCTTGAGCAGAAGCAGCTCACGGACAGTGCTCAGGCTTTAAGTTCAAGCCCCAGGACTGGGGGGAAAAATCACTTAGAATGTTAGGATGTATCCTTGCACATCCATCTTACTCTACCTAAAATGAAGATGCATTCTGTAATCAGGAACATTCTATGACTATAGCTATGTACATTTTTGTTGTTGGTGGTGGTCATAGGGCTTGACCTCTGGGTCTGGATGCTGTCCCTCAGCTCTTCATCTCAAATCAAGCGCTCTACCACTTGAGCCACAGCACCACTTCCAGCTTTTTTCTTTTTGCTTATGTGGTGCTGAGGAATCGAACCCAGGGCCTCATGCATGCAAAGCAAGCGCTCTACCACTGAGCCACCTCCCCAGCCCCATAGGTAACTTTAAATGTTTTCTCATCAGCATTCCTGATGTACAGTGTAGCAAAATATAGTCAATCAACAAATCAATTAGGGGCATTTTAAATTGAACGTGAAGCTTTAAAAATATCATAGCCATAATAATTGGCTTTAGTGTTCCTTTGTGTCAGTACAGAGCTTGAACTCAGGGGGATTACTCAATCAAGGACTTTGCTCATACCCAACACTACCATTTAAGCCACCTCTCCACTCTGTTTTTTGCTAGTTAACTGGAGATAACAGTTGGACTGAATCTTCAATTATATTCAGACTGCTGAGTAGCTAGGATTATAGGCAGGTATGTGTGCATGTGTTGTGTGTGTGTGTAAATGCACATGTGTGCACAGGGTGGTCGATCCTGGTATGTGTCTAGATCAAGAACTGTCTATCTCAGCTTTCCATCATTGTGGGGCTGACAGATGCATGTGAGCACATCCCGCTCCCTATTAAGGTTATGTGTCTTGGACTTTTCTGCCCGGGCTAGCCTGGAGCCACTATCCTTCTAATCTGTCTCCTAAGTAGCCACAACTCTGTCCAGTTAGGGTTGAGAGTGGTTTTTGAGTGTTTCTGCCTTGGCTGGCCTCAAACTGACAATCCTCTATCAGTCTCTCCCAAGTACTTAGAATTATACCTTTGAGCCACCAGCAATCATGCATTATTATTTTTTTTTTTTTTGGTAGGTCGTGGGGCTTGAACTCTGGGCCTGGGCGCTGTCCCTCAGCTCTTCAGTTCAAGGTGAGCAGTCTACCACTTGAGCTACAGCGCCACTTCCACTTCCCATTTTTCTGGTGGTTTATTGGAGATAGGAGTCTCACGGTCTCTCCTGTCCGGGCTGGCTTTGAACCGCGATCCTCAGATCTCAGCCTCCTGAGTAGCTAGGATTACAGGCGTGAGCCACCAGCGCCCAGTTCTCAAGCATTATGTTTTAAAACGTATTTTTAGTTACTATGAGTCATACCCACCTGATCACTAAGCAAAAGCTGATTTCCTCCTTGATATAAAGCATCACTAAGCATGTCCACATCATTATTAACTTTGGACAGAAAGAAAAAATGTTCTTGAGTAGATATTGCCAGTTGATCTTGCTCTAGAGAGACATCTTTTTTCAATTTCTCAGCCACTTCCTCCAGACTTCCATGAGTAATAAACAACTCTTTTTTCTTGTTGTCTCCCTCTAAAAGTTGATAAAGTCTAAAATATATAAAGAAAATTACAGAAAAATTCTCAGTAGTAGTTTCAAAATTACAACCCACTATGTTGAGGCATTCACAGAGATAACAATAAACAGAAATGTATGTGCTTCTAAAACAAACAAAATCATTTCAACTTTATTATTTCTGTACAGAAATACCTAAATTTGGACTTGGTGGCACATTATTTATAATCCTAACACTCAAAGCTGAAGTTTTGGGTTTTTTTGGGTCGGTCATGGGGCTTGAACTCTGGGCCTGGGCGCTGTCCCTCAGCTCTTCAGCTCAAGGTGAGCGCTTTACCACTTGAGCTACAGTGCCACTTCCGTTTTTTCTGGTGGTTTATTGAAGATAAGAGTCTCAAGGTCTTTCCTGCCCGGGCTGGCTTTGAACAGCAATCCTCAGATCTCAGCCTCCTGAGTAGCGAGGATTATAGGTGTGAGCCACCAGCACCTGGCTGAAGCAGAAAGATTTTGAGTTCGGGGGCTGGGAAGGTAGCTCAGCAGTAGAGTGCATGCCTTGCAAGCATGAGGCCCTGGGTTCGATTCCTCAGCACCACATTGTGGCTCCAGTGGTAGAGCGCTAGCCTTGAGCTGAAGAGCTGAGGGACAGCACTCAGGCCCAGAGTTCAGGCCTCATGACCGGCAAAAAAAAAAAAAAAGATTTTGAGTTCAAGGCTTGCCTAGAATACATACTAAGTTTGAGGTCAATGAATGCTGTCATAAAAAAAAAGTTGGGCTGGGAAGGTGGCTCAGTGGTAGAGCACTTGCCTTGCATGCATGAGGCCCTGGGTTCGATTCCTCAGCACCACATAAGCAAAAAGAAAAAAGCCGGAAGTGGCATTGTAGCTCAAGTGGTAGAGCGCTAGCCTTGAGCTGAAGAGCTGAGGGACAGTGCCCAGGCCCAGAGTTCAGGCCCCAAGACTGGACCCAAAAAAAAAAAAAAAAAAAGTTAACAAGAAAAATGATACCTAGTTTCTCCATCTTCCAAGTTTTAGATATGAAATTAACCTATTTCAAAGTATGATTTATTGATACTCCAGAGAAAACATTCTTCACAGAATACGTTTATGAGATGGTAGCAATAGCAATGTACTTGAAACCAAAGGCTGAGGTTCAAATCAAGTCTTGAAACTTAATTTCTATATTTAATATCTGCATATTTTATAAGATTCTGATTGGATTAGAGAAACACTACAGATGTAAACAATACGTAAACACCAAAGAGCTACTTAATGGCTATATGATACCAAGCTTTTGCTACTCCAATCTTGTCAGTTTGGAGTTGCTAAGTTAAAACCTTGACGTCAGGGAGGCACGATGACTCATAATCCAGGCTACTTGGGAGGCTGAGATTAGGGGATTTCAAGGCCAACTTGGGAAAAACTTAAGGGACCTCACCTAAACCAGTAAAAAGCTGGAGTTGGTAGTACACGTCCATCATCTCAAGAGAAGGATAAATGGGAGGAAAATGGTGCAGGCTAGCCCAAACAAAAAGCAAGAGTCTATATAAAAAATAATTTTAAAAGGCTAGGAGCATGGTTTAAATGGTAGAGCCCTTCCAAGCATGAAGCTCTGAGTTTACACTCCCCAAGATCCCCCTCCCCCACTACACACACATACACATCTTAATGCACCACAAGACCATCTATATACTTTAATCGTTAGTAGCAGAAAAATCCACCTGTCTATAAGGGAAATGAAAAAAAAAATCTGAAGCAAAATATTCCATACAAATGTTACAAAAAGCATCTGCTCCTTCTTATTTTCCTAAGTTATAATAGACTTTTTTTTTGGTCGGTTGCAGGGCTTGAACTCTGGGTCTGGGCACTGTCCCTCAGTTCTTTAGCTCAAGGCTAGTGCTCTACCACTTGAGCCACAGCACCACTTCCGGTTTTCTGGTGGTTAATTAGCGGTAAGAGTCTCACGACACTCCTGCCTGGGCTGGCTTTGAACCATGATCCTCAGATCTCAGCCTCCTGAGTAGCTAGGATTACAGGTGTGAGCCACCGACGCTATAATAGACTACTGAATGGCTCAAGTCCAAAGCTGCCCACTACAATCCTGTGAAATGTAACTACACAATTCCACAAGGCATAGTTCATATACATCATGATGTCGATGGCACTCTCTGAAATGAGGCAGCCCTGAATTCCAGGTCCATCATTTTACTAGTAACAAAAATCTACAGTGGGGAATAAACTTTGTTGTATCTATTCATTCCTCCAATCCACTGGCTTCAGCTTAAGTTTACACTTACCATGAATGGGAAAGAAATACAAAATTTATTTTTTTTTAATTTTTTTTTTGGGGTGCGGTCATGGGGCCTGAACTCTGGGCCTGGGCGCTGTCCCTGTCTCTCAGTCTTCAGCTCAAGGCTAGCGCTCTACCACTTGAGCCACAGCGCCACTTCCGGCTTTTTCTCTTTTTGCTTATGTGGTGCTGGGGAATCGAACCCAGGGCCTCATGCATGCAAGGCAAGCGCTCTACCGCTGAGCCACCTTCCCAACCCCGGAAATACAAAATATAAAAGGAAGCTGTGGCTTACACATATAATACTACTCAGGAGGCTGAGAGCTAAGGATTAAGGTTCAAAGCTGGACAGAAAAGTCCACCAGAGTCTCCAATTACCCAGCAAAAAGCTTCAAGTGGAGCTGTGGCTCAAGTGATAAAGAGAGTCAGTCAGCCTTGAGTGAAATAAACCAAGTGAGAGCCCAAGGCCCTGAGTTCAAGTACCATGACTGGTATACACAAATACACACGTATACACATGTACACACACACACACACACACACACACACACACACACACACACACACACACACACACACACACACACACACACACACACGGGAAAAAGAAAAACAGAAGAGAATAAAAACACCAAAATTAGAGTGCAAATATTTTTTAAGCCCACACAACTTTAATTTGAACTAATATTTCACAAAAAAAGAAAAAATTACTAAAGATGCAATAAACTACATACCGATGAGTAGAATAATCGTTGCTATTAATGGTATTCCTTGGATTTATTTGCCTAGAGACAGATGGATCTGTTAAAATTTCTAATCGCTGACAGAGCATCTTGTTTCTTTGACTAAGTTCTTGAACCAAATTCTCAAGGTGTCGATATATGTCCCAATGCTTCCTCAATTCAATTTCATAAGATAGTTGTACAAGTTCAAATGATGCCTTTTGCTTTATTAACTGATTTAAAACTAACTCTTGTCTTTCTGTATAATAATCTTGTTTAGCAATCTGCAGGTCAAAATCTCCCTTTACAACTGGCATAGTCAATAACTGGGCATTCTCTTTTATCACAGCAGGCAAACGTTTATCTTTTATATGAGTAATTTGTTCTTCAAGTTTCAGAATCTCATTATTCAAGCTAGAAACTTTAGCATCCAAATTTTCTTTGTCAATGACCTACACAAAGAAAAGCAATTACATTTCAAACAACAGGTTTAAACTAAGAATATTTTTAAATGATTTTTTTATTATTTTAGGTGATCAGATAGTATGCTCAATGAATAAAAACAAATTCCATATTAACATTAGCCAAAATTGTAGTTTAAAAAGAAAAAAGATGGACTAAGACAAGAATAAAGCCAGCATAAACCTTAGGGCCTGGGCTGGGAAGGTGGCTCAGTGGCAGAGTGCTTGCTTTGTATGCATGAGGTCCTGGGTTTGATTCCTCAGCACCATATAAGCAGAAGAAAAAAAAAAGCCAGGCACCATGGCTAAAGTGGTAGAGTGCTAACCTTGAGCTGAAGAGCTGAGGGACAGCACCCAGGCCCAGAGTTCAGGCCCCACGACCAGACCCTCTCCCCCCCAAAAAAACCCTTAAGAGCCATATACATAGACATAAACATAGACAGAGTAATGGGTACCAAAGATCTTGTCGCATTTGATTAGCTAAGTCATAGCACAAGTACCTTACTCATTGACAGCAAATGAATGCTTTCTAAGTTTTTCTTAAAAATTATTCTCAAGGCTAGACGTATAGCTCAAGTTGTAGAGTACCTGCCTAGCAAGCACAAACTTTTCCAACCCCAGTATCATTAAACAAAAAAATTGTCAATTTAAATAAATATTTTTTAAAAAGTTGGTATTCTTCTAGCTTACTGGCTGATTTTAGTACACAGAATTACACCAAAAGTTTTGTGTCCATTATAATTAACTTGGTACACATAGTAGGATAACTAACGTAGTACAGATAGTAGTATTTAGAAATTACATTTTTACTTAACACATCCATACATTCTAAACAAAGCAGAGGTCCCTGAACTTGGATGTTTGGCTTCATTAACATCATGTTCTCTAAGTCAGAGTAAACAGGCAGAATATTCACAATCAAGTAATTTGTCTCTTTACCATATGAAAAGCAAATTCCAGTTTAGTCTATATCTAAATACAATTTTTAAATTCAGAATGTAAATTAAAATATTCTCATTTAAAATAAACTACAGAATGTAATTAGAATTATAATCACTATGCTCGTCACTACTGAGGACCTATTGGCTATAACTAATACATATCGTACATAAGTACTAAACTAAAAAATAAAAATTGTAATCCGAACCACCTTTCTAAAGTACTTTAGTAGAAATACTAAATCCTACATTCCCACCACAATTAGCATATATACTTTCATTCATTTGTTTACCTTGCTGGTTAGGCTGTGAAGATTCTCCTCTGCCCATTTTATACTTGACTTCATGCTCAAATTACTTGTTTTCAAGTGAATTAACTGATGTTGAGCACAGATGTATGCTAGCTGCAGCCTAGCCATCTCTAGTTGTCTCTCCTCCAGGATTTCTTGATTATCACAAATAGACGGTGTTTGTATATCTAAAAGTTGAAATTTTTCTTCATTTGAATTTTCAACTACTTCACGTATACCTTGAAAGAAGTGCTTTTTGGAGTATGAAGTTAATGCTGTTGTGCTTTTCTCTTCTTGGCTTAGATATTTCTCCAAGGAAAATTGGGATAAAAACACCATTGGATTTGTCCCTTGACCTAAATCTGAATGTCTGAGGAATATCATCAATTTATTAATTCCATCAACAAGAGACTTAAGTTCATTACTGAGTTTAGCATTCCTAACATTTAGAATTCCTTGACTTTGCTTCAGTTTTTTACTGGCTTCTTCTTGTTTAGCATTTAATCTCAGAGATGTGTGGCTATTTACTGAAGTCATCAACTGGCACTTATTACGGCGCTGAATCTTTAGTTTCTTTAATTTCTGCAGAGTTTGAACTTCATCCTCTAATTTCTCTAGTTCTTTGTCATCTAGTCTAGATGTCTTCAAATCAAAAGTTGTACAAGTTTTAAGAACTTCTTCCAATGCTGACCCTTCTAGGATGGGCTTGCCTGATTTTTGAAGAATGGTAAAAGCTTCCAATTCTTTCTCAGACAACACGTTCTGTTCATTCACATTCCCACAAAACCATCTCAAAAATGATTCATCTTCCACATTCTCAAACAGCCAGTCAAAATCTTCTCCATTAAGAATATCAGCTTTGGGATAACCAATTTTTCTTAATGTTTCTACAAACTCATTTCCACAACTCATGGTTTAACTACCTCAGTTTCTTGTACCCGATACTGGTTTATGGTACTGACTTTTAGAAAATAAATCCAAACATAAACATAGCTAATGTTTATACTAAGTCCACAGAGAAAGAGAAAACTGATTTAAGAATCTTATAATGATTCCTCCTGGGGGGGGGGGGGGAGAAGGAAGAAAATAAACATTAGACCACAAAGCAAAAGTATTTTTTAAAGATACAGATAAATGACACATGGTGTTAGGAAGCAGTAGCTGCGTTGCCTGGTGACAATAAAGCAAGACGTCTGTTTCAGGTGTTTCTTAGGAAATTACAACAGTAATGAAAATTAACAATAACACCTCTTTGCCAAAAGTAAAATTGCTTAAGAACACACCCCTGCATTTTATAGAAAACATGGTTATTATTAACTCAAAGTAAACGGATGGAACAAACCCAAGTCGTCAAGTACCAGAGCAGCCTTTTCTCCTGGCTTTCCAAGCAAGAAAACGGACATTTCCTTTCTCTGAGGAAGACCCAGCAGAGTCCCGGCCTCCGTCGGCACTCACCGACCTCTCAAGGCTCCATCTGAGACTCCCAAGTCAGCACCCGGTAAGAACGAGCCAGCACCTGTGATTTTCAAGAAGCCCAGCGCCGGGGTCGGGGTCGGCCCCGCAGGCCCGGGCTCACCACGCCCTTCTGGGCTGGCTTCGGTTCGATCCGTCGAGACACTAGTGCGCGCAATAAAACACGGAACCGCTGAGCCCCGAGCCGGGCCCTGCAGGGTCCGCTCCGCGGCCCGCGAGCCGCTCCGCGGAGCCCGCCCCGCCCCGCCCCGCCCAGGCGCCCGCCCCGCTCCCCGAACGCCCCCCCCCACCCCCCCGCGCCCTCAGAGGCCCAGGCCGCGGAGCCCGCCCCGCCCCGCCCAGGCGCCCGCCCCGCTCCCCGAACGCCCCCCCCCCCCCCCCCCCCCCCCCCCGCCCAGCGCCCTCAGAGGCCCAGGCCGCGGAGCCCGCCCCGCCCCGCCCGGCGGCCCCGCCCCACAGCGCCCCGGCTCGCAGCCGCCCTCCTCGAACGCCCCCATCCCGTCCCTCCCCCTCAGCGCTATTCGCATTCCGGAGAGCAGCATCCGGAGGGCGCAGAGAGAAGGTCGCAGCCACCCCCACAGCTCTGCGGCTCCACAGCCCCGAAGCGTCTCACCTCAGGGCGCTCCCGCTCGCGTCCTCACAGATCCCGCCAGAAGCGCGCCTCGCGGGGCCTGTCGGGAACGCAGCGACACGCGCATGCGTAATGGAAGAGCCACGGCGTCGCGGGCGGGACTACGCACTCCGGGTAGCGGGGGAGGGGGGGAGGGGCTTGAGGACTCAGCCGCGCGTCCCCACCGTCCCCACCGGTGTTCAGTGATTGGCTTTCTGGCGTGAGACCCCGCCCTGGACTCCGCCCTGAGCCACCGCCCGGTAGGAGAGTGATGATTGGCTCGCTCTCTCCAAGTCCCGCCCTCGCTCCCGGTCTCGGGGCCAAGCGGCTGGTTCCCGCCGGGTCGCCTTGGGCGCTGCGCGGTGCCGCCGCACTCTGGGCCGCGAACGTGCGGTTCTGCCCTCCGTGCCCGCTCCCGCTCCCGCTCCCATTTCTGGAGTACCGAGGCCCAAGAGCTCGGCCGACCCCACTCTGTCCTCCTCTGGGACTCTGGTGGTTCCGGGAACGAGGCAGCGCACCGACCACCCCAGGTCCGGCGGCCCCTCACGCGCGGCCCGTCACGCGCGGCCCCTCACGCCGCGGCCCCTCACGCGCGGCCCGTCACGCGCGGCCCCTCACGGCGCTGCCCGTCACGGAGCGGCCCGTCACGCGCGGCCCGTCACGCGCGGCCCGTCACGGCGCGGCCCGTCACGGCGCGGCCCGTCACGCGCGGCCCCTCACGGCGCGGCCCGTCACGCGCGGCCCGTCACGCGCGGCCCCTCACGGCGCGGCCCGTCACGGAGCGGCCCGTCACGCGCGGCCCGTCACGCGCGGCCCGTCACAGCGCGGCCCGTCACGGAGCGGCCCGTCACGCGCGGCCCCTCACGGCGCGGCCCGTCACGCGCGGGCCCCTCACGCCGCGGCCCCTCACGCGCGGCCCGTCACGCGCGGCCCCTCACGGCGCTGCCCGTCACGGAGCGGCCCGTCACGCGCGGCCCGTCACGCGCGGCCCGTCACGGCGCGGCCCGTCACGGCGCGGCCCGTCACGGCGCGGCCCCTCACGCGCGGCCCCTCACGCGCGGCCCCTCACGGCGCGGCCCCTCACGGCGCGGCCCGTCACGCGCGGCCCCTCACGCGCGGCCCTTCACGCGTGGCCCCTCACGGCGCGGCCCCTCACGCGCGGCCCTTCACGCGTGGCCCCTCACGGCGCGGCCCCTCACGCGCGGCTCGTCACGGCGCGGGCTCCGTGGAAGGGTTGTCAGGTGCTGGAACCTTCCGCGGGGGAAGGAGGACGGAGCGGGGAGGACCAGCCAGGAGGAGCGTGTGGATGTTTACAGAGTTGGAGGAGGAGCTCAGAAGGCAGTTGAGGGCGTGGATGAGGCCGCCTGGGGGGGTCCTCCCCAGCCGGGGCTTTGCGGGGGGGGGGGGGGGGGGAGGTCCGGGGCTTTGCGGGGGGGGGGGTCCGGGGCTTTGCGGGGGGGGGAGGTCCGGGGCTTTGCGGGGGGGGGGGGGGTCCGGGGCTTTGCGGGGGGGGAGGTCCGGGGCTTTGCGGGGGGGGGGGGTCCTCCCCAGCCGGGGCTTTGCGGGGGGGTCCTCCCCAGCCGGGGCTTTGCGGGGGGGGGGAGGTCCGGGGCTTTGCGGGGGGGGGGTCCGGGGCTTTGCGGGGGGGGGGGAGGTCCGGGGCTTTGCGGGGGGGGGTCCTCCCCAGCCGGGGCTTTGCGGGGGGGGTCCTCCCCAGCCGGGGCTTTGCGGGGGGGGTCCTCCCCAGCCGGGGCTTTGCGGGGGGGGGGTCCTCCCCAGCCGGGGCTTTGCGGGGGGGGTCCTCCCCAGCCGGGGCTTTGCGGGGGTGGTCCTCCCCAGCCGGGGCTTTGCGGGGGGCTTTGGGGGGGGGTCCTCCCCAGCCGGGGCTTTGCGGGGGGGGTCCTCCCCAGCCGGGGCTTTGCGGGGGGGGGGAGGTCCTCCCCAGCCGGGGCCTTTGCGGGGGGAGGAGGAGGAGTCCGGGGCTTTGCGGGGGGGGGGTCAGGGGCTTTGCGGGGGGGGGGGTCCTCCCCAGCCGGGGCTTTGCGGGGGGGGGGGAGGTCCGGGCTTTGCGGGGGGGTCCTCCCCAGCCGGGGCTTTGCGGGGGGGGGGATCCTTCCCAGCCGGGGCTTTGCGGGGGGGAGGAGGAGGAGTCCGGGGCTTTGCGGGGGGGGGGGGTCCGGGGCTTTGCGGGGGGGTCCTTCCCAGCCGGGGCTTTGCGGGGGGGGGGGGGGGGGGATCCTTCCCAGCCGGGGCTTTGTGGGGGGGGGGATCCTTCCCAGCCGGGGCTTTGGGGGGGAGGAGGAGGAGTCCGGGCTTTGCGTCCTCCCCAGCCGGGGCTTTGCGGGGGAAGGAGGAGTCGGAGTCTTCTCCAGCCCGGGGGCCAGGCCCACCGAGGCTTCCCGGCCATCACTTGCGGTTCTGGCTTCCCGGCCCACAGACTGTCCCAACGACTTCCGAGCTGACCACAGTTACCCTCGCTGAGACTAGACCTGAGGCTCACGGTTTGAAGCCAGCTAGGCCAGTTAAGTCCCCAGAGACTCTTACCTCCCGTCATTCACTCCAAAAGACCTCAGGGACTGCGCCCAGGCCCTGAGTTAAAGCCCCCCCCATAAAACCATAAAGTAAAAGTTAAAAGTGTTAGCGCCACAAGTACAAATGACAAACATACAGGGTCTTCTTGATGTTGTATTTGGAATTTTATCTCAAACTTGTTTCTAAGGCAAGCTTTCTTCCAATCAAAATCAATTGGAGCTTCAGTGTAGTCAAAAGATAAGGACCTGTAATCCTAGCTACTCAGGAGGTAGAGGTCTGAGTATCATGTTTGAAGCCAGCCCAAGCAGGATAATCCATGAGACTCTTACCTCCAATTAAATGCACGTGCCCGCGCGCACACACACACCAAAAAAGACTAGAAGTGGAGCTGTGGCTCAAGTAGTAGAGCTATGCTAGCCTTGAGCATAAAAGCTCAGGGACAGTGCTAAGCTCAAGCCCCAGAACTACACACACACACACACAGATAAAGGGGACACAGGAACAAATCCACACAGAGCAAGCATATAAGTATAAAAATATAATGAATCAACTAGCCTTCAACATAGGTTTGTGGGAATGAATGCTATTACTATTTACTTTTTTTCCTTCCTAGATGTTTTCCTCCCACTAATATTAAAAAGTATCTTAGGTTTTGGATGATGACTTTTCAGACTATTTTTATACTCTTTGCATCAGTTTGTGATGCTGAAGATTGTTTTTAGATACCATTTGAAATTTCATTATTATTATTATTGTGAGGTAGAGAGGTTAGATGACATTTTAATGGAGGTGCTGGGAGCATTCTCCAAGCAGTAGGGAATAGAGTGTTTTTAAGCGGGATATGACACACTCAGATGTGTGTTAAAAGACTCGACTCTGCAGCTACAAAAGCAACAAAGGTGGAGGAGTAAGCTGGAACAAAGCAACCCAGGAATGCGATAGGGCAGAAGGAGCTGCGGGAGCTGGCAGGACCAGGGTGTGACCAGCCAGAGAGATGTGACCTGGGAGACTACCAGCTCCTGATCAGATTGGGGTTCAGTGCCCCAGTGACACAGTGCTCTTAACCTGTGTCCTCCCGGCGCTGGACGCCCTCAGGTTCATGCCGATGTCAGTCTGGTGCTGAGCTGAACCGAAACCTTCACCAGCATTGGCTCTGGTGGCGGCTGATCCTCCTCCACCTGAACTGGGATGAGGGGGAAAGGAAGGACCAGCTCCTGGGATGCCTTTCGTTGCTCTGTCCGTTGTGAGGCCTGCCTGGGCAGAGTCCACCCCTCCCATCCCTCCTGCCCTGACCTAGGAGCCTACACTCCACTTGGAGTCTGCATGGACGCCAGACTGTGAAGCAGCTTTGTCCATGCTCCATGGACATCCCAGGTGGACAGGGGAAGCCTGGGGAGCTGAGGCAGTGTCTGCTGGAGCTCTTCTTTTTCTTTGAGACAGGAGAAGAAATCAGACTTTCAGGGTTGGAGCAGGGAGGAGAAAGACGGTTTATCATCATATTGGCATGTGATGTCATGTGACAAAGTTAACTGTCCTCAAACTCAGAAGAGCGAGCTTGGGGGTGTGGTGTGTGTGTGTGTTGAGGGGTGGGGGTGGGGGTCCTTGGAGTTGGAAGGAGCGGGCCCAGAGGACTGGCAGAGCTCGGCAGCCAAAGGAGAGAAGTGTCTGATACTTGGCCTCAGACAAACGGGGTGAGGCAGCACGAAGTGAGGTGCTGCTGAGAGCCACTGCAGCCCCACCCTGAGGAATGGCATAGCCCACTTCCATGCTGGTAACCTGGGGTTGGTGTGCAGCTCCTCTGGCTAGAGATCGGGTTAGGGAGCAGGAGCCATGTGCAACGGCCCTGCCAGCAATTAGCTCAGATTAGCCTAGCCCCAATATTGTGGCTGTAATCTCAGCAAAAATGTGAGGGGAAGGGATGTGGGGGGCGGGGCCTCAGGGCAGGCTGGGCCTGAGCCTGCCCGGAGAGCTACAGGAGGTGCGCTGAGGGCAGGGTTGGGGTGAAGGACAGGATAAGGCTGATGTTGTGGCTCAATGCCAAGGTCACGGGACTCAGAGGAGGACGGCAGGGAGAGCAGCAGGGCCAGCGCCGGGTGCCCCAGCTGCCCAGAGTGGTCGAGGGCTGGCCGTGGGTGGTACCACTTGAGGGTGCTGGCTGTGGCTTAGCCAACAGGAACATGACAGAGCTGCCCAGGGGGGATGCGGGAATCCCGAGGGTTGGGAGGGGCAGGTCTCCATCCATCCCCCTGTGGCCAGGTGGTGGGGGAGGAGTACCTTCTGTGAGCCTCAGCTTCTCAGCCCGCACAACAACTCGGGTGTTGCTTGTGGCTCGCATGGACCTTGTGCCCACCACTTCCAGTTGTGAGCAGTAGTGACAGATTGTGAAGCACTGTTTGGAACTTAAATTTACAGCAACACCCACTCAGGCCTCAATTGTGTTCCCACCAGAATTCCCTCCCTTTGAGAGTGCCCCTCTCAACATGGGCCTCCCAGGTGGAATCATCCGGGCCCAGAATCATACCACCTGTTGGAAATGGGGAGCACCCCCTCCCACAGTCCCCCCAAAACCTGCCAGCAGGTCCCATCTCTAGCAGCTCTGTCATGGGCCCAGCCTGGGCTTCTTCCCCCATCCCCAACCCCCTCTGTAGTGCTCAAGGTGGCACATCCCCACAGAGCAGGCTCAGACAGCAAGTCCTCCCCACCCCACACACTCTCAAAACCTCACAGCTGCTCCCCCAAGACAGCTGGACGGAGGCAGGCTCTGCTGGCAGGTCCTGAGGTGGGCAGCAGACAATGCCCAGCTTATTCTAGGGATGCTGGGGACTGGAGAGCCACAGCATAGAACCCTGGAAGGGGCAAGCTATCCACAGCCCCAGCCCAGGGCTAGGCAGCACCCCAAACCTGTAATAGCAACACCTGTGGGCACAGAGGCGTGGAGAGGAGTCTGCCTCAACTCCCTCCTGTACTCCACCCCAGGGGTGACAGTGGGATCCACGACTGGTTGGGACACAGGGCTTCCTGACCCGTCAGAAGCAGAGCCCGGACAGGGTGGCGTGGGTCAGTTACATGGGCGGGGATGACAGGATGAGCTCAGGCCCTCTAGCTGAGGCTGAGGGGAAGGGTGCAAAGCAGGACGATGGAAAGAACTGGAAGCCAGAGGCCGAGGTATAAAAATCTGTATTTATATTACAATGACAGATTGACACAGCACAACCCTGCCCGGGGGTGGGAGGGGCTGCTCGGCAGCTCAGGGCCCAGACTCTGCTCAGGACCTGCCCCAGTGCCCCCACAAGGGGTCTGGAGTAGGGATGGAGCCGGGGTGAGGGAGTGGCAGGCCAGCTGACCCCAAGAGAGCTTGGTGATAGCTGGGAACAGGAGAGGGACTAGAGGTTGGTTCCAGGTTCCATCCACCCAGGGGCATAAGCTCAAGAACCCTGCTGTGCCACTGGGAGAGGCCCCAGGACGAGCCACCTGCAGCACCTCCAGAGGACCTGTAGCAGAATGGGAGCCCTGGGTGGGGCTGCTTCTCCCATGCCCCGGCCCAGCCCGGGCCTCAACCAGTCAGCACCACAGGGCCTATATGGGCAGGGAGGGTACAGAGAAAGGACGTAGACTGGCTATTCTGGCCCTGACTTCTTTCTAGAGACCATATCTGCCCTGCTCTGACCCTGTGGCCACCAGTAATGACCAGCTTGTGCAAATGGAAGGGAGTGGGAGAGGAATGGATAGGGACCTCTTAGCACCAGTCCCCCTCCACCCCCCAGACCGTCTGCCACACCTCTGTGCAGGCAGCAGCAGGGGGAAGCAGGGTAGAGCCTGGGCGGCTGCAGAGACCGACCCTGCAGTCTTGGTGGGACAATGGCTGAGCTGCTGGGAAGGTTGGCCTGGGAGCTGCTCTGCTCACCTGGGTTAGACTCTGCCAGGCAGAGTGAGGGAACTGATGGCTTCAGAATTCTGACTTGGGAGCAAGCCCTAAAGACAGACTGGGCACTGGGAATGAATGCTAGGTTGGCCGGCTCCCACAGAGAGAAGCCCCCTTTCTAGACCCTGCAGACCCCCAGAGGCAGGGGAGATGCAGACAGAACCGCCCAGCATCCTCTTAGGCATCCTCTCCTATTCCACAAAACCCACCCGCAGGCCTCCTCTCCACCCGCTCTCCAACAGCCCCTACAGGGCCAGTTCTGTGGCAGAGCTGTTTCCAGGGAACCCTTGCCTAGTGGGGCCCCCCACCACAGGGTGTCCATCGACATGGTGAAAAAAAAACAGCTTGGAACTTTATCACAGATGCCCTGGGGATGGGCGAGGTGCTGCTGCCCTGCCCCCCTGCTGCCACCACCTAAGTATTGCTGTGTGCTGCCCACAGGGAAAGGTCTTCAGGAATGGCAGACCAGCAGCAGCAGCCTCCTACCCTAGCCAGAGACGGCTGTGTCCACCCGCTGCCATCAGTGGATTCCTAGATCCACCTCAAGCCGAGAACAGGGGCAGAGTTGCGGGTTCATAAGGAAGCCCCGGCCAGGCAGACCTGCTGTCCCCAGGCTGCAGTCAGCCACCAGGGAGGCACCACCGAGCCCGGGCCACGGGCCCTGCCTAGAAAGTAGCTACGCCACTCACACGGGCCCGGACATGTCACTGGAGGCGGCCACAGCTGTGGGAAGGACTGGAAAGCTGCCGGGCAGGCCGGGGCATCCCGTGAGCCACAGGGACATGCTGGTGGTGGCGGCAGGGCAACACAGGGACACAAGGCACACTATGATGGTGTGCGGGGGACAGGTCCCTGAGACGCTGGGTCACTCCCACCCCTCGGCACACAAGGACACAACAACGGCTAGGAAAATAGAGTACAAAAATCTTATACAGGAAATAAAGGCGACACACACTCACGTCCTCAGTGAGAGAGTCTTCAGAGTTTTCTCTTTTTAAAAATGTTTCTGTTTTTTGGGGGAACCCTCTGCCGGCTGAGGCCGTGGGCAGAGCGCTGTGAGGGGCTCCCTGGAGGGAGCTCCTGGGTGCGCTTAGCCTGCCTGCCTTTCTCTCTCTCTCTCTCTCTTCCTTTTTTTTTTGCTTAAGAAAGGGAGGTGAGCGTCCAGGGGCAGTGTACCCAGCTCACCCCAGTCTCTGTCAGGAAGAGAAACCATATTCCTGCACAGACCAGGCAAAGCCACCTGGGCCAGGGAAAGGCGAGTCGGGGAGGGGGAAGGGGGAGGCAGCAGGAAAGCCAGGCATAGGCCAGGGGCCAGCACTTACAGGCGGCCCTTGGAGGCCCAACCTCACAGGATGTGTGTCGGCTGGTGCCCGCATGTCTGTGTGAGTGTGCGCGTGTGGGAGCGAGCCCAGGGGGTGCATGTGTGTGTCTCATGGTCCTAAACAGAGCGGAAGCTGCCTAGTGTGGCATGGAGTGGCCTGACTAGCCCCCAGGAACGCGGCCCTGGCTCCTGACACCCGAGGGAAGAAGGCCTCTCTCCACCCGCCTGCCCCAGGTGCTCACCCAAATCCCGCCCTTCACGGGTCCCTCGGTCCACGCCTCAGGAGCCTGTGTGGACCAAAAGATGGACGTACAGACAGACAGACAGTGGCGCCTTCCTTCCTTCCTCAGTCCACGCCTCTCTCCCAGGATCTGGCGTCGGCTCCAAGCTCCCACGGTGGTCATTAAGCCCCTGACATGGAGCCCACCGAAGTTTGCAGCAATGACATTTAATACTTCTGGAATGATTGGGAATCTGAGAACAGACTGTGTGCAGCTACGCTGGGCTCCAGGGCGCGGGAGCTGGGCTCTGCCTCCCTGCAGGACCCTGATCTGCAGGAAGAGGCTGGCAGTCCAGGCAGCAGTGGAGCTTCCAGAATGGCACAGCAGTGGGCCCACGGAGAGGCTGGCATGGGTCAAGGGAGGACTGGAGGGCTGACACGCTCGGCCAGGCAGGGCGGCGGGCCGAGGAGCACAGGACATGGGACCTACAAGAGGCCAGGGTGGCCGGGCCGCTGGCAGGGGCGCCCGTAGCTGCCGTCACTGCAGCCGCCGCTCCGCAGGCTGTAGTGGTCATCGGTGTCACTGCTGCTCCCAACACTGTCCAGTTCCCCGGGGCCCAACTCCATGCCCTCTATGTCCACCTCTGGGGAAACAGAGGGGAACAGGTCAGGCTGGCGCTCTGAGGCTAGCTGGGAGTTCCCTTCCAAGGCAGGGCTCCTCTCCCACAGCAGCAGAGGCTCTGGGGTGGGGGTGGGGGTGGGGAGGACGGCAGACCTGCCTGGCCCAGAGGAAGCAGGTACAAGACTGCTCCAGAGTGCAGCCTGAGGTAAGAGCTCAGCCTGGGACTCAGCATGTGGTCAATGCCTGCACCCCCAGCTACTTAGGAAGGAGGAGTAGCTAGGTAAAGTTAAGAGGGAGAGTCTCTGAAAAACAAGCTAAGGGCCTGAGGGACCCAAGCGGTGGGGTGTAATCACAAATTCCCGCATCTAAACCCAGTACTTGGGGGAGGGGGAGGTGCACTGGGGGGGCAGGGGGGCACACCAGGCTCTGGGCCTCACGGGACAGTCACCATCAGAAAAGAGCATGCCTCTTTGAGTAGGGTGGGGACCTCCTTGTCCCGGGAACACCCCCACCCAGCCCCCGGCATCCTCTCTGCCACGGGGAGGTTCAAGGTGCCTGAAGCCCGCGCAGGCTGCCCGGGCCCCCACCTTGCTCCGAGTCGTCTGTGGAGACAGCCGAGCCGGTGCTGTCTGTGCGCACGCGCTCCACGCTCTGCACCGACAACTGCTCCAGGCGCCGCTTCAGGAAGCGGTGCTCCCGCTGCAGCTGCTCCTTGATGCTCAGGGCACGTCGGTCCTGCTCCTCCAATTTCTGGGGGGCCGTACAGGGTGATCTGTGGGGCTGGGGCTGGGAGGGTCGCAGAAGCCTGCACAGAGCAGGATCCTCACCCCTCATAGGGTGACCCTACACGGTCCCCAGCTCCACTGGCTCCCAAGATGGCCTGGCCCTGTGCTCTCAACATGCTGCCCAGCTCTAGAATGCCCATAGCTGCTGGCCAGCCCAGCCAAGCCCAGTCACATGCGGGCCTGAAACTGCTAGCCAGCACCATCTCCCGAGGCCTGCCCCGCTTGGCCCTCACTGAGCTTGTGCCACAGCGTCTGTGCCACGCCCTCACCTTCAACTCCCTCCTGGCCCAGTCAGTCACTGCTCTGCGAGGACCCCCAGCCCCAGACGGGCCTCTCTCGAAGCTCCCACCACGTAGTCCCTGAGGGGCAGAGGAGGCCCTTCAAGGGGACAGAGACCCACATTCGAGCATTTCCAAATCCCCAAACCTGCATGTGTGTTTGAGGGCCTCCCTTATCCCATGCCCGCTGCCAGCAGCCTCCACGGCCCCACACCCTCCAAGATGGCTGCCTCCTTCCAGAGGACCTGCTTAGGAGAGCATGGAAAGACCCCTGGCCCCACCGGCCCTTCCAGTGGCCACCCCTGCACATCCCAGGGACACACAGCCACCATCCTCCCCTCCTCCCCTAGCCTGGCCATTCCCACAGCGCTGCCTCCCCCCCTCCCCCCCAAGCCTGGCCTACCCACAACACTGCCTGCCCCCCCCCCCCCCCGCCAAGCCTGCCCACACCACTGCCTCCCCCCCCAAGCCTGGCCTGCAGCACAACACTGCCTCCCCCCCCCCCCCCCCGCCAAGCCTGCCCACACCACTGCCTCCCCCCCCAAGCCTGGCCTGCCCACACCACTGCCTCCCCCCCCCCCCCCCCCCCGCAAGCCTGGCCTGCCTGGCCTGCAGCACAACACTGCCTCCCCCCCCCCCCCCCCGCCAAGCCTGCCCACACCACTGCCTCCCCCCCAAGCCTGGCCTGCAGCACAACACTGCCTCCCCCCCCCCCCCCCGCCAAGCCTGGCCTGCCCACAACACTGCCTCCCCCCCCCCCAAACCTGGCCAGCCCACACCACTGCCTCCCTCCCCCAAGCCTGGCCTGCCCACACCACTGCCTCCCCCCCCCCCCCCCGCCAAGCCTGCCCACACCACTGCCTCCCCCCCAAGCCTGGCCTGCAGCACAACACTGCCTCCCCCCCCCCCCCCGCCAAGCCTGGCCTGCCCACAACACTGCCTCCCCCCCCCAAACCTGGCCAGCCCACACCACTGCCTCCCTCCCCCAAGCCTGGCCTGCCCACAACACTGCCTCCCCTGGCCTGCCCACACCACTGCCTCCCCTCCCCAAGCCTGGCCTGCCCACACCACTGCCTCCCCCCCCAAGCCTGGCCTGCCCACAACACTGCCTCCCCTGGCCTGCCCACACCACTGCCTCCCCTCCCCACCCCCACCCCCAGCCTGGCCTGCGCACAACACTGCCTCCCCCTCCCCCCTAAGCCTGGCCTGCGCACACCACTGCCTCCCCCGGCACTGCTAGTAAAACTCAGCCAAGCCATGGCATCTCCTTGATTCCCATCCGTTCTACGGTCCCCCAGAAAATATCCTTTCCCAACACATGCCTCTAGGCCCCCCCCCCCCACGGCCCTCTGGGCCTGTGGCAGAGCCAGGGCTGCAGGAACGGGCAGGCCGCACTGCTCACCTTGATGTGCATCTTGGCCCGCTTCAGGAGGCTCAGCGTGGTGTGGCGCGTGCTGTCAGGGCCCAGGGGTACCAGTTGCTTCAGCTGCTCCAGGTAGAGCCTGAGTTTGGCTCGTCTGAAAGAGCCAGAAACAGTCTGTGAGGCCAGACAGGAAGGCCCATGAGGCGCCAGCAGGAGGGGCCTGGGCCTGAGGGAGGGCCAGGCAGCTCCCCGGCCCCTGGCCCCACCGCGGGGGTCCCTCCCCGGGAATCTCCTGGCCTGGCACGAGGGGCACACTGGATGTGGGCGTTCGAGGGACCCTGCAAAGCCTGCCTAAGCACGGCTGGGCTCAGAGGCCCGGGACTCAGACAATGCCAGCGTGCCGCATGCGCCCTGGTCCCTCTTGTGGCGCTGACCGGGGCGCGTGAGGGCTGAGGGCCACCTCCCTGACCCCGGGTTTGCTAGGCCTTCATGACACATTTTGTTCCTGAATCCATCTCCTCAGGGGGCTTGGCCTCACGACCCCCCCTCCCCGAACAAGTGCTGCTGCTCCTGACAGGCCCACTGGGCTGGAAGGGGCAGCTACGTCCAGGCCATGGCCCTCCGTGGCCTCGGTGACAGCCGGACCCGTGCCGTGGCCGCACGCATCCACAGGCTGGCACACGGCCCCTGCCGGTTGGATCTGAGCGGCTCAGGGGTGCGCGGCTCAGCACTGCCCCCAGGCCCTGCCGGCCCCACCTCGCTCCCATGTCCACCATACTCTGCTAAGTGTGGATTCTCAGGCGCACCGCTGCCAGGTCAAGGCGGGGAATGTTCTGGGGACTTTGGAAAGCCTGCGGCCCATCAGGGCCAGCATCTTCTCCCTAGCCATGGAGCAGCACATTCACGGTCTTCTTCAGTCCTGAAGAGACCCTGCAGGGCCGAAGGCAGGCACTGCCACCTCCTCCTTGGACAGAGGAGGCGTCACTGGGTGCAGAGAGGCTGCGGGGAGACACTGGCAGCCCAGCTCAGAGGGGGGAGGGTGGGAAGGAAGGAGAGAGGCTACAGCCTGCACCCACACCTGTTAACAGCACCGTCTCACTGAGCCCTGGCCCAAGCACCTGGAGGCCCAGAGGTTCTCCTGGATGGGGAACAGTTAGACTTTAGGAAGAACTGCTAGAATACAGACTGAGGCAGGGGCTGGCCAGGAGACGGGGGAGTGGGCTGGGCTTAGGCAGTGTGGTGGAGCTGAGGCCTTGTGGGTTTCCCTCTGCCTTCATTCACGCCCAAGCGCCCAGAACCCCAACCTCCTCTCCTCCAGTGGGTGAACCTGCAGTCCCGGGCTGGAGGCATGTAGCTGAGCAAGCTAACGGAAGAAAGGCCCTGCAAGACCAGTCACCTGTCCTGCGGCCACCACCGAGGCTAGGGTGCCAGGTGCTGTCAGGCCTCCTCGAGCCCACCTGCTGCCACCCCCACTTCATTGCATCTGTCACACATGACCTTAGCAAGTACCAACTGTCAAAAAGAAAGTTCCCCGCCCACAGAGAACCACATGATCACGGTGCTGCATCTCCATTTCCCTGTCATGAGTGTTCAACAAAAAGTTTGGAAACAGAACCACGTGTGTGACAAGTGACCCGGTTTTGTTTGAGCAAATGGTACAGCAGACGCACATGAGAGACTCCATGGAACACAACAAAGCGCAGGAAGCGCGTGTCGCCAGCACAGGCGGCCACAACGTTTATTTCTTTAGCTTGGTGCTCTTCTGTATTTCCAGGTATTTGCTATGCTAGTCCCTCCCCCACGTTACTAATACAGAGAAAGACACATTTGTACAAGAAAGAGGGGGGAAAAACACAGCTAAAAGACAAGTAACAGTAGAAAGATATTTGCGATACATATAAAAGACACACGGTTAGTATTCATGATATTTTGAGCTCATATACATCCAAAATAAAGAGCAGTACCTCAATGTAACAATGAGCAAAGAGCACAAACAGGTGAGCTGCAGAACACAAAGGGCAAATCTAACATGAAGTTCACTCCATCTCATGAGTAATCAAGAAAACAGGCACTCCAACAAGCAGATACACATTTTCTCCTTCACGCCAGCAAGAGGGCAGAAGGCGCTTGCTTAGCCGGCGCCGATGACCTGTCGTTTGCCGTGGGCTTGGCTCGTAACTGTGGCTAGCGTTTCCACTGGTCTTAGGACTTGGGTCTTATAATGTCCTCCCAGGCATGCAAAGATGCGGGGTCAGCACTGCCCGCCACACAGGCACCATTAAGACCCTGAGAGCAAACTGTGGGTCCTACGCAGGCTTCAGGCCAGGGAGGTCTGGGAGGGAGAGGCCGGAGGGCAGCGCTCACGGGGAGCTGAGTGGAGGACCGCAGCAGGGACAGAGGAGTGTTAGGGGCCCTTCTTACCCCAGGGACCAAGTGATTGAGACGCTCTTTGGGGTGCAGTACAGGAAGCACATGAACAACACTTTAGAAAAACACATTTCTCCAGAGACAAAGCAAGGCACTAGACCATACACATGTGCTGTTTAAAATTCAGCGTGTCCACCCAGTCCTGGGCGGGTGCGTGCCCGCGGCTGCAGGCTGCTGGGGTCGCCCTGGCTCCTTGCCCGGGGCAGCAGCTGTGACGGGCAGGCTGCCTGAGGCCCTCAGCTCTGCCAGTGTGGGGTGGGGGCGCCGGGGCGGTCCTCACCCTTTGAGCCCCACAGCCCCAGGACCCGGCCACGCTGAGCCTCCAGCGGAGCCCCTCCCCGCAGCCCTCCGTCCCGGCCCCAGGCATCCCGTGGAGTCGCTGGAACTTTGCCTTTTGGAAAGGACCCGGAGCGGACACAGCCCCTGCGAATCCTGCCTGAACCACCCCCGGTGCCAAGCCCTTGGCACCGCCCTCCTGCCTTGCCGCCACCGGCTCCCACTCCTCAGACAACACTCTGAGCTCCATGCCACGGTGCCCCTCTGCCGCGGGGCTGAGCTCCAGGCGGCTGGCAGAGCCACATTCCGGGCCACACCAGGCCAGGCCGCTGGAGAAAGGGCACCGGGGAAGTCACCTGCCGGCCAGTGGGAAGGGGGCAAAAGAGCTCCTGCAGGCCCTTCAGCTTACTAGAACCTTCTATGCGCCCTGTGTGGTTCCATGGGGCTGCACTGGGCCTCTGCCCCTGGAAGGGACCTGGCGCCATCTCCCTTTAGGGTCAACCCGCCACTCTAGGGCAAAGAGAACCCAGAGCTCCCTCTGTATACTAGCTCCGGCCAAAGCCTAGGGCTGAGCCCACAAGGGCCACCAGGCGCTGGGTTGGCTGCAGCCACTGGCTGGCAGACTGCTTGTCTACCGGGGGACTTAGAAGACGAGGACCAGGGCCAGAGCAAGGCTGAGAACCTGTCCAAGGAGGCCCCACAGGCTCAAGCCAGGCCCCAGTAGAAGGACCCTCTCCCCCAGGGCCGGTGGCATGTGAGCCTGGCTGTGCGTGCGAGGGTACCCAGAGCGTCCCTCCCTCCTCCCTGGCCATGACGGAGACCCCTACCCAGGCCCCAAGCTCAGGCCCCTGGGCTGTTCAGGGCCCACCAAACCTATGGCTTGGCCAGGACTCCTGGCTGGGCTGGGGGCACCTAGGCTGCCAGCCATGCCTGAGGCCCAGTGTGAGCACAGGCTGGGGGCAGAGATGGCAGAGATGAAGGCCAGGCCTGGTCCTCTGCCCTTACCACCTGCCCTCCCTCTGCGCCCAGGCTGCTCCCCCGACACGCTCTCCAGGAAGTGTCCCCTAGAATGCCCCCAGGCCGGGCCTGGTCAGGGCTGACTGGGCTTCTCTGGCCTGGAAGCCCAGCAGCAGCCCCCAACCCCATGGCCCTCTGGGAACACCCTGCCCCCCCCCACACACGTGACCAGTGCAGGAAGTGCATCTCCTCAGGGAACACGGTGTTCCGTCCCGCCCAGCCAGAGCCCCGATCCCGCGGGAGCGGAAGCTGGCGCTGCCAAGGGTTCAGACATGGGGGAGGGAGAGGGGAGAACTGGCCAGACTCCAATCTTCCCAGCACACCCATGAGGCTCTGGTCTGGGATCAGACCCGCCCCACCAGGAAATGGAACTGGCCCATTTCACAGATGTGTGCAGCCTCCACCTAGCAGTCCTCGGGGATCTCCTTGGTCTACGGGCTGCTCCAGGTGCCTGAGCTCCCACTGGCCACCAAGAGGGTGCTCGCCTAGCCACACCTCCCACACACAGGCCGAGTCTCAGGGGACGCAGCCGCAGCACACCCCCGCGCTGGGCTCTGCTGGCTGACTCCGGCCTCAGTCCTGCGGGGACGTGGCCGTCTAGCTGTCTGTGGGAGGCCTGGGGGCAGGAACCCACGCTCTGGTCAGTTGGAGCTCTGGCTCCAACTGGGACTCGGGCAGGAGGAGCGGGCCTCCTCCAAGCTGAGTGCAGGAGCCACACAGGGCCATAGTCCCCTCCTCCGGGGAGCAATCGAACTCTGGCCCCAGTCTGCCGCCCCTCAGCAGAAGGTGGGCCATGCCTGCCAGGCAGCTCGTAAGGAAACACAGGGGGCGGGAGAGCCACTTACCTGTGCTTTTCTAGTTCGTTGTGCGAAGACCTGTTTAGAGAGACAGAAAGACAGGGCTCACTCTGAGGCCCCACATCACAGCACCAACTACCACAGTGCTTGTGAGGGCGCTCGCAGCCCCGGGCCCAGGGAGTCCCCAGGTGATGAGGCAGGGGCGGCTGAGCAGCTGGCAACCCAGGGCTGAGGCGTCTCCCGCGAGCTGTGAGGACAGGGCAGGGCACACACAGCGAGTGCAGAGGGACAGGGGCCCGCGGCCACGCAGCCACCGAGTGCGGCCAACGGGAGGACACAGGGGAGGTAAGGAGCCCTGGAGAAGCCCCACAGTGCTCCACATCTGGCCAGGAACAAGCACCTGCCTTCTCTGCTTCCCTCTCCCCAGGCCGTCTGTATCCCTGCAACAATCCCATCGCACAGACGCAGCTGAGCAGGGCGCACTGTGTCCTAACAAGACGGACAACACTGTCCTCCTGCGGCCCTCCTAAGGCTCACACGCCTGGTGGCCACGGACGTGGTCTCCATGTAGATGGGGACGCCCAGGACAAAGCCATCCTAGCCAGGTCAGCTCATGGTATGCATGTGTGAGTGTGTAAGTGTGCGTGCGTGCGTGTCCTGGGCTGCAAATGCTTCCTGGAGCGGTAGGTCTGGGGGGACTGTGTCCCACGTCCCGAGCCCCACCTGTCCTGCCCATCCAGCCCAGGGCAGCCAGTCCTGAGCACCATTCGGAAGAGTCTGCCCTCCAGTTATGAGGTCACTTGCCATCCCAGTCTGGGGAAGGCTGGGCACACAGGAGCAGGGCTTAGGCACACGCCCCAACCCTGATCCATGTTCCCCTGCTTCCTGGGCCTCTGTGGCCACTGCCTCTTTCCAGTGGCATCTCCCATCTCCACTCAGGCCACAGCACCTGCCCACCCTGTCTGCTTCCACCACCTGACAGCCAGCTGCTGCAGCGGGCCTCTCCTCTTCCCTCCTGGAGTCTGCCAGGTCCTCGGCTCCCTGTGCAGTTTCCAGGCCGCAGGACCTCCTGGTCACCTGGGCTGGGCAAGGAGTCCCGGCACCTCTGCCAGGGCCAAGGAAGCCACAAGGGGCACCGCGGAGGCTCCTCACTGGCCATCAGGGGGCCGTCCCTCAGCCGGGCCATGTGGTCAGGTCTGCTGGCTTACAGGGGAGGCTGAGGTCAGCAGGTGTCCTTCAGTGTAGACAAGCCCACCTATCCGCCCCGGTGAGGACGGCACTGGGCTCCATACACCCTGGGGGGCAGACAGGCACTCTGCCGCAGCCTGGGGCAGCTTCTCCCCTGCTCCCTCTGCCTGCAGGTACCCGCAAGTCCCAGGAGCACCTATCCCTGGAGAAGTAGCACTAATGCCGCTCTGGGTGGTGCCAAGGGCTGTCCTGGCACCGCATCTGTCTGTGAGGTAGGCATTCTTTTGCTTGCCGTCTCAGAGAACCTGGTGCCAGCTCCTCCTTCCAAGCCTTCCCTTCACAGAACTTGGAACAACCACTGGACTGCTGACGTCCTACCCCAGGGATGTCTTCCTGCCTGCCACCCACCGCTCGCTCTAGTTCACCGTGCCCAATCTTGTCTCTTGCCGAGGCAGACGGTAAGAGCCGTCCAGGTAAGGGGCTGCCCCTGACACGCGGCCTGAGGGCCGGCTGCAGATAAGCCTCCTAACAAGGAAAGGGCATCAGCCTAGACTGGGTTGAACAGGCCCAGGGAAGGTTGTAAATACCCAGAGGGGCTGCAGGAAAGCTACAGCCAGGCTGAGACAGCCCCTCTGCACCCCCCAGCTGCCAAGGGCTTGCCATCACAGCAGAAGGTGAAGAGCTCCCAGGAAGAGGGTGTGAGGGGTGAGTGGGCCTGAGCAAGTAACCGCGTCTTTCTATGCTCTGGGCTCCCCAGGCTGCAAGATGGAGACAACCGTGACATTGCCTTCCAGGGACCCACTGGGGCGAGGTGAACGCGGAGGAGGGGGAGGACGTGCTCAGGCGGGCTGGCCGAGCCAGAGGCCGTCCTGGCGGCCGGACGGGAGGCAGGGATGCCCACACAGCCGAGTCTGTGCACAGACGTCCGCAGCAGGGGCCGAGCTGGGCCTCAGGCGGCCAGAGCCTCAAGGAATTGTCTGCCTGGCCGGACCCGCAGCGGCGGGCGCCCGTGCGGGCCTCGCTTCCCAGGAGCACGCAGGCCGCAGGAAGGGGGCCGCGGGATGGGGACAGCGGGGGCTGCCCCGCGCCGGGGCGGGGCCCCGGGTCCGCCGGCAGCCCGGTCCCCTGCCGGCGACCCCCGCCCCGCGGCTGGGGTCTCACGGGGAGCACCGGCGGGGGCCCTGACCCCCACCGTGGAGACGGGGGGGTGCGGGGCGGAGGCGCGGCCGACCCCCCCCAGCAGTCCCCGGGCGCGCGGCGGGCGCGGGCCGGCGGTGGGCGCTGTACGCGTGGCACTGTTTACGGCGGCGGGAGGCGCGGCCGCGGGAAGATGGCGACGCGCGGGCGGGGCGGGCGGGGCCGGGCGGGAGGCCGGGGCGCGGGCGGGGCGCGCCTCCCGCGGGCCGGCGGCCGGGCGCGGGGCGGGGGGCGGCGGTACCTGCTGTTGGGGGCCTTGCGCACCAGGCCGGCTGCCTTTGTTTTCTTCCTGGAGAAGTCGCCGTCGAAGGGCAGCACCGAGGCGTAGCCGTGCTCGGCCTCTGCGGACAGACGGCGCGGTCAGCGGCCCCCCGCGCCCGCCCGCCGCCCGCCCACCCGGGCACAAAGGGGCGCGGGCTACCTCGGTCCCTGCGCTCCAGGTACTCGGCCGCCTCCAGCAGCAGCAGCAGGGAGTTCAGCTCCATCCTGCCGCCCGCGCCCGGGACGGCGGCGGCCGCTGCCCGGCGCGCTCCGGCCGGCTCCGCTCGCCGCCCGCCCCGCGCCCGGCGGCACACTCGCCAGACTCGCGGACTCCTGCGCTCGGCCGCCACCCTCCGCCTCGGGCCCTCAAATTGACACATAAGGGAGAGCGGCGGGTGGGGCGGCCAATAGGCGCGGGCGCTGCGGCCCCGGGGGCGGGCGCCGTGCCGGGCCCCGGCCAATGGGGACGGGCCGAGCGCCTCGGGCAGGGCCGAGAATGTTGACAGATGCAAGGCTAGGCCGGGATAGGCTGGCCGCGCTAGTAACAATTTAGAAGCCCAAGCTTAGCAACAGCACGTGGTGGCCCGGCCCCCGCGCGCGCTGACTGGCGGCCCCCGTGCATGTTAAGTAGTTGCCGCGCGCCGATTGGCCCAGAGCGGCCTATGTAAATTGAAACCGCGGGCCAATGGGCGCTGGCCGGGCGCGCGGCCAATGAGGGCCCTGGAGGCCGGACGGACCCGTTGCCGAGAGGAAGCGGCGCGCCGCGGGCCGGTCGCGGGCCGGGCCTGCGCGGGGCCGGGCCGGACGCGGCGGGGCGCGGGGGGCCCCGGACCGCGAGCCCAGGGCCGGGGCGGCACGGGCTCCGCGGAGCACGCGGCCTGGCGTCCCGCGTCGGGGTCCCTGCGTCGCTGCGCGCCGCAGGTGGCTCCTGGAAGCCGGGACGCGGGAGCGGGGTGGGGACGGCCGGAGACTGGAGCCAGGCACCCCGGGGGCCAGCGGAGAAGCCGAGGCCCCGCCCGGCCGCCGGGGCCCCCGGCGCGGCCGCCTCGGGCTCCCTCGTGGCTCTCGGTGCGGGGCCTGGCCGGGGTGAGAGGGAGCGGCCCACGGCGCGCGCTCCCGGTGAGTGTCCACCTGCCCCGCGGACGGCGGCCTCCACGCGCCCGGAGCCCCCCGCAGAGCGGGGCTGGAGCCGGCGCCGAAGCGCCCCGGTGCTCCCTCCCCCGGGAAGCTTCTAGACCTTCCACCCCGCCGGGCGATCCGTGGCTTCCCCTCTCTGGCCCCGGGTCACCGCACCGCGCAGCTTGTCAGTTGTCTGCTGGCCTCGGCATCGCATCGAACCCCCCCCCCCCACAGGGTCATTAGGTTGGTAGATACCCCCCCACACACAGGGTCATTAGGTTGGTGGACCCCCCCCACAGGGTCATTAGGTTGGTAGATACCCCCCCCACACACAGGGTCATTAGGTTGGTAGACACAGGGTCATTAGGTTGGTAGATACCCCCCCCCCACACACAGGGTCATTAGGTTGGTAGATACCCCCCCCACACACACAGGGTCATTAGGTTGGTAGATACCCCCCCCCCCACACACAGGGTCATTGGGTTGGTAGACACTCCCTCCTCCCATCCCCCATGAACCAGCCCTACCGCCTCCCCTAGATGCCGAGCATGTGCTGGGCCTCAGGGCTGGAGGGCGGCCCGTCAGTCATCTCCCAGCCAGCCGTCTGCCTCACAGACCCAGGTCAGCTGGTTTGTACAACGCCCTGAGAGCCACCATGAGCCGGGCAAAGCCCCGGCTGCTTGCGCCCGAAGCCGGCTGGTGCTCCAGCAGGAGCCAGGAGTCCGTGGAGTTCTGTCTTGGTCTCTCCCTGCAGCCACTCCGGATTCTGGTTTGGCCAAGTCACCTGTTTCTGTAGTTATAAAATGGACATGGCTGCACTACCACTTGGGGTGGCGTAGACTCGGTGAAACACTTCATGGACAGCCCTGGGCTGGACAGCAGGCTGGGCACAAAGCGGTGCCCAGAAGTAGCAGACCAGGGAACAGCGCCCAAGTCAGTACTTGCATGCGCCAAACTCCTGGTCCCGCCCACGGAGGGGAGGGGAAGGAAGGGGAGGTGCCTGCCTGGTCACAACTGGCCAGAACCGGCTGCCAGGCTGGCCCACCACGAGCCCGGGTCAGGCCTTGAGAAAGTTTGACATGCAGGAAAACATTGTTTTCAGAATACAAAAGACAGGGAAATCAGGGTACTTAAAGGTGTGATCAAATGTCTATGGAGCCTGATATAACTCCAATGTTACTTTTAATTTTTAAATAAAACAACTAATCCTACTTGTGAACGACTGTCAGAGTGGATTTTTGTTCTCAACTTATAAAGGTTTCCCCACTTTGCTGATGAGCCCTGCACAGTTTAGCAATTATAAATTAGAGTTTCTTGTAGCCAAAAATATCCTCAAAAGCAAAAAAGATAAAATATCCTTTTAAAAGCTTTTTGAGAAGGAAAAGAAGCCCTAAGGAGGGATATGTGGGGTGGATGAGTGTCCTCGGGGGTGAGCAGGTGGCCCTTAAAGTGGAGGTGCCCAGTCTCTGACCCCTCTGAGCACAGAGCATGCCCAGCCCAGCCCTGCTGCCGTACAGCCCCAAGAGGCTGTGGGGCATCCTTCCTGAAGAAGAGAGCCTGGGGTGGGGCAGGTCTTCCACAAGGGAAAGAGGTGTTGATGTGCGCTGGCTGTGTTTGGGGCTGTGTTGTGCTGTGTGCTGGGGTGGTGACAGCATTGCTAACAAGGAAGGCTGCCTGGAGGTGGCAGTCTCGGAAGGAAACAGGTCTCCTCAGCTCTCCCTGCACAGCCAGCGGGCGGGCCCACGGAGTCCTGGCTTCGGGGTGCCGGCAGCTTTCACCCAACCTGGCTGGCCAGGGCGTGCAACCCCACGGGTAGCCTCCTCGGAGTCTGCCCTGCCTCCGTCACGGCTGTGTCAGATGCAGGCCTCTCTGGAGCCTCCACCCATCTGCGGGGTTCTGAAAACCAGGACCTGGCCACTGGGTGATGGCGGTGGAGGGACCTCTATCAGAGGTGGCACCCTGGGAGCCCGCAGGCCCTGAGGAGGCAGTGTGTGGGGTGCCCCCTGGTGGCTGTGAGGTGCTGTGGTTGGAGTCTGGGCTGGACCAAAGGAGGAAGACATGGAGGAGGTGGTGTGTCAGTGACTCCAGCCCCAGTTTGGCCTTTAGCAAGGACACCAACGGTCCTGAGCCCCGTGCTGTGATGCGGCCCATGTAACCAGCTGACTCTCCCCACTCCCTCCCCTCAGTACAGCACTCTGCCTCCCAGCCAGGGTCCCGTGATCTGCGTGGACAGGCCAGCCGTCCAGTGCCACACACAAGGGGAAGGGCTGCAGGGCCAGCGGCAGAGGCCAAGTGTGTCCTGGCACTGATGGAGTGGAATCTCGGCGCTGAGCCTTTAGGGGTCCCTCCCCTGCTCCTCCCGTGCTACCTCTGGTCACCTCCCAGGCTGCCACGTTCTGCTTGCTGGGCTGCCTCGTGGGGCGCTGTGTCTTAAGTCTGGATCTGAGCACCCGTGGTCAGGGCCCCTTTGGCCTTGGGCCCCTGCTGTGATTGGAAGCTGGGGTGGGGCTGCCGGGGACACCCAAGGGCCCAGTGTCAGCCTGTGTGCCGTCTCTGGCTGCCGGCCGGGTGATGGGACAGGACGGCCCGGGAGTGCCTTCCCCGCACCTATCTGTGGCCACTGCAGCTTCCGGCCCTGTGGTCCTTCCTCTAGCTCACAATCCAGCTCTGCCACTTACTGGCCTCCTCGAGCCTCAGTTCCCCATCAAGATGGACCTCCTCCCCTAGGTGGACGGACGTGATGCCTTATGTCCAGACTGGAAGATGACCACTGAGTGCAGGGCTGGGCTTTGGGGCTGGAGGCTGTGGGGCCTCCTGAGGGTCAGCTGTCCGCAGGGGAGGGCCATCTCTGCGCTCCGTCCAGGCAAGCAGGAGCGGCCCCCCGACGCTCCTCTCCTCCCCAGGGTTTCGTCCTGGGTGGGGGAGCCCAAGCTCCAAACCATCGGCCAGAAAGGGGATATGGGAGCTGCTGTGAGACTCAGCCCCAGCCACGACTCCCAAGGGACTGGGCCCCCAGGTCCTCACTGCCCCGGCCGTGAGCAGGGGCCGCCTCCTCCAGCCACCCCACCCCCTGCTGGGCTAGGCCACAGCAGCACAGGAACACAGGGACCAGCAGGATGGTGGCGGGAGGAGCGGCGGCCGCCCCCCCCCCCCCCCCAGGGCTGATGGAAAGCCATGTCTGCCTTCCAGCCGTTGTAAGAGTGGCACCAGTCCATGTCAGCGCCCACACCTTCATGTCTGGGGGAGGGGGGGAGAAAGTCGTCAGCGTCCACAGAAGACATGAGAGCCTCTGCAATCCTTAAATAGATTTATGGAAATGGTCTCCAGTTACAGCATTTAGAAAATAAAAATAATCTCAATACATAAGATTCCCTCTGTTACATACTCTCCCCCCCAGAAGCCATTTTTGTGCATGTGTATGCCACTGCTGAGCGACAGCGGGTTTTTGTCTATAAAAGAAGCAGTAGGTGTGTCATCTCTAAAAACAAAACTGCAATCGTCATTGCAATGTGAAGCCTGAGATTGAAGCCTGAGGAGACGGCGCGCAGGGGCCATTTGGCTGTCTCAGCCTGGGTCCCAGCGGCTGTGGGTCTGAGGGGTGGGCCCAGGGCCCAGGGCGCAGGGGGAGGAGGGTAGTGCTGGCCACGGGCGGTCTCCGTGGTCCTGTGCCGCCCGGGGCCGGGGCCCAAGAACCTGAAAACCTTCTACCCACGGGGTCTGGGCCCAGCCGATACCTGCTGTCTGCCTGCACTGGGCTGTGTGTGCCTAGGCCGGGGCATGTCCGTGTGCCTCAGGGCCACTGGGCTGGCATTCCACTGTTCCCTCGGGGAAGAAATGAGATATGTGTCCTGGAGCGGGGTCCTAAGGCGGGCAGCGGGACAGGGAAGGATGTGGGGAGCAAGCACAGGAGCCCCTGGCTCCTGCTTCCAATCGCCAGCCACAGAGAGCAGCCACGCCTGCGTCCCTGCGTCCAGAGCGGCCTCTGGGGCGGGTGGAGGAGCCCCCCCTGCTCCACCAGGTGGCCTGCCCCAGAGGCAGCCCCCAGGCACCCCTGGTCCTCCACAGGGAAAGAAGACCTGTCGGGCCCCTGCAGCAGACCTGGCCACCAGGCTGGGGACCGAGGCTGGGGACAGTGGCAACCTGAGCAGGGCTACAGCAACGGCAGCAGCTCGCTGGGGCACGAGGACACCTCCGGGGCGGCCCGTGCGTGCGTGTGTGCGTGTGCGTGTGCTCGGGCAGCAGGGCCGGGAGGAGCCCGGCCTTCCCGGAGTCCCGGGCCCCAGAGCAGCTGGGGTCCCGTGTGGTGTCACATGCCTGCCTTGTCGCTGTAGAACGGGGTGACGTGGAACACGTAGCAGTGTGTGCACACGCGGACCGGCTTCACCTGCCCATAGCGTGGCAGCGGTGCTGAGTGCGGCGAGCAGCGGGAGCAGAAGATCTGGAAGGCAGAGGGACATTGGCGCCGAGCGGGGGGGTCCCGCTCGCCCCTCGGGTCCTCCCTCCAGCCAGGCCGAGCTGTGGCAGGAGGGATCTGCCTGGCCCAGGCCCTGGGGGCTGTGGAGCTGGGACCTGCAGGCACCCCTGGGCAGGAGGCCGGGCTCCAGGGCCTGTGTCACCACTGCCGATGCTTCCCACTCAGGCTCTGGCCCCGTCCCGTGTCTGGCTCTGAGGCACTGGACGTGGCATCATCCAAGTGTGGGCTGATTGCCTGGCCAGGACTGAGAGGGGGCCATGTGCCTGAGGAGCCAGAAGGGCTGCTCGCCTCCCACAACCACAGAGCTTGGTCTGGGGGAGACGCTGGGCAAGCACACCACCCGAGCTTGGTCTGGGGGTGCGCCGGGCGAGTACACCACCCGAGCTTGGTCTGGGGGTGCGCCGGGCGAGCACACCACCCGAGCTTGGTCTGGGGGCGGGCACAGCACCCGAGCCTGGTCTGGGGGCAGGCACAGCACCCGAGCTTGGTCTGGGGGCAGGCACAGCACCCGAGCTTGGTCTGGGGGCAGGCACAGCACCCGAGCTTGGTCTGGGGGGTACGCCGGGAGAGCACACCACCCGAGCTTGGTCTGGGGCCACGCGGGGCAAGCACACCACCCGAGCTTGATCTGAGGGAGATGCTGGGCGAGCACACCACCCGAGCTTGGTCTGGGGGCAAGCACACCACCCGAGCTTGGTCTGGAGGAGATGCCGGGCGAGCACAGCACCCGAGCTTGGTCTGGGGGCGGGCACAGCACCCGAGCTTGGTCTGGGGGCAAGCACACCACCCGAGCTTGGTCTGGGGGGTACGCTGGGTGAGCACAGCACCCGAGCTTGGTCTGGGGGCAGGCACAGCACCCGAGCTTGGTCTGGGGGCAGGCACACCACCCGAGCTTGGTCTGGGGGCGGGCACAGCACCCGAGCTTGGTCTGGGGGTGAGCACAGCACCCGAGCTTGGTCTGGGGGGTACGCTGGGTGAGCACAGCACCCGAGCTTGGTCTGGGGGCGGGCACAGCACCCGAGCTTGGTCTGGGGGCGGGCACACCCACCTTCCCGCAGCTCCGGCAGTGGTGCTTCCTGCGGATGACTGTGAAGGGCGCTTTGCAAGCCGTGCAGAAGCCACAGGCCTCGTCTGGCACCCACTCAGGGGGATCTGTCACAAGAGCCAGGAGCCCATGAACCGGGTGGGGTGGGTGGGCAGGCGTCCTGACCTCCCTTCCCCCCCCCCGTCACCCCCTCCCCCCCCACCCCCTGACGTCTCCCCCACTCCCCCAACCCCCCCCCCCCCCCCCCCGTCCTGGACTTCAGTGTCTGGCTGTGATTTGAGGAACAGACTACAGCCCAGGGGTTCTTCTCAGCCATCACCTAGGTAACCACGCCCCAGCTGCAGGCCAGGCCTGGCCACCTGGACTTGGGGTGTGCAGCAAGGCCCCTCTGTCCACCCAGAAGACCGAGGCCTTCTCTCCCGGGTGTCCTCTGCTGACTCCGGTCGCCTGGTGCCGCCAGTCTTCTGTCATCCATCTTGGAAGGAACCCAGACCTCAGGACCAGACTGGCATGCCATGTGGGGGTCTCTCCCACAAAGGTGCCGGGGTACCCCCAAACAGACCCTGACTTCCTGCCAGCTCAGCCGTCTGGTCTCCAGCCAACTCCAGGCTGATAACGGAGAGGGTCCCCCTGATCTCACAACACTAAACTGGGCAGTCTGCAGCCCCGCTGGCCACAAGAAAGGCTCTGGGACTCCGGAGTTCCCAGGGGAAGGCTCTGAGGCCCCCAGAGCCCCCTGTGAGGAAAGTCCCCAGTTAGTGTGCGGAGTGTCCTCCACCGCCGTGCAGGGCCGCTCTGTGGTGCCCGTGAGCTCTGAGTGTCAGGGGCAGCCAGCCCCTCACCCGACACCTCCTTGACTCCCCACATCATCTGGTTTGTGCCCGCTGGGATGACAGATCTGTGTTCACATGGCAACAAGGGGCTGCGCGCCAAGCCGAGGCGGGGGGGGGGGGGGGGGGGGAGACGGAGGCAGCCTCCCCTGGAAGCTGCACCCCATGTGGCGGAAGCCGAGAGCATCCACAGCAGTTGGGCAGGCCCGGCCCACGCTCCCCACTCACCTTCCAAGTCCCCGGCCCGGGTCTTGGCGGCGAGCTCGGAGGAGGAGAGGGGCTCTTGGCACAGCGCGCAGTCCTCCAGGGCTGCCCTCCGCAGGCTCTGGGACGCTGAAGGAGAGGGGCCGCTGGAGCCGGGTGTCCTCGGCGGCCCCTGGCGGCCACCGTGGTGCTCCCAGAAGGCACGGGCCCCTCAGCACATGGAGCGCGAGGGATGACCCAAAGGGCTCCTTCTGGTGACCTTCTTCATGCTGGGGGAGGAGGCTGAGGTGCATGGTGCATGCATGTATTCTCCCCCATGCATGGTTTGTGTGCCCCCCCCTGTGATGCATGCAGCTCCCCCCATGAGCACATCCTGCCTGGGAGCACTTCTCCCCCATGAGCACATCCTGCCTGGAGCACTCCTCCCCTGACAGCGTCCTGCCTGGAGCACTCCTCCCCTGACAGCATCCTCCCTGGGAGCACTCCTCCCCTGACAGCGTCCTCCCTGGGAGCACTCCTCCCCTGACAGCATCCTGCCTGGAGCACTCCTCCCCAGAGCGTCCTCCCTGGGAGCACTCCTCCCCTGACAGCGTCCTGCCTGGAGCACTCCTCCCCAGAGCGTCCTCCCTGGGAGCACTCCTCCCCTGACAGCGTCCTCCCTGGGAGCACTCCTCCCCTGGGAGCGTCCTGCCTGGGAGCACTCCTCCCCTGACAGCGTCCTGCCTGGAGCACTCCTCCCCTGGGAGCGTCCTGCCTGGGAGCACTCCTTCCCTGACAGCGTCCTGCCTGGAGCACTCCTCCCCTGACAGCGTCCTCCCTGGAGCACTCCTCCCCTGACAGCGTCCTCCCTGGGAGCACTCCTCCCCAGAGCGTCCTCCCTGGAGCACTCCTCCCCTGAGAGCGTCCTGCCTGGGAGCACTCCTCCCCAGAGCGTCCTCCCTGGGAGCACTCCTCCAGTGACAGCGTCCTGCCTGGAGCACTCCTCCCCTGACAGCGTCCTGCCTGGAGCACTCCTCCCCTGACAGCGTCCTGCCTGGAGCACTCCTCCCCTGACAGCGTCCTGCCTGGAGCACTCCTCCCCAGAGCGTCCTCCCTGGGAGCACTCCTCCCCTGACAACGTCCTGCCTGGAGCACTCCTCCCCTGACAGCGTCCTCCCTGGGAGCACTCCTCCCCTGACAGCGTCCTCCCTGGAGCACTCCTCCCCTGACAGCGTCCTCCCTGGAGCACTCCTCCCCTGACAGCGTCCTGCCTGGAGCACTCCTTCCCTGACAGCGTCCTCCCTGGAGCACTCCTCCCCTGACAGCGTCCTGCCTGGGAGCACTCCTCCCCAGACCGTCCTCCCTGGGAGCACTCCTCCCCTGACAGCGTCCTCCCTGGGAGCACTCCTCCCCAGAGCGTCCTCCCTGGGAGCACTCCTCCCCTGACAGCGTCCTGCCTGGGAGCACTCCTCCCCAGAGCGTCCTCCCTGGAGCACTCCTCCCCTGACAGCGTCCTCCCTGGGAGCACTCCTCCCCTGACAGCGTCCTCCCTGGGAGCACTCCTCCCCTGACAGCGTCCTCCCTGGGAGCACTCCTCCCCTGACAGCGTCCTGCCTGGGAGCACTCCTCCCCAGACAGCGTCCTGCCTGGAGCACTCCTCCCCTGACAGCGTCCTGCCTGGAGCACTCCTTCCCTGACAGCGTCCTCCCTGGGAGCACTCCTCCCCAGAGCGTCCTCCCTGGGAGCACTCCTCCCCTGACAGCGTCCTGCCTGGGAGCACTCCTTCCCTGACAGCGTCCTGCCTGGGAGCACTCCTCCCCAGAGCGTCCTCCCTGGGAGCACTCCTCCCCTGACAGCGTCCTCCCTGGGAGCACTCCTCCCCAGAGCGTCCTCCCTGGGAGCACTCCTCCCCTGACAGCGTCCTGCCTGGGAGCACTCCTCCCCAGAGCGTCCTCCCTGGAGCACTCCTCCCCTGACAGCGTCCTCCCTGGGAGCACTCCTCCCCTGACAGCGTCCTCCCTGGGAGCACTCCTCCCCTGACAGCGTCCTCCCTGGGAGCACTCCTCCCCTGACAGCGTCCTGCCTGGGAGCACTCCTCCCCAGACAGCGTCCTGCCTGGAGCACTCCTCCCCTGACAGCGTCCTGCCTGGAGCACTCCTTCCCTGACAGCGTCCTCCCTGGGAGCACTCCTCCCCAGAGCGTCCTCCCTGGGAGCACTCCTCCCCTGACAGCGTCCTGCCTGGGAGCACTCCTTCCCTGACAGCGTCCTGCCTGGAGCACTCCTCCCCTGACAGCGTCCTCCCTGGGAGCACTCCTCCCCTGACAGCGTCCTGCCTGGAGCACTCCTTCCCTGACAGCGTCCTCCCTGGGAGCACTCCTCCCCTGACAGCGTCCTCCCTGGGAGCACTCCTCCCCTGACAGCGTCCTGCCTGGAGCACTCCTCCCCAGAGCGTCCTCCCTGGGAGCACTCCTCCCCTGACAACGTCCTCCCTGGGAGCACTCCTCCCCAGAGCGTCCTCCCTGGGAGCACTCCTCCCCTGACAGCGTCCTGCCTGGGAGCACTCCTCCCCTGACAGCGTCCTGCCTGGAGCACTCCTCCCCTGGGAGCGTCCTGCCTGGGAGCACTCCTTCCCTGACAGCGTCCTGCCTGGAGCACTCCTCCCCTGACAGCGTCCTCCCTGGAGCACTCCTCCCCTGACAGCGTCCTCCCTGGGAGCACTCCTCCCCAGAGCGTCCTCCCTGGAGCACTCCTCCCCTGACAGCGTCCTGCCTGGAGCACTCCTCCCCAGAGCGTCCTCCCTGGGAGCACTCCTCCCCTGACAACGTCCTCCCTGGGAGCACTCCTCCCCAGAGCGTCCTCCCTGGGAGCACTCCTCCCCAGAGCGTCCTCCCTGGAGCACTCCTCCCCTGAGAGCGTCCTGCCTGGGAGCACTCCTCCCCAGAGCGTCCTCCCTGGGAGCACTCCTCCAGTGACAGCGTCCTGCCTGGAGCACTCCTCCCCTGACAGCGTCCTGCCTGGAGCACTCCTTCCCTGACAGCGTCCTGCCTGGAGCACTCCTCCCCTGACAACGTCCTGCCTGGAGCACTCCTCCCCCAGAGCGTCCTCCCTGGAGCACTCCTCCCCTGACAGCGTCCTGCCTGGAGCACTCCTCCCCTGACAACGTCTTGCCTGGAGCACTCCTCCCCAGAGCGTCCTCCCTGGGAGCACTCCTCCCCTGACAGCGTCCTGCCTGGAGCACTCTTCCCCTGACAGCGTCCTCCCTGGAGCACTCCTCCCCTGACAGCGTCCTGCCTGGAGCACTCCTCCCCTGACAGCGTCCTCCCTGGGAGCCCTACTCCCCTGACAGCGTCCTCCCTGGGAGCACTCCTCCCCTGACAGCGTCCTCCCTGGGAGCACTCCTCCCCTGACAGCGTCCTGCCTGGAGCACTCCTCCCTGACAGCGTCCTCCCTGGGAGCACTCCTCCCCTGACAGCGTCCTGCCTGGAGCACTCCTTCCCTGACAGCGTCCTGCCTGGAGCACTCCTCCCCCAGAGCGTCCTCCCTGGAGCACTCCTCCCCTGACAGCGTCCTGCCTGGAGCACTCCTCCCCTGACAACGTCCTGCCTGGAGCACTCCTCCCCCAGAGCGTCCTCCCTGGAGCACTCCTCCCCTGACAGCATCCTGCCTGGAGTACTCCTCCCCTGGGAGCGTCCTCCCTGGAGCACTCCTCCCCAGAGCGTCCTCCCTGGGAGCACTCCTCCCCTGACAGTGTCCTGCCTGGAGCACTCCTCCCCTGGGAGCGTCCTGGGAGCACTCCTCCTCTGGGAGCGTCCAGCCTGGCAGCTCACAGTCCTGTTTGAGAGCGAGTACCCATTTTGGATGTTCCTGATCTATGACTTCCAGGTGGCAAAGCTGGTAAGTACAGAAGCTCCTCGGGACCGTCCTGCTGGGCTGGGCTTCCAGAGGTGATGCACTATGCCAGGTACCCAAACACCCCTCAGCAGAAGCCCTGAGCTGCATCTCAGCTCAGCAAGGAGCAGGGAGCAGGGGTCCGAACACCTCCTCCCTGCACCTGACCAGCCCGCATCAGACACCTCTTCCTTGCCAGACACCGACAGTGCGTACGCGGCCTGCTGGAGCGTGGAGGTGTGCCCTGTGTGACGGTGTGATGCGTGTGCCTTCCATGTGCGCCATGCCACACAGAGGCAGCCCGCAGCCCGCGGGGGACACTGCCCCTGCTCATGGAAGGGGGCCCACACCCCTCGCTCTGGCTGGCCTGTGAAGGTATTGACAGATGGCCAGAGGTGGCATGGTGGCACATCTGGTCTAGTTTTTAAGAGGGAGGGCAGGTCTCTCCCGCATCTGTCTGCGGTAAGACCTCCAGACCCCGCCGGGGACTGGAGCAGGGTCGCCGCCGGCAGCATGGCAGGGGAGGCCACCTCCATGGGCGGTCCCCAGCGGACAGCCTGGCACATTTGGTCATGCCAGTCCAGTGGTGAGCGGTTGGCTCGCTCAGGCACTGCCCGTTCCCCTGGCTGGGAGGTGTGTGTTCGGTGTCCCTTCTTGGGCGGCCACTCACCCTTCTTTAGCTTGTCCCTGTCATCTGCCTCTGGCTTGGTGGCCATGACCTCAAACAGCGTTTTGAGAATACTTCTCAGGTCACTGGCATAGTTCGTCTGCAGTTGGTCAGCCACACCTGAGGGGCAGGACAGAAGGACAGGGAAGGCTGACCTCAGTGGAGGCCAGTGCCACGGGCTAGGTGGGGCTCAGCAGGCCCCGGCCTCTGGGGCGGTACGGAGGGGGAGAGTGCTTCCTGCAAGGCCGCACCACACCACAGCTCCCAGCCGTGCGGACTGCTCGGCCAGGGACCCGCGAGAGCCGCCCCCCGCTGGGCCACCGCCACCATCAGAGGCGGGGCGTCCAGACATGCCCAGGGCCACAGTGTGGACCACACGTGCAGGGCCCCAGGGGCGCCCCAAGCCGCTCCGCTCCCCGCACAGGCCTCCCCCGTCCTTTCTGGTGGGCAGGGCTGGCCTTCCTCAAGAGGGGTGGAGGGATGGCTCTGCCCACAGCCCCACAGCGGGGCCCTGACGTCCGCGCTGCCCACCGCACGCACGGCCAGGGAGGCCGGCCCCGCGGCTCCCAGGCCCCCACCCGGCCCACCACACACCTGAAATGCAGACAAACAGGCGGTGGATGAGGTCCTGGCTGCCGTGGAACCTGGACCGGATCTTCTCTCTGGAGGCGGCGGGGGTCACAGGCATGGCAGCCTGGCTGCCCTCCAGCCCGGTCTTGTCTGAGGAGCAGGAGCTGGGGGTGGAGCTGCTGCAGAGAAGGGAGGCAGGGTGGGTGGGGGCAGTGCCGGGGGCTGAGGGAGCCCAGGGGTCAGCCGGGCGGAGGGACAGACAGATGGATGAGGCAACAGCCTCCCCACTACCGCCCTCCTCGAGAGGACTTGCACATGGCATCCGTGTGAAAAAAAAACATTGATGTGATCCAAGTGAGCCCCTGGAGAACCAGGCAGAACCCTGGAGAACCGGTGCCCGACCTCATCTGGACCGTGATGGCTACGCCCTGGGAGTAAGCCCTTCCGGACCCTTCCGGTGAGTCTCCTAAGCTCAAGCCACTCCCCTTTGTGTCCTTGTCCAGCGCTGTCTCCTGACGTGCTCCTGGCTGCCACACCCTCTGTGGGGGGCTCAACGTGGCCCAGAACCTCTGAGTACACCTGCGCTGAGTACACCGTGACTAAGCAAAGGGCAAAACCACTCTGCAGTCCTCAACCCAACCACCAGTGTCCTTAGAAGACACAGAACTAGAGACGGGGCACTATCCCTGAGCTTTTGTGCTTAAGGCTAGTGCTTTACTGTTTTAAGCCACAGTGTCATTCCAGCTTTTGGGCAGTTAATTGGAGATAAGAGTCTCATGCCTCAACAGATGCTGGCAGGGATGTGGCCAAAAGGGAACACTACGACACTGCTGGTGGAAATATAAATCACTCTGGAAAGCAATATGGAGATTCCTCAAAAGACTAACATGGAGCTCCCCTATGATCCAGTAATCCCATTCCTGGGCATTTACCCAAACGATCACAAGCAACACCACACTGAAGCTACCAACACAACTATGTTCACTGAAGATGAACATCATCTAAGATCTGGAACCAACCCAGATACCCCTCAGTAGATTAATAGATCAAGAAAATGTGGAAGATATACACAATGGAATTCTGTGCTTCGATCAGAATGACATCACCCATTTGTAAGGAAATGGAAAGACTTGAAAAAAAATTAATTGAAGTAAGCCAGACCTAAAGACACATAGGCTCCATGGTTTCGCTCATTTGTAGTAATTAGCATATGTCTGGAATAGTCCTAGCAGAGGACCACAATAGCTCAATAGCTATGTACATATGAGCATATAAAATGATTCTAATCAAAATGAACTCTAAAATATGGAAATGAGTTTATTTTTTGTCGGTTGTGGGGCTTGAACACTGGGCCTGGGCGCTGTCCCTCAGCTCTTCAGCTCAAGGTGAGCGCTCTACCACTGGAGCCACAGCACCACTTCTGGCTTTTTCTGCTTATGTGGTACTGAGGAATCAAACCCAAGGCCTCTTGCATGCAAGGCAAGCGCTCTACCACTGAGCCACCTTCCCAGCCCTTTATTTCCTATTCTAACTGCTGTTTTGTGTATGCAATTTTTTGTCCATCTAGAAATGTTCATTACAATTCTTAAAATTGCCCCCTGAGGCCTACTCTGGGCCTACCCTTTTGGGGGTACTGGCCACCGGCCGTTTGCCCGGCTGGTGGTGTTCCTCAAGCGCTGGCCCTGCGTTGGAGGAAGGCGCATGTGTAGGGACCAGGAAGCTGCCCCTTGCTGGCGGGGCACGCACTGGCGCAGCCTCCGTGCAGGAAGTGCTCTGGTGCCATCCCTGCCCACTCGCCCACTCCTGCGGCCCCGGGCCTCCCGTGGCTCTGGGCAGCCTCCAGAAGAAACTGGAAAGGAGCCGAAGCCTGCACGCCACGGCGGGGAACCGGGGACCTGACCGCCCATCCCAGGGCGGCGTGTGGACGCAAGCCCACGCCAGCCCCGCGTGAGGAGGGACAGGCACCACGGCGGCCAGGACACCTCCTCCCACAAGGTCAGACCCATCCGGAAACACAAAGACAAGACACAAGGAGCACTTCGGGGTGCCACGTGGGGCTGCACGGGAGAGGCTGGGTGGGGAGAGGCCCTGGAACCCCGTGGGCTCCTTCCTTTATTGGAGGAGGGGGCGCCGGGACTCATCGCTCTGACCTAAAGCAATGGATGTTCCCTAGAACCCAGAGAAACGTGTGGGGGGGCATGGCGTGCAAGGCCATGGAACCCAGAGTTCTGCTGGGCCCGAGCGAGGATCTACACCCCACCCCGCACACCTAGACCACCCTGTTTACAGAGGTGAGGCCTCTGACCTCCAGCAGAGGTGCGGCCCTCACGGCCCCGTCCTGGGAGCTGAGGGACGTCAGCTTCCATTGCATAGCCACCAGCATAAGTAGACAGCCTCACAAGCACTGACAATGACAGATGCACAGAGACCTCCTCCGGTGGCATGGCTCACCCTGCCCAGAGACGGAAGACACCAAGGGCCCAGGGAGGAAACAAGCCGTGGCGGAATATCACTCCGCCCTCTCAAGGAATAAGACTTAGAGACCTGCTGCAGTCTGGCTGAGCCTTGGAGCATGCTGAGCGGGGCAAGCCAGACCTACAGTGAATTCCTGCAGAATCCCACTACGTGAGGTCCCTGGAGCAGGCAGCCAGCGAAGACAGCAGCGGAGGGGCCGAGGGGGGGTGGGCACAGTGTGGGAAGATGAGCACACTCTGGGGTGACGGCGACAGGGACTATGCACAGATGGATCATGTGCACGTGACATCACGGTGCCACCGAGCTGGGAACTAAGACCGTGAACATGAAAGCCACGCGCCAGGCGCTCAGGCCTACAACCTTAGCTCCTCAGGAGGCTGAGTTCCGAGAGATTGTAGGTCAGAGTCAGCTAGGTCAGAAAAAGCCCACAAGACTCCATCTCCCATTAACCAGCAAAAAGTAGGGTGGGAGACATGGCAGAGCTCCAGCTATGAGCAGGAAACTGAACAAATGTTTAAGGCTCAAACCCTGGTACTGACAAAAATAGAGAGAGATCAAACTAACTGTGTGTGTGAGTGTGTGTGCATGCATGTGGGAGTACATGCTGGTCCTGGGGCGTGAACTTGGCCCAGGTGCTGTGTCTTAGTTTTTTTGCTCAAGGCAGGCACTTTACCACTTGAGCTATAACTCCACCTCTGGCTTTTTGGCCATTAAAGAGTTTCACAAGCTGGGTGCTGGTGGCTCATGCCTGTAATCCTAGCTACTCAGGAGGCTGAGATCTGAGGATGGAGGTTCAAAGCCAGCCCGGGCAGGAAAGTCTGTGAGACTCTTATCTCCAATAAACCACTAGAAAACTGGAAGTGGCGCTGTAGCTCAAGTGGTAAAGCGCTCGCCTTGAGCTGAAGAGCTGAGGGACAGCGCCCAGGCCCAGCGTTCAAGCCCTACAACTGACAAAAAAAAAAAAACAAGTTTCACAGAACCTCCTTACTCAGGCTGGCTTTGAACTGAGGTCTCAGGTCCTGACCCTCCTGAGTAGTTAGGATGACAGGCATGAGCCAGTGGCACCTGACCAATTGATAATTATTTTGTGTTTTATATCTATATCTATCTATCTATCTATCTATCTATATGTTTTGCCAGAATAAATGTCCTTCTTTGGTGATACTGAGGTTGGAACTCAGGGTTTCATGCATGGTTAGCAGGTGCTCTACATTCCTCCACTCCTCATGAAATTTTAGAGGAAAATAGCCATCAGGGTAGAGGACAGAGACAAAGGAGCCAAGCTGAGTGTGGAAGAGAGGCTGGACCGGCGCGCCATTCGGCTGCAACAACATCCACGTGCTGAAATCCATTCGCAAGGGTGCCCCCCACCATCCGCCCAGTCCATTCGCGGCCTTCCGCAGCTTCCACATGCTCTGTGGCCATGCCCACCACTCTGCCCACGGAAGTTCAAAACACCATTGTCTGGTAGAGAGATACAGGGGGACTTGGTCACATCAGTCCCAAAGGTCTGGGTCAAGCCCGTGCCCAGGTGCAGCCAAGTGAGGCTGCAGCACTGTGCGACGGTTCCAAAGCTCTTCTCTGACAGCCCAGGGTTTCACTGTAGAAGTGGGTAACGCTATAAGCTGAGCTTCTGGAAGGTTGGGAGCCCAGGGCATAGCTTCATTCAGCAGCCTGATACAGCAGACAAACACATTTTACTCAAAAGCTTAATTCCAGTCACCTTTTCAAAAGACCGTAGCGAGCCCGGTGCTGTGGCCTAGAATCCCAGCTTCTCAGGAGACTGAGATAGGAGGATGGCTTCAAAGCCATCTTGAGCAGGAGAGTCTGAGAGACTCTTATCTCCACTAACTACCAAAACAAACAAAAAGCCCAAAGTGGAGCTGTGACTCAAGTGGAGTAAAATACTAGGCTCAGAGTTCAAGCCTTAGAACTGGCAGGCACACACACACCCAGACCATAGCAAAGCCCAAATGAATGTGGCTCAGCAAAGAATTTAGTAACCGAGTATATAGATATAAAAAGGCCTTCACTCCCTTGAGCTTCTCAGTCCGTGAAGCAAGAGTGAACACCGACAGGAAAGCCGACAGTACTGCAAGCTGTTCTGGCTACACAATCATGGATTCACCAGAATCCCCAAATCCATTGCAAGGCCTGGGTACCAGGAAGGAGATGCTGCGGGGCTGTCTGGGTGCGTCTTGCTGTGGGAGACGTGGGAACACAGACCTCTGCACAACCGCGTCCACCCAGCCCGTCATCTCCACCCCAACGCAGGTGATGGGGGCTGACCCCTGTAAAGGTCAGACCCATCAGCCACCTTCCACCACCCACCCAGCCACCCTCCATCCATCCATCCATCATCCAACCTACCCATCTATCCATCCATTCATCTAGCCACCCCCACCCACCCTTCATCCATATCCATCTCTCCATCCATCTCCCATCCACATCCATCCTTCCATCCGTCCATCCAGGCACTCACCCATGCCATCCACTTGTCCTAAAAATGTGTAATAGGAACCATGCTTATGGTAGAGTCACGACAGGGCACACTGCGGAGGGTTAGCGGAAGCTCTTCTTTTCCCTGAGGGCAGCAGGCCTGGGGTCCTGGGAGGACTTCCTGAGGACGGCCCGGGCAAAGGCCTTACGGCAGTCCCCGACTGCAGGGACCCACCCGGGCAATGCTGGGAAGACCAGTCGGTGGAAGGTGGAAGCTGGGGGAGGCTTTCACAGGACCATGGCCAGAGCTAGAGGTGGGAGAGGCCTGTGACAGACCCTCCCAGGAACTCCCCAAACCTCCAGCCTCAGGCCTCAGAGCAGCAGGAGGAGGAGCATGCCCCGAGGCACCGGTGTCCAGCCCTGCCCGTCAGTACCACAGCTCCGGTCAGTACCACAGCTCCGGTCAGTACCACAGCTCCAGTCAGTACCACAGCTGCAGTCAGTACCACAGCTGCAGTCAGTACCACAGCTGCCCGTCAGTACCACAGCTGCAGTCAGTACCACAGCTGCAGTCAGTACCACAGCTCCGGTCAGTACCACAGCTGCAGTCAGTACCACAGCTGCAGTCAGTACCACAGCTGCAGTCAGTACCACAGCTCCGGTCAGTACCACAGCTGCAGTCAGTACCACAGCTGCAGTCAGTACCACAGCTGCCCGTCAGTACCACAGCTGCAGTCAGTACCACAGCTGCCCGTCAGTACCACAGCTCCGGTCAGTACCACAGCTGCAGTCAGTACCACAGCTGCAGTCAGTACCACAGCTGCAGTCAGTACCACAGCTGCAGTCAGTACCACAGCTGCAGTCAGTACCACAGCTGCCCGTCAGTACCACAGCTGCGGTCAGTACCACAGCTGCCCATCAGTACCACAGCTGCCCGTCAGTACCACAGCTGCCCGTCAGTACCACAGCTGCGGTCAGTACCACAGCTGCGGTCAGTACCACAGCTCCGGTCAGTACCACAGCTGCCGGTCAGTACCACAGCTGCCCGTCAGTACCACAGCTGCCCGTCAGTACCACAGCTGCAGTCAGTACCACAGCTGCCCGTCAGTACCACAGCTCCAGTCAGTACCACAGCTCTAGTCAGTACCACAGCTGCCGCCAGTACCACAGCTGCTCGTCAGTACCACAGCTGCCCGTCAGTACCACAGCTGCAGTCAGTACCACAGCTGCAGTCAGTACCACAGCTGCCCGTCAGTACCACAGCTGCCGGTCAGTACCACAGCTGCCCGTCAGTACCACAGCTGCCCGTCAGTACCACAGCTGCAGTCAGTACCACAGCTGCAGTCAGTACCACAGCTGCCCGTCAGTACCACAGCTACTCGTCAGTACCACAGCTGCAGTCAGTACCACAGCTGCAGTCAGTACCACAGCTGCCCGTCAGTACCACAGCTGCCCGTCAGTAGCACAGCTGCCCGTCAGTACCACAGCTGCGGTCAGTACCACAGCTCCGGTCAGTACCACAGCTCCGGTCAGTACCACAGCTGCCGGTCAGTACCACAGCTGCCGGTCAGTACCACAGCTGCCCGTCAGTACCACAGCTGCAGTCAGTACCACAGCTGCCCGTCAGTACCACAGCTCCAGTCAGTACCACAGCTGCAGTCAGTACCACAGCTGCCAGTCAGTACCACAGCTGCTCGTCAGTACCACAGCTCCAGTCAGTACCAGAGCTGCCCGTCAGTACCACAGCTGCAGTCAGTACCACAGCTGCCCGTCAGTACCACAGCTGCAGTCAGTACCACAGCTGCCCGTCAGTACCACAGCTGCCGGTCAGTACCAGAGCTGCCCGTCAGTACCACAGCTGCCCGTCAGTACCACAGCTGCAGTCAGTACCACAGCTGCAGTCAGTACCACAGCTGCCCGTCAGTACCACAGCTGCCCGTCAGTACCACAGGTGCGGTCAGTACCACAGCTCCGGTCAGTACCACAGCTCCGGTCAGTACCACAGCTCCGGTCAGTACCACAGCTGCCGGTCAGTACCACAGCTGCCCGTCAGTACCACAGCTGCCCGTCAGTACCACAGCTGCAGTCAGTACCACAGCTGCAGTCAGTACCACAGCTGCGGTCAGTACCACAGCTGCAGTCAGTACCACAGCTGCCCGTCAGTACCACAGCTGCAGTCAGTACCACAGCTGCCGGTCAGTACCACAGCTGCAGTCAGTACCACAGCTGCTCGTCAGTACCACAGCTCCGGTCAGTACCACAGCTGCAGTCAGTACCACAGCTCCGGTCAGTACCACAGCTGCAGTCAGTACCACAGCTGCCCGTCAGTACCACAGCTGCCCGTCAGTACCACAGCTGCCCGTCAGTACCACAGCTGCCCGTCAGTACCACAGCTGCCCGTCAGTACCACAGCTGCAGTCAGTACCACAGCTGCCCGTCAGTACCACAGCTGCAGTCAGTACCACAGCTGCCGGTCAGTACCACAGCTGCCGGTCAGTACCACAGCTGCAGTCAGTACCACAGCTGCAGTCAGTACCACAGCTGCCGGTCAGTACCACAGCTGCCGGTCAGTACCACAGCTGCAGTCAGTACCACAGCTCCGGTCAGTACCACAGCTGCCCGTCAGTACCACAGCTGCAGTCAGTACCACAGCTCCAGTCAGTACCACAGCTGCCCGTCAGTACCACAGCTGCAGTCAGTACCACAGCTCCAGCCGGCTGCCGCTGCCTGTCGGTACCACAGCTCCGGTCGGCACCAGGGCCTTGGTGCCATGGGGTGAACTGGTGCCTTCCCGCTTCCTTCCTCCTGGCCACATGTGGTCTTTCTCCTGGAAATCTCAACACACGACCCTCACCCTCAGGAATGACATTTCCTCATGACAGCTCCTGATGCCTGCGGGCAAGCAGAGGACAGCAGGAGACGCAGGTTCTTCCCGTGAGACGCACCTCCTCAGACGAGGTTCTGTCCAAGTGAGAAAGTGAGGCGCAAAGCCGGTGCTGGAGGCTCACACCAAAACCCCAGCTACTCAGGAGGCTGAGATCTGAGAGCGCGGTTCAAAGCCAGCACGAAGACTCCTATCTCCCAGCGAGACTCCTATCTCCAATTAATCACTCAAAAGCTGGAAGTGGAGCTGTGGCTCAAAGTGGTAGAGCACTAGCTTTGAGCATAAAGAGCTCAGGGAGCACCCAGGCCCTAAGTTCAAGAACCATAACCAATAACTGGAAGGAAGGAAAAAGGGAGAGAGGGAGGGAGGGAGGGAGGGAGGAAGGGAGGGAAGGAGTGAGTGAGTGAGTGAGGGAGGGAGGGAGGAAGGAAGGAAGGGAGGGAGGGAGGGAGGGAGGGAGGGAAGAAGGAAGGGAGGGAGGGAGGGAGGGAGGGAGGGAGGGAGGGAGGAAGGAAGGGAGGAAGGAAGGAAGGAAGGAAAGAAGGGAGGAAGGGAGAAAGGGAGGGAGGGAGGGAGGGAGGGAGGGAGGAAGGGAGGAAGGGAGGGAAGGAGTGAGTGAGTGAGGGAGGGAGGGAGGAAGGAGCAGGCAGGGACCAGAAAAGAAGTACGAATCCAGGAAATGAGTGGTCTGGGAGAACAGGAACCTAAGGCAGATGTCTCCAGCTGGCGTCCTCGGGGGAGCCTCTGGCTCTGGTCGGGCGGCCTCTGGCTTGGGTTGGGCGGCCTCTGGCTCGGGTCAGACGGCCTCTAGCTCAGGTCGGGCAGCCTCTGGCTCAGGTCAGGCGGCCTCTAGCTCAGGTCGGGCAGCCTCTGGCTCGGGTCGGGCGGCCTCTGGCTCAGGTCGGGCGGCCCTGAGTGCCAGACACATCTTGGTGCCTTCTCTGAGTGCCCACCAGCGTCCCTGCTCCTCTACTCCTGGGGCAGCAGGTATGGACCTGGCCCCGGGGGACCAGCGCTGGCCAGGAGGCAGCCCAGGGACTGGCTCAGGGGCCCGGACCCCACTTCCAAGCACAGCCCTGGACTGGATGCTGGACAGCGCTGCTGGGAGGCCAGGCCCGCATGCCTGCGCCGCCCCTGTGGCTCCCTGGTCGTGGGTAGACGCCGCCCCAGGCCTCAGAGCAACTCAGCACAGGCCACTGGCAGACACCGCCCGCCCTGCGGCGGGAATGGCTCCCACGAGCTTCAGCTCCCACCAAGCCACGCGCAGACCGGAGCGGAGAACGCTTCACAGTCAGGAAATGCCCTCCGCTGCCCTAAGGCTCACAGGGTCCCCGGCAAGTCCCCGTGCTCCCTCTCCTTCCTCAGCCTGGCTCCCTGTCGCCGCCAGACATCCTGTGGCCCCAGGGTCTTAGCTCGGATGTGAGGCAGCCCAGCACGCCTTTTCCTGGCACTTCCTTTGGTCCCATTGCCATCCTTGCGCCATGGTGCGGACAGATCGGACCCAGGCCCGGCTCTTCCCGCCCCACCCCTGCGCGGCGGCCTCCCTGGTCCCCACATCCCTGCGGCACACCTCGGGAGAATGCGGCAGCCACTGCCGGCCTCGAGCAGCGCCGCATCCCCGCCCAGAGGGGCCCCGCCCCGTGCTCAGTGCTGATGGTGTCTGCTGAATGCAGCGGCTCAGCCAGGGAGCGGCGCACGCAGGCCCTGCGCTCCTAGGGACAGCGGCACTGGGCAGCGCCGCTGGCGGTTAGGGAAAGACGGCAGCTGTGTCTGATGTGGAGCCTGCAGAAACCTCAGCCCTCACCACGCCCAGGGAGGCGTGCAGAGGACGGGCTCCACTTGAGCACTGCCCGAACCGGACGCCCGTGCACCGGCAGGGCTCCGCCACCCGGGCATAGCTGGCCTGGCGGCAGAGGAGCTGGACACCCAGCTGGCGGAGCGGGAGGTGGATCTCCTGCGAAGTGGATCTACTGGGGTGATCTCGGAAGGAGGGCAGAGTGGTCAGAAGCCCAGTGTCCAGCCCACGTGAGCAGATGTGACCCCAAGATGAGAGGCTCCCGACAAACCCCCGGAATCGGTGACCCGCCAAGGGTCTGCGGAAGCACCCAGTGGAAGGGTCTGGAATTATCCCGGATTAGTGTGGTCGGTGTCCTGCTGAGAGGCAGGAGAGCCACCACAAGCTGGGGAGGGGCAGTGGCTGGGCCACAGCCAGGGCAGCCGGGGAAGGGGCCCCTCAGACGCCCGCCCACACCCTGCCCTCCACCACTGGGACCGGACAGATTCCCGGGGCACTCAGCTTCTTGCTGGCGGGGGATCTTGTCACTGTGGCCCCAGGACACAACAGTAAAGGCCGAATCTAATGCCATCCTGAGACCACTTTTACCTGCTGGGCAGCCTGCTGCTTCCCTACCCACAGAACGGGCAGGAAACGGCCTGGTGACCACACACTCAGATCCTCAGACCCTGCCTGCCTCTGGCTGGTGCACAGCAGCCTCAGGAGCGTGGACAGGGGGGCCCTGGCGGTGAGCGGAAACAGCCCAACATTATAGCATGCTTGAAGTATTCAAAAATATTCGAAAGAATAGTAACATCCAACGTGTAACTGTGGCATACGCTGTCCAAGGACGTCCCAGCCTGCAATCTGGGCACAGTCCTTTGCAGAGCGTTGTTTGCTGCTGCTTCTTCCACGAGCTGAGCCTTGCACGGCACAGTGGTGGTTGTGATCTGTCTCCTGGGCGGGCTGCACACTCCCAGTGCTCTGTGTGGATGGCGAGGAGCAGAGGAAGGGAGCTCCAGGACTGTCAGGGGACCGTGTGTTCCTGCTTGGCTGCCTGGGGGCCTTTGGAAAACCCAGCTGGCCAGGCCACAAGCTGCCCCCGGGGTGTCTGCAGCCAGGGCAGAGAGAGCCTGCACCACCTCAGCCTTGGGCTGGAAGCTGGGGCGTGGAGCTGAGGGTTGCCCTTCCTCCCCCGAAATATCCATGCGTGAATGAATGTACATGGGCACTATGCCAGGCATGGTTGTGAGGCTGTGTGCACAAATACACGTGAGCGTGCGCTCAGCCACCGAGGTGTGTGAGCAAGGACAGGAGGGCAGATGTGTACAGACCTGACAGTGCGTATTTGGGGTGTGCATGTGAGCACCTGTGTGAGCGCATGCTCCAACCTGGATGGGCCCGCTGCACCCCCTCTGCGCCCTGACCCTGAGACCTGGAATCTCTCCCAGGGTCCAGGGTCTACACCACAGAAGGCAGCTACAAACAGGCCTGACTTCCAGACCACTGAGGTCTGACTCGAGCAGCTTCCACAGAGTGGGTCTCTTCCCAGTGGTTTCCAAACTCATTTCTGCAGCCCGTCACGTAAGAGCACCAGCAGTGTAAGATAGAATTCAGTAGCCTGGGGCCTGCACATCCCTTTAAGCATGAGTCACACTGTGCTTTAAATTTAAATACGATCGTTTAGGAACGAAACCCCGGTGCATGCCAGGGCGAAGGAGCCACCGCGGTGGGCGAACGCTGAAATGATCAGGCCCAGCCTGAGCCTCCCCAGAAGCCCAGGGAAGGACAGGGTCCAGTCACGATAAGGGGTCATTGGGCAGCTGTAGCGGTTAGAGAGGGTCCAACACTTGGCAGCAGGAAGTGCTGCCCCCAGGAGGGGACTGCACGTTGGGAGGGCTGGACATGGAAAGCCAACGGCTTCTGCATGACGGGGGTGAGGGCTTTTGAGAGCGGGCTCCAGAGCTGCGGGGACAGCCTGGGTCTCTGCGCCCGTCACGATCTGCTCCACAGACCGGAGGCCGTGGAGCAGCGGTGGGCGTTGCAGGCAGATGGCCCTGGGTTCGAGTGCTGGTACTACATGTGAGCTTGGACCAATCGTGTGTCCTCTGTTTTATTTTTTTCTTCTCAGTCTTGCCAAGTGCAGATAATGCGTGGACAGAAGTGTGACTCGACTCTGCTCAGCGCTCTGGCATGCTGTGGCACCCACAGGACTGCACCGTCAGGAACTATAGTCAAGACCCAAAGGCAAAGTAACAATTTTTTTTGCCAGTCCTGAGGCTTGAACTCAGGGCCTGGGCACCGTCCCTGAGCTTCTTTTGCCCAAGGCTAGCGCTCTACCACTTGAGCCACAGTGGACTTTCCTGCTTTTTCTGTTTATGATATAATGAGGAATCGAACCCAGGGCTTCGTGCATGCTAGGCAAGCACTCTACCACTGAGCCACATTACCATGGATTATTCTAGATTGGTAAAATGAGGCCAGGCAAAACAAGCTTTGAATAGAATGTGTTTTCCCCTAAAAGGTTCACCTGAAAAGACAGGGAAGAAGCCCGTAGAAAGCAGAGAGCAAAGGATGGGGTGACCTTCAATCTGCAGGGCCTGGGGCGAGAGCGGCTGCCCTCCGCTCTGGGCCTCGCTCCTGGCTCCAACGCAGCTGCCACTGGACCTGCGTCTGTCCCGTGGCAGGGGCAGTCTGGCCATTCTACCCGAACAGAATCCTGCCACAGCTCCCTCCTCTGAAGCACTCAGTGGCTGTATGGCACGCAGGACAAAGCCCCCAAGAGCAGGATCTGCGCCGTTCGCCTGAGGCCCCGTGCCACGCACCGCAGGGCCACAGGTGGCATTGGGCAGGGGCCATGGTCCGATCAGGACAGCCACCTGATGGCCCCTGCTGTGCGTGCCGTGCCAGCAACCAGCACCCCGGCCAGACTCTTGGCTCTTCCCCTAGGACTGGGTGACAGCCACATCCCATCTCCAGGACCACATGAACATCACTGCCACCAGCGGAGCCTCCTGACCTCTCTCTGTGTTTCGTGGACTTCCTGCTGTGTGCAGCTGCTTGTCCATCTGCCTGACACACACCTTTGGCCATGCCTGTCTGGTTCCTTGTTGGGCACACAGACGCCGGCTCTGCGCTCTGGGACATTGACACGCAGGAAGGAAGGAGGAGAGGAGGCCCCCATGCAGGTGCTGCCCTGAACGGGGTGCACTCTCTCTGCAGCTCTGGTTCTGGCTCCCTCCAGCTCAGTACTAGGCCCCAGGGTACTGTCCAAGGTCCTGGAGCAAAGGCATGGTGGCCCTAGCTACCAGGACCTGACACTGGCCCTTCCTCACAGCCCTCATGACACATTCCCCGGAGGGCTTCCTGGAAGACAGGACACCTCCTGAGCACCCTGGACACGACCCACAACCAGCAAAGGACTGCAATCACAGGACCCTGAACACAGCCACGACCAGCACAGGACTGCAATCACAGGACCCTGAACACAGCCCACGACCAGCACAGGACTGCAATCACAGGACCCTGAACACAGCCATGACCAGCACAGAACTGCGATCACAGGACCCTGAACACAGCCACGTCCAGCACAGGACTGCAATCACAGGACCCTGAACACAGCCCACGACCAGCACAGAACAGCAATCACAGGACCCTGAACACAGCCACAACCAGCACAGGACTGCGATCACAGGACCCTGAACACAGCCACGAGCAGCACAGAACTGCAATCACAGGACCCTGAACACAGCCCACGACCAGCACAGGACTACAATCACAGGACCCTGAACACAGCCATGACCAGCACAGGACTGCAATCACAGGACCCTGAACACAGCCCACGACCAGCACAGAACTGCAATCACAGGACCCTGAACACAGCCACGAGCAGCACAGAACTGCAATCACAGGACCCTGAACACAGCCCACGACCAGCACAGGACTACAATCACAGGACCCTGAACACAGCCATGACCAGCACAGAACTGCAATCACAGGACCCTGAACACAGCCACGACCAGCACAGAACTGCGATCACAGGACCCTGAACACAGCCACGACCAGCACAGGACTGCGATCACAGGACCCTGAACACAGCCCACGACCAGCACAGGACTGCAATCACAGGAGCCTGAACACAACCATGACCAGCACAGGACTGCAATCACAGCAGCCTGAACACAGCCCACGACCAGCACAGGACTGCAATCACAGGACCCTGAACACAGCCACGACCAGCACAGGACTGCAATCACAGGAGCCTGAACACAGCCATGACCAGCACAGGACTGCGATCACAGGACCCTGAACACAGCCACGACCAGCACAGGACTGCAATCACAGGAGCCTGAACACAGCCATGACCAGCACAGGACTGCAATCACAGGACCCTGAACACAGCCATGACCAGCACAGGACTGCAATCACAGGACCCTGAACACAGCCACAACCAGCACAGAACTGCAATCACAGGACCCTGAACACAGCCATGACCAGCACAGGACTGCAATCACAGGACCCTGAACACAGCCACGAGCAGCACAGAACTGCAATCACAGGACCCTGAACACAGCCCACGACCAGCACAGAACTGCAATGACAGGACCCTGAACACAGCCATGACCAGCACAGAACTGCAATCACAGGACCCTGAACACAGCCCACGACCAGCACAGAACTGCAATGACAGGACCCTGAACACAGCCACGAGCAGCACAGGACTGCAATCACAGGAGCCTGAACACAGCCCACGACCAGCACAGAACTGCGATCACAGGACCCTGAACACAGCCATGACCAGCACAGAACTGCGATCACAGGACCCTGAACACAGCCACGACCAGCACAGGACTGCGATCACAGGACCCTGAACACAGCCATGACCAGCACAGGACTGCAATCACAGGACCCTGAACACAGCCACAACCAGCACAGAACTGCAATCACAGCAGCCTGAACACAGCCATGACCAGCACAGGACTGCAATCACAGGACCCTGAACACAGCCATGACCAGCACAGAACTGCAATCACAGGACCCTGAACACAGCCCACGACCAGCACAGAACTGCAATCACAGGACCCTGAACACAGCCCACGACCAGCACAGGACTGCGATCACAGGACCCTGAACACAGCCATGAGCAGCACAGAACTGCAATCACAGGACCCTGAACACAGCCACGAGCAGCACAGGACTGCAATCACAGGACCCTGAACACAGCCCACGACCAGCACAGGACTGCAATCACAGGACCCTGAACACAGCCCACGACCAGCACAGGACTGCAATCACAGGAGCCTGAACACAGCCATGAGCAGCACAGAACTGTGATCACAGGACCCTGAACACAGCCACGAGCAGCATCAGCTGGCAGTGTGTGTGGCCCAGCCACACCAGCTCTACCTGGCTGTAACAAAAGTGACAACACCTCCGGAAAGTGCGCTGCCTGCAGAAGCCGGGGCCAGGGTCAGGAAGTTGGGGAGGAGCACCTGGAGCAGCAGTGACTTGCTCATTAGCGGGAGTGTGTGCAGCTGTGTCCATTTTCCTTTGCTTAGACTCCTAAAAATGGAAGAACGGCCAGGCATGGTGATTCATGCCTGTAATTCTACCTACTTCAGGGACTGAGATCAGGAGGACCAGGGTTTGAGGCTAACCTGGGCAAAAAGTCTGTGAGATCAAAGCTCTACCAATAAAGTCTGGTTGAATGGCTCAGGCCTGTCATCGCAGCTATGACAGGACGCACACTCACGTGCATGTACATGCACGCACATGCACGCGCGCGTGCACACACACACAAGTGGAATTGAATTTCAAATACATGCCTCACGCCTGTAATCCTAGCTACTCAGGAGGCTGAGATCTGAGGATCACTGTTCAAAGCCAGCCCAGGCAGGAAAGTCTGTGAGACGCTTATCTCCAATAAACCACTGTGGCTCAAGTGGTAGAGTGCTTGCCTTGAGCTGATGAGCTGAGGGACAGTGTCCAGGCCCTGAGTTCAAGCCCCATGACTGACACACACAAAAAAATGACAAACAAAAGAGGCCAGTGGCGTGGCTCAAGAGAGACAGAGTACCTACTAAGCAAGTGCAGTAATACCAAAAGTATGGAAAACTGAACAATAAAAACTCTGGACCCTGTTTCCTTTAGCAGCAGGAGAGAATAAAATCTCCTCCAACAGGCTTCTCTGGGCGTATCTTCTTTTGTAGATTTGGCTGGAAACCATGCAAATATTTTATATAAACTTACATTAAGTATAAACAGCAGTCTCTATATATCTCATGCAAAGTTAACCTGCTAGGAGTAAAATTGCTGGCAGAACTTCAGAGAGAGGAACAATTTGGAGTCGACAAAGCAACTGGGTGTATACTCTAGAGATTATGCCCTAAAGACAGAAAAAAAAATGCAGACAACCATCCTTGAGCACACATACAGGGTGGCTGGCTTGGAAAGTGCTTTGGCAGCTCCTTAACCATTTAAACATGGTCAGCATTGATCCACGTGTCCACAGAAAACCCGCACCTAGCCGCACAGTGGCACCACGACCGCAGGGCGCTCCTCAGCCGGTGCCCAGAGACACAGGGTGCCTGTCTGTACCATGGTGTCACTCAGCCACAGAGTGGAAGCTTCTGAGGTGGACAGCCATATGGATGACCCTGAACACACTGTGCTGGGCAGAAGAAGCTGGACGCAAAGGGCTGTATCTCCTATGGTTCGTTCGCCAAGCCCACCGGCGGCAAACCCTCTGAGGTGGAACGCAGCCTAGAGGTCACCAGGGGCTGGGAAGGAGGCCGGGGCCGGGGCCGGGGCCGGGGCCGGGGCCGGGGCCGGGGCCGGGGGTATGCTTTGGGGGCATGTTGCTGCTCAAGTGGCTACAGCTGACCCCAGGCGCCATGGCCCAGCCTGACTGGGCAGCAGAGGCCCGAGAGCCATGGAGGGCTCCTCCTGCTCTGTGGGAGGACACTGGCAACACACTGCCTGCTGGAGTCCCAGAAGCCCCCTCCTCACACCATCCCACGGCCCAGCCCGCAGGGCTCTGCTCTGGCTCCAGGCTGAGCCCTTCCTCGGCCTGTCTCGGCGGAGCCTGTGAGGTGAGGGTCTAGGGAAGGGGCCTCTCACCCGGAGGACGCCTTGACTCTGAGTGTGACACTGGCTAGACCCAAGGTTAAAGACAAAACAGGCCATGATGCTGCCACCGGAGCGGCTTGCTGGTCTGCCTTGTGGAGAACAGGCCCAGGTGGGGGGACTGGGGAAGGAGACAGCCTCAGGCATGGGTGTGGGTCCTGAGGGCCTTTCTCCCTACCCTGCTACCACCCACTGTCCTGTCTCCAGGGAGCGTGTGGGGGCCCTGGTGGGAGGGAGATCTACAGACGCCTTTGGAGAGGTGGTCAGACAAAGCCTGGGCTCCTGGGAGCACTCCTGAGAACCTTCTAGAGGGACATAGAGTCCCATCATGGCCCCCGGGAACCACACCCACCACCAGGGGCCTGTGTCCCTCCCATCAGCACGCAGGTGGCTGGCAAGGGTCAGTGGGCAGCACGCTCCATGGGTCCTGGGTCTAAGGCAGGCCCAGCCACGGGCCTGGGTAGACCGTGCTTACCTGCAGCCTGCTGGGTGAGGCGGCGGGGACTGGGCTGTGTCTCCTCCCCCTGGAGGCCCGGGGCTCCCCTCGGGGGCCTCAGGCCCCTTCAGCTGGCTCATGGCCGGGCCCTCTCCTTGGTGCCTGGGGACTGCAGCCCCCTGGGGCCCTAAGGCATGTGTGAGGCACTTGGTGGGGGCAGGACCTTCGCATTCCCGCCCGTCAGAGGCATCTTCCGCGGGCCGGGGAGACGTGGGGTCTGGCAGGGTGTCATCCAGTCTCTGGGGACACTTGTCGCCAGCCTTGGCTAAGCCGGTGGAGGGGTGAGGGGCGTCCAGGAGGCCCCGCAGGGGCTCCACCGCGTCCTCCCGGCCGCCCGGGCAGCTCCGGCAGCACACGCAGGAGTGGAGGAGGCAGCTGGAGGCCGCGTGGCCCCCCTCGGCCTCGGCCCGGGGCTCCGGCGGGGAGGCGGTGTGGCCGGGGACTTCCTGGGGGGCCGTGGCGGGGCCCAGTGCAGCGGGAGACTTGGGGTTGAAGATGACGGTGGCGGAGAGCTTCATGCCACCGGTGCGGTGGGCGATCAGCTCGGCCGTCTCGGCGTCCTCGGTGCTGGCCTCCCAGCCGTCCAGGGAGAGCTGCGAGTCCAGGCAGCTGCAGGAGGAGGTGCCCGCCAGGCCGGCCGCCCGCTTCTCGCCCTCCTCCTCGTTATTGTTGTTGCACCAGTCCTCCGTCTTTCCTGCCATGGGAGCACTGGCCCCCGCCCCGCTGCGGGGCCCGCTGTCCTGGGCGCCAGCTGGGGGGCCGTCTGCCCACCCAAATGGGTCACCCGGGGCCTCTGCCACCTCCACATCGTCCATGAAGAACACCCTCTCCTCCTCGAAGCTGCCTGCCTTCAGCGGCGCTCTGCCGGGAGACCCCTCCCCGCGGGGGCTGCCCTCGGCCCCCAGCTTGCGGGCCGGGGACTGGCAGGCGCTGGGCGGCGAGAGCAGAGAGGACATCTCGTCGCCCGCCCTGTGGACCATCCGGCTGAGCTCCTCCAGCTCCTGGTCGTCGTACTGCATGGAGCAGGCTAGCTCGGCCTCCGGGTCTTTGGCCTTGGCTGAGAGCAGCTCTTCGGGGGGGAGGGGCGTTGGAAAGGTGGGTGCCAGGGCGGTGGGTGGCTGGGCATCCGCCTGCATTGGGAGCTCCGCGTCCTGCGAGACGCAGAGGCTCCGCTCCAGCCTGTGCAGCTCCTCTTCAGTCAGCGCCTGGAGTAAATCCCTACGGTCAAGACAGAGACATGGTGAGGGTCCCAAAGACCACGCCGGCCTCCCTGGCCAGGAGTGGACACAGCCCCCTGCCGGCAGCAGTGGCGGTGGCAGGAGTGCACCCAGCAGTGGCGGTGGCAGGAACGCACCCAGGGCACGGGTGCCCGCACTGTTCAGCACCCAATGGGGTCCTCCCTGACTCAGTGCCAGATGACGGCCGTCTGAAGACCATTTCTCCTTCCTCCTCCCCTCCCTCATTGCATTGTTCTTGTTTATTGGTGGTTAAGTAGTTGCATAAAGGATTTCAAGTTCAGGAGTCAGGTTACGAGTACAATGTATCTTGTCCAATACCAGCCGTTCCATCTTTCCCCATCCCATCCCTACCTCAAGTTACACAAATTTTTACATAGTAGACGTTGAATAGAATGACATTTGCTACCCTTCCTCCCTCCTTTCCCATGCCCTCCTTGTTTCTGCTTCCTGGTATTCACTTAACAAACAGTCCATTAGTTGTTCAGAGTAGTTCATCATTGGACCTCCCCTAATTTGTGTGTCTGTGCATATTACCTGTATCCGCTATCATGTATGTATTTTATATGTAACTTCCACATATGAGAGTAAACAGGTGCCCTTAGTCCCTCTAAGCCTGGCTTACCTCACTTAACATGATTTGTTCTAGGTCTCCCCATTTCCCTGCAAATGACATATTATTCTGATAGATGAGGAAAATCCCATGGTGTGTAGAAACCACATTTTCTCGGTCTGCTCATCTGCTGGAAGGCATCTGGGCTGTTTTTACAACTTGCTACTGTGAATGGTGGAGGGGGTGAACTCGAGCGCCGGCACCACCCTCCCAGCGCAGCTCCCCCCCTCACCGCCGCTCAGCCCTCACCTTATTTTCCGCAGCAGCGTGTGGAAAGGCCGGAACAGCTCGGACATGTCCTCCACCTTGCGGTCCAGGTTCAGGGGCCCGTCTGCATAGACCACGAGGCCACTGCATTTGAGACACGGGAGCCAGCGTGGTCAGACCCGTGGCCCCTGCGTGAGTCCCAGAACCCCACCTCCAAGTGATACCCACTGGGATGTGGTGCAGCCTCACCCTTCGCCTCTAGGACTTAATCAAATATGTGTACAGAGAAAGCAACTGGAGCCACCACCCAGCCTTGAGCACCTTTTGAAGTGGATTAGGGAGTCACAAGATAGTCCTAAGAATGTAATTGTAGCCAGCACCGGTGGCTCACGCCTGTCATCCTAGCTACTCAGGAGGCTGAGATCTGAGGATCACGGCTCAAAGCCAGCCTGGACAGGAAAGTCCATGAGACTTATCTCCAATTAACCACCAGAAAACCAGAAGTGACTCTGTGGCTTCAGTAGTAGAATGCTCACCTTGAGCTGAAGAGCTGAGGGACTGCACCTGAGCCCCGAGTTCAAGCCCCATGACCAACCCCAAAAAAAAAAAAAAAAAGAGTGTAATTGTACATATCAGTGCTGCAATCAGAGAAATTAGCATGGGGATCTGGTCCTCAGATCTTCCTCACTGACATGAGAATAGAGCTGTGGAAGCTCGTGACAGTGAGGCCTGAGAGGATTCCAAACCCTGGCCCTGATCGGAGAACCGGGATGGGAGCCGAAGCCTCCCCTCCGGTACTGTCACTGTGCAGTGGGAAAAGCATCACACTGCCCAGACACCCACAAAGCCCCAGAGCTATTCCCCAGGCAGGGGAGACTGGCTTTCCTCTCCCCCACATGCCCTCCGGCTCAGCACCCGCTGACGGCCCTGAGAATCGCTCTGGCCATCACCACAGAGAGGCTGGCCCCAGCCACCCCACCATGCAGGGCTGCTCTGTGTCTGCCTCCATCAGCCACGGCAGCCGGCTCTCCCAGAGCTTCGCCCCAGGACCCTGCCCTAGGTGCTTCCCGCTGGGTCTCTAGGAAGCAGACGGCAGGGTCTCGGTGGTCTGAGGGGCTCGGGGAAGTCCATCTGTCCCTGGATTCTGTTTTGTTTTGTTTTACTGGAGAACAGCGGAGGACCACATAGCCTCATCCACAAGGATCAAATAAACATAATTTAGGTGACAAATTCGCAAGATAGGGCCTTAACTTTTGATGGTAAACCAGGTGGCCTCAGGACAGTGAAAAGAGGCAGAAAAGGAGCCGAGTGTGTGTGGTTGGAGGTGGGGGCTGGGTGCTAAGAGGCCGCCCGGCCTTCAGCAATCCTCGCAGTCCTGTCGGCTGAGGAGCGGCTGACCCGAGCACGTGCCCGCCCGCGGTGCCCTGCAGTGGCCAGTGCTCCCACACCTGCCCCGCCAGGGTGAGGTCAGGGCAGAGCCCCACAGCAGCCCAGTTAAGAGCAGTGAGAAGGGGCTGCTGCCCAGGGCCTGGCCGTGCTAGGCTCATCTGGAATCTCGGGCATCGGCCCTGTGCCCCAGGGCCCTGTGCCCAGCTGTGCTCACACACTGGAGCACTCAAACCACAAGCGCCTGCTCTGTGCCCGTCCTGCCCCCTGCACGGAGGCTCTGGGAGCAGCCCAAACCACTCCGAGGGGCAGGCATGGCACAGGGCAGACCGGCTCTCTGTGTCCCTGTGAACAAGGGCAAGGCTGGTGACATTGTGTTCCAGGAGCTCAGCAAACACCTGCACAGAGTCCTACTGGCCTGGCCACTGACGCCATGTGCTCTTGGAGAGCGGGACGGGGGCATGGTCCTGGTGGCATGTATGCCAGGACACAACGCACACAGGAACCCGGCTGGAAGAGGCTGCAAAACCCACCCTTCACCACTTTAAAGCGTGGTGCCGCTGGTTAAATACATAGTATTGTGTAAGCTCCGCCTCTCATCCCCCTCCAAGAGCACCTGCAAATAAGTCCTCTAGTCTGCCCCCCCCCATCCACTCATGCCACCTTCTGGCCCACCACTTCCTGTCTCCAGCCCACCACTTCCTGTCTCCAGTTCACCCACACAGCACATCCCATGTAAACTGGATCCTGCGGAGTGTGACCCGCAGCTCTGCTCTCACTCCCCATCGTGTTTACGGTCACGGTCGCTGTGCGGCGTCAGCACTCTGTTCTCATGGAGACATCGCGTCTCACCGTGCACACACGCACTGGGTTATCATTTATCCCCAGGTGGCTATTTGGGCTACCTCCTCCCTCAGACCCCCTGAGGCTGGCGATGGACCAGTCCCAGCGACCTGGTCAGTCGCTGGGTCAAGATTTTAGTTTCTTTATTCTTTTAAAAGAACTATTCGTCTCTCTGCCCCAGCTTTGCCACGGTCAACTTAAAATAAGTCCACTGTGGAAAAAAAAAAAGAACTATTCAAGTAACATTGACCCCAAAGAAATGTATCCTTTACCTGACTACGAAACTGTAACCCTCTGTCCTCAACTTTATATAATGACAAAAACAATAATACTAAAAAGAACTGTTCTAAGATAAAGCCTTTAAAACCAGTTTTGGGAAGACCCAGTCTCTCCAGCCCCGGTCTCCTCCCTCACAGGCATCTCAGTCTCTGTGCAACAAGCAGCGTTCAGGTGTACAGTGGTCACTCGTGATGTGTGTAGTTACGGGAGGGAAGCCTCAAGCTGAGCAGCCGTAGCCCCTGCATGGACAGCGATAGCCCCTCCATGAGCGGCTGTAGACTCTGTGTGTCTGGTCCAGAATGGCTCTGTAGCCAATGAAGAGGGCGCTAGGCTGCAGTCCTGTGGGAGCCAGTGAAGTCCATCACAAGGCAGCCTCAGGACTGGCCTAAAGCCAGTTGGGGCCTGATTCCTTGGGTACACAGCCTTGCTGTGAGGTAGGAGCCCTGTCAGTGGGCCTTGGTGCATGCTCTGCCTGAGCATACACCTTCCTCCATCTCCTGGGGACCCCCCCCAGCCACTTTCCAAGCCCTCCCTCCAGCCTGAGCCCAGAGGGGGGGGGTCCCCCGGGAAGCCCTCCCACAACCGCCCAGCTCTGCCGTGGGTGGGCGGACCCCTGGGCCAGCAGGGCAGACTCGGGGTGCACAGCATGAAGAAGTGGTCCTGTGCTCAGGCTCCTCATCTCCTGGGACATGTCACTCTACACTTCACCCTGACCAACCCAAACATCCTCAGATGATGGGAAATTCCAAAATTCAAGTAGTTACGGGGCTTCAAGTGCCACCCCACTGGGAGGGTGGTGCACACCTGCAATCACACCACTTCGGAGGCTGAGGCAGGAGGGTCCTGAGTTCAAGGCAAGCCTGGGATACAAAATTCAGTGTAAAAAATAGTAAATAAAGTACTGGCCCTCCCGTGTGAGGCGAACTCTTTGGATTTGCTGACTTGACTGCTGAGACGAAGGGTGGTAAGGGGAAGAGCCAGGGATCTGGGCCATTGGAGGGTTCTGGAAAAGCCTACAGGGCTGGTCAGTGAGGAGCCTGAGCCTGGCCAGGTAGTGCAGGACTCCGGGGAGGGGGGTCAGGCCTCACTGTGGTGAGGGGCGTGCCTGTCCTCTGCAGGGAGGGGGGTCAGGCCTCGCTGTGGTGAGGGATGTGCCTGTCCTCTGCAGGGAGGGGGGTCGGGGGGGTCAGGCCTCGCTGTGGTGAGGGGCGTGCCTGTCCTCTGCAGGGAGGGGGGTCAGGGGGGTCGGGGGGGGTCAGGCCTCGCTGTGGTGAGGGTCGTGCCTGTCCTCTGCAGGGAGGGGGGTCGGGGGGGGTCAGGCCTCCCTGTGGTGAGGGGGGTCGGGGGGGTCAGGCCTCGCTGTGGTGAGGGGCGTGCCTGTCCTCTGCAGGGAGGGGGATCGGGGGGGGTCAGACCTCGCTGTGGTGAGGGATGTAACTGTCCTCTGCAGGGAGGGGGGTCGGGGGGGTCAGGCCTCGCTGTGGTGAGGGTCGTGCCTGTCCTCTGCAGGGAGGGGGGTCGGGGGGGGTCAGGCCTCCCTGTGGTGAGGGGGGTCGGGGGGGTCAGGCCTCGCTGTGGTGAGGGGCGTGCCTGTCCTCTGCAGGGAGGGGGGTCAGGGGGGTCGGGGGAGGTCAGGCCTCGCTGTGGTGAGGGTCGTGCCTGTCCTCTGCAGGGAGGGGGGTCGGGGGGGTCAGGCCTCCCTGTGGTGAGGGATGTAACTGTCCTCTGCAGGGAGGGGGGTCGGGGGGGTCAGGCCTCCCTGTGGTGAGGGATGTAACTGTCCTCTGCAGGGAGGGGGGTCGGGGGGGTCAGGCCTCCCTGTGGTGAGGGATGTAACTGTCCTCTGCAGGGAGGGGGGTCAGGGGGGTCGGGGGGGTCAGGCCTCGCTGTGGTGAGGGGGTCGGGGGGGTCAGGCCTCGCTGTGGTGAGGGTCGTGCCTGTCCTCTGCAGGGAGGGGGGTCGGGGGGGGTCAGGCCTCCCTGTGGTGAGGGATGTAACTGTCCTCTGCAGGGAGGGGGGTCAGGGGGGTCAGGCCTCCCTGTGGTGAGGGTCGTGCCTGTCCTCTGCAGGGAGGGGGGTCGGGGGGGTCAGGCCTCCCTGTGGTGAGGGGCGTGCCTGTCCTCTGCAGGGCCGGGGCGCTGGCCTGTCCCGATGCTCAGCAGCACCCCATGTTTCCGCTGTGCTCATACTTCATTGTGCCCTGACACTGCACTGTATGCCTCTGTGCTCTCCAGGTCTCAGTGAGGCGTCTCTGAAGTCAAGGTGTAGTTGAACAACCAAGAACACCCCCAAACACAGGGCTCAGAGTTTGACCTTGAGAAGCTCAGAAATGCTCAGAGACACAAAGAGTTCTACTGCTGTGTACGCAGGGCCTGAATTCATTCACGCACTGCCTTAACACCTTGGAGGCTGAGGCCCTGCATGCCAGCTCCACCCGCGTCCCCCGAGGGGCAGGGGCTGACCAGGTATCCAGCCTGCCTCCAGGCTGCCATCCACCTAGTCTCCAGCCTAGCAGGTTCTGCTTCCTGGCCTGTCCAGAAATTATGCAGTCAAACCAATCCTGTCCTTTGGCAGAAGCCAGGAAATACCTTGTCCTCGTGTCTCTCTGCTCCCTTGGTCACCTGACAGGTCCTGCGTGGGGTGTGGCCAGCCTCCCCGGGTGAGCCTGTGCCCAGCAGGCTGCCATCCTGCGTCAGGTGGCGAGGGCTCAGCCACCTTGCACTACTCGGGGTGGGGGCTCCCCTTCACCACTGAGCAAATCAGGGGTGCTCAGGATGTTTGGCTACTCATCTGCCAGGGGAGGCCAGAAGGCCAGCTCAAAGAGTGCACCGGGGCCAGCCCGAAGACCGCACCGGGGTCAGCCTGGAAAGCACACCAGGGCCAGCCCGGAAAGCGCACAGGGGCCAGCCTGAAGAGCGCACCGGGGCCAGCCCAGAAAGTGCACTGGGGCCAGCCTGGGGAGTGTACCGGGGCCAGCCCGAAGACCACACCAGGATCAGCCCGGAAAGTGCACCGGGGCCAGCCTGAAGACCACACTGGGGTCAGCCCGAAAAGCGCACCGGGGCCAGCCCGGAAAGTGCACCGGGGCCAGCCCGGAAAGTACACCAGGGCCAGCCAGGAAAGTGCACCGGGGCCAGCCCGGAAAGCGCACCAGGGCCAGCCAGGAAAGTGCACCAGGGCCAGCCCGAAGACCACACCGGGGTCAGCCCGGAAAGCGCACAGGGGTCAGCCCGGAAAGCGCACAGGGGTCAGCGCGGAGAGCGCACGGGGCCAGCCTGAAGAGCGCACCGGGGCCAGCCCGAAGAGCGCACGGGGCCAGCCCGAAGAGCGCACCGGGGCCAGCCCGGAAAGCGCACGGGGCCAGCCCGGAAAGCGCGCACGGGGCCAGCCTGAAGACTGCACCGGGGCCAGCCCGGAAAGCGCAAGGGGCCAGCCCGGAAAGCGCACCGGGGCCAGCCCGAAGAGCGCACGGGGCCAGCCCGGAAAGCGCACGGGGGCCAGCCTGAAGTGCGCACCGGGGCCAGTGGCTGAGCAGCCACTGCTGGGCCGTGGCTAACAGAGGCCCGGGCGGCCTCCGCAGGGATGGGCCACCAGGATTCTGCTCGTGACTGTCGGGGAGGAGGGCACTCACCACACGATGGCCAGCCTGGGGATGGTGAACATGAGAGCCGGCTCGTAGTCATCAATCATGTCCTGGGTCAGGTACCCGAAGTCCAGGGCCCTGGCCGAGGAAGACAGAGTGTGAGCACTCACTTGCCTGCGCCTGCGCCAGGCCCCCTGGAACGTCGGGGAGCGCGGCCCACTGCGCCTGCGCCTGCGCCAGGCCCCCAGCACGTCGGGGAGCGTGGCCCACTGCGCCTGCGCCAGGCCTCTAGAACGTCGGGGAGCGTGGCCCACTGCGCCTGTGCCAGACCCCCAGCACGTCGGGGAGCGCGGCCCACTGCACCTGCGCCTGCACCGGGCCCCCAGCACGTCGGGGAGCGCGGCCTGCTCAGGCTGGGCCTCCTCACCCCACAGGACGGGCCTGGAGGGTGACCTGCACCCAGCAGCAGCCCGCGTGCCGCGCAGCGGGCTCCCCGCTGCAAGGAGGCCCAGGCTACTTTCCAGCTTTCCTTTGGCCCCAGGAAAGGACAGAAAACAGGACCTATTTGTGCCACTGGGCGTCTGTTGTGACACCCAAGAGAGCAAAAGAAGAGGCCATGCAGCCCTTGCTCTGCTGCCCCAGGAAACTGACACATCCCTGGTGCCAAGAATAAACATGGGGCAAAGATGATCCCCAAGCAAGGGAGCTTCCCAGCCGCCCTGCCAGCCGGCCGACACCCCTGGCAGGTGCTGCCGCCGCCAGGACCTCAACGCAGCAGGTTTTTCTGTCACCCTGTGTTCTGGCAATCTGAAACATCTCTCAAAAGAACAGACAGTCCCTTTTAAACCTACAAACTACGGTGTGCTTTAGTCAGTTGCAAATCACTTAGTGCCAACAGCACTAGACAAATTGGGGCAATACTCCAGGAGAAATCTTGGCCCCCAAATCCAAATGTAAGAATCTGCGCCAGGCCTGAGGGGTACCGAAGGCCCACCCTGCGGTGGTGCTTAGCAGGCCTGGAGCCCACAGGGGCCCCTCCCAGGGTGAGGTGGAGGAGGGAGTCGGAGGTCTGGGCAGAGGCATCAAAGCTGAGCGCTCTGTGCTGTGCTCCCCCGCAGGCCTCCAGCAGTGCCCTGCCCCTTCAGCCTGAAGCACAGGGGGGCATGGGGCTGGACCAGCAGGAGGCGGGGTGGGGAAGGCAGTGGACCAGGGCTTTCCAAACTCCAGGAGCTTTGACAGGGATGACCGGGCTGCTTGTGGCCTGGAACAGGGCAGGGAACAGCGTCCTCACCTCTCCACAGTCTCGCAGAACAGCACGATGACCTCCTGCTGCACGTAGTATTCCCTGGGAGACTTCACCGGCACCATGGCCGAGACGTAGCTGCGAACAGCAAGGGCTGTCAGGCCTTGGGCTCTCCCCAGGCCTCCCCGACAAGGTATTACATTAAACCCCTAATTCTCAACAGTGCTGCAGGTCATAACTGCATAAATGTACAACTCCCAGCTTTACTGGTATTTTAAATCAGAGCTCCTGCCAGGGCAGACCTGGAAGGCCCCACAGCCTGCACCGTGTCAGCCCTGACCACCCGAAACCATGGTTGCCTCATGACTATCCCCACCTTTACCCTGGCCAGAACGGGGCAAAGGCGGGGGGCCCACACATCACAGTGCAATCTTCACCACTGTGACTGCTGGCCATCCCACCTCTTCACAGCTGCATGTCTACCACAGTGTGCCTGCCTGCCGTGTCCCCACAGGTGACGGCTGCGTGTCCCCAGTGTGCCTGCCTGCCGTGTCCCCACAGTGTGCCTGCCTGCCGTGTCCCCACAGGTCACAGTTGTACGTCTACCACAGGGTACCTGCCGTGGGACACAGGTGACAGCTGCGTGTCCCCAGTGTGCCTGCCTGCCGTGTCCCCACAGGTCACAGTTGTACGTCTACCACAGGGTACCTGCCGGGTCCCCACAGTCACGTCTGCTCATCTCACAGTGTGTCTGCCGTGCCTCTTGGTTCCCCAACAAGTCTTCTCCCCCAGAAGCCCGTCACAGCCAGGACCCTGCAAGACCCCAGGTCACATCCCCGCTCACCCCCACGGTGCCCCAGGGTTAACCCCACAAACAGGTGGCACCATAGACCTTGACTTCTCCATTTTCTAGCAGGGAAACTACAGGATGAGCCCCAAAGAGCTGTCACTCCCTGACCTGGAGGGCAAAGGCGGTGACTCCCACACCTGGGGCGTAGGCCTGGGCCCCAGGGTCACCTGAGTTCAAACTCTGCGAAGAGGATGTCGAACTGCCGCAGGGCCTCCCGCATCTTCTCGGTGTAGGTGTTGAGGTCGCGCAGCGCCTGGTCGCGGAGGGCACCCCGCACATCCTCCAGGCTACGGGTCAGCGCCTTGGCCAAGGGCCGCATGGCCATGCTCTCCAGCTCTCGGTTCATGATGCTGGAGCCAGCGGCCAGGCACTGTGGGCAGAAGTCGGGGAACAGGCGTGGGAGTAGCCCAGGGCTCCCAGGGGCCACCCCGTCTGCAGGGACTTGACCACAGGCCCCAGGGCCTGAGCACCCATGTTCTCTCTGGGCCAGGACTGGGCACCTGCTACTGACGGTGCCCCTCCTGAGGCCTCCATCACTTCAGGGCAGCCACAACCACAACAGGTGTCCCCACAGAGACGGGCACGGCCTCGGCAGGGACCCAGGAGGCAGGCAGGGCACGGGGCTCACGAGAGGGCTTCGCACAGCCCCCCAGTGTGGGGCTCCTGTCCCCTCCAGACCAGCACACAGGATGGCCATGGGCCTGGAGTTCCCAGAAGCCCCACTCGGGGCTGCGTCCTCAGCACAACACACCAGGGCTGAACCGACCCCAAGCACGGTGACCTTCAGGGAGATCACAGACACCTCAAGGCTGGAGAAACCCAACCAGCCTAGAACCCAGACCCACTCCCCTAAGCATGCCAGGCTCTGGGCCGGTGAAGAGCCCCCTGACCACAAAGCCTCCACTTCTGCCAGGCCTCCAGCCTCACTCTGTGTCCTGGGCTTTTACTGACCGCTCTCGGGTCAGGGGTGGGGGTGAAGCCAGCCTCTACGGTGGGAGGAGGGCGTCCTCTTGGGGTGGGGGTGCCTACACACCTGCTCGGCCTTCACCCTTTAGGGCCGAGCCCATCTGCAGTGCCCATTGAGGGCAGTTTCCTGAGTAGCAGAGCAAGAGGTCCCAGCTTCAGCTTCCGGCCATGCCCAGCGCCGAGCGCGGAGCTGGGAGCCCCGGGACCACACCTGGGAGGCCAGCAGCCCGGGGCCCAGACGCCCAGCAGGCCAGCGGCAGGGCCTGTTCACCGAGGAGCACGCCGAGGTTGGACGTGGGCACAGGGTGCTGGCTCACCACAACCGGCCAGGACTCCGGAGGCTTTCCCAGCCAGTGGTTCAGGGGTGAGGGGTCTGCTGCGTGGGGCACGAGGGCTAAGGGGCTACAGAGACAACAGGACAGCACGGGGTGACAGGCAGCAGGCTGCAGCCCCACCCCCGAGCGGGGCTGTGGGAGGCCGGGGCTGGGGACACTGGTCCTGCACCTCCCAGGGCGGGCGCTTTCCTCTGGATGCCTCAGTGTCCCCAGTGGGAAATAAACATAAAGATCTGACGGACTACTATGACATGGCAAAAATCAAGGCCCTTAGTAAGGATAGCCTGGCTGATATCACAGTGTGAAATCAAGGCCCTTAGTAAGGATAGCCTGGCTGATAGCGGTAGTGTTACTACAAGTCCTTTTGGGGGGGGCGGTGGTCCTGGGTGTGTGGAGCCCTGGGAATCTCATTAAAAACCACCTCTGCAACACAGCGTTACAGCTGTCTCCCTTGGAGCAGACAGCAGGCCCTGGGCCCCGCGGTGCCCAGTGTGCAATGGGGCACTGCCTGGATGAGGCCAACCCAACCTAACACCCAGAAACCCAAACAGCCACTTTCTACCTCAGCACCAAACCACAGCTGGCCAGCCAGGTTGTCATGCCGGATCTCCTCGGGGAACTTGACACAGAAATCCCGAGGGGCACGGTCCTGGGGAATGCACTCATCCATGATCTGGCTGATGATGTTTAACACGTTGTCCTGAAACAGAAAAGGAGCGAGCATGCCAACACCACATCCGGCTGGCCCCTGCCACATATGGCACAGGCACCACGCACGTCACTGGTTCTTTTTTTTATTTTTTGTCAGTCGTGGGGCTTGAACTCTGGGCCTGGGCGCTGTCCCTCAGCTCTTCAGCTCAAGGCAAGTGCTCTACCACTTGAGCCACAGCACCACTTCTGGTTTTCTGGTGGTTTATTGGAGATAAGAGTCTCACGGACTTTCCTGCCTAGGCTGGCTTTGAACCATGATCCTCAGATCTCAGCCTCCTGAGTAGCTAGGATAGCAGGCGTGAGCCACCGGCACCTGGCTATCTCCGCTTCTTAAGATACAAAAGTAGTCCAGTAGCATGCCTTTGCTGGTTATACACTTCCCAGGAATATCCCCAGAGTGGACAGGCATGTTGACATTCATCCCTGAGACCCTTCCGCAGGTCAGGCCATGCCCACGTGGCCTCTAGAGCGGTCCTGGTGAACTGCTTGGAGATGACACTGGGAAACTTCCCGCGGCACCGTGAGGCTTTCCCAGCATGCCTGGCGACAGGAGTGGTGCTTGCCCTTCCCCTGCCTGTTCCCTGCAGTGGCGCTGTGTCCATCCTGCGCACCTCTCTGCACACCTGTCCAGTCTTCTGAGGATCCAGCCAGCAAATGGAGCTGCTAGGTCTGCAGGCTCGTGTCTGAGTTTGCTTCTCTCTGCCACATTTCTGTGGCACAGGTCTGGGCCCTGAGAGGTCACGCACTGCCAGTCAGGAGCACAGTTGAGGGGCCCGTGAAGCAGGTCTCTCCTGCCGCACACTGAGGGACACGGCTCCCTCTCTACCGCACAGTCAGCACCCTGTGGGAATAAAAGGCCTTTCCCAGCCAGGTACCAAGGGCTCACACCTGTAATCCTAGCTACTCAGGCGGTGGAGAATCATGGGCAGAAAAGTCCATGAGACTCCATCTCCAATTAAGCAGCAAATGCTGAGCTGGAGACATGGCTTAGGTGGTAGAGCACCAATCATGAGCTCTCTTACTCAGGAGCGAGAGCAAGAACTCTGAGTTCAAGCCCTAGTATACACATGCGCGCGTGCGGGTATGCGCACGCACACACACGCTCACGCACACACGTGCATGCACACACACGTGCACACATACACGCGCACACACACAGCCTCTTGGCTCTCTCCTGGATTACAGCTAACCTTAAGGAACTATGTTTTAAAAATAAAAGTTATTTTACTTCCTCATGCTCAAAATACAAAGTACATGAACTGAATGCATGCCTTGTATCTTCAAGGAAGCCAGGCTTATTGTGTCTTGAATTACATCTTGCTCTTCCTTTAGCACCGTCTTGTCTTCAAGCACACAGAACCCTGTCTAAATCTTTCCTTCTTTGCCCACTCCTCACAGGAAGTCCCGCGATGGGGAAGCAGAGTGGCGCGGAGGGCTTGCGCAGTGACGTGCTGCAGTTGAGCCGCTTCCTCGGCTCCGTCGGCACTGCCATCTCCCGGTGTACTTGGCCTTGCATTCTGCTGACGTCACCCCTGCGGGGACAGGCCACTGTCCGGCTTTTGATGGATAGCGGTGTAAGTGGTGGTGTGCTCTCGCCCCTTCCTTTCCGGGTCTCCACCACCTTAACTAGTGCAGCAGTCATTGACATTGGTGACTTGCAAATGTGGGGGTAATCACTTTAGCACATGCATCTCTAGAAATGGAATTCCAAAGTCAAGAGTGTGATGTGCACTGCAGGCTCTGCTTAGATTCTGCCAAGTTGCTTTACAGAAAGCTCAAACTAATTGACTCTCACCCTCTGTAATTTGGGATCTTGGCGTAATTCCCTTCTGCCTTCGGAGGCTTACGTTTCAAATATTTTAGGAACCAGATATGGAAAATCACCAGCAGTGGGGACCATGGGGCTGGAGAACCCTCTGCACTGAACTCCGAGGCACAGCTCTCGGGCAGAGTAAGGAAAACACTACACCTTAGTGATATTAAAGAGAACGGTATCGAGCCAACGATGATGCATTGAACTTACAAGCTGGCACGTTGAATGATAATCCCTGTTGTACAACTACTTAAAGGAAAAGAGAAAAGAAATAGCCTCTAGTCAACATTGAGTGGAGCTACTGTCATTTCTTCCTAAAAGCCTTTCTGGCTAGGAAGGCCTGGTTCTATGGTCCAATAAAGGATAAAGCAATAAGGTCAACAGTGCCAGGTGTTGCTGTCAGTGTGCCTGCACAAACCCTAGCTGGCATTTCTAATTCTGCCCGAGATGGAGTGGCAGGGGCCACCATCACCTCTCCTGGAGCTGGGCCTCAAGACCCTGGACAGAGGAAAGGAAGTCCGTGGGTCTGAGTCAGGGAAAGCCAGGCAGGTCCTGCCAGGGCCCTGCTGGCTTCACGTCAGAGCATGGGGAGAAGGCACCGGGGGAAAGGAGGGCTCGGCCCCCAGGCCGGGGAGCAGGAAGAGGCCTTTGCTGGTGCTGGCTGAGGATGGGAAACCCCTGCTTTGCATCAAGGAAAGGAAAGGGGTCAGAGGTCAGAGAGGTCAGCTCTTGACTGAGCGCTGATCTGCCAAAGACCTTACACAACAAGATCCGAGCCGCAAAGGAAAGTGAGGAAACGTGAATTATTTGCTCCAATACACTTTATATCTTTTTTTTTTCACGACTGGCATTTGAACCCAGCAGGTGCTTCACTGCTGAGCCAGTCCCTCCCCCCCCCCCCCCGCTTTTTAGTTCTCGTGCCTCCGCCCCAGGAGCACACACCCGGACATCTGCCTGTTTGTAGCTGGGATGACAGGTGTGGACCACCAGGCACAGCTTCCCCCATGCAGAGGGTCTTGCTGACTTCTCTGCCTGGGACCGGCCTGGAACCAGGACCATCCTGATCTCAGCCTCAAAGTAGCTGGGTTTTACAGGCATGACTCACAGGTACCCAAGAGAAGATAGGTCTTGATAGTATACTAACAAAATTCTTCCAAAAGAAATAGGATACTGTCTATTCAGTAAACTGAATTTTAGTTAAAAATCTTCTAACCAAGGAAGTTCCAGGCAGGGTTCAAAGCTGATTCTACCATATGCAGAAGAAAGAGCACACTGCTGTACAAACACACAAGCGCAAGCACTAGTGTCTGTGAGGTCCGACCTTATCAGCAAAACGGATGAGCAGCCAGTAGCTGCTCATAACGGACACAAGCATCTTCAACAAAATTTTAGGGAATATAACTTGACAATTCATAAGAATATGTCATGAAAAGTAGAATGGAGCCCAGAAATGCTGGGTCCTTTCCTTAATGTCTGAAAATGAACCAATGTGTGCCTCGTGAGGCTCCTTCGGGACCAAGTGAAGCAGAATCTCCTGGTCTCTGTCTCAGTGAGGACTGAGAGCCAGTGACACAGTCTAAATCACGCATTTCTTTTGGGGCTGGAGTTTGAACTCAGGGCCCCATGCTTGCTAGGCAGGGCACTCTTCCATTCGAGCCATGCCCCCCACGTTTTGGCTTTAGGTATTTTTCAGGTAGATCCTTATGCTTTTTGTTGAGATTGGCTTTGGGCAGTGGTCCTCCACACCTACAATAATCATAATCAAAAAGTAAGACTTGGAAGTGGCTCTATGGCTCAAGTGGTAGAGCGCCTGCCTTGAGCCAAAGAGCTCAGGGACAGTGCCCAGGCCCAGAGTCAAGACCCACGACTGACAAAAAAAAAAAAACAAAACCAAAAAAACACAAACAAAAAAAACCTTAAGACTCATCTTTTGAACCCTAGGGCTGAACACGTGGGTCAGTAGTACAGCACCTCTTCAGAAAGGGCAGGGCCTTCACCAGACAGGGAAGGAATGCGTCTGGTCTGAGCATTCCACCCCTGCCCCCAGCCCCGCCCTCCCTCCCCGTGGCCTTCAGACAACGTCATCAGCAGAAGCACGTCCACAGCGAGAGGGTGGGAAGGGACAACACTCATGCCTCACAGGGACCAAAATCTTCCCCTCTGTCCCACGAGGGCTGCAGAGGGGGTGGTTCCGGCCTCTCTGAGCATTTCCTCCATGGAGTGCCTCCGGCAGGCTGCCCCTGGCCCCGGGCCCTGGCCAGCATGTTTGTAACGTGAGGCTGGAGGCAGCAGCTCCAAAGGGACAAATGGCTTCATGAGTGGAGGCCGTCACCAAACAACGCAAAGCCACAGAACCCAAAAGAAAAAGGGCACAGATCATGAGGGGGCCCCAAAGGTGTCCTGCTGTGGGGGGCCTCGTGGGTCAGGCCTCGTGGACAGTGTCCTGCTGTGGGGGGAGGGCTTGTGGGTCAGGCCACGTGGACAGTGTCCTGCTGTGGGGGAGCCTCGTGGGTCAGGCCACGTGGACAGTCCTGCTGTGGGGGAGCCTCGTGGGTCAGGCCTCGTGGACAGTGTCCTGCTGTGGGTGGAGGCCTCGTGGGTCAGGCCACGTGGACAGTCCTGCTGTGGGGGAGCCTCGTGGGTCAGGCCACGTGGACAGTCCTGCTGTGGGGGAGGGCTTGTGTGTCAGGCCACACAGACAGGGTGTCCTGCCGGGGGGAGGGCTCGTGGGTCAGGCCTCGTGGACAGAGAGCATGTAGGAAGTGGCCCGATGGACTGGCATGGGTCCACCACAGACCTGAGCCAACCTAGGTGCTACCAGCTGGGCCCCAGGTTGCCCTCCGGCAGGGGCCGCCCATGGCCGCTATGCCAGGGTGCACGTGGTTGCAGTCCTGAGTATTTTTAGTAGCTGCTTCCAGGCTGTCTGTAAATTATGCAGCAGAAGCTGCAGCCCTTGAAGTCAGCAGCGGTGCAGGGCCACACTGCCCACTGCTCCCCGCACCCCTGCAGGGCGCCTGGAGCAGGTGAATGGGTCCCGGGCGGCCAGCCGCTCCCGGGCTCAGGAGCCCAAGGCTCCCAACCCCCTCCCACCAGCTTCTGTTCCACGCTGGGGTCCCGTGTGCTGACTGCCCTCTACCCTACTGTGCTCTGCCCAGGACTGGGCTGGGCTTCTCCAGCATTCCCGAGGGACCCTGAGGCTGTCCCTATGGAACAGAGTGGGGGTGACAAAGGCCATCCTAGGTCTGGACACCACCCAGGCAGGACCAGCCTTTCTTCCAGGGCGACCCCCGGACCCGCGGCTCACCTGGCAGGAGCGAAACTGGCTGACGAGCAGAGTGCACCGCTGGGGGTCCTTGCGCCCGTCCAGGCTGTCCAGCTCCGCGGCCACCTGGTTCAGCTCCTCGTCGGCGTAGTAGAACTGGGCCAGCAACTGCGGGTCTGACCTCTGCAGGGAGGAAGGTGCCAGGAGTGTAACGTGTAACGTGGGTGCTGACAGCTGGAGGAGACACAGAGCCCGTGGCCCTCTGCCGGGTCCGGCTCAGAGCAGCGCTGCTGCCAGGGCGGCCTGGACCCTTCTACCTGCACAGCACTGGTTCATCCAGCAGCCTCCCTCGGGTCAAGGCATTGCACACATAAACTGGCATGTTGAATTGAAACACTTGTGCACAGCTATTTAAAAGTAATTTGTGTAAAGAAGCGTTAGTAAGGTCACCATGGCCTATGGAGCTCTGGCTGGGGCTGTGGGGAAGTGGGGAGGCGGGTAGCTCAGGGGCGCCCTCCACCAAACGCGCTCAGCACTGTTCGGCCGCCACTGCTCTTTCAGCAAAATCCAGGCTCTTTCCCTGCCACCCCTGCGCCTGTCCCCCCCCCCCCCCCCCCCCGCGCGCACTGGCCAGGTCATACACTCGTTGGGGGGGTCCTCTGTCCTGCGCTGTGGAGACCTGGTCTCCTGTGTCTGAGATTCAAAGATTAGTGCGGAGCTGCAGCCTCCTTACCGGAGCGCCCGCAGCACAGGGGCAGCTGCTGACTCACGGAGCTTAGCACCTGGCTGTGTTTGGGGCTGTGTTTCCCTCTCCACTCTCCTCCCAGACAAGCAGGCCCTGAGCTCCATGCGCTCTGCAGCTCTCCCCTCCACTCCCTTCTTGGGCCTTGTCCCAGAGGTGATGAGGCCGTGGTCATCATCCGGCCTGAACCTTCCGGCCAGCCCAGGATGCCGGGGCGCCTGAGCAGAGCGGCTTGGGGCGAGCCCCGAGGCCAGGTGCTGGGGAGCACGGAGCTGCCCTCGGGCCGGGGTGGGCGCCACGCCTTCCTAAGCCTTCCCAGGAGCCGAGGGGACGCCTGTCCTCTGCCGCTCACCCGGCAGAGGCTGCCGCGCCGAGTCCTGGTGCAGCCCGCACTTCGCCTGGTGGCGAGGCCCCAGCACAGCTGCGGACAGAGGTGAAAGGGGGCGCCCTGAGCCCCGGTCACCAGCGGCCACTCTGAGGGTCAACCCCGGGGCCGCAGGCAGGTTTCCGCCTCTCCTGTCCAGAGTGAGGCCAGGCCCTGCGCTCCCTCTCTGAGGCCCAAGGCTGTCACCTCACTGGTGAACACAGAGCCCAGCTCTCTGCTTTCAGACCAAGCCTGCCCTCCCCACGCGCACCCTCCTGTGCCCTGGCAGAGGGCAGCCAGGGGCAGCGCCAGGTTACCAGCTGACAGAAGTGGCACCCCGCGCCCGACTCTGGGCCCACGCACCTGATGCCCAAGGTGAGGCCATCACTCAGATCGCCAGAGCCACACCTCCTCTGACTCCCTGTGCGCATGGGGGGCGGGGAGGAGGGGCCAGTGCTGAGAGCCCTGCAGCTGACGCTCTCGGCAGCCCAGCGCCGCCCTCAGAGCTGGACTGAAACTCAGTCTAACGGCAGCAGGCAGCTCCACCCTCTGCATGCTACACAGCCCAGCTGCGGCTCACCGATGGGCGCCATCTGCCCAGCAACCAGGCCAGGTATTGAATTTGGGGCACTGGAAAAGCAACGATGTCTCCAGAAGACTAAATCTCTGCTTGAGAACAAAGGCAAGGCAGGGGGGCAGAGGCAAACACTGGTTTTACCTGGCTTTGATTTCAGTAAACTAAAGCCCTTAACCCCAGACCTGTAGATATGGGGACTAACGGCAAAGAGCTACAGCACTGCTCTCCCATTCTCTCTCCCCCACACCCCCCACACAGGATGAGAAGAAGAAATGAAGAGTATTCAGGAAAAAAGTTATGAAAATACAAAAGGCCCATGCTATTTTAAACTTTCAGTTCTAACTGAGCCAGCTCTCACCCCCGCAGGACTGGTATTTCAGACAGAATTCAAAGTTCCCGAGTGTCTCTTGCAGTGTCCCTGGGTGGGAGCAGCTAGGAGCCAGAACGAGTCTTCTTCCTACGTCAGCCATAACCCCAAGACCTGAGACACTGTGAGAGGAAGCCCCCAAGCAGGGTCCATGGAAATGAACTCATACAACCAACAAGATTCAGTGTGTTCTGATTAACAGCATCCAGAAGAAAAATCTGGGCACCAAATTTCCATTTCTAAGTATACAGGTAGGAAACAAGCAATTGCCTTCATCACACAGCGCTACACTGGTGAGGTGACCCAGCTCACACACATCTCCCCCACAGGACTGTCCCAGTAACCACCAGCTGCAGCCAGAGGGGTTAGGGCTCGAACTCAGGGCCTAGGCGCTGTCCCTGGGTGCTTTTGCTCAAGGCTAATGCTCTACCACTTGAGCCATGGCTCCACTTCCAGCTTTTTGGTGGTTAACTGGAGATAGAGTCTTACAGACTTTCCTGTCTGACCTGGCTTGGAATCACAATCCTGAGACCTCAACCTCCTGAGTAGCTAGGACTACAGGAGTGAGCTACCAGTGCCTGGCTAAATTAGCACCAGATTTTTAACACTACATTTGATTTCTTTTTAATGTTCCTAAGTAAAGTCCACAACACACAGGAAACAAATGACGTTAAACAGGGATGACCTTGATAAAATGTGTACAATACACAGTGTAAAACAAGAAATTAGAAGATGGGCTGGGAAGGTGGCTCAGTGGTAGAGCGCTTGCCTTGCACGCCTGAGGCCCTGGGTTCGATTCCTCAGCACCACATAAGCAAAAAGAAAAAAGCCGGAAGTGGCGCTGTGGCTCAAGTGGTAGAGCGCTAGCCTTGAGCTGAAGAGCTGAGGGACAGTGCCCAGACCCAGAGTTCAGGCCCCACGACCGGACCCCCCCCAAAAAAAAAAAGAAGAAGAAATTAGAAGTCAACAGAAACACATTTTAAATCATCCTATACCAACATTGTCTCAAGACTCTATCAGTGCAAGTTTTTAAAAAAGACAAAAAGGGGCTAGGAAGGTGGCCCAGTGGTGGAGTGCTTGCGCATGCATGAGGCCCTGGGTTCAGTTCCTCAGAGAAGGCTGGAAGTGGCCATATGGCTCAAGTGGTAGAGCGCTCGCCCTGAGCTGAAGAGCTGAAGGACAGCGCCAGGCAGAGAGGTCAGGTCCCACAACCAAAAAAAAGACAAAAATAACGCCATGAAAAAAGCATTTGCTCCGAAGACTCACAGAACAAACAGGGCCTTTGACAAAGGCGATCAGAAAGCAGCTCTGAGCTCAGACACACAAGGCAGATGGGCCGACGCAGACCTTCTGGGCTGTCCGTTTGTGCCGAATCCCGGTGCGAGACGTGGGCTGCGGCGTGGCAAGGCGGGCCCTGCCGCAGGCCTCCTGGCACCAGCACCGGGTGGCGCTGGTCTCCTGGCAGCTCTGAGGGCTCAGGCCGCGCTGACTCAGGGCTCCACACACTTGGCACCGTTGGCCTGGACAGGTCCTGGCCGCCACGCGCCGTCTCGGGTCCAGGGCAGAGCCCCGAGCCCCACAGCCCCGGCTGCTCACGGGAGGCCCTTGGGCGCCTGCCAGGGAACGGTGTGTCAGCGTGGACCTCCACGATGGAGGTCCAGCCTGGACCCTTCAACACCATGTCTGAGGACCTGAAAGGACACCAGGCTGCTCAGGCAGTAGCACCACGGGCCTGGCCAGGCCTTGGGAGGGGAGCAGCACCACCAATGGGCAGGGTAGGACAGGCGGGTGGGACAGATGGCCAGCCGGGTGGCCCAGCAGACCAGCGGACACATCCTCCACCTCAGGTTTGAGCCCAGGGCGTGAGGCCTGGAGGCCCATGGGGCACAGGCCCCCAGCAGCTGTCTGTAGACACCACCCAGACTTGGAACAACAGTTTCCAGACAGACCACCCTACACGGCCAATCTTGGGCTGATCACCCTACCACTCAGTGCTGGTGGCCCCAGGGCACTTGCTTTCCTGATCTTAGCAGATACTCAAAGATGGTGGCTAGACACAGACTTCGGCGGGACACACTGGCCAGACCCGGGGATCAGGGGCCCAAGGTGCCCACTGGGCCCTCGCCAGTCCTGGGCCTGCTCTTGAGGAAGGCCCTCGACCTCACACTCAGGGTCAGAAATCTAAGAGCACCATAAGTGGCCAAGGAAGGTCTCTGTTGGCATCTGGCTTTGTGGCTCCCACAGTCAGGTGACCCACAGCCCCAGCATGGCAGCTGCCAGGCCACCCCTCAACCAGCGAGGGATCAAAAACAGGTCCCCGGGGCCAAAATGCTCGCCACCCCCACAGCCCACCCAGGCCCTCCTGCAGGGCCTGCCACTGACTGTGCCACTGAGCCCCAAATTGGGCCTCAGGACCCCCCAGGGCTACCAAGGCCACTGACCCAGAGTGTATCAGCCTCCCCTCAATGGGTCTGGAGCTCACTCCTGTAATCACTTGGAGACAGCCTGCTGCCCTCTGGCCCCTTGAGGGACAGTGGCTGGTCCATGCCCTTCCACCCCCCCTTCTTCATCCTGCCTTTGGGAGGGGACCTGGAGCGGGCATGCCGGTCATCAGATGGCCGGCAGCTTCCTAGCCTGGCCTTTGCTGAAGCTCTCGCCAGGCCCCTGGCAGGCCCACTCTCAGGACGCGGGTGCCACTCACCCTCTTGAGCCGCTGACACAGGCTGGCGGCATCCAGGAAGCAGGGGGGGGGTTTGAGGTGACTGAAGAGGGCACAGAGCTGAGCTTGTTTCTTTAATCAACTGACACATAAAGAGAGCAAGCAGAGGCCATATGTGGCTGAGTGAACCACACGCAGGGGTGGCAGCCCTGGTTTCCGCCTTGTGGGCTCGGGCCTGGCGGCTCTTGAGTGCCCCTCACTCTTGACAGAGCAGCTCCATGGGTAGAGAAGGGGAGGCGGGTCCCGTACCTGGAAGCCAGCAGGGACAGCCCAGCCTGGGTCAGGGAGGTGGGGGGGCGGTGGCTGGGCATCGTGGAGAAGAGAGGAGGTCAGGGAATAAGGTGGGGGGAGAGGGCAGAGGAGCCAGAGAATGCCAAGCAGCTCCTACCCCTGTGACCACGTCTGCCCCCCCCCCCCCCCCGCCCCATGTCCTTTCAAGCTGTGCTGTTGTTCAGTCAAATAAAGGAAATAAAACGTAGAGGCCCTGGACTGAGGACAAAATCACCATGGATGGCATCAATGGGGGAGACGAGCCTCAATTCCTTAAAAGCAGCTGCTCTGGAGAACAAGGTCTCTGGCCTTGTGCTGCTCGAGGAGAGGACAGACATTGTGTGCAGAGGAGCCTGGGCTGCGTTTTGTTTTCAGTACTGGAGTCTGAAGCTGAGTCCTTGCACTTACTAAGCAAATACTGCTGCCACTGAGCCAGGCCTCCTGTGCGTGTGTGTGTGTGCATGCGTGTATGCTTGTGTGCACATGTGTATGCACATGCACATGCCTGTACTGGTGTGTGTGCGTGTGTGTGCGTGTGTGTGTGTGTGTGTGTGTATGCTTATGTGCACATGTGTATGAACATACACATGCCTGTACTGGGGCTTGAATTCAGGACCTGGGCACTGTCCCTTTGCTTTTTTGCCCAAGGCTGGCACTCTACCACTCGAGGTAGAACTCTACTTTTAGATTTTAGTAGTTAACTGAAAATAAGAGTCTCACAGACTTTCCTGCCCAGGTTGGCTTCAAACTGTCATCCTCAGATCTCAGTCTCCTGAGTATCTAGGAATGTGTGCCCATCTCTGCTGGCTATTTTTGAGATATAACACGCCTGGACGTGTCCCAGTGACTAGGAACACACCACTGTGTCCAGCTCTTCGCTGGACACAGCAAAAGAATGGGTCTTGCAAACTTTTTTCTGCCTAGATCCAGACCCTAACAATCTCACCTCCTGAGCGTTAGGATTACCAGTCTGAGCCCCAGCTTCTGTGCTTGGCTTTAATGCATTCTTAGAGGAGAAAACAGAGTCGGGTATTCTGGAGGCTCAACATATGGCAGCAGGGAATGGAAGGGGTGTCTGGCTGGGAGGAACTGTGGAGAACTAATTCAGAGCAGATGCTCAAGCCAGGGAGGAAAAAACCCCACAAAACAGAAAATGGGGTAAGTAATGAAAGCGTCCCATGCCCGCTCCCGGCCTGGGAGCACAATCTCAACTCTGGCACTCAGAAGGACTGAAGGCCTGCGGCCATCCTCCGTGAACAGGAATGACCCAACACTTGACTCTCTCCTGCTCACCCTACCTCTCCAACCCCCTGCCCTCTGTCCTGGGGACAGACCTGGGGAGCAGCTGGGCCCAGCCATTGGTTACCAGCCACCTCCACCGCTGGCTGGCTGCTAAGCAGCCACCTCGGGAAGGTCTAGGTGTGGGTGAGTTCATGGGGCGAAGGGTGTAGGGCCAGATCTCAGCCGTGTCCCCAGAGGAGCCAGCTGATGGGCTCTGGTGAGGAGATGGCGGAAGGCAGGAGAGTGGGCACAGGCAAACCTCCGTGCCGAAATCTCTCCAACAGCCAGACTCAGACGTGGCAGCACTTCCTGTCTACTACACAGCCCCACAGCGGGCAGTGTGACCCTGACACAGACCTGACCCACAGCGGGCAGTGTGACCCTGACCCAGACCTGACCTGACCCACAGCGGGCAGTGTGACCCTGACACAGACCTGACCTGACCCACAGCCGGCAGTGTGACCCTGACACAGACCTGACCCACAGCGGGCAGTGTGACCCTGACCCAGACCTGACCCACAGCCGGCAGTGTGACCCTGACACAGACCTGACCTGACCCACAGCCGGCAGTGTGACCCTGACACAGACCTGACCTGACCCACAGCCGGCAGTGTGACCCTGACACAGACCTGACCTGACCCACAGCCGGCAGTGTGACCCTGACCCAGACCTGACCTGACCCACAGCCGGCAGTGTGACCCTGACACAGACCTGACCCACAGCGGGCAGTGTGACCCTGACCCAGACCTGACCCACAGCCAGCAGTGTGACCCTGACACAGACCTGACCTGACCCACAGCCGGCAGTGTGACCCTGACACAGACCTGACCCACAGCGGGCAGTGTGACCCTGACCCAGACCTGACCCACAGCGGGCAGTGTGACCCTGACACAGACCTGACCTGACCCACAGCCGGCAGTGTGACCCTGACACAGACCTGACCTGACCCACAGCCGGCAGTGTGACCCTGACCCAGACCTGACCTGACCCACAGCCGGCAGTGTGACCCTGACACAGACCTGACCTGACCCACAGCCGGCAGTGTGACCCTGACACAGACCTGACCCACAGCGGGCAGTGTGACCCTGACCCAGACCTGACCCACAGCCGGCAGTGTGACCCTGACACAGACCTGACCTGACCCACAGCCGGCAGTGTGACCCTGACACAGACCTGACCTGACCCACAGCCGGCAGTGTGACCCTGACCCAGACCTGACCTGACCCACAGCCGGCAGTGTGACCCTGACACAGACCTGACCTGACCCACAGCCGGCAGTGTGACCCTGACACAGACCTGACCCACAGCGGGCAGTGTGACCCTGACCCAGACCTGACCCACAGCCGGCAGTGTGACCCTGACACAGACCTGACCTGACCCACAGCCGGCAGTGTGACCCTGACACAGACCTGACCTGACCCACAGCCGGCAGTGTGACCCTGACACAGACCTGACCCACAGCGGGCAGTGTGACCCTGACCCAGACCTGACCCACAGCCGGCAGTGTGACCCTGACACAGACCTGACCTGACCCACAGCCGGCAGTGTGACCCTGACACAGACCTGACCTGACCCACAGCCGGCAGTGTGACCCTGACCCAGACCTGACCTGACCCACAGCCGGCAGTGTGACCCTGACCCAGACCTGACCTGACCCACAGCCGGCAGTGTGACCCTGACACAGACCTGACCCACAGCGGGCAGTGTGACCCTGACCCAGACCTGACCCACAGCCGGCAGTGTGACCCTGACACAGACCTGACCTGACCCACAGCCGGCAGTGTGACCCTGACACAGACCTGACCTGACCCACAGCCGGCAGTGTGACCCTGACCCAGACCTGACCTGACCCACAGCCGGCAGTGTGACCCTGACCCAGACCTGACCTGACCCACAGCCGGCAGTGTGACCCTGACACAGACCTGACCCACAGCGGGCAGTGTGACCCTGACCCAGACCTGACCCACAGCCGGCAGTGTGACCCTGACACAGACCTGACCTGACCCACAGCCGGCAGTGTGACCCTGACACAGACCTGACCCACAGCGGGCAGTGTGACCCTGACCCAGACCTGACCCACAGCCGGCAGTGTGACCCTGACACAGACCTGACCTGACCCACAGCCGGCAGTGTGACCCTGACACAGACCTGACCTGACCCACAGCCGGCAGTGTGACCCTGACCCAGACCTGACCTGACCCACAGCCGGCAGTGTGACCCTGACACAGACCTGACCTGACCCACAGCCGGCAGTGTGACCCTGACACAGACCTGACCCACAGCGGGCAGTGTGACCCTGACCCAGACCTGACCCACAGCCGGCAGTGTGACCCTGACACAGACCTGACCTGACCCACAGCCGGCAGTGTGACCCTGACACAGACCTGACCCAGGGTGTTTTGAACCGCATTTCATATCACACTTTACAAAAAATAAGCTCTAAACGTCTTCCTGTTCTTGGGGGCAGGGATTTCTTAAATAGCGCTCTCTCTCTCTCTTTCTCTCTGCCTCTCTCTCTCTTTCTCTGTCTCTGTCTCTGTCTCTCTCTCTCTCACACACACACACACACACACACTAAAACTCATGAACTAGGAAAGAGAAAACTAAGTGGGATCTCACTGCGTTGAAGTTTGTTTTTCTGAAGACCCCTGCTCAGAAATGGAAAGTCTAGCCGCAGACCAGGGTTCTACCGACCGCGCTCCACACACAGACGGCGGCACAGACAGCTGAGCGTCGCGGCGGCCTGTGCCCAGGTGGAGGTGGGACTTGGAAAGACAGTGGTGTTTTCAGGCATGTTCAGAGGCACAAAGGGACGGCACTTGTGATTTGGATGATTTGCCCCTGCCGGCCCCACACGGGGCCCGAGGGCACACGCACACACAGACCTGCACACAAATGCTCACTGCAGCTTTATTTCTAACAACCCAAACCAAGACGCAGCCTGCTGTGGTGGCACACATCTGTAATCCCAGGTGTATGAGAGTGGGAAGAGGGTGGCTATCTGATGTCCACTCTGAGCAAAATTCCCAACGCTTCTCTGGAAAACAAACAAGGCTTGGGCGTGGCACCTGCCTAGGAAGTGTTGAGGTCCTGAGTTCAAACCCCAGTACCACCAAAGAAAGCAGGAGTCAGTCCCGACAGTCACGCAGATGCCACCCCAGGCCTGCCGGGCGCCCCTCAAACCACCCCTCCATCGGCCACCCGCACCCCACTGTCAGCACCAACAGCCCAACTGTCCACAGCGCCCGTCTTCCCATTGTGGAGGGAGGAGAGCCATCCTGATTTTCAACATACAGGGTTAAGCATCAGGGCAAGCTCTACCCCGGGGGAGGGGGAGGCGGGGGGACTTGAGAACTGCCCACACCTCCCGTGAACTGCCCACTCCCCAACCCAGTCCCTGTCCCCAGGGCTCCTTCTGGAACTAAGACATCACCCACCCAGACCCAACACCTACCCAGTGTCCACAGCCCCACGGCCCACCTCTCGGGTCAGCCCCAAGGCACCTGGGCACCTTCACAGTACCGCCCTGGAGCCTCCAGGGATCCGGGCAGAGCCACACCACAGCCCACCCGACACAAGACCCACTGCGTCCTGGCGGACACCGTCCCCCACGCCCGTCCAGCACCGCCCTCTACAGGAACTCCCATCCATCGCACCTTCCAGCCTCCAAAAGCAAGCTATGCTGAAGCCTTTGTAATGTCCAGGTCCTGACAGCTGCGTTAAACACAGGACTCACAAGTATTCCTTGTAAAAGGTAGGAAAATGCTGAACAGTACCCAGTTCCGAGGCACCATTAACCCTGTGGCCTTGCGCCCCGAGTCTGGGAGCCCGGCGCCTCATCTTTACCCCAGAGGGCTGTGGGCAAGGGGCAAGGCAGGCCCCACAGCCACCACCCACAAGAGACAGGCAAGAAGTGTCCACTCTCTTGGGTCCTCTCAGGCTGGGTAAAACCCCCGGGACACTCTCCCCACTCTCAGGCCCGTGAGTCCTACCTGTGGATTTTATGGTCTATTTCTGCAGTAGGCCCAAAGAAGTCAGAGCAAAGATCAAGCAGACCGCATCAGCATGTAATTAAACCTGTGGTGCCATGGGTGGCCCTGTCCCCTTCCCCGGGGTTCTGGAACCCTATGGTTCACCCCCCAGCCCATTCCAGCCCATTTGCTCCCATTAACATTCAGATAGGGTCTCAGGCTGTTGCCTGGAGCCGGTCCTGGACCTCAGCCCTCCTACCAGCTATCAAGTAGCTGGGTTATAGGCATGTTTTTATAAATTGGGTCTCATTTGACTTTTTGCCTATTCTGGCTTCAAAACTCAACCCTCCCATCATTGCCTTCAGAGTATTACATATCATTTCGATATTACAGGTATGAGTTACCATGCCCAGCCCTACACTTACATTTTTAAACATGAAACTGGCCTGTAGATTCCATTTCTCAGCGGCTCTCTGCGCGGTGCACACACAGTGCCTGTGCAGTGCTTGGCTGAGCAGCCGCTCCACTGACCTTTCCGCTGCCCCAGGAGTGTGGCTTTCAAAGGGAAAGCCATGCCAGCCTCCCAGTGCCACAAGCAGACGGTATGAAACACCCATCTGTGCCCCATACTGGCGTAACTGCTCCCAAGCGGTGGATGCACAGTTCTGTCTTTTCTCACACACTGACAACAAATACTGTGTTCTGAAAGGCTGGAAGAGCTGAGCAGGGCCCAGCCTTCCACGCCACGCCGACATTGCACGTTTGTGCTTGTGCCAAACAACGCAGAGTTGGGATGCTGAATGTTCCCCACGCCCCTCACTGCAGAGGCTGGTCTCGGGGCTGTGCTACTGGGAGAGCATGGAACTCTCATGAGGAGGGGCCGGCTGTGAGGTCTGCAGGATGGGGGGGGGGGTGGGAGGGGGTTCCCCATGAAGGGGATTGTGGGACCATAGCCTCCTCTTCCTCCCCCCTGCTTCCTGGAGGCCGAGGCGAGGTTTGCTCTACTACAATGGGCAGCCTCACCACTGGACAGAAGCAACAAGGCCAACCAGTCATGGACTGGACCTCCAGGACAGGCCAATGAACTTCCTCCTTACAAGCAGTCATGGGCTGGACCTCCAGGACAGGCCAATGAACTTTCTCCTTACAACCAGTCATGGGCTGGACCTCCAGGACAGGCCAATGAACTTTCTCCTTACAAGCAGTCATGGACTGGACCTCCAGGACAGGCCAATGAACTTCCTCCTTACAAGCAGTCATGGACTGGACCTCCAGGACAGGCCAATGAACTTTCTCCTTACAACCAGTCATGGGCTGGACCTCCAGGACAGGCCAATGAACTTCCTCCTTACAAGCAGTCATGGGCTGGACCTCCAGGACAGGCCAATGAACTTTCTCCTTACAACCAGTCATGGGCCAGGCCTCCAGGACAGGCCAATGAACTTTCTCCTTACAAGCAGTCTGGACTGGACCTCCAGGACAGGCCAATGAACTTCCTCCTTACAAGCAGTCTGGACTGGACCTCCAGGACAGGCCAATGAACTTCCTCCTTACAAGCCCATCATCTCAGTTAATGGAATACATGGTATACAGACAAGGAAATGACCAATGACACCCCTTCTTGTCCAACTAATGAATGAACAAGAAAAAAGCTTACCATCTCAGCTATTTTGTTACAGTGACAAAATTAACACATGCAAGATCACAAACAGAACACAGAATCCTGCTAGGACCCAAATCAGAGTGTGCCATCCAGGGAATTAGCTGAGAAACCAGCAAGATTGGCCCTAAGAAAAGCGGGTCCATAGGGGAGCTCTATGTTGAGTCTTGAGGAACCTCCATACTGCTTTCCAAAGTGGTTGAACAAGTTTACACTCCCACCAACAATGCAGTAAGGTTCCCTTCTGTCCACATCCCCTCCAGCATCTGTTGTTATTAGAGTTCTTGATTATAGCCATTCTAACTGGGGTGAGGTGATATCTCAATGTTGTTTTGATTTGCATTTCTTTTATGGCTAGGGAGGTTGAGTATTTCTTCATGTGTCTATTGGCCATCCTTCTTTCCTCTTCAGAGAAGTTTCTCCTTAAGTCTTTAGCCCACTTATTTATTGGGCAGTTGTTTCTTTGAGGATTTGTTGTTGGGGGATTTAATTTTTTGAGTTCCAGGTATGAGACCCTTGTCCATTGTATGGCTAGTGAAGATCTCCCAATCCATGGGCTTTCTACTGATGTTGCTAGCTATGTCCTTTGCCATGCAGAAGCTCTGCAATTTCATGCAATCCCATTTGTCCAACCTTTCTTTGATTTGCTGTTTCTGGGTCTCTTTCAAGAAAATTTCGGCCTGTGCCAAGGAGACCTAGGGTTTCTCCTATTCCTTCCTGTAATGTTTTCAGAGTGTCTGCTTTGACTCCGAGGTCTGATCCATTTGGAGTTGATTCTGGTGCAGGGTGATATATAAGGATCTAGCTTTTGTTTTTTACAAGTGATTAACCAGTTTTGCCAGCACCATTTACTGAAGAGGCTGTCTTTCTTCCATTCTTTTAGCACCCTTATCGAAGATTAGATGGCTATAGGTCTGTAGGTTCATTTCTGGGTTTTCAATTCTATTCCATTGGTCCTGAGATCTGTTCTTGTGTCACTACCAAGCTGTTTTGATTACTATGGCTTTATAGTAGAGTTTGAAATTTGGTATTGATATTCCTCCAGCACTATTCTTTCTGTTAAGGATCGTTTTTGCTATTCGGGGTCTTTTATTGTTCCATATGAATTTTTGGATTGCCTCTCCTATTTTCTTGAAGAATGAAGTTGGAATATTGATGGGTATTGCATTGAACTTGTAGATAGCCTTGGGAAGTATTGCCATTTTCACAATGTTGATCCTTTCAATCCAGGAGCATAGGAGGTTTTGCCACTTTCTAAGTTCTGTTTTGATTTCCTTTTTCAGGTTTTTAAAGTTTTCAGGATAGAGATCCTTCACTTCTTTGGTTAAGTTAAGAGCTTCCCTCTGACCCAGCAATCCCACTTTTGGGCATTTACCCAAATGCTCACAAACAAGACCATACTAAAACTACCAGCACAACTATGTTTATTGCAGCATTATTTACCATAGCTAAGATATGGAACCAACCCAGATGCCCCTCAGTAGATGAATGGATCAAGAAAATGTGGTATATATACACAATGGAATTCTATGCCTCCATCAGAAAGAATGACATTGCCCCATTTGTTAGGAAATGGAAAGACTTGGTAAAAGTTATATTAAGTGAAGTAAGCCAGGCCCAAAGAAACATAGATCCCATGGTTTCCCTTATTTGCAATTACTAGTATATGTCTGAGTCAAGCAGAAAAGGTCAGATAAGTTGATGTTAGGTGAAATGAACCCGAAGGTAAGTATTCAAATGTTTTTTCTTTCATGTGATTATTTCTAACGTATTTATAAGATGATTACTTTGTTGCTTTGTATGTCCCTCCTCCATGGTATAACCCCTGCTTTCACTGTATTTGATGTTGGTATAATTTGTGGAGGAGAAAGGAAAAAACAAATCGTTTAAATAGGGATACGGGTGGACTTATCGCAACAATGAGATGTACAAGTTATTATGTCGAAAAACGAACTTTACAACTTTGGCTGGGGGAGGGGGAGGAGATGGGAAGGGATGGGAAGGGGAAACAAAGGAGCAGGCAACAATGCTTGATAAGAAATGCACTCATTACCTTCCCATGTAATTGTAACCCTCTGTATGGTATTTTCACAATAAAAAAAAAAGTTTTTCTAAAAAAAAAAAAAAGAAAGAAAGAAAAGCGGCTCCAGCCCGGGGTTGAAGGACAGAGGCAGAAAAGGTGTTGCCGGGAAGCCAGCCAGCAGAGCCTGGTCTGGAGGCGATGCCCGAGTTCCCCTCCCTGCCTGCCCCCAACTTCCTACCGTGGCTTCCCACCGGCTGAGCCCAGGGAGGTGGAGCCACACTTGGCAAGAAAGGGCCAGGAATGGCCTCAGGACCCAGAACCAGGAAATGTGGGTCACGGAGTTGAGACGGGGTTTCAATCTGTCTACAGTTCAAGTTCACAACCACCTGTGGCCGCTAGGGGTGAACTCTTGGCACAGTTACTCTGCTAATTGTGTCTGTAACCGACTGTATTTGACCCATAGCCATTTTGGTCTTTTTTACTGCAGCAAGACACCTAATTTTCAGTGCTTATGTGGCTGGTATTTCCCAGCCTGCCTTGCAGCTAAGTATGGCCTTGAGATTCAGTTCTAACCAAAGGGATATATGGAGGGTATATGCAGACATGATGGCCGGCCCTCAGCAGCCACAGTGGTCAGGAAATACAAGCCACAGGCTGGAGGAGGCAGTTAAGTAGTGTAGAGTGCAAGGGCTGCTTTCCTTTCCGATTGCAACCCACAAACCCAACCCTAATGGACACCATGGCCTTCAGCCATGTTTCCCTTTCTTTTTCTAAGTGATTTGCGATAGCTTTTATATATTTCGAAAATCGATCACTTCTTTTTTTGTTGTTGTTGTTGGTCGTGGGGCTGAACTCTGGGCCTGGGCGCTGTCCCTCAGCTCTTCAGCTGAAGGCGAACGCTCTACCACTTGAGCCACAGCGCCACTTACAGCTTTTTCTGCTTATGTGGTGCTGAGGAATCAAACCCAGGGCCTCATGTATGCAAGGTAAGCGCTCTACCACTGAGCCACCTTCCCAGAACCGATAATTTCCTCACCATAGTATTACCTGTATTTGCCCCTCTGTGGTAGTCTGTATTTGCCCCTCTGTGTTTAGTACTGGGATGATGGTATCCCACACTAATGCTCACTTTCCTGCTCTGCCCTGTGGTCCACATGGCTTCCTCACTCCAGGAGAGACAGGCTGCCATCACGTCTTTCTGGCCTTTCTGTGGCTTCACCTGGTACTGGACATGTCTGACCCTAGAGAATATGCTTTTCTTTAGGAGCATGGCGGTGGCGTGAGCTGTTTTCCATTTGGAAAAGCATTGATTTATGATAGCTCACACCCCCACAACAAAGCCTCAGGACAGGGTCAGCAGAATGGACTTTGGCCCTAGGCTATAACTTGACCTCAATCCTGCTGCTTTGAGCAGAAGTGGCAGGATCTGGGGACAGGACAGGCCCCTGGCTGCAGGGACCACCGCCCCTCGGCCACCAGCCTCAGGGTGCCAGGGTCAACGCACAGCTTCTCCCAGCTGCTGCGCCTTCAGGGCCGGGGCCGGAAAAGGACCAGCCACCTGCAGCTGGCTGTCCAGCTGTCCACGTGTGGAGCCCTGGTGAACCGCCTCCCTGACACCCCGGTGTACACGTTCCCCCCCTCGTCAAACCGCGAGAGGGAGACTGAGCCCCGCTCAGCCCGCAGCTCCTGGCGCCCTGGGAAGGAAGCCAGGACTGGCCCTTGTTAGAGGTCTCAAGCTCACAGAGGGGTTTCTACAGGTTTCCTGCTGCTGCTACTCTTGCTGCAGTGCTGGGATCTAACCCAGGTCCTGCACACGCCAGGGGACACGCCACTGCCAAGCCACTCCGGCAGGCCTCTCTGCCCTGCCACCCAGGCTGACTGCCAACTCCCAGCTCTGCCGCCTCCCTGCCCAAAGGAGACCCCGGGATTCCAGCCTTTCCCACACACCGTACGTGTCTCTTCTCATTCCAGGCCAGAGCCAGCACTGAGCAGGACCCAACTACCCTGATTTTCCACCCCACCTAAATACACGTTCGTTCCCTTCCTCTTCTCCCCAGATCTCACTCTCAACTGTGCAGCGGCTGGGTTTCCCCAGGCAGGTTAGCCTCAGTCTTGAGATCCTCCAGCCTCAGCCTCCCCAGTGCTGGGATTACAGGTGTGTACCACCATGCCTGGCTCAGACACTCTGCATAGGAGCCCCTCTCTTCCTGCCTATCTGACCTGGCCCCTGACACAGCATGCTGCCCTCAGCAGAGGGTCTGAGCTGACCGAGAACCCCTGAGAGTCACATCACACAGGTTCCCAGAGTCCAGTCTTGTCTGGGGAAGGCCAGGCAGCCTTGGACCACCAGAGAGCTGAGAAGCCATGATAGGACAGAGTGGCGCTCAGGGCCGGCCAGTGCTATGCACAGGCCCAGGAGGATACAAGGAGGGAAAAGAGGCAGAAAGTGAGACAGGCTCTGCTAGCCATTCGCTAGCCAGAACCAAGCCACGTGACTGGGGAAACTAAAGGCTAATGAATCCACAGCCGCAGGCTGCAGGCCAACACCGCAGAGCCCACCCCACAGTCGGAGGCTGGGACTCACTGCCCGCACACGCAGGTGTTGCTCTGTGTCTCAGCTGGCAGCCAAGGCAGGATGTGTTAAGATGGGGCCTCCCCTTCCTGGCAGCACTCATGGGCTGCAGTGGGCCCCTCAATACAGTACTGACCGGGCTGCAGGACACAGCACACGCTCTCCGCCAGCCTCTGGACGGCTGCATAACTCCCTGCAAAGCCTGCGAATACATTTAGACATCAAGACCCATAAACCACTGGCGATTATGACTGTATTAAACATGGATCTCAAGAGAGGCAAATTAAAAGCTTACGTAACATCAATTTCTCAATTAGCTCCTCAAGATCACTCTAAATAATGTCAACCCCAAATACAGCTACCTCATAGGGAAAAAAATCCTCCTGGCAAAGAAAAAGGTCACCAAGCATTGATGGGAACAGCAGAGTCTCCCAAATCTGCTAGAAACCTTTCCCAGAAGTTTACCCCCTCTTACCCTACTCCACAAGAACAGAAGAGGCCCCAGAGCCCTGGGGCTCGCTTTAGTCTGTCATTGCCGAGGCAGATGCAGGCAGAACTTAACTTCAGCAAGTCGAGGAGCGTTTTCACAGCCATGTACATTTAAATTAAGTGAATCGTGACAATAACAAATACTTCAGGGACAAGCAAACAATGTCTGTCACAGTGCAGCCAGGACAGACCCACGTGCTTCTCATCAGCCGCTTGAGCCCACCTGCCTTGTCCTGTGGTCACTCAGACACTCGGCGCTGGGCAGCGGGGGAAGCACTGTGAACTTGCCTCTGATGGCCCAAGACAGTAGTGCTGACACATCACTCCAACCTTCATCCACACCATCGACAGTCCTGGCAAAAACCGAATCTCAGAAGATGAAGCAAATTATGTACACAGAAAAGGACCTTAGGAACTGAGGATACAACACTGGATGTGTTCCAAATCCAAGATGCAGGGTTAGAAAATCGATCAGCGCAAAACGCCGCATCACTGGCCGCACTCAACCTGCATAGTTTTATTAAAGACTTAAGTGGTATGACATCATACAAATGGATACAAAGAAGAGTTGCTGCCACATTGATCTCTGAGAAATGGACAAACGGTGCTGTTGGGTTTGTGTGTGTGCGCTGATACCGCGGGCTTGAACTAAGGGCCTGGGTGCTGTCCCTGAGCAAGGCTGGTACACGTCTCACTTTTTTGGTAATTAACTGGCCATGAGTCTCAGGGGCTTCCTACCCAGGCTGTTTGGAGTCACAACAAGCTGCTCTCTGTAGGCCGTTCAGAGGAGTTGGGCCTCGAGTAGAGGGAGCTGTGGGGGGGCGGGGTGCACAGGTGTTGGGAGAAAAAGGAAAACTGTTCTAGAGTGTTAGGTGTCTCTTCTCGGATCGCTGACTGAAAAGGTGCTGAAGGATTTTTTGGATTTTCACTCTAACTGACCAGAAAGCAGGCATCAACACTGCCCCGCCGGTTGCCTTCATCTGTGAGACCCACGAGGGGACCTGTGGTCACTGGAAGCCACATGTGGCTCTGCAAGAGGTGAGGACTTAAGACGTATTTTACCGACGGAAACCTTGAGCTGATATTTGAAAAGCTAAGCGGTTTTACTACCAGTGGAGCCCCAGCCATTGCTGGCTCAGAAAAATAGTACTGTGTTTGTCAAGAAGACGATGACTCATCTCAATCTTGAGCCAAGTGATTTAACGATTTAATGATGCGCCAGTATGTGCTACGCCAAAAAGTCTCTACGCACAGTCGCTGTGCTGTGGCTCAACAACGGGACGCCACAGCAACGCAGTACACACATGCTGTCATAAAGCACGGTAAACGGTTTAAGGAGTTATGAATGATCTTTAAACTGAGTGCTGTGATCTTGCTGATCACGTGAGGCTTTACAAACTGTGGGGTGAAGTCAGGCAGTTCATGGAGAGGAGGAGAGACGGTCAGGGAGCTCAGCGGCAGCTGTGTGAGCTGGCGTTCATGGTGGTTACCGCCAAGTTCTCAGAGTCCAACCTGGCGTCACACTACAGGGCCCCAACGGCTCTGCTGCTCCTTGCTTTCATACGTGAAGTCGTCTGAAGCTGTGGAAAGTGGAGCTTGGAAGGAGTACAAGGAGCAATAAGTACACAGCCGTGAACATCTTTGCCACTTGTGCCTGCTGACGCGCACCTGCAATCATCTGCCACGGTGAGGGTGGGCACTAGCTCGCCCCACCGCCCACGTCTACCACCGCGACACGGGCAGTGCTGAGCTCCCCACTCCCCACTCTGAGGAGACAAGCACTTGGGTACCATCTGGACAACCTAGTGCTGGGAGCAGTGCTTTTCAAAACTGACTATGGCTCAAGACTGACAGACACAAACCTGGAGAGGAGTCACAAGTAGCAGCAGCAGCATCAACTAACTTCACATTCCACCTGGGAGAAGCAGTCCCAACCAGCACATGACCTGCTTTCGTTAACGGTTTGAACAAATACAGCAGGCTAGTTTTTTGTTATTATCAAGAAGTCGTACCAAGGAGTTCACCTGCATAGCTCAGACAATGAGTGCAATGCTTCTTGGATAATGGCTTTGCCCCATGGGGGGACCCTAGCCACAAGCCACGCAGCTCATTTTTTACCTAGTGTATATGGAACACAGTGACTGCAATTGTTCACCTTTCCTCCCTCCATTTCTGTGCCTCCCTTATAAAAGTTTCCATTTCCTAGAATTTGGAGGGGGTGTTTTTGTCAGTTGTGGGGCCCGAACTCTGGGCCTAGATGCTGTCCCTCAGCTCTTCAGCTCAAGGCCAGCGCCCTACCACTTGAGCCACAGCGTCCCTTCTGGCTTTTTCTGCTTATGTGGTGCTAAGGAATAGAACCCAGGGCCTCATGCATGCAAGGCAAGCACTCTACCACTGAGCCACCTTCCCAGCCCCCTGGACTTTGTTTTGATAAATAGTATTTTAGATGTTCAGAGGAGTTACGCATTTAGATTCCTCCCCTTTGTGTACTCCCTTTAGTAGGTTTATGTGTAAATGCATAAAGCCTTGTATATGTTACCATGTCTAGTTAGTTGTATTTCAGATCTAACTTCTACATATGAGAGAAAATATGCACCATTTGTCTCTGTTTTGCTTATTCTCCCTAACAGGATTTGTTCTAGATCCATCCATTTCCTTGCAAATGACATAATCTTATTCTTTCTGATGGATAAGTAAAATCCCATTGTGTGTAGGCACCACGTTTTTTGGATCCACTCATCTGTTGTAGGGCATCTGGGCTGCTTCCATAGCTTGGCTACTGCGAGCAGCACAGCAGTGAATATGGATGTGCGGTACCTCTGCCGTCATCCTCGCTGACACTGAAATGGCTGGCCATGGGGAATGCTGTATTGCCGTTTGTGAGTAATCTCCAAGCTGCCTTCCAGAGCCACTGAACTAGTTTACATCCTCTCCAACAGTGCTCTAGGGTGTCTTTTCCTCCACATCCCTGCCACCATTTGTTATTCTTCAAATTCTTGATTTTGGCCAATCTAACTCGGGTGAGATGCAATCTCAACGGTGATTTCTTCTAATTGTTACCATAAAGGTGGTACCCAGGGGGCTAGTTTCATAGCCAGGTAATGAATATGTCTCCTTTTTGACAACGTCACGCCTTCTCGTCGCTGTCTCCCAGTTTTTCCCTCCCATCCTCACTCCATGGTGCTTTGGTTTATATTTCTTTTATGCCCAGGGGTGTTGAGCATTTCCTCCATGTGCTTATTGGTCATTCTTACTTCTGAGAAGTCTCTGTTTTGCTCCTTTGCCAATTTACTGATTGGTATACTAGTTTCTTGAGCTCCTTGTATATTATGGATGTCCTTTTCAGATATAGAGCTGGTAAAGATCTTCTCCCAGTCTGTTTGTTGTCTTTCTAGTTTAGTAACCATGTCTTTTGCTGTGCTTTTAGCTTTTTAGGCTGATGTAACCCCATTTGTCAAGCCTCTCTCCAATTTGCTGTGTCCGTAGGATTCTTTTCAAAAAGTTCCTATCTATGTCCTTAAGTTCTAATATTTCTCCTACTCCATCAGGTGAAGTTTCAAAATTTCAGGTCTATTGTTGAAGTATTTGATCCATTTTGAGTTGATATTGGCGCAAGGTGAGAGACAGGGATCCAGTTTTAGTTTTCCCAACACTAATTATTGTCAAGGCTATCTTTTTTCTACTGTATATTTTTGGCTCCTTGTCAAATATCAAGTGACTGTTATAATATGGCTTTATTTCCAGGTCTCCAAGTCTGTACCGTTGATCTTCAGGCCTATTTTCATGCCAAAACCAAGCTGTTTTTACCCTTACAGCTCTGTGACTGAGTCTGAGATTATGATACCACCAGCACATTTTTTTTTTTTTTTTTTGCCTAGAATTGTTTGGCTGTTGGAGGTCTTCTGCTCCCCTACATGAATTTTTTTTGTTTCCTCTATCTGAGTGAAGAATGTCATTGGGATTTTGGTGAGGGTTGCATTGAATTTATGTATCTTTTCTGGCAGTATGACAATTTTCACAATATTAATTCTACCTACCTAATCCTCAATCAGACTTTTATAGTTCTCATTGTAGAGGTCTTTTGCTTCCTTGGTTAGGTTTATTCATAAATATTTTGAGGCTATTGCAAATGAGATTGTTTTCCTGACTTCCCCGACTATATATATATATAACAATACAAAAACTACTGATTTTTGTGGGTTGATTTTTGTATCCACAGCAGGTTAATTTTTAAACTGGTGATTTTGTATAAGAAATTTTGTAGCTGAGCACTGGTGGCTCACGCCTGTAATCCTAGCTACTCAGGAGGCTGAGATCTGAGGATCGCGGTTCAAAAGCCAGTCCAGGCAGGAAACTCCATGAGACCCTTATCTCCAATAAACCACCAGAAAACCAGAAGTGGTGCTGTGGCTCAAGTGGTAGCGCGCTTGCCTTGAGCTCAAGAGCTGAGGGACAGCGCCCAGGCCCTGAGTTCAAGCCTCAGGACCAACCAAAAAAAAAAAAATTTGTAGTAAATATATAAATGGCTGTTGATTAAAAAATACAATTTGCATAGCCAGGAGCCCCGCAGCAGCTCAGCGTGGGTGTGTAGAGGTCAGAAGGCAGCTGAACCCCACGTGTCCCTACCCCTACTGCCCAGGCCATTCACCTCTGGGCTGCACCACAGAGGTCTGCCTCCACCTAGCTACAGAATACTATGACAACTTGGCTGCTTCAAGCACACTACTAGGGCAACACTACTTTAAAACTCCAGGGCTAAGGACTCCCTGGAAGGCAGCCTACACAGACCCAGAGAACACAGCCTTTCCACTGCAAAGGGTGAAGGGCCACGGGAGCTATTTCTGATCTATATCAAGCAGCTGTGGGTTTGCCTGGCAAAAGGCAGGTAGAAACTGCCCTCCGCCGCACCAGGGCCTCCACGCCCCCCCTGCCTGCACCTTGGCTGTTGGCCTATGTCATCCTAAAGCATATGCTTCGTTGTCTTTAACGTTAAAGAGCTGTCGGGCCAAAGTGACATTTTGAGATGTTTTTGCTTGCACAGAGCCGCGGAGGCCGGCGCGCCCTGCACCGCTGCCCTTCTGGAGGCGGGGGCTGAGCAGCCTGCGTGCAGCCACCTCTTCCCTCCATCCACCAGCTGCACCCACAGGGCACCTGGCACCTGTGGGTGCTTACTCTCCTTTATCACCTGTGAGCTTCTCACACGCACATGTCTACTAGAGCCTTCTGTTCCTTCTGGAAACAGCCAGAACAAATTCCTACAACAACATTTTTTTTTTGTCAGTCGTGGGCCTGAACGCTGGGCCTGGGCGCTGTCCCTCAGCTCTTCAGCTCAAGGTGAGCATTCTACCACTTGAGCCACAGCGCCACTTCTGGTTTTCTGGTGGTTTATTGGAGATAAGAGTCTCACAGACTTTCCTGCCCAGGCTGGGCTGGCTTTGCGATCCTCAGATCTCAGCCCTCCTGAGTAGCTAGGATGACAGGCGTGAGCCACCGGCACCTGGCTACAGCAACAATTCTTACAAACTTAAAACTTCTAATCCCAGGACTTCCTGGAGCAGTCAAGGTAGCAGGGCTGGTCCCCTGGGAGGCTCCTGGGGAGAACCTGTTTCTTACATTTCTGATTCCACAGTCCCTCTCTGACTTTCCACTGCCCCCCTCTCCCTCTGCCCCTCCTGCCTCCATCTCTGACTGCGGGATCTGGCGGCCACACCACTTCGAAGGCTGCAGAGGCTGTCAGTCTGTCTGTCTGCAGCCCTTCACTCTGCCCTGCCCAGAGCACCGGCAGCTCCAGGCTGAGGCCGTAGCTGTTCTGGGGAAGCAGCATGGTTACTGTTCTGTTCACACCCACAGGGCGCGCATTCTCCAAGAGCTGGACACACTGTGGGGAAGAGCCAAGACAAAGCAAGGGCCAGCCCAGCCACACCTCCAGAGACCCTGGCACGGCCAAGTGCTTCTGCACAAAGTGGCTGACCACGTGAGAAAGGCCATGACCTGGGCCATGGTGGCCCCAGCACCACACACATACCAGACATCTACACCATCCTGCTACTCAGGCTGAACACTTCAGCAGCTCAAAGTCCCAAAATGGGGTTTTCAGCATCTGTGCCACAGTCTGCTGTGAGCAGTCACCACGCTATACACTTGATACAGGCATTAGGATGTGAGATCCAGGACCTGGGTGTGAGATCCAGAGCACGTGGTGTGAGATCCAGAGCACGTGGTGTGAGATCCAGAGCACGTGGTGTGAGATCCAGAGCACGCGGTAAGATCCAGAGCACATGGTGTGAGATCCAGAAGACATGGTGTGAGACCCAGAGCACACGGTGAGATCCAGAGCACACGATGTGAGATCCAGAGCATGGGTGTGAGATCCAGAGCACGTGGTGTGAGATCCAGAGCACGTGGTGTGAGATCCAGAGCACGCAGTATGAGATCCAGAGCACGTGGTGTGAGATCCAGAGCACACGTGGTGTGAGATCCAGAGCACACGCGGTGTGAGAGCATATGTGGTGTGAGATCCAGAGCATGTGGTGTAAGATCCAGAGCACGTGGTGTGAGATCCAGAGCACATGTGGTATGAGATCCAGAGCATGTGGTGTGAGATCCAGAGCACACGGTGAGATCCAGAACACGTGGTGTGAGATCCAGAGCACATGTGGTGTGAGATCCTGAGCACGTGGTGTGAGATCCAGAACACGCGGTGTAAGATCCAGAGCACATGCAGTGTGAGATCCAGAGCACGTGGTGTGAGATCCAGAGCACGTGGTGTGAGATCCAGAGCACGCGTGGTGTGAGATCCAGAGCACGCGTGGTGTGAGATCCAGAGCACATGCAGTGTGAGATCCAGAGCACACGCGGTGTAAGATCACACGCCGTGTGAGATCCAGAGCACATGCGGTGTGAGATCCAGAGCACGCGTGGTGTGAGATCCAGAGCACATGCGGTGTGAGATCCAGAGCAGGTGGTGTGAGATCCAGAGCAGGTGGTGTGAGATCCAGAGCACATGCGGTGTGAGATCCAGAGCACGTGGTGTGAGATCCAGAGCACACGTGATGTGAGAGCATATGTGGTGTGAGATCCAGAGCACGTGGTGTGAGATGAAATCCAGAGCACGTGGTGTGAGATCCAGAGCATGTGGTGTGAGATCCAGAGCACATGCGGTGTGAGATCCAGAGCACATGCGATGTGACATCCAGAGCACGTGGTGTGAGATCCAGAGCACATGCGGTGTGAGAGCATATGCGGTGTGAGATCCAGAGCATGTGGCGTAAGATCCAGAGCACGTGGTGTGAGATCCAGAGCACATGTGGTGTGAGATCCAGAGCATGTGGTGTGAGATCCAGAGCACGCGTGGTGTGAGATCCAGAGCACGCGTGGTGTGAGATCCAGAGCACACGCAGTGTGAGATCCAGAGCACACGTGGTGTGAGATCCAGAACACGCAGTGTGAGATCCAGAGCACGTGGTGTGAGATCCAGAGCACATGTGGTGTGAGATCCAGAGCACATGCGGTGTGAGAACATATGCGGTGTGAGATCCAGAGCATGTGGCGTAAGATCCAGAGCACGTGGTGTGAGATCCAGAGCACATGTGGTGTGAGATCCAGAGCATGTGGTGTGAGATCCAGAGCACACGGTGAGATCCAGAACACGCAGTGTGAGATCCAGAGCACATGCGGTGTGAGATCCAGAGCACACGTGGTGTGAGATCCAGAACACGCAGTGTGAGATCCAGAGCACGTGGTGTGAGATCCAGAGCACATGCGGTGTGAGATCCAGAGCACATGTTGTGAGATCCAGAGCACGTGGTGTGAGATCCAGAGCACGTGGTGTGAGATCCAGAGCACATGGTGTGAAATCCAGGGCACGTGGTGTGAGATCCAGAGCACGTGGTGTGAGATCCAGAGCACATGCGATGTGAGATCCAGAGCACGTGGTGTGAAAGCCAGAGCACATGGTGTAAGATCCAGAGCACATGCGGTGTGAGATCCAGAGCACGTGGTGTGAGATCCAGAGCACACGTGGTGTGAGATCCAGAGCACATGCAGTGTGAGAGCATATGCGGTGTGAGATCCAGAGCACGTGGTGTGAGATCCAGAGCACGTGGTGTGAGATCCAGAGAACATGTGGTATGAGATCCAGAGCATGTGGTGTGAGATCCAGAACATGCGGTGTGAGATCCAGAGCACATGCGGTGTGAGATCCAGAGCATGTGGTGTGAGATCCAGAACATGCGGTGTGAGATCCAGAGCACATGCGGTGTGAGATCCAGAGCATGTGGTGTGAGATCCAGAGCACGTGGTGTGAGATCCAGAGCACATGCGGTGTGAGATCCAGAGCACGTGGTGTGAGATCCAGAGCACGTGGTGTGAGATCCAGAGCACATGCGGTGTGAGATCCAGAGCACGTGGTGTGAGATCCAGAGCACGTGGTGTGAGATCCAGAGCACGCGTGGTGTAAGATCCAGAGCACACGCAGTGTGAGAGCATATGCGGTGTGAGATCCAGAGCATGTGGTGTAAGATCCAGAGCACGTGGTGTGAGATCCAGAGCACATGTGGTATGAGATCCAGAACATGTGGTGTGAGATCTAGAACATGCGGTGTGAGATCCAGAGCACATGCGGTGTGAGATCCAGAGCACGTGGTGTGAGATCCAGAACACGCGGTGTGAGATCCAGAGCACGCGTGGTGTAAGATCCAGAGCACACGCAGTGTGAGAGCATATGCGGTGTGAGATCCAGAGCATGTGGTGTAAGATCCAGAGCACGTGGTGTGAGATCCAGAGCACATGCGGTATGAGATCCAGAGCATGTGGTGTGAGATCCAGAGCACATGCGGTGTGAGATCCAGAGCATGTGGTGTAAGATCCAGAGCACGTGGTGTGAGATCCAGAGCACATGCGGTGTGAGATCCAGAGTATGTGGTGTAAGATCCAGAACACGCCGTGTGAGATCCAGAGCACATGCGGTGTGAGATCCAGAGCACGCGTGGTGTGAGATCCAGAGCACATGCGGTGTGAGATCCAGAGCACGCGTGGTGTGAGATCCAGAGCACACATGGTGTGAGATCCAGAGCACATGGTATGAGATCCAGAGCACGCGTGGTGTGAGATTCAGAGCACACATGGTGTGAGATCCAGAGCACGCGGTGTGAGATCCAGAGCACGCGGTGTGAGATCCAGAACACGCGGTGTGGGATCCAGAGCATGCAGTATGAGAGCAGGTGGGGCAGGTGGCACTGACATCTACTGCACATGTGGTGTGGTGTATGGCACTTGCAGGGGAGATGTGCAACCCTCTGAGGTGAGACCCAGCGTGTGTGGGTGAGATCCTGAGCTCATGGAATGAGATGCAGAGCACACCCCTCTGGTGAGATCTAGAACACGCGGAAGTGAAAGCTAGTGCTCGCAGAGGGGGAGGTAAGACCTGGAGCCCCCAGAGGAGAAGCCCAGAGCGCTTGTTTGTGAGACTCAGACCACATGGAGTTAGCTCTAGTATGCAAGCTGCTGCACACAGGCTGACTACAGGTCACTATCCCTGTGTCTGGGGGCTCCCTTTCCATCAACGGGTGAGTCCCTTTCCGGTCTCTGTGGGTGTGGACTGGAAGCTGACTTGCTTAGACAGTGAGACACCAGAACACTCTCCAGTCTGATGTCTCACAAGTTCTCCCTCCTTGGACCCGGCTGAGACATAAGGATACCCATCCAGGCTGCCGAGAAATGGGGGCCTTGTGGAGGGAGAGGCTGGTGGTTCTGAGTGACCAGGACCAGCCCTGGACCTCCAGGCTCCCCAGAATAAGCCTATGATGTGCTAAATCAAGACCAGAATCATGAGCAACTCTGATGTGGCTCCATGCTAGTTCTAGCTGCAGTGACACCACTGCCCGGGCTTAGGCAACATTTCCCCAGGGATCTGGAAGCCAGCAGGGGCAGGGTGCCAGGGTGCCAGCTCTCCCCGGTCTGAAGTCTACCACTCACCACTGTTGTCCTCAGGCACAGAGAGAATGCGAACACGCCAGTCCTGTGGACACTCACCATTACCCTTGCTCAACAGTCACACTGGGTCAGCACTGCCAACTGTGAACGTGGGGACACATTCAGTCCCCACCCTGTCCTTTAACCTCGTCCTGCTGCGTACAGGATTCTCTAACATTCTAGACCCTTTTGCTGCATTTTCTAAGTCTCAGCAAACCCAGGCACCCAGCCTTCCATGCGGCAGGGCTAGGGGCCTCCTGGGCTTCTGTTGGTGTTCTTTGTGTTTTGCATGCCTCATTGTGAATGATCTCTGAGGGCGGTAGACGGGCACCGCTCAGCCGGCATGGACCCGGAGCATGCGCAGCCCAGAGCTGAGGGGTTCTTTCCTCACATGCTCCTCCCTGGGAGCCCCAGGAGCTCGGCAGACCCCAGCACCCATGTGCAGTGGCTCCAGTCTCCCGACGCCGCCATCCTTATCTCAGGATAGGACAGGCCAGCTGGAGCCCAAGTCTGCCCGGGTTTGGGGGCTGCAGAGAGGAAGTGTGGAGATAGATTCTCTGCGGGGCACTCAGCCAGGAAGTCTCAGTCCAGCAGCATCTAGTAGTGGAAAATCAGCCAGAGCAAGGGTGTGCAGCAGTGAGGCAGCAGAAGCACTCAAGCAGCACAGGGACCAACAGAGGGCCAAGGCCAAGCCCGGGACCAACAGAGGGACAAGGCCAAGCCCGGGACCAACAGAGGGCCAAGGCCAAGCCCGGGACCAACAGGGGGCCAAGGCCAAGCCCGGGACCAACAGAGGGACAAGGCCAAGCCCGGGACCAACAGGGGGCCAAGGCCAAGCCCGGGACCAACAGAGGGGCAAGGCCAAGCCCGGGACCAACAGAGGGGCAAGGCCAAGCCCAGGACCAACAGAGGGCCAAGGCCAAGCCCGGGACCAACAGGGGGCCAAGGCCAAGCCCATGACCAACCGAGGGCCAAGGCCAAGCCCAGGACCAAAAGAGGAGCCAAGGCCAGCCAGGTCCCTGCTCCTCCCGCACGGCCTTGTCACAGGCTGCTGTTTGGAGGGAACTTCGGAGCAAAGCTACCCACTCCTGAGGCCAGAGCCGGGCAGCAGGAGAGCTGGCTTAGCCCACGCCTCCACGGGGCCTGGGGAACAGCTGTCCACACTCAGAGCACCTGAAAGTACCCCGATGAGACGACAGGAGCATGGAGAGCGGCCTGAGCGGGTTCCCAGGTGTCCACACCCAAGGCCTGGCCGGCCCAACCCACCAGCACGGGCCTCAGCTCGGCTGAGGACGGCAGCAAGCACAGCCCCCTTCAGGGCTCACGGTGCTGCGTCTGCAGATTCACTCAGCCTCAGAGAGCTAATTATGCCTTCACCACAGCGGAGACAAACGCCTAACAATATCAAGACCTCCACCGTCCATCCCACACGCAGACCTCCACCATCCATCCCCACACACAGACCACAGACCTCCACCATCCATCCCCACACACAGACCACAGACCTCCACCATCCATCCCCACACACAGACCACAGACCTCCACCATCCATCCCCACACACAGACCACAGACCTCCACCATCCATCCCCACACACAGACCACAGACCTCCACCATCCATCCCCACACACAGACCACAGAACTCCACCATCCATCCCCACACACAGACCTCCACCATCCATCCCCACACACAGACCTCCACCATCCATCCCCACACACAGACCTCCACCATCCATCCCCACACACAGACCTCCACCATCCATCCCACACACAGACCACAGACCTCCACCATCCATCCCCACACACAGACCACAGACCTCCACCATCCATCCCCACACACAGACCACAGACCTCCACCATCCATCCCCACACACAGACCACAGAACTCCACCATCCATCCCCACACACAGACCAGACCTCCACCATCCATCCCCACACACAGACCTCCACCATCCATCCCCACACACAGACCTCCACCATCCATCCCCACACACAGACCTCCACCATCCATCCCCACACACAGACCTCCACCATCCATCCCACACACAGACCACAGACCTCCACCGTCCATCCTCACACACAGACCTCCACCGTCCATCCCCACACGCAGACCTCCACCATCCATCCCCACACACAGACCACAGACCTCCACCGTCCATCCTCACACACAGACCTCCACCATCCATCCCCACACGCAGACCTCCACCGTCCATCCCCACACACATACCTCCACCATCCATCCTCACACACATACCTCCACCATCCATCCTCACACACAGACCTCCACCATCCATCCCCACACACAGACCACAGACCTCCACCATCCATCCCCACACACAGACCTCCACCGTCCATCCCCACACACAGACCTCCACCATCCATCCCCACACACAGACCTCCACCATCCCCACACACAGACCTCCACCGTCCATCCCCACACACAGACCTCCACCATCCATCCCCACACACAGACCTCCACCATCCATCCCCACACACAGACCTCCACCATCCATCCCATACACAGACCTCCACCGTCCATCCCCACACACAGACCTCCACCGTCCATCCCCACACACAGACCTCCACCGTCCATCCCCACATACAGACCTCCACCGTCCATCCCACACACAGACCTCCACCATCCATCCCCACACACAGACCTCCACCATCCATCCCCACACACAGACCTCCACCGTCCATCCCCACACACAGACCTCCACCGTCCATCCCCACACACAGACCTCCACCATCCATCCCACACACAGACCTCCACCGTCCATCCCCACACAGACCTCCACCGTCCATCCCCACACACATGCAGGCTTTGTGTACACCATTTCAGGCATGTAGACGAACCTCTGTTGACCCTGATCGTAGGGTGGTGAATGGGACATCATTGCCCGCAGGTGTCCTATGCTGTGGCTGGGCATGAGAGCAGCTCACGTTTTGAGAAGCCCTGTGACACGGGAGGCAGAGGGGTCAACACCAGAACAAGTACCCCACAGGAGAGGCGGCCACGGGCAGCACCTGTGTGCGGCACCGTCCCCCACCCATCAGGACAGCTGACCTCCCCGAAGTGTTTACAGTGATGAGCAAACACCCCATTATTCCTACAGCACTGTGCACCTCCTCGCTGGGCGCCGTTCCGCTCTGCTTTGCGCCATCTTTGCTGCTCTCCCCTGGCCCTCTCCTCCTTGGGAGTTACGTGTTCTCTCTCGTCCCGACGTGTTGCCCTGTGCTAACGCACACGCTGTATTTGCAGGCGGGAGTTAGGCACATCCTCTTTCTAAAAAGCCTTTTTTTTTTTTTTTTGCAGCACCTGGATTTGAACTCAAGGCCTTGTGCTTCGCCAGGAAAATTCTCTACTTGAGCCAGACCCTCAGCCCTACTTTAGTAATTTTTGTTTTTTTTTTTTTTTTTGGGGGGGGTCCAGTCATGGGGCCTGAACTCTGGGCCTGGGCGCTGTTCCTCAGCTCTTCAGCTCAAGGCTAGCGCTCTACCACTTGAGCCAAAGCGCCACTTCTGGCTTTTTTCTTTTTGCTTATGTGGTGCTGAGGAATCGAACCCAGGGCCTCATGCATGCAAGGCAAGCGCTCTACCACTAGGCCACCTTCCCAGCCCCTACTTTAGTAATTTTTTAGGTAAGTTCTCAAACTTTTACCCAGACCACAATCCTCCCAGCTATACATCCCACAGAGCTGCGATTACAGATGTCTCCTCCAGGGCTGGACTTAAGCCACCATCTTCCTGTCCCTCTACCTCCCAAGTGGCTGGGATTACAGACCTGAGCCACCACACGCAGCTAGAATCCCAAACCGGCCTGGATGTGGTCAGGCCTTCCAGTCCACTCTCTGCCCACCTTGTTTTTCGGGCTGTTCTAGCCGGTCTGATTCTCATTCTCCTCGTTTGGCGCAGTCACCGCCCACGGGCTCAGCGGCTTCGCCCCACCATTGCCGCTTGCCTCCCACGCCTTCCTCCTGACTGATTTTCTTTCTGAGGACATTTTCCAGCACTTCTTCAGCAAGGATTTGGGGGTGGTTGCCTTTTTGTCTCCTGAAGTTGCCTTTCATTTCATTGTGCCCTGAAGCTGGGTTCAGCCCCGGACAGCGGCCTGCAGTCCTGGGGAGAGCTTGCTCCCCAGACAGCGGCCTGCAGTCCTGGAGAGAGCTTGCTCCCCAGACGGCGGCCTGCAGTTCTGGGGAGAGCTTGCTCCCCCAACTGCGCACCCCAGACAGCGGCCTGCAGTCCTGGGGAGAGCTTGCTCCCCAGACAGCGGCCTGCAGTCCTGGGGAGAGCTTGCTCCCCCGACTGTGCACCCCAGACAGCAGCCTGCAGTCCTGGGGAGAGCTTGCTCCCCTGACCGCGCGGTGAAGCCTGCAGCAGCCCGGCTGCCATTGGTGAAGCCTGCAGCGGCCCGGCTGCCATCGGGGCCCCAGCCTTTCCTCCAGCCACGTACACGCTTGGATGTCGGCTCAGACACGGGTAGTGACTGGGGCACAAGTGCTGTTATGACGGACAGCGTGGTCCATGGGTGGCACTGCTGGGAGCTGGCAGGGGCCAGCCAGATGGCTGTGCTCTCGAAGAGACTGTGGGAGCCTCTGTCTGGCTTCCCATTTGGTGACAGAAGGTCCAGCCACCCTCTGCCACTCACCAGAGGCCAGCTCAGTGGGGGGCCCCTGATCTTGGACCTCAACTTCTAGGGCTGGGAAGGTGGCTCAGTAGTAGAGTGCTTGCCTCGCATGCATGAGACCCTGGGTTCGATTCCTTAGCACCACATAAGCAGAAAAAGCCAGAAGTGGCGCTGTGGCTCAAGTGGTAGCGTGCTAGCCTTGAGCTGAAGAGCTCAGAGACAGCACCCAGGCCCAAAGCTCAGGCCCCACGACCAACAAACAAACAAACAAACAAAATAAATAATACTGTGAGACACCTAATCCCTTTTTCTTTATAAAGTTAGCTGCTCACAGTTCACAATAGCCAGGATATGGAAACAACCTGGATGTCCTACCACAGATGAATGGATAAAAAAATTGTGGTATCTCTGTACAATAGAATATTATGCAGCCATTAGAAACAACAAAATAATGGCATTTGCAGAGAAATGGATAGAGCTAGAAGAAATCATGTTGAGCGAGGTAAGCCAAGAGTAAAGAAACAAACCGCACATGGTCTCCCTGTTAAGTGGATGTTAAATCTAAAATGTAAGGTGATCAGACAAAATTAACAAGACTTAAGAAACAAAGGACTTCCACTCATCTGGTCGAATCACTACTAAATAACCCCATGCTACTGATGACATATATGGCATATATGTGCACACTGGAGGGAAACCAGGAGGACGACACAGAACTAGAGGGAACCAGGGAAAAACATACAACAGCAGGACCCATCAGCTGCACTGGACATTGACCAAAATGAACTAAGCAACTCAATGGCAGCGATGGGAGGGAGGGAACGAGTGGGAAAGAGGGAACAGTTGACGCTATGCAAAACAAAAGGAATGTACATATCACTCAACGTGGAAGAAATGACTATTGCAAAGCTCATAGAACTCACAAATGTTATAGACCACGATAGACAATTTGCTCCAGGAAATTTAGAATTTGTGATTTTAACTGAGCATCACTATCCCACAATACTGTGAAATTTCGGAAATTATGTAATCACTTAATCACAGTAAAGAATTTGAATAAATAAATAAAGTTAGCTGCTTCAAAGCATCTCATTACCATGACAGAAAGTTGACTGATAAGCCGCTTGTACTGATAAGCCACAACTACAGCAGTAAGTGTAAATAGGAGGACTGTGGTCCAAGCCCACCGGACAAAAATCAAAATACCATCTTGAAAATAGCCAGAGCACAAGGAAGGGGCTGCAGCGGTGGCTCAGGGCTGCCTAACAAGCATGAAGCCCTGAGTTCAAACCTTAGGACACAGGGGAGAGGAAAGGAGGGGAGGGGAGGGGAGGGGAGGGAAAAGGAAAGGAAAAAAAGATGGGAGTGAAGGGGGAAGGGGAAGGGGAAGGAAGGGAAGGGGAAGGGGAAGGGAAAGGGATCTCCAGGAGAGACCCTGGGATGCTGTCCAGCCAGCTTCTGTGAACCTCTGGGGCCCCCTGGACCTCCCTACCCAGCTGCCAGGCAAATTTTGAAGTCTGGCCCAGTGGACAGACACCCAGACCACGAGTGTGAGCTGGCCTCCTATGAAAGCACTCAGTCTAGGGGTTGCAGCTATAGACAGGGGCTTCAAGACACACTCAGCTTTGAGGTTTCATCCCTCCTGAATCTGGCACTCTTGCGGGGATGAAACTCAACAGCTTGTGTCTGTGTGAAACATGGCATTCTCCAATTTCATCCTTGTTAATGTGAATGATAGGATTTCATTTTCCTTATGGCTGTGTAATACCCATATATGTAATACACATGTATACATATATACACACACACACACATTCTGCTTGTGGTCAGGCACCTCGGCTGACGCTGCTGTCTGCCTGTTGAGGACAATTCTCAGTACATGTAAGTATGCAAGTGTCTTTCTGGTATATTGGTTCACTCTCCTTCAGATCTAGTCCCGTAGTGGAATGAGGAGGTCAGAAAGTAGGCCCACTTTAGTCTTTTGAAGACTCTCCACCCTTGAGTTTACATTCACACCAACGATGCATGAGGTTTCTGTTCCTCTCCTCTATGTTCCCAACAGCATTCATTGTTGTTTCTTTTCTTGATGGCTGCCATTCTGACTGAGGTGAGATGGAATCTTAAGTGGAATCTAAGACTTGCATTTCCTTTGTGCTAAAGATGTTGAACATTGCTTCACACATCAGCCATTTGTATTCTTCTTCTGAACACTAATTCAATTTGCTTGCCCACTTATTAGCTGGATTATTTGTTCTTCATGATTTGATGTAGTCTCATTTGTCACAGCTTGCTCTTGTTTTCTAGGCAGCTAGAATCCTATTCAGAAAATAATTACCTGTGCAGATTACTGCTCCCAGGATAGATTAAAGTTCTAGGTCTTGCTTTGAGTTCTTTGGTCTGGGGGGAGAGCTAGAGGCCTAGTTTCAGTCTCCTGCAGACGGTAGGCACCCAATCTACCCAGCACCATTTTCTTTACTCCAGGGGATGTTTTTGTTTGTTTGTTTTCTCGTCTGTCAGGACTTGGGTGGCTGTAGCTGTGTGATCTTATTCCTGGGTCTTCTATGCTGTTGCACTGGTCTTTGGGTCTGTTTTTTCTGATATCTTCTTCAATTCCTTTCCTGAGGTTTTGCAGTTATCATTGTAAACGTCCTTCACTTCCTTGCTTAATTTCTAAGTATTGTATTGTTTTTGAGGCTACTGTGAATGGAAGTGTTTTTCCTCAGTTCTTTCTTAACCCGTTAATTGTTGGGATATAGAAAAGCTGTTGGTTTTGTTTTGTTTTGTTTTAGCATTGGTTTATGTTTCTGAAGGTGTTCATCAGATTCTAGAAGTTCATTGGTTGAGTCTGTAGGGCAGTCAAGTACAGAATTATATCACCAGCAAATATGGATAATCTGACCTCTTCCTTCCCTCTTTGAATCCCTTTTATTTCTTTCTCCTGCCTTATTACTCTGAACTAGAAATTCTAGTACCATATTGAGTACTAAGAGTAGGGAGATTAGCTACTCTTGTCTTATTCCTGGACTTTAGAAAAAAACTTCATTTTTCCTCACTTAATTTTTGTTGTTGTTTTTGTAGTTTGCTTTGTTTTGTTGTTGTTGTTGAGATAAGGTCTCACTGTGAATTCCAGGATAGCTTAGAATACGCAACCCTCCTGCTGCTGCCTCCCTGATTCCAGGCTTACGAATGTGCACCCTCCTCCAGTCCTCCTCTGTGAAGGCTGGGCAATTTCTGTCATGGGATGCACCATGTTTTGTTGATCCACACATCTGTTGTCAGACATTTGGGGTGTTTCCACCTTCTGGCTACTAATCATAGAGCTATTACGAACTTGGGATACAATTCTTTAAAGTGTCTGACATTATAATATATATATATATATGTATATATATATATATGTATATATATATATACATATATATATATATGTAGTTAATAATAGTACTAAGGATTTTCTTTTAGTCCCAATATCCCTAAAAAATAATTTAGTATATTTTCAAAAACTAAAAAGTTATTATCGCCAAATTCGGTATTCACGCCCAGTCCCTCTGAGAAGCCCTGCTCCACCCTGTCTGGACTGCAGGAGGGTGGAGGGACACTTTTCACAGCGCACCCAGAGCAGAGACAGCCAGGCCAAGCCGTGAGGACCTCAGCTCCTGGCCAGGAAGAAGCCCCCATGTGGCATCCTGCATCCCTGCTACCACCAGCACAGAACCCGTGTGAAAAGGGAGAACTGTACACTGCAGGAAGGAAGAACCGTTCCAGAACCTGTGTGAAAAGGGAGAACTGTACACTGCAGGAAGGAAGAACCGTTCCACATAAATTACCATAATATAAAACCTTCTGGTCAATTCTGCCTCATCTAGTCAGACAAGTCAAGAAAAAGGATCCATTCATTTCTGTCTTTCTCCTTCAGACACTTGAATTGCCCACCAGTCTCCAACTTCCTGCGTGATCCAACAATGAAAAGTTCAAAAGTAATTGTTTCAATCCACGGAGCCCATGCAAAAACTTCCTCCGGGGGCCGGGGCTTCACCTCACTCGGAGGATAAAGTGCCGACAGAGTCTAGCTCTGAAGTCTCCAGCAAGTTAATGCGCCCTCTCTGAGACTTCATGTATAAAACAGGTTGCGGGGCTGGGCAGGTGGCTCAGTGGTAGAGCGCTTGCCTTGCATGCATGAGGCCCTGGGTTTAATTCCCCAGCACCACATAAGCAAAAAAAAAAAAAAAAAAGCCGGAAGTGGTGCTGTGGCTCAAGTGATAGAGCGCTAACCTTGAGCTGATGAGCTGAGAGACAGTGCCCAGGCCCAGAGTTCAGGCTCCACGACCGGACCCAAAAAAACCAAACCAAACCAAAACAAAACAAAACAAAACAGGTTGCATCGGATAGTCTAGATGATAACAAAGAACCCAAACATCACATGCTGACCCACACAAGCTCATCCCTATCTACCTGCTCCCACGTCACAGCTGGCCATAGAAATGGGGTACACCCAAACCGGCACTTTCACCTGGTCCTCCACTCCTGGCTGCTGCCACATGATGCCCAGGCTGACCTCTCACGGGTCCTCAGCAAGCAGCCAACAAGCAGGACATGGGCTGTGGCACAGACAGCTTGAGAGGCATGGAGGCCAGGCCCGGCTCAGTGGACCCTGTGGCATCCCCAGCTGACTTTCAGCAGCAGTCAGGCACAGACTGGAGTGTCTCTCCCAGGGAGGAAGTGGAGGAGGGCAGCAAGTCCTGACTCTTTGAAACTGACACGTGTCCTGTGTCAGGGTCTGTTCTCAGCAACCAAGAATCTAACAGGCCTCCAAGAGAAAAAGGGGAGGTTAGGAATACCCTTTCACCCCCAAAATGATCTGGGAGAAGTAGCTGGGGGCACAGCTGGTCTCTGGGTCTCCATGAGACACTGAACTCTTCCTGAAGAATCAAATGTTGACCACACCCAGCTGCTCTGCTCCCAGCTGCTGCCATGGCTGAGCAGCTACTATGAGCCTTCCCTCCCAACAACTCCACAAAGCAGTCCCATCACCTCCACTTGACAGCTAGGGAAACTGAGGCACAAGCCTGGGAGACACCGGACAAGAGTCCCCCATCCGGGTGCTGAAGCAAAGCCCTCCTGTCTGGGTCCCTGGTGCCGTTGGCTGCATTGTACATGTCGCTCGGCTGGGAACGCACCCAGCGGGCCACCATCCCTCTGCAGGACAGCACACACGCACCACCACGGAGCCCAGTGCTGCCACTCACACACGGCATGGCCGCGGCACACACAGATCCGCTCTGTATGGCCATAGCAAGCACAGATGCTATGCTGGGAATTTCTAGTGGCTGGAAGCAGGCACTAAAACCGCCCTAAATTATCCATCTCTCCCCTAGAGGTCAAAAGTAATCACCTAAGACATCCCTGTTCAGAGTGCTGGGGCAGCATGCATAGCCCTGCTCCCCCTGGGGTGACCGCCTGCTGGATGCGGCTGAATCCCAATACCAATTACTGGGAGCTTTCGACTCCCATTAACAAAGCCCTCACCACACTTCCAGTAAGTGCGTCCAATGGCTGGGAAAGGGGCCTAGCCCACAGAAACCCATGCGGGCCCTTCCTGTGACTCCACCTCTTCCTGGTCTTGAAGATGTGCTTGGGAGGAGTTGCCGTGCACCCCACACACCCCTACTACTAAACACCACAGCCAAGTCTGGGAGCAGAGAGCAGCTTCCCGCTGAGCGCCTGCCCTGCACCCGGGGATCACAGCCACAAGCCCTCAAGGGCTGTGGGCCCAGCCAGCATGCAGCCCTGAAGTAGGGCTCTGGAGAGAGCCAGAGGGAGAGGCCCCAGCCCTGTGAACTCAGGGAACCCTGGGACACAGGCGAAGGTGGGCAGAGCCAGCTAACCTGCCGGGCCTCCTGGCCCACCCGGCCTTCCTGAGCCCGGCTCTGGCCAGGCATTTGCTGGGAGGGGGCTGGCCGTGGTGAGGACTACGCGCCGCCTGAACACTGGCTTTCCGATGGAGACAGCTGCCCCTGCAGCTGCAGCCTGGGCCAGCTGGACACTCACAGTTATCAGCTGCAGATCAGACAGACAGCACTTAGGCAAGGACATAACAACACTCAAATCCCAAATACCACAAGGTCCATGCACAGGGAGTACTGGCAGAGTGCTGTGGGGCAGCGGTACATCCCAGCGTGAGCATCATGGGACTCGAGGAGGAAGTGGTATGTCCCAGCGTGAGCATCATGGGACTGGAGAGGAAGCAGTACATCCCAGTGTGAAGCATCATGGGACTCGAGGAGGAAGTGGTATGTCCCAGCGTGAGCATCATGGGACTGGAGAGGAAGCAGTACATCCCAGTGTGAAGCATCATGGGACTCAAGGTGGAAGTGGTATGTCCCAGCGTGAGCATCATGGGACTCGAGCAGGAAGCAGTACATCCTGGCGTGAAGCATCATGGGTCTCGAGCAGGAAGTGGTATGTCCTAGCGTGAGCATCATGGGACTCGAGCAGGAAGTGGTATGTCCTAGCGTGAGCATCATGGGACTCGAGGAGGAAGCAGTATATCCTGGTATAAATCATCATGGGAATTGAGGAGGAAGCAGTACTTCCCAGTGTGAAGCATCATGGGAATTGAGGAGGAAGCAGTATATCCTGGTATAAATCATCATGGGAACCGAGCAGGAAGCAGTATGTCCCAGTGTGAAGCATCATAAGAATTGAGCAGGAAGCAGTATGTCCCAGTGTGAAGTGTCAAGAGACTCAAGGAGGAAGCGGTGTGTCCCAGTGTGAAGCATCATGGGAACCAAGCAGGAAGCAGTACATCCTAGTGGGAAGCATCAAGGGGCTCAAGGAGGAAGTGGCACATCCCAGTGTGAAGCATCATGGGAACCGAGCAGGAAGCAGCACGCCCCAGTGTGAAGCATCATGGGAACCGAGCAGGAAGCAGTACGCCCCAGTGGGAAGCATCATGGGAACCGAGCAGGAAGCAGCACATCCCAGTGGGAAGCATCATGGGAACCGAGCAGGAAGCAGCACCTCCCAGTGTGAAGCATCATGGGAACCGAGCAGGAAGCAGCACCTCCCAGTGGGAAGCATCATGGGAACCGAGCAGGAAGCAGCACATCCCAGTGGGAAGCATCATGGGAACCGAGCAGGAAGCAGCACGCCCCAGTGTGAAGCATCATGGGAACCGAGCAGGAAGCAGCACGCCCCAGTGTGAAGCATCATGGGAACCGAGCAGGAAGCAGCACGCCCCAGTGTGAAGCATCATGGGAACCGAGCAGGAAGCAGTACGCCCCAGTGGGAAGCATCATGGGAACCGAGCAGGAAGCAGCACATCCCAGTGTGAAGCATCATGGGAACCGAGCAGGAAGCAGCACCTCCCAGTGGGAAGCATCATGGGAACCGAGCAGGAAGCAGCACATCCCAGTGGGAAGCATCATGGGACTCAGGACATCAGTGGCTGCTCTCTCACAGGCTACTCTCCTATTCAGACCCCACATGCCCAGCAAGTCTCAGAGCCTTCCCTTATAAAGGCCATCTCAGAACCTAGAATATTCACATAGCATCTACACATCACTCAGTAAAGCAGGGTTACAAGGAATTACCCTGAAAAGGAAGGGACCAGAAAGGTTAATAACTCCTGCTCTGGAAGTGGTTTGTGGGTACAGATGAGAGACCTGGGGTACATGCTTGAGTGTGGTAATCAGTAGTACCTGTCCACTGTCCAGCCTCACCCACCCACAGATCAACCCCTCCTCAGAGGTGGAAAACACAAATGCACCCTCCAGAATGGCTCTCTCTGGCCCAGGTCTGAGTCCAGGGTCCCCATTCCCCCATGCCATCATTCCTTCCTCCTAGTGACCAGAGATGACCATTCAGGGCTACTGGTAATGTGTTAGACCAAGCAAAGAAACAGAGCACTGATACTTACATCTCAAATAAAGGCACCAATTCCAAAGGCCTTTCTAATGCATCAACTCTCAGAAAGGCTGTTCACTAGGGAAGAGGGAAACATGACCAGAGGCTGGGCCATCAGGCTGGCTGCCCAGCACTGGCCCGTCCAGGCTGCCTTCAGAGTCAGGGTCACACTCAGAATACTGACAGGTTCATCAGGGAAAATCACACTGGTGCTCAAAAGATTCATCTTAGGAAAATTAGTGGAAATATACTTTGCAAATGTCATTTTAATGTTAAACTATTGTATTATTCATCATTTACTCTTTTACCCAACTTAAGTAGTTATTAATGCTTCACATACCAGAAACTGTGTCATATAAAAACATTTTAAGCATTTTCAATCACTTTTTAGAACTACAGGAGTAATGAATGTTTACCTCAAAATATTCTTCACTGCACTGTAACGAACAAGGTCAGTGTTCAGAGCAAATTAAATTAATAAATAGGTTGTCTATGTCTAAAATACACAGTGGAGAAGTAATCCTAACTGTAGGCAACAATACACACACACACACACACACACACACACACACACACACACACACACACACACACACACACACACACACACACACACACACACACACACACACACACACACACACACACACACACACACACACACACCTCCTCGGCTCACACTTACCACTTCAACTCTTCCAGGCCTGGAACCTTCCCAGAACCAACTCCACCCTCCCTTCTGCCAAAACCCACTCCATTCTGCAGGAAGGAAAAGCATAAAATTCAGTTCATAATCTGAGGCAAACATTGAGGCCTCAGTTTGGAAAATGAAAGGCTACTGCAGTGACAAAACATAGTTCAACCCTTCAAACCATCAAAGTACTTAACTCCAGTGACGGAGCCCAAACAAGAGCCAGCCAAGTTTAGGCTGGGCAGCAGCTCCAGAGATGGTCATGGGCAGAGGCAGAGATCTGAGACCCAGAGGTGGCTCAAATCCAGAGGTCAGGGACAACTGCGGGCTGGCCGCTGAGAATGACAGGGCGGAAAGGACCAGGCCTGGGCGGAACTGTATTCCCCTGTCCTTTGAAGCACAGGCCTGGGAGAGAATGGAGAGAGTGGACGACGGGCAGTTGACGGCTGGAAGAGAGCTGTAAGGACGCTCCCCCTCCCTCCCCCCACCTCTCCCTCCCTCTCCCTCCCTTCTCCCTCTCTCTCTCCCTCTCTCCCCCCTTCCTGGGGCTTGAACTCAGCCTCCAGCTCTCAGAGCCCGACCTCAAGGGCAGGGACTGCTCTCGCTTCCAGTCTCTTCTCCACGCACAGCCACAGCCCAGTCCGAAGTGACCGCTCACGAGACGGAAGTGAGCACGGCCCTCCCGGCCGCCGGCCGCCCCAAAGCCTTTCCTTAGCTGGCGACAGTCACCCAACAGAGCTGCGACCCATCTGCTGCGCAGGGCCCGGCCGTGCGGGGCAGAGCCCGAAGCCGCGGAGGGAGCCCGGGCGAAGGGAGAAGGCGGCCGGGCGCGCAGGGCGTGGCCAGGGCAAGGCAGCCCTCAGACCACACCCGGCGCGGAAGCGGCCGCGGTGCTGCTGCAGCGGGGCGAGAGCGGCCTGCGCCCGGCCGCCCTGGGAGCCCCGCATCACCCCGGGGCCGGCCGCCCTGGGAGCCCCGCATCACCCCGGGGCCGGCCGCCCTGGGAGCCCCGCATCACCCCCCGGGCCATGCGCCCTGGGAGCCCCGCATCACCCCCGGGCTGGCCGCCCTGGGAGCCCCGCATCACCCCGGGGCCGGCCGCCCTGGGAGCCCCGCATCACCCCGGGGCCGGCCGCCCTGGGAGCCCCGCATCACCCCCCGGGCCATGCGCCCTGGGAGCCCCGCATCACCCCCGGGCTGGCCGCCCTGGGAGCCCCGCATCACCCCCCGGGCCGGCCGCCCTGGGAGCCCCGCATCACCCCCGGGCTGGCCGCCCTGGGAGCCCCGCATCACCCCCCGGGCCGGCCGCCCTGGGAGCCCCGCATCACCCCGGGCTATGCGCCCTGGGAGCCCCGCATCACCCCCGGGCCGGCCCCAGGAGCCGTGACACCGCGGCCGGCCAAGCAGGCGCGAGTTCGCCCTCCGCCGTGGGCCGGGGCTCCCGGAGAGCCCGCTGCGAACCGCTCTGGAAGAGGGGGCCGGGGGACCCCGGGCGGAGAGCGCTCGGCCGGCGGGGGCTCGGGTAGGCCGGCGCCGCGCTGACCCCACCCAAGCCGTGCCCCGCCCCGGGCGCCCGCGGGTCCCGACCCCAGGCGGGCGGCGGGGACGCAGCGCCCGCAGTGCGACGGCGCGGACCCGGCCCCGGCCGCGCGCGGCCCGGGGCTCCGCGCGCCCACCCGGCGCTGGGGCCCAGGACACGGGGGAGGGGAAGGGGACACGAGACCAGGACGGGGATGCGAACCGGACCCAGGGAGGAAGGGGTCTGGGGGTCCGGCGCGGGCACTGGTCCTCTCTTCGGGCCCGCAAGGACCGGCGCGGGCGCTGGGAGACGGACGGGGCGCAGCGGGTCCGCCCGGCCCTCGGAGCTCCGCCGGGGCAGCGGAGAGGCCGTCCCCGCGGGTCCGCGCCGCGGACGGGACGGCGGCGAGGGGAAGGGGTCGGCGCGAGCGGGAGGGGCGCGGCGGCGGGGCGCGGGGCGCGGGGCGCTCACCTTGGGTTTGTACAGCCACTTTCGGAACCTGTTCATCATCGCCGCGCCCGCCCGGGCGGGGCTCGGGACGGCCCCCGCCCGCCGCAGCGCTGCGCTCCGCTCGGGCCCGGCCGCGGCGCGGGGAGGACGCGGAGGCCGGGGCCGGGCCGGGCCCCCCCCCCCCCGTGCGGGCCGAGGGCGGCTGGGCGCAGCGGACCGCGGGCGGGCGGGCGCGCGGGGCAGGTGCGCAGCCCGGAGGATGCTCGGGGAGCGGCGCGCCGGGCGGGCCCGGAACCGCAGGCGGGCGGGCGGGCGGGCGGGCTCCGGGACCGGCGCGGGCACGGGGGCGCGCGGCGCCTCGCCGCTCCCTGGCACCCCGCGCCTGCTCTGGTCACCACCGCCCCGCGCCGCACATGCGCCGAGGGCGCACGAGCCCCCAGCCCGCCGCGAGCCGCGGGCGGGGCCCGCCGGGGAGGCCGCCAATCCCGGCGCCGCGCCGCGCCCGCCCGAGGAGCGCGCCCGCCGGGCCGCACGATCCGAACTACAAATCCCGGCGTGCACCGCGGGCGGCCTCCAGCGGCGCGGCGTTGCTAGGCGACGACGCCCAAACGACGCCCCGCCGGCCGGGAGGGTGAGCTGCCAGCAGCGTGCGCGACCCCTCAGCGACCCCTCCGCGATCCCTCCGCGACCCTCGCCCCCGCGGGCGCGGGTGCAGGCGGAGGGGTCCGGCGGCGGCAGGTACGCGGGCGGGCCCGGCTGGGGCGGGGCCCGGCGGGGGGCGGGGGCCCGGCGGGGGGCGGGGCCCGGGCCTCGGCGCCGCTCCGGGCGAGCGTCCTCGACACTCGTCGTCTGGCCCGCCCGCGAGCGTTCGGCCTCCCGAGGGTCCCGAGGGCGCGTAGCGGTGCTTTGGAAAGGTACTTCCCCGTTCCCACCCAGCACGCGGCCCGTGCGCTCCAGCGGAACCCAAGCGTCCCTGCGGCCGGGTTCACGCTGCTCCGGAGCCCGGCCTGCACTGGGGGAGCCCGGCCTGCCCGGGGGGAGCCCGGCCTGCCCCGGGGGAGGGGGGGGAGCCCGGCCTGCCCCGGAGCCCGGCCTGCACTGGGGGAGCCCGGCCTGCCCGGGGGGAGCCCGGCCTGCACTGGGGAGGTAGGGCCTTCCGCACAGAATTCAGAAGCAGCCGGCACCGCTGGTTACCTCGCCCAGGGTTCAGATCCCCGACCTCTGTTACATGAAGCTAAACCCGAATGATTTTCGTGCTCCCCTCGGGCAACCACCTATCTCTGCTCTTATCCCCGAGATTTCCACCCATCCACTGCTGCGAAGTTCTCTATCAAGTCACTTTGCCTGGATGCTGCTATAGTCAGCAATCAGGACTCACCTCCTCTGCAATGTCAGCAGCCGGTGATTCCAGCCACTGCCAGGCTGACTTGGCTGGAAGGCACTCTCCTCTCCTCCTGCCCCAGGCTCCTTCCCCAGCTCCCTCTGCCCACACCTCATGGTGGAGGCCCAGGGACTCAACCATCCTCAGCAGTCATTCTTCACCCCATCTTGAGTGATTGCCTGCAGCCACCTGTTTTCCTCTAGCGCCTCCAAACCTAGGTCTCCAGTGAGCCCACACCTGTGTATCTGTTCTTCACAGATGTGTGAAATTTCACAGGGTGTGAAATTGAACATGTCCCACACTGCCCTCAGTTTTCCCCCATGAAATCTGCTCCTTCCAAAGCCTGAGTCCCTTGGTGAGAGAACTAACAGTAGTGGTTTGGTGTCACTGCCCAGTGTAATTTATGGCTTTTATCTGTGGGCCTGTCCTTGTCCAGCTCCAGAGTCTGGGGAAGTTGCTGCTCACAAACTCTTCCTGGGCTTCTCATAGTTTGGAATTTTGCTCAGGATAAAGACTGATGTCAAGGAAGTGGGAAGGCAAGTAGGAGTAGGTACAGCTGCACACAGTAAAATAAAATTCCATCATTATAGTTTGTTCATATCCATAAAAGAAGTCCTTGGAGAGGCAGTCCTGGGTAGAGCAGCCCGCAGTCCTCAGGAGTCAGCACATGCCATTTCTCATCATGATCAGGATGGCTGCCCAAGTTGATTCCTTCACCTCCTGAGCCCAGGCACCAAATGAAAAAGAGAAAAGGATTCCAGCAGAATTTCCAGCAACCCCTACACATGACCACCTTCCTGCTTCCCGGTGAACTCACACCATCATCTTTCTGGTGGTCAGCTGTGGGCAAACCTTTACTCTTGTGAAAGGGAGAGTAGTGTTTGAGAAGCAAGCAGAAAACTCTGGCCCTTGGAGCTGGGCTTGAAGCAAAAGTAACAAGGCACCTTTGGACAGCCGTGCTTAGGAGAATGCTTTAATCTTTTTTTTTTTTTGGTCTGTCATGGGGCCTGAACTCGGCCTGAATGCTGTCCCTCAGCTCTTCAGCTCAAGGTTAGCACTCTTAACACTTGAGCCCAAGCACCATTTTAAGCTTATGTGGTGCTGAGGAATCAAACTCAGGGCCTAATGTATGCAAGGCAAGCACCCTACCACTGAGCCACTTTCCTAGCCCCATAATCTTGGAAACATCTTTTAACTAACATACAATTGGGTTGCTATACAAATGATGCATGATGGTTTCTCAACATCAAAATAAAGCCAAGGGACTAGAAATGTGGCTCACATGGTAGAACACTTGCCTAGCATGTGTGAGGCCCTAGGTTCAACCTCCAGTACCACAAAAGAATAGAGTTTAAACATAAGCCTGAAGCTGTGCACTGTTGGCTCACACCTGTAATCCTAACTACACAGGAGAATGAGATCTGAGAATCACAGTTCAAGCCAGCCCAGGTAAGAAAGACCCTGAGTCTCCTATCTACAGTTAACCATCAAAAAGCTAGAAATGGAGCTGTGGCTCAAATGATAGAGTGCCAGCCTTGAGCTAAAAAGCCAAGCAAGAATTCAAGGCCCTGAGTTCAAGTCCTAGTACCAGCACAAAAATATTTAAGGGGCAGGTGGGGATTTAGCTCAGTGTAAGAGCACTTGCCTGGCAAGTGCAAGGCTCTGAGTTCGGTCCTCAGCTCTGCAAATAATAATAATAATTGTTTTTTTTTAACCTGAAATCATAGTCCTAAGAGAAATTAGCCAGACTCAGACAAGTACCACATTTTCTCTCACGTGTAGAAGCTAGAAGGAAAAAAAAAAAAGAAGCCAGGTACCAGTAGCTCACACCTGTAATTCTAGCCATTCAGGAGTCTGAGATCTGAGGATCGTAGTTCAAAGCCAGTCCAGGGGGAAATCCCATGGGACCATCTGCAATTAACTACTCCAAAATCACAAGAGGAGCCATGGCTCAAGTGGTAGAGTGCTAGCCTTGAGAAAAACATCTGGGATAGTGCCCAAGCCCTGAGTTTAAGCCCACAAAGACAGTTGAAGGGAGACAATTAGAAACTGAGCTGAGCTGAGCTGAAGGGGTGAGAGGAGGAGGGGACAATGGGCCATGAATCCAATATATGCTCAAAAGTAAACATTTCATTAGATTTTTAAAAGCTAAAAATGGACACATAAATAGGTAGGTAGATAGATGGATGGATAGATGGATAGATAGATAGATAGATAGCTAAGGCTGAGGTTCTGGATGTGACTCTGGCTCCTACCCCAGTATGTGATTGCTTTGGCAGTTTCCATGGTAACTCAGCCCTTTCCTCATGCTGATCCTCCCAGAGCTTCACCTGCTCTGTGCCAGGTGTAGGGGTGTAGAGCCCCTGTCCCCGGAGCCCTCAGACCAGCAGCAAGCCAAAGCTACCCAGAGGGGTGGTGTGAGATCCTTTCCATCTGGTGTGGGGCTGCTCCTTCAGAGCCGTCCAGAGTCCAGGGCAGGAGGGAACGGCGGGAAACCCTCATACCCAGGAGTGTTTGCACACATGCCTGGGGAGGGAGCTATGTCCCAGCCTGTAATCCTAGCCACTCGGGGAGGCTGAGATCTAGAGGATTGAAGTTCAAAGCCAGCCTAGGAAGAAAAAAAACCCACAAGCCTCCATCTCTAAATTAACCAGCAAAAACCTGGACCTGGAGGTGTGGTTCAAGTAGTAGGATGCCAGCCCAGGGAGCAAGGGAAAGGACCTGAGTTTGCACCTCAGAAACAATTTTAAAAACACCAGTTCCGCATGTTGGTACACATCTGCACTCACATCTCCTTAGAGGACACGGTATGAATACTGCGCTGGGCCAGCCCAGGCAATATGAACCGTATCTGAGAAACAGACTAAAAGCAAAAGGAGCTGTGGGCCTGGTTCAAGGGGTGGAACCTTACACGCTCAAAGCCCTGAGTTCAAACCCTAGTACTGGTCTGAGTGGTTAGGGAGTTAGTCCTGGGTGCTGGTGAGATGCGGCTCTGAGCCGGGGGCCAGCCTTCCAAGGTGAGACGCTCCGTCTGCCTTCGTGCTCACTGTGGTTTATGAACCCTTCAGCGATGCCAGATCAGGACTACAGAAAGACGGCTGCGGGACGTGGCGGGCGGAGGGCCCGGGCTGGGCGGCCCCGTGAGTGATGTGTGGCCCATTCCCACGTGAGGCCTGGGCGGCCTGAGAAGCCCACCCAGCAAGGCCTGCACTCTACCCCGAGGCAGGGAGCGGCGCAGAAGGCTCTGTCCAGAGCCTCCCCCAGACCCGCCTGTCCCCTCGGGCCTCAGGGCAGGAGTAAGCCGGACAGGGGGCCTTGGGGCACCCACCACCTCCCACCCTCGAAATTCCTGGAGCGTCTGGGATTGCTTTCCACTGAGGAGAGAGCTGAGCTGGAACAAAGGCCCCAGCACAGGGCCAGCTCAGGAGGACACAGGCCCTCACGCGGGCCAGTGGCACCAGGGCCCCGGAAGGAGTAGGGTTAGCAGGGCAGGAGGGGGACTGGCACTGCAAACCAGCTCAGGCCCAGCCCTGCCCCATCCCGCACTGGCTGCCCAGGCTCCCCACCATGGAGCCCTCAGCAAACCCGCTGCCTACCCTGCTTCGCTCCTGTGTCCCTCCTCCTCAACCCCAGGGCCACAGGCCTTCCCACTCGCACCCGCCCTGCAGAGCTGAGACACAGGCTCAGCTGCTGGCCCTGTACTGCCCAGCAGAGCCGGGAGGGAAGGAAGGAGGGAGAATGGCAGGCCCTCCCAGACAATGCCCCAGGAGCTGTAGACAAGACCTCTCCTGCCCGTCCTGCCCACCCCCCGCGAGAGCCACGTGTGGAGGGGCACCTTGACCCTGCCCTGGGTCAGCAAGGCTGGCCCAGCCCCCGCAGCGAGAGCACAGCGCCAAGCCTGGGCCCACCCGCCTCTCTGCTGCACCCACCCCCGGCAGATGCTGACACCCACACACGCTCTGTTCCTCCAAGGCCCCAGGCAGGCAGAAGAGATGTCACAGAGAAAGAGAATGAGAGAGAACAAACAAGAAAACGAGAGAAAGACTCAGCCTCTGGTCCCCATTGAGTAATGCCCCCGAAAACGGCCCTGCTCCACAACCAGTGCTGCCTCTGTGATGGCCGGGGAATCTGGAGGCTGCCTAGCCCTCCCAGAAGAGGATGCCACATCCAAGAGAGAAGCAGATGGCCCCTGGGCACAGTGCCTCATGCTTGTCCCAGCCCTGCTCCAAGTACCTCGCAGACTGGGGAGCAACGTGGGCCCAGGACCCTGGAAGGCACCCACCAGGACTTCGTTCACACAGTGAAGGCCTCCCATCCCAGGAGATTTGCTAGAGGTGACCCGAGTGACCAGAGGAGAGGGAGAGAACCCAGGTGGACAATGGGGGTCATTCTCCCACCACCCACCTGATGACAAAGACGTCCTCAGGGTTAGGGTAGAACCAGACCAGTGGCTCGGGCCTGTAATCCTAGCTACTCAGGGGACTGAAACTGAGAATTACAGCCCAGCAGGAGCATCCATAAGACTCCTATCTCTAACCACCAAAAAATCAGAAGTGGAGCTGTGGATCAAGTGGTAGAGCATTAGCCTTGAGTACAAAAGCTCAGGGACAGCACCCAGGCCCTCAGTCCAAGTCCCAAGACTGGCACCAAAAACAAGAGGGAGAAGGGTGGAGTGGAGCTGCTCCAGGGGCAGTCCCCAGTGCCAGGCTGCCAAGGGGCTGGGCAGGTTCATACAAACCTCCGTTGGGCCTGGGCTCTGCCTGGCATCCAGGGATCTGTTTGATGGATGGAGCCTGGCATCATCCAAGTCGGAGAGTCACTGTCTCTGCCCTCCCCGCTCACCATCAGGCCCCCCAGCCCAGAGTTCCACGGCAAGACCGCTCCACTGGTCTCCAGAGACAGCCACGGTGCTGGCGCCATCATGGGGGCCAGGCAGGACCTCTCCTGTGCTTGTCCTTAACCACCAGGACGTGAAGCCAACTCCCACCAGTTTCCAGCGCCAGGAGGCCTTTCTTCTGGTCTCTTTCTTCTGTGTCTGCAGCCCTGAGGGCCAGCCCGGTCACCGTTCAGGGCCCAGCGGCGTGGGGACACTGGCCCTCGGTGGGGCAGGTGTCCTGCCTCTCTCTGTATCCACTGGCTAACGTCTGCAGGGGCCAGAGGCTGCTCTTGGAGAGGACTCAGGAGCCCCCTCATCCTGCTTTTGACATCCTTGTCCTAGAGCCCCTGTCACCCTGGGGTCACCTGCATCTCCTCCACAACCATCCTCGAGTTCAGCCTCAGCTTTCCAGACCTTCATCTAGCCTGCTCTGGACCTGCTGTCCAAGACATACAGGGCCCCCAGGGCTGGAGGAAGGCCCCCAGGGATGGAGGAAAGCCCCCAGGGGTGGAGGAAGGCCCCCAGGGCTAGAGGAGGGTCCCCAGGGCTGACAGGTGTCTCTGGAATCGCGTGGCCACCCAGTAGCGGTGGGCTTGTCCACTGAGAAACTTCATGACACTTTGTCATGTTGAGTACCCAGGACTCATCCTGGAAGACACTTGTCACTCGTTTGGTTCCAGGTTTTGCTTGCTTCTTTTTCCTGCCTTCCTGGAACTCCTCTGCTCATTGGGCTTTGACCTTTAGGAACAGCTTTCTAATTTTGAAGACCCACCACTGGACCCCGTCTGGATTGGCCGCTGCTCTGGGGACCTTGCAACGTGGCATCCCTAGACAGCCGCCAGCTTAGAGGGACTGGTTCCCGGACTGGGCCTGGTGGAGGAGAGGTGAGCCCACCGCCCACAGAGCACCAGCACCCAGCTCTGCAGCTCGTGGGGGCCTGCACACCCTGGCTGGCCCAGAGTGGCTGGAGTGAGAGAATGGGAGGGGTGGTGAGTGCAGGCCGGCCCTGGCACTGCCCAGCTGCCCCAAGCAGTCTGACCGGAGCCCGTGTTTGCCTGCTGCATGGCAGATGAGGCCTGTGCCAACTCAGAGGGCAGTTGGGGGCCATTTAATATGGCCCCTGGCCTCACATCAAGTAGTTTCTCTTCCCCTGGAGGAGTTGGGGTAAGCCAGTCTTCTCTGGCATGATTCCAGAATGTTCAGGGTCTAGACAGGGCCTGGCCACTTAGCTGTGTCGGTCCTCTCCAGCCTTAGTCCACTTCTCTCTAAAGTGGAGGTGTTCAGCTGGGGGCCCCAGGCTCCTTCCTGCCTGTCACTGGGCCGGGGTGCTGGGAGGTGGCCAGCGGGCAGTGCCAGAGAGGCTGCAGCAGCCAATTCAGCCACACTGGCCACCCGAGTGTCATGGAGAAGGTGACCTGTAGTGACCTGTTTTTAGGGTCCTGCCTGGGAAGATGGGATACTATGGAAAGTGCATCAAGGTTGTGATCGAGCAACTGGACAAGTTCAAGCCGGAGAAGGACAGGCCTGAGCAGTTCCTGGAGATGGCATCCAGCGCCCTGCAGGTAGGGCCAGGGAGGCTGCCTGGCCTCCTGACTGGCCTCAGGAGGTGCATATTCCCTGTTCCTTCTTCCCATGGAGAAGGCCTAAGACCCATGGTGCCGCCCAGAGCCCCTTGGAGCCTCTGCACACCTCTCCATACAGGAGCTGCCCTTGGCCCCCATGCTGGGCAGGCCTTGAGGGGATGCTGCAGGGCCTCCCACATACCCCCCCCACATTCCTGTCCTAGAGCAGAGGCAGCCCTGAGCCCCTCAACCCCTCACCCCCACTTTGGAGGAGCCGTGCTGTGCCCAGAGTAGCAGTGAAGGTAGCTGTGTTGTATTTGTGCTTCCAGCAGAGAGGTGGGGGCCGGCAGGGCCACCAAAACCCTGGCAGGGGCTGGGAAGGTGGCTCAGGGGTAGAGTGCTTGCCTTGCATGCATGAAGCCCTGGGTTCAGGTCCTCAGTGCCACATCAACAGAAAAAGCTGGAAGTGGTGCTGTGGCTCAAGTGGTAGAGTGCTAACCGTGAGCAAAATGAAGCTCAGGGACAGTGCCCAGGCCCTAGTCAAGCTCCAGGACTGGCCAAAACATCCAACAAACTCCAGCGCCTTCTTCCTGCCCACACCTGGAAGAAACAACTGGCTTCCGTACTTGTACATCCCCCTCTTGAGCAGCACCCCAGCTGGGTGTCACACAGGCTCCACCCATGTGACCTGGCAGAGGTCCTTGAGTTCCTCAGAGCTCACAGCTGCTGCTCGTTCATGGAGACTCCTCCGGAGACCCCGCTCAGCCAGCAGAGTGCTGTCTGCCTCCATTGCTCAGGTAGGGCCTACACCTGCCTGTAACCACTCCACCTGCTGCTCCCCCACCACCAAGGCCTAAGCCACACAGGCTGGGTTCACTGCCCCTCAGTCTGTCTTCTCTCCAGGACCAGAAAGAATGTACTAGAATGAGCCAAAAAGGCTCTTCCTGTACCCAGAGTGGGAACTCCACATCCCTCCCCCACCCCACAATCCCCTCTGCCATGTCCATCTGCTCAGGCCACACGGTGTCCAGGTACTTCTAGAGTGTTCCATGTTCAAACCTCTTGCACTTGACCTGACCTGAGACACTGGCCCTGGATGCTGCCTGGATTCCATGGCCAACACCGCACCCACCCTGTGCCCCACTGCACCCACCTTGTGCATACACTATGCCCAACCATACCCCACTGTACCCACACAGCACCCACACAGCACCCACTGCACCCACACAGCACCCATACAGTGCCCTCTGCACCCACACAGCACCCACTGCACCCACACAGCACCCACTGCACCCACATAGCACCCACACAGCACCCACTGCACCCACACAGCACCCACTGCACCCACACAGCACCCACTGCACCCACACAGCACCCACACAGTGCCCACTGCACCCACACAGCACCCACTGCACCCACACAGCACCCACACAGCACCCACTGCACCCACACAGCACCCACACAGCACCCACACAGCACCCACTGCACCCACACAGCACCCACACAGCACCCACTGCACCCACACAGCACCCACACAGCACCCACACAGCACCCACTGCACCCACACAGCACCCACACAGCACCTACACAGCACCCACTGCACCCACACAGCACCCACTGCACCCACACAGCACCCACTGCACCCACACAGCACCCACACAGCACCCACTGCACCCACACAGCACCCACTGCACCCACACAGCACCCACTGCACCCACTGCACCCACACAGCACCCACTGCACCCACTGCACCCACACAGCACCCACTGCACCCACACAGCACCCACACAGCACCCACTGCACCCACACAGCACCCACACAGCACCCACTGCACCCACACAGCACCCACACAGCACCCACACAGCACCCACACAGCACCTACACAGCACCCACTGCACCCACATAGCACCCACACAGCACCCACTGCACCCACACAGCACCCACTGCACCCACACAGCACCCACACAGCACCTACACAGCACCCACTGGACCCACACAGCACCCACACAGCACCCACTGCACCCACACAGCACCCACTGCACCCACACAGCACCCACACAGCACCCACTGCACCCACACAGCACCCACTGCACCCACACAGCACCCACTGCACCCACACAGCACCCACACAGCACCCACACAGCAGCCACAGCACCCACTGCACCCACACAGCAGCCACTGCACCCACACAGCAGCCACTGCACCCACACAGCACCTACTGCACCCACACAGCACCCACTGCACCCACACAGCAGCCACACAGCAGCCACACTGCACCCACTGTACCCACACAGCACCCACACAGCACCCACTGCACCCACACAGCACCCACTGCACCCACACAGCACCCACACAGCACCCACTGCACCCACACAGCACCCACTGCACCCACACAGCACCTACACAGCACCCACTGCACCCACACAGCACCCACTGCACCCACACAGCACCCACACAGCACCCACACAGCACCCACTGCACCCACACAGCACCCACACAGCACCCACACAGCACCTACACAGCACCCACTGCACCCACATAGCACCCACACAGCACCCACTGCACCCACACAGCAGCCACTGCACCCACACAGCACCCACACAGCACCTACACAGCACCCACTGGACCCACACAGCACCCACACAGCACCCACACAGCACCCACTGCACCCACACAGCACCCACTGCACCCACACAGCACCCACACAGCACCCACTGCACCCACACAGCACCCACTGCACCCACACAGCACCCACTGCACCCACACAGCACCCACACAGCACCCACTGCACCCACACAGCAGCCACAGCACCCACTGCACCCACACAGCAGCCACTGCACCCACACAGCAGCCACTGCACCCACACAGCACCTACTGCACCCACACAGCACCCACTGCACCCACACAGCAGCCACACAGCAGCCACACTGCACCCACTGTACCCACACAGCACCCACACAGCACCCACACAGCACCCACTGCACCCACACAGCACCCACACAGCACCCACACAGCACCCACTGCACCCACACAGCACCCACACAGCACCCACACAGCACCCACACAGCACCTACACAGCACCCACTGCACCCACATAGCACCCACACAGCACCCACTGCACCCACACAGCACCCACTGCACCCACACAGCAGCCACACAGCAGCCACACTGCACCCACTGTACCCACACAGCACCCACACAGCACCCACTGCACCCACACAGCACCCACTGCACCCACACAGCACCCACACAGCACCCACTGCACCCACACAGCACCCACTGCACCCACACAGCACCTACACAGCACCCACTGCACCCACACAGCACCCACTGCACCCACACAGCACCCACACAGCACCCACACAGCACCCACTGCACCCACACAGCACCCACACAGCACCCACACAGCACCTACACAGCACCCACTGCACCCACATAGCACCCACACAGCACCCACTGCACCCACACAGCACCCACTGCACCCACACAGCACCCACACAGCACCTACACAGCACCCACTGGACCCACACAGCACCCACACAGCACCCACACAGCACCCACTGCACCCACACAGCACCCACTGCACCCACACAGCACCCACACAGCACCCACTGCACCCACACAGCACCCACTGCACCCACACAGCACCCACTGCACCCACACAGCACCCACACAGCACCCACTGCACCCACACAGCAGCCACAGCACCCACTGCACCCACACAGCAGCCACTGCACCCACACAGCAGCCACTGCACCCACACAGCACCTACTGCACCCACACAGCACCCACTGCACCCACACAGCAGCCACACAGCAGCCACACTGCACCCACTGTACCCACACAGCACCCACACAGCACCCACACAGCACCCACTGCACCCACACAGCACCCACACAGCACCCACACAGCACCCACTGCACCCACACAGCACCCACACAGCACCCACACAGCACCCACACAGCACCTACACAGCACCCACTGCACCCACATAGCACCCACACAGCACCCACTGCACCCACACAGCACCCACTGCACCCACACAGCACCCACACAGCACCTACACAGCACCCACTGGACCCACACAGCACCCACACAGCACCCACACAGCACCCACTGCACCCACACAGCACCCACTGCACCCACACAGCACCCACACAGCACCCACTGCACCCACACAGCACCCACACAGCACCCACTGCACCCACACAGCAGCCACAGCACCCACTGCACCCACACAGCAGCCACTGCACCCACACAGCAGCCACTGCACCCACACAGCACCTACTGCACCCACACAGCACCCACTGCACCCACACAGCAGCCACACAGCAGCCACACTGCACCCACTGTACCCACACAGCACCCACACAGCACCCACTGTACCCACACAGTGCCCACTGCACCCACACAGCACCCACTGCACCCACACAGCACACACAGCACCCACACAGCACCCACTGCACCCACACAGCACCCACACTGCGTCCACACAACACCCACACGGCACCCACACAGCACCCACACGGCACCCACACAGTGCCAAGGTGGGAAGAGGGGTCTCCTCGCAGCATGAAAGGGAAGGGGCTGGTGATGAACGTGGTTTTGGATTGTTTTAAATAACGCACGGATTATTCATGGTAAATGCTCTCTTTGTTACTGATGAGTCACAATGTTGTGACCACGGAAAGCGTCCTTACATGGGGAGCCCAGCACCCCAAAACCACCGGGCAAAGGATGCAATGCATAGAGCTGACATACCCGGGGAGCTGCCCCGCACATGAGCTGGAGTTCAGTGCAGCAGAACCTTCTGAGAGACTCCGGCCATCCAGGGAAGCGCCGGTGAAGAGCCGGACACTGGTGTCCACCCAGCTTGGAGGACTCACGCATCTGGAGCTGTTGGAAATCGCTAGGACACCCCACATTGATTAGGCCAAGGCTTGTGCGTCCAGTGCCAGGAAATGATACATTAGCTGTTGGGCAGAGTGTCAGCAGGCCACAGGACGGGCAGCTAGATGGTACCCCGGGACACAGCGCCCCCCTACAAAGCATGACCGCTGGGACACACGCTCCATGCCGAGGAAACAAGATGAAGAGCTCCAAGATGAAGAGGGACATTTGGAGAAAGTGGCACAGAGAAGGGAAGGCCCCATGACAGACCCAGCAGAGTTAAAGACCATGCTACCACCGAGGCAGAGGGGAAGAGCCTGGCTAAGAAGGCACAGGCTGGGAAGGTAGCAGAAGGAGCCTCCAAAGTGGGGAGACCATGGGCCACGGGACAGCAGGAAGAGGCAGAGCAGGAGAGAGGCCCAGCTCAGGAAGACCTGGCCTCCAAGGGGGCGGGATGGGCTGGGGCAGGGCAGGGCGGGGTGGTTAGTGAGGTTGGAGAAATGGAACCGGGGCTTGTAAAAGAGCTTAAAGGAGAGCAGGCCAACGAGAGGGGGCCACGCCTTGCAAGCCCCACTGCAGGAGATTGATAGGGAGAGCTGGTCTGTCCTGCCACAACGACAAACAAAACAAAAACCCTCATCCCTCTTTTCCGTCCACTCAACCTTAGAATGTGCCTTTGCCTCACAGCCTCAAAATGGTTGGCTTGCTTCAGGCATTGTTTTCACACACCAGGTTTAGGGGTGGGAGGAGAGGAAGAAAGCAGTTCGAGGTTTGTGCTGCTTGGCTCTGCCTTCTGAGGAGTTTTCTTGGGAGCCACCCAGCAATCTGCTAGCCCTTCTCAGGGTGGCTCTGTGGCCTGACCTGCAGGGGCACACGGCCACCCCCACTGGACCGTACCTTTGCAGGGGCGAGAGAGATGGCTGTCCAGTCGCCCCAGGATTCTGACGTCAGTCTTCAGATGGCCAGTCACAGGTATCGGTCAGCTGAATTCAGGCCCAGCGCTGTGGCTGGCCGGCTCTCGGGTCCTCCACCGCCCTTGACCCTGGCTAGCTGCATCCTCACTTGCTGTCCCTTCTCAAAGGAGACTCAGGTCCGGAGCCCGGCTGTGCCAGGGGCCTCTGGTGCAGGTGCCAGCCGACTGCCGGCAGTGCCAGCACCAAGCCCAGCTGCCAGGCTGTGGGAAGGAAGTCAGGCTTGCTCAGGGCTGGTCCTGAGAGGATGGGGGTGGGGAGGGGTCCACAGTACCATCCTGGGAGCTCAGACGCGCAAAGGCTTTCTTGCCAGGAGGGAAGTGCTTGAGGTGAGCAGAAAGGGCACGTGTTAGACAGTGTGTGTGTCCCCTTTCAACCCAGGCTGAGTGGGCAGGGCAGGTTCTGTGAGCCTAGGTTGTGCCAGCTGCCAGCGCCATGCTAATCACTTAGGTGAGCTCTGGGCAAAGGGATGGGAAGCAAACACAGCCTGCCAAGGACAGCTCCCAAAGGTGAGGCCAGAGTTCTGGGAGCCTGGGCACTGGCTTCGGCCCCAGCCAGCAGTCCCAGGATGCCGCAGGCCAGCACTGGAAGGATGGCACTAGTCCCTTCCTCCCGGGCACCCACGTGACTTCTAGCATGGAAAAGAGTCAATAAATGACCAGTTATACAAGTGGGATAGGCCGTCTGACGCTAGGAGTGGCCAGGACTGCCCACCCAGGACTGGCGGAAGCCACTGTGCCCAGAAACACTCAGGCAAAGATCCCGACCCTGTGTGGAGGCCGCCAGGGGGCACTAGCACGTCCAGGGGGCACCTGCAGGTCCAGGGGACGCCGGCATGTCCAGGAAATGGAAGGGGCTGGTGTGACTGGGCCAAAGCCAGGGTGGTAGGGGCTCAGGGAGCTGGGCCAGCCCAGTCAGGACTTCATTAGTCATTGTGAGGTTCTATGAATAGCAGACATGATAGGACTTCCAACATTAAAGAATCCCCCAAGCTGGGTGCCGGTGGCTCATGCCTGTCATCCTAGCTACTCAGGAGGCTGAGATCTGAGGATCACGGTTCAAAGCCAGCCCGGGCAGGAAAGTCCACGAGACTCTTATTTCCAATAAACCGCCAGAAAACCCGAAGTGGCGCTGTGGCTCAAGTGGTAGAGCGCTCGCCTTGAGCTGAAGAGCTGAGGGACAGCATTCAGGCCCAGAGTTCAAGCCCCATGATTGACCAAAAAAAAAAAAAAGAATCCCCCAGAGCCAGGCACTGGTGGCTCATACCTGTCATCTTAGCTACTCAGAGGCTGAGGTCTGAGGATCACAGTTCAAAGCCAGGCCAGGCAGGAAAGTCCATGAGACTCTTATCTCCAATGAACCACCAGCAAACCAGCTGTAGCTCAAACTGGTAGAATGCCAGTCGAGCAAAAAAGCTCAGAGACAGTGCCCAGGCCCTGAGTTCAAACCCCATAACAACAACAACAACAACAAAAAGACAGACCAAGGAGAGAGAGAGGAGCAGCTGGGAGAGAGCTAAGTCCTCAAGCCAACTGGCTGTGAGGTAACAAGTGTCCAAGCACCAAAAACAGGTTGTGTCTATAAATTAGGGCAGCCAAGGCCGCCAGCGTCCCGTGCCTGGTGTGAGGTAAGAGGGCTCAGACTTCCCTGCCCAGGCCGATTTCCAACTGTGATCTTCTGACCTCAGCCTCCTTTGTAGCTAGGATTACAGGCATGAGCCTTCAGCACCCCACCCAGCGTTTCTAGATGAGCAGTGATGTGGCTCAGTTGTAGCTCAGCTTGCCTAGCGTGCAGGAGGCCCTGGCTTCATGCATGGACCACAAAAGGAAGTTTTTACAATAACTAGTTCTCTAAGAAGAACGTTCTTATGTGAGCTGCAGCCTTTCCTTTGGTGGAGGTGGTTTGACAGGACAGGATGTGTTAAAGGGGCGGCAGGCAGCACACAGGCCAAGCACAGGGAAGGCTGAGTGGAGAGGAGCGGCCAGGACGGAGGCAACGTTGCCCACCCCACACCCTGGCCCACACTCCCACTTGTGTTAACTGCTTTGTATCTCCTTGAAACTTTTCCAGTGGTTTCCTTTTACTGGCGGTATTGTACTCACCTGTGGTAGGGAGAGAGGGTTGGACCCATGGAGGCATCTACTTCCATCCTACAGCTGAGCAACCACCACTGTAAACATCGGCAGGTGGAGATCTCCACGTGGGTGCCTTCCTTAGGTTCCCAGAGTGTGATCACAGGGTCAAAAGATCTGGAAAACAAGGCTCTGAGAACCGCTTTGCACACTGCCCTCAGGAGAGACTTGGCAGCAGATTCTCGGGGCTAGGCTGCCAGTGCCAGGCCTCCTCCTCTTCTCTCTCCTTCAAACTGAATTATTTTTCAAAACCTAATTTGAGGCCTTACTGCTTTTTAAAATGATTAACAGATGTCATGCCCAGATCATGTTGGCCTTGGAAGATTTGTGAGTTGCAAGTGCAGCGTTTAGAGGTGGGGCTCTGGGAAGTGGCTGGATCAGGAGAGGACTCTCCCTCTCTCCCTCCCTCCCTCTCCCTGCTTCCTGACCACCACCATCTGAGCAGCTTTCCTCTGAGATGCCTTCTGCCGAGTTTCAGCCTTGCCCCGGTCCCTTGCTTTTGGCACAGAACAACATCTTGCCCATTTTCCTTGTTTGTGCATCATTCTCTGGAGTAACTTTTTGTTCATTTGATTTGAATTCCTGAGACGTTTTCATTTAAAAACTTGTATATGTGCTCACTTTTTAAATTATTATTTTCTTCTGTTTTGCTTTGAGCGAGACCTGGGGCTTTAAGTCAGGGCCTTACACTCTTACTCAGCTTTCCACTGATAGCTGGTAGCCCTTCACTTGAGCCATGCCTCTAGTTCTGGCTTTTTGCTAATTGGAGATAAGATTCTTTTTTTTGGGGGGGGGTCCGGTCATGGGGCCTGAACTCTGGGCCTGGGTGCTGTCCCTCAGCTCTTCAGCTCAAGGCTAGCACTCTACCACTTGAGCCACAGTGCCACTTGCGGTTTTTTTCTTATGTGGTGCTGAGGAATTGAACCCAGGGCCTCAGGCATGCAAGGCAAGCGCTCTACCACTGAGCCACCTTCCCAGCCCCAAGGAGATAAGATTCTTAAAGATTTGTCTGGCTAGGCTGATTTTGACCTTGATCTTCAAACTCAGCCTCTTGAGTAGCTAGGTTTACAATCACAGGCCACCAGTGACTGGCTCCTTTTAGCCATTTTCAAGTGTCTAGTGATATTAAGAATATTCCATGCTGTGTGAGGTCACGGCTGTTCATCTCCACATTTTCACCTTCCCAAACTGAAGCTCCATCACCATCGAACCCTGAGCCTCTGCTCCCTCCCTGCTCCAGGCCAGAATATGTATACACTACCTGTTCTTGTCACGTCCACTCTTCATTTCCCACATTTATCTCACCCCCAGGCCCACCTTGCCCTCCCGTGGCCCAGCGCCGGGGGTCCTGTGCTCAGATGGCCCCTGCCCAGCCTGCTGTTTCCCTTCCAGGATCTGAGTGCCCAGAAGCGGTCCTTCATCTTAGAAGTTCTTTCTGGCTGCCTTGAGTATCGGAAGTTGCTGACTATTGTGGTAGATGCCTTCTATGTGCGAGATGGCCGGTTCTCCCTGTGGGCTGACTACAACCTGTTCCTAGGTGAGTGTCCCCAGGGCAAGGCAAGCTGGCAGCCACAGACCCTTGACACAGTGGCTGCTCCCCTTACTTTGCCCTCCGTGGCCGGGCTGGGGTGTGTCCTCACCCCACCCCCATCCCGGGGAAACGGACACTTCAGGCTCGTGGAAAGCTCAGCTCCAGACAAGCAGTCTTTGGCCTGGCAGAGAAAGGGTGCCCCTGAGGCCAGTTTGGGGTGGGGTGGGGAGGTAATGCCTCCTCTGAGGCTGCTTCTGTCCTGCCTCCACTCCTGCCTGGCTCTGCCCACTTTGGGTAGCTCCAGACATGACCTTTGTAGACAGCACCAGGGTGGCACGTGGGGTGGTCCCTTGGTGGGGCTGCCCGGCCCTGGGGGTGAAGAGGAGGCAGGGGCTGCGGGGAGGTGGACCTAGGGAGCTAACCAGCTGGGGGTCAGAGGAGTGCCCCACGCCCCCTCAGAGAAACCCAGAGCTCCCGGCCCTGGCGCTGAGGCCACCTAACCTCTCAGCGCCAGCAACTGGCCAGAAATCACCTCACTCTTGTCCCAGAGCCCTTGGGGGTCTCTGAAAGCCGATCAAATGAGGCGATGCGTGGAGCAGCCGCAGAGGCCCCCAGCCAGTTTTTCTGGTTGTTTGTAACTGTGCTGGGCCTTGTACTCAGGGCCTTAAATTCTCTCTTGGCTTTTTCACTCAAGGCTGGCACTCTACCACTCCAACCACAGCTCCACTTTGGGGTTTGGTTTTTGTTTTTGTTTTGCTGGTTAATTGGAGATTAGCGTCTCTTGGGGTTTTCTTCCCCAGACTAGTTTCAAACCTTGATCCTCAGATCTCAGCCTCCCGAGTGGCTGGGTAGCTGGGATTATAGGTGTGAGCTACCAGCACCCAGCTTTCAGACAGCGTTGGCTGGTCCCCTACACCCTAAAGCCTTCAGCCTTGGACAGAGCTCCACCCCCTCCTGCCCCCCAGCCCCAGGGTTACAAGCCAGAGTCCCCTGCAGAGCGGAAACCTTCACAGGGTCTCTTCCCTCAGTGATCTGCTACCTGGCCACCTTCCAGATGGAGGAGCTGGGCTTTCAGCTCTTCTGCAGCATCATCAAGTCCCAGTCTGCAAGCAAGACATCCAAGGTGAGTCCACCATGACTGCTAGGGGCAGGGCCGGTGCTAGCCAGAGAGACCTAGGAACCGGGCAGAGGTGGGTCTGCTCCGCTGCCCGCCCGTCACCTATCTGGTCTGTCTGAGGAGAGAACCCTGGTAGATTCACCCTGCATTAAATCAGGCTTCAGCCTCTGCTGGGGAGAATGCATGCTTGTCCTGGGGACAATCTGATTCGGATTCCTGTTGTCAGGGAGGGTGTAGGCTTTCCATTGTTAGTGATCTGCCACTGCCCACAGCGCTGGTCCTCAGCTAGGTAGTGTGAGCCCTTCACACCCTTCCCCCTCCCCCTCCCCAGTCTTCCCTCCCTCGGGGAGGCTGGGGAGGCCGGCAGGACTGAGGATCATGCCCACGGGGTCCTGAAGATCCAGCAGCAGGCCTGCCAGCCCCAGGTGCTCGTATATAAAGCTGCAACCGCATCTGGCTGGCACTGCCATGCAGGGGCACCAAGGGAGCTCCCTGGAAGGGCAAGGTGGGTGGAGAGGGGCCATGGTGGCCAAGATGGTCTCTCAGAGGTGCCACTGTGGGGAACGCCACATGCAGCCTCCACAGAAAGCACGGTCCACCATTTTGGGAGGTGTGGTTGTGGGATTCCTGCTGCCTGCCAGGACCACCCCCCCCCCACACACACACACACACAGCTACGAATCCTCCCACAGCCAGGGAATATTTCACACCTGCCTCCACTGCAGCAGTGTCCCTGGTGGGAATGTGGCTTTGCAGGGCCTGCTCTGGGGAGGGGGCAGCAGCCCAGCTGACAAGGAGCTGGAGACAGCGTGCCGTGACGCAAGCCAGTGGGCAGGACAGCCTGGCCCACAGGAGCCCAGAGCGAGCAGGAAAGGGGGAGGAAGCAGGGGGTGCAGGGAGCAGGCTGCCTGAGTTGCTTTGGTGGGCATGGGGGCCAAGAAGAGGCAGGAGGCAGGAGGCTAGGTGGTCAGCAGGGGTCAGAGGCCATCTGGCCACAGCTCCAGTCTTCTTCCAGTTGTGCTCCCTGCCGCAGGGGCAGGCCGGGCTGGGGTGGGGTCCCGTTCTGGTGGCCTCTGTGTCAGACCCCTGCCTTCCATGAAGGGGTTTCCAGTGCTCCCTCAAGTGGATGGGCCCCCCTCAGGTGGCCCTCAGGGGACCCAAGCTTCAACGGCCTCCCAAGCAAAGGCTGGTGGCTGAGCTTTTGCCCCGGCCATGCAGGGCAGGGTCACCGTGCAGCACCCCAAGGTGCTGGCTCCCCCTTGCAGGGCTGAGCCAGCCCCACGCCTTCCCGAGCTAGAGCAGTCAGACTTGGGAACAAGAGCCGGAAGGCAGCCTGCAGATGGCCACCACGCTGGCATTGCCACCGAGACTGGCTCCAGCCATCCAAGGACACCACAGGGCCACCCGGCACGCCAGCCAGGGCCAGGGCCAGGGCCAGTGGGGTCTCCCGGCTCCCCAATACCGGCAATGAGCGGCAGTAGGCCCAGGTTGTAGAAAATGGTAGTTTCATTCCTGGAATTCCAGAGCCCACTGTGGGAGGACCCCTCTCCCCCCCCCCCCCCCCCCCCGCCCCACAGCTTGCTCTGGAGTGCAAAGTGTGCCTTCTGGGTACTGGGAGCAGGGTGGAACACAACTGCCAATTGAGCTAGCACAGGCAGGCTGGGGTCTGGCCGCTTTCCCACAGGTGCCACAGGAGGAGGGGTGGTCCTGATGGGGTGGTGTCTTTGGTTGTCTGCAGGGCTGGAACCCCAAATGCCCTACCCTGCTCTGATTCCCCTGTAGGCCGGGTCCCCCCCCCTCATGACTCTCCTGCTCAGTTCCTCAGATTTTTCTTCAGCCCGCTAAACCTGTGCTTGTGGATCAAGGACGAATGGAGCCTCGTGTATGAGGCGACCCACGTGACCAAGAACTGGATTGATCCCCTGTTGAGGTGGGCCGGGCCGGGCGGCTGCCGCCTGACCCCATTCGAGCCTCGGCGGGCATGGGACCTGCTTGCCACCTTCTGCTCACCGGACCCCTGAGAGAGATCAGCCTGGGAGGCTCAGGGCAGTCACAGGCGCAGCCAGTCCCACAGCCCAAGGGGGGGCAGAGGATGGGCTCCAGGGTGCTGCTGGGAACCCCTCCCCCCCACAGAGAACCTCATCACCTTGTCTCCCTGGGACAGACCGGCAGACGGCCTCTTACATGACAGCCGTGTGGGGGCAGCTCTGCATCCTGCAGTGAGCTCTGCTTTGCCAAGGGAGGTCCTGCGGCTCTGTGGGCCCTGGGGCCCGCAAGCAGGAAAGCCTCCAATGGATTGAGGGGACAGACAGACCCTGGCCCCCTGCCTGGCTTCACCAGCCAGCTCGGCAACCACAACCCTCCTGCCCCAAAGATGGGAGCCCTGGCCCAGGCCAACAGTGGCCTCCTGAGAGCCTTCCGCCCTGCCCACACTCCAGCCCCCCTCCTCTCTGTGCCCTAGGTCTCTAGATGACCCAATTGCAGGAGAGAACACTGGACAGGCTGGTGGTGGGGTGACATGGTCTTGAGAGGCCCTACCCGAGCTCCGGCCCCAGAGCCGGCCATGGAGGCTGCGTGGGAGGACGCAGGCCCTTCCTCTCCCCACCTCCACAGCCCTCCAGCATTCCTCCCCCATCACAAGCTCTCAGTGTCCTCGGTCCAGGTCATCTGCTTTGCCTAGATTAGCTCACAGCCCAGCAGCTGCTCATGGTCAGAGTGCCCCAGATTCCTGCAGCGTGGACCTTCTGGTCTCCGACCCCCCTGCCCGGGCCTCTGGGCTTCAGTTGACTCACTTGTGAAGGGGGTCCTGAGGCTCTGCTGCACCCACAAGGGGTGGCCAGTGGAAAGTGGTGTCCATCCATCGCCACCTGGCCCTCAGAGCGACCTGATTTGGTGACCTCCAGGGCCTTCTCCGCTTTTACTTTCAAGATGGCAGCCAGAGGTACAGGAGCTGGTCAGCCAGCTGGAGGGAGAGTCAGCCACTACCTCATTTCCCTCAAAGACCAAGATCAAGGCCACAACCCCCAAGGAGTTCAACCTGACCATTCCCAAGCCCCGTGCCATTCCAGCACCTGAGCCCATCCCTGATGTGGCCCATCCCCACCAGGTAAGCCAGGCATCTGCTCAGGGCCCAGGATGTCCAGCCTGGGAGAGTGTGCTGAGGGGCCAGTGGGGGGAGGGGCGTCTGTCCAGGCCAGGAGCCGTTGCTCACTGACTGCCTGCCTTCAGAAGGGCACCTGGTTGTTCTGGGTTGTGCCAGTAGGTGCTGCATGAAGCTGCTGGCTGCAGGCTCTGACTTGTATAGGAATGGAGCCTGGAGTCTGTGTTGCATCCACGTGCAACATTCCCTGGGCCCATTCCCATGCTGCAGTAATAGATAAACGTGCTCATACTGATTTAATAGTAGACCACTGGCTTCATGGTTAAAGAAGGGCAGGCTCCAGGGATAGTTTGATTAAGGTTCCAGCTCTATTTTTCTGTGACTTTCTCTGTCCTTGACTCCTCTGCACGTAGGCTTCATCTCTGGGCTAGATTCTTCATGGTATTAAGAACTCTCAGCCCTGAGCTCTTAGTGTACAAGAGCATGAGAGACCAGTGTAGGCCAAGAATTCTGGGGGGAAAAATCTAATTGGACCAGCCCCAGTCTGCAATGTCCTGATTGGCCCTGGGCCAACCTCTGTCACCCAGCTTCCCAAAGCCAGTCTAGGACCCCACAAAACCAAGGGCGGTTACAGGAGCAGGAGGGGATCGTGCTGGGGATCCTGGGAGTTTCCACCCTGGTCCCACCATCCTTTCAGCCCAGAAACTTCACAAACCACCACATCTACTGTGTCTCCCACGGGGTTTCCTTCTCACTGACCCCCAGCTCTTTTTCTTCATATCATTCAATAGTTCGTGTTTACTACTTTGTAGAGCTGCCTACTCTCTATTTCCTGTGCCAGACACCACCTCTCTTATCGTTCCACATTCCTAATGCTGCTAGAATATTCCCAACTCAGAACAGATCCTTAGTAAATACTTGTATTGACAAATGGTAGGGTAGATGGATGAATGGGTAGATGGATAGATGGCTGTGTGGGTGAGTGCATGGGTAGGAAGATATATGGATGAATGGTTGAGTAGATATGAGTGGGTAGATGGATGGATCCGTAGATATGAGGATTGATGGATGGATGGGTAGGTGGGTGGGTATATGAATGGGTGGTGGGTATATGAATGGGTGGGTGAGAAGTAGGTGGCTGGTGGGTTGGTGGATGGGTGGGTGGGTGATGGGTAGGTGGATGGGTAGGCTGATGGATGGGTGGGAGGATAGCTGGGTGGATGGCTGGGTGGATGGATGTGTGGGTGATGGGTAGGTGGTTGGTGGGTTGATGGATGGGTGGGTGATGGGTAGGTGGTTGGTGGGTTGATGGATGGGTGGGAGGATGGATGGGTGGGTGATGGGTAGGTGGTTGGTGGGTTGATGGATGAGTGGGTGATGGGTAGGTGGTTGGTGGGTTGATGGATGGGTGGGTGATGGGTAGGTGGTTGGTGGGTTGATGGATAGATGGGTGATGGGTAGGTGGTTGGTGGGTTGATGGATGGGTGGGTGATGGGTAGGTGGTTGGTGGGTTGATGGATGGGTGGGTGATGGGTAGGTGGTTGGTGGCTTGATGGATGGGTGGGTGATGGGTAGGTGGTTGGTGGGTTGATGGATGGGTGGGAGGATAGCTGGGTTGATGGCTGGGTTGATGGATGGGTGGGAGGATAGCTGGGTTGATGGCTGGGTTGATGGATGAGTGGGTGATGGGTAGGTGGTTGGTGGGTTGATGGATGGGTGATGATGGGTAAGTGGTTGGGTGGGTTGATGGATAGATGGGTGATGGGTAGGTGGTTGGTGGGTTAATGGATGGGTGGGTGATGGGTAGGTGGTTGGTGGGTTAATGGATGGGTGGGTGATGGGTAGGTGGTTGGTGGGTTGATGGATGGGTGGGTGATGGGTAGGTGGTTGGTGGGTTGATGGATGGGTGGGAGGATGGATGGGTGGGTGATAATGGGTAGGTGGTTGGTGGGTTAATGGATGGGTGGGTGATGGGTAGGTGGTTGGTGGGTTGATGGATGGGTGGGTGATGGGTAGGTGGTTGGTGGGTTGATGGATGGGTGGGTGATGGGTAGGTGGTTGGTGGGTTGATGGATGGATGGGTGAGTGATGATGGGTAGGTGGTTGGGTGGGTTGATGGATGGATGGGTGGGTGGGTAGCTGGGTGGATGGGTGGATGAATGAATGAATTGTTAAGTAGCTCCACAATTACCCCAACTTCAGATCTTCAGCCTGTCAAACCGCATCTCCCCAGGGACCTTTCTCCTTTCCACGTCAATCTGCTAGTCACCTCTCCCTCTCTTTGCTCAGCCAGGCACAGCCATGTGTCCCTCACTGTGGGATGTTGGTGGCTGTCTTCTTCTTCTTCCTCTGAGGTCCAAGATGACAGTCCTGGGACAGAGAACAGTCCTGGGACGGAGGTTTGACCCCCTCCCTCCCTGGCCTCACCTGTTCACAGGGCTCCTTTGGCCAGCGTACCCCAGCCTGCTTACCCACCCATAGTTCTGAGTGCCTGAGATATGCAGACACTAGACCTGCACGGAGTTAATGCTCCAGGGCCGACTTACACACACACACACACACACACACACACACACACACACACACACACACACGGTAAGTGACACGTTGGTAAGAAAAAGTAATGCAAATAAAGGAGATAAGAGGTCAGTTATGATTCTGCAACGTGGCCAGGAGAAGCCTCCTGGGAAGAGAAGACCATGTGGGCCTCTGTTCTTTTAGCAGCAGAGCTGGCCGTCTCCTCGGCTGGTGACATGCAGCCCCAGCGCTGGACCTGCAGCCCCCTCTGCCCACCCCATCCCCCATCCCGCGCTCGCCCTCGGCTCCAGACTGCAAGGCACCTGCTGACCGACTCTCCAGTTACTGACATGGGTCTGCTCTCCCCCCACCCCACCAGATTCCACAGAGCACCTACCAGGAGCCTAAGAAGCAGCAGCTGTTGCAGATGGTCAAGACATACAACCGCAGGAAGGCTGAGGTAGCCACCCCCAACCTCCCCCTCCCTAGGAGTCCCATGGGGATCTGTTAATGGAGGGCGGGGAGGCAGAGAGGAGATGGGGCACACAGGGGGCCAGCACGCACTTCCCTCCCCATGGCCCAAGTTGACTGGGTGGGAGCCAGCAGGACACGTTTTGTGGTGTCCTTGCAGGAGCTGCTGCTGAGGGCAAACATGGAGGAGCTGCAGTGCGCCATGCCCAGGGCCCATAAGGAGCGGCCAGCACAGGTAAAAACAGCTTTCCGGTGGAGGCCAGTCTTTGAAGTGAGGGTTTTTTACATTGTCAAAACATTCCTCCCGGGCTGGGAAGGTGGCTCAGTGGTAGAGCACTTGCCTTGCATGCATGAGGCCCTGGGTTCGATTCCTCAGCACCACATAAGAAAAAAGAAAAAAGCCAGAAGTGGCGCTATGGCTCAAGTGGTAGAGCGCTAGCCTTGAGCTGAAGAGCTGAGGGATAGCGCCGCTCAGGCCCAGAGTTCAGGCCCACGACTGGACCCAAAAAAAAAAAAAAAAACATTCCTCCCAAGCTGAGTACTAGTGGCTCTCGCCAATAATCCTAGCTACTGAGGAGGCTGAGATCTAGAGGATTGAGATTCAAGGCTAGCTTGGAGAGAAGAGCACTGCATCTCTAAAAATAACCAGCAAAAAGCCAAGCTGGAGGCATGGCTCAAGTGGTAGAGCTCTAGACTAACAAGTACAAGGCCCTGAATACAAACTCCAGTTCTTCCTGCCGGGTGCTGGTGGCTCACACCTGTAATCCTAGCTACAGAGGAGGCTGAGATCTGAGCATCCCACTTCAAAGCAGCCTGGCAAGAAAGTCTGCGAGACACTTATCTCCAATTAACCACCAGAAAACTAGAAGTGGTAGAGCGCTAGCCTTGAGCTGAAGAGCTGAGGGACAGCGCCCAGGCCCTCCAGAGTTAAGCCCCATGACTGACCAAAAAAAAAAAAAAAAATTCTCAAAACGATTTCAGTGGTGACACGATACACAGCTTACAGGCATCATGGACTGACACTGAACCTGATTCTGGAGCAGACGAAGAGGCCGTGTGCGCTTGTGTGGGAGTGCCTATGAAGCCAGAGCGGGGAGGGTGCCCGAGAGGAGGCAGGGAGCAGGACCCGCGGCCCCACGCCTGCCTGGGCAGGAGGATCTGCAGAGGCGGCCTGAGGTCCTCCCCGGCAGCTGAGCGGGCCTGGACACGAAGGGGGAGGGGCACTCTAACCAGCCCTTCCCCACACTGAGGATTGAGGTGCCCCCATGAGTCACGGGGCAGAAGGAGAGGCCTGAGCTAGAAGCCTGGGAGCAGCCCAGGAGAGGGCCAGCGGCTAGCTCTGATGGGTGGCCAAGGAGGAGCCCTAAGGCTAAGTCCAAGGGGAAACGCTGGAGTGAAGGGGGGGGCAGACTTGGGTGCACCCAGCAGGCACAGGTGCCGGGGCGTCCCTGCCTGACTTCCACAGGGCTCCAGGAAGCAGCTGAAGTTTCGACCTGCACCCCGCATCCAAAGGACTCCAAAGCTGACCTTCTACAGGGTGGGTGAGGGGCCCCGGCCGGTCAGGCCTCTCACGGGCACCCCTTCCCACCTGTTCTGCCCTCTGCCCTTGGAGCCCCGGGGAAAGCGCCTGGGCCAGCAGGGAGGGCAGGATGGTGGGGCCCTGGCTTCCGCCCCTTGCAGCCAACTATGCGCTCTCTCACAGCCTGACAACATCCCGGTGAAGCTGAACACAGCCACCATCCTGCGGGAAGGCGCTTTATACCAGCGGCAAGTAGAGAAAGAGCTGCAGCGGTGAGTGGGGGGGGGGGGGGCGGTGAGCGGGGGCAGGGGGGTGGTGAGGGGGGGGCGGGGGGCGGGGTCTCCTCCTCTGCCTCGCTCTGGCCCCACCAAGACGATGAGGGGAAAACCAAATTCCGTTCTCATCCCTGGGACATGTCCCGGGAGTGCCAGCAGATGCGTGGACTAGAAGCCATGGTTTCCCTGAGGCTCACGGAACTCAGGGACACACTTACCACAGATAAAAACATGTGGGGCTGGGGGCTGGGAAGGTGGCTCAGTGGTAGAGTGCTTGCCTTGCATGCATGAGGCCCTGGGTTTGATTCCTCAGCACCATATAAGCAAAAAGTAAAAAAAGCCGGAAGTGGCACTGTGGCTCAAGTGGTAGAGCGCTAGCCTTGAGCTGAAGAGCTGAGGGACAGTGCCTAGGCCCAGAGTTCAGGCCCCACGACCAGACCAAAAAAAAAAAAAAAAGAGTTTTGGGGCTAGGAAGGTGGCTCAGTGGTAGAGCACTTGCCTTGCATGCCTGAGGCCCTGGGTTCGATTCCTCAGCACCACATAAGCAAAAAGAAAAAAGCCGGAAGTGGCGCTGTGGCTCCAGTGGTAGAGCACCAGCCTTGAGCTGAAGAGCTGAGGGACAGCGCCCAGACCCAGAGTTCAGGCCCCACCACTGACAAATAAACAAACAAAAAGATGTACAGGACCAGGTGGCAGGGCCAGGAGCCACCAGCATCCTCCATCTGCAGGGGAGACCCTCGGCCACGTCCCGTGGGGGAGAGACCCTCGGCCATGTCCTGTGTGGGGAGACCCTCGGACACGTCCCATGGGGTGGGGGGAGACCCTCGGCCACGTCCTTTGGGGGGGAGACCCTCGGCCACATCCCCTGTGGTGGGGGGAGACCCTCAGCCACATCCCGTGGGGGAGACCATCGGCCACGTCCCGTGGGGGAGAGACCCTCGGCCACGTCCTGTGTGGGGAGACCCTCGGCCACGTCCTTTGGGGGGGAGACCCTCGGCCACGTCCCGTGTGGTGGGGGGAGACCCTCGGCCACATCCCGTGGGGGAGACCATCGGCCACGTCCCGTGGGGGGAGACCCTTGGCCACGTCCTTTGGGGGGGAGACCATCGGCCACGTCCCATGGGGGAGACCATCGGCCATGTCCCATGGGGGGAGACCATCGGCCATGTCCCATAGGGGGAGACCCTCGGACATGTCCCACGGGGTGGGGGGAGACCCTCGGCCACGTCCCATGGGGGGAGACCCTTGGCCACGTCCTTTGGGGGGGAGACCATCGGCCACGTCCCGTGGGGTGGGGGGAGACCATCGGCCACGTCCCATGGGGGAGACCATCGGCCATGTCCCATGGGGGGAGACCCTCGGACATGTCCCATGGGGTGGGGGGAGACCCTCGGCCACGTCCCATGGGGGGAGACCCTGGGCCACGTCCTGTGGGGGGGGAGACCCTCGGCCACGTCCCATGGGGGGAGACCCTTGGCCATGTCCTTTGGGGGGGAGACCCTCGGCCGTGTCCTTTGGGGGGGAGACCCTCGGCCATGTCCTTTGGGGGGGAGACCCTCGGCCGTGTCCTTTGGGGGGGAGACCCTTGGCCATGTCCCATGGGGGGAGACCCTCGGACATGTCCCATGGGGTGGGGGGAGACCCTGGGCCACGTCCTGTGGGGGGGGGAGACCCTCGGCCACATTCCATGGGGGAAGATCATCAGCCACGTCCCGTGGGGGAGACCCTTGGCCACGTCCCATGGGGTGGGGGGAACACCCTCTGCCATGTCCTGTGGAGTGGGGGGAGACCCTTGGCCACGTCCCGTGGGGGGGAGACCCTCAGCCACGTCCCATGGGGGGGAGACCCTCGGCCATGTCCTGTGGGGGGAGACCCTCGGCCACGTCCTGTGGGGGGAGACCCTCAGCCACGTCCCGTGGCTTCTCTGAAGGCTTTGTGTGCAGTTGTGACCTCTGGTGGGGAGGTCTGCTCACCCTTATTTCTCCCGTTCCGGGTTGGGGGTGGTGGGACCAGCTTTGGCCTAAGGCAGCGGAGGGAGCCAGACGCAAGCCCATGCGTCACAGCCCACTCCCAGTCTTCAGACTCTGACCCCTTGCAGGAAAAGGACCTACAACTCAAGCGATGCTGTTACTGCCACGATACTAAATTCCCACTGAGTAGTCAGCCCGTAGCCCGGCTGTCCTCACATCAAAGGTGGCTCCCAGGAGTGGGGTGGGGGTGGAGGCCTTCGAGCGTCCATCCCATCTGGTCAGGTTCGGTCAGGTCCTAAAGCAGCAGTGGGTCAGGCCACCCGTGCCTCACCCTTCCAGAAGCCAAGATGGCATGGCCTTGCTGCAGGGTGCTCGTCTTTGAGACAAAGCCTGGGCCTGGCAAGCAGAAGAGCTGCAGACTGCTGTGTCTCCAGTGGGTGACCAATAAATGGATAGATGGATGATAGATAGATGAATGGATGGGTAGATAGATGGATGGATGGATGGATTGATGATGGATGGATGGATGGATGGATAGGTGGACAGATAGATGGATGGATGGATAGGTGGATAGGTAGATGGATGGATAGATGGATAGATTGATGATAGATGGATGGATAGATAGGTGGATAGATAGCTAGGTAGACAGATGGATAGATGGATGGATAGATAGATGGATAGACAATAGACAGAAGGATAAGATGCACAGATAGATTGATAGATGGGTAGAGGTATAGATAGATGGATAGATGATAGATAGATGGATGGATTGATAGATAGATGTATGGATAGGTAGATAGAGTTAGAGATTCTCATGCTATGTAACCTGTTGGTTCATTTCCTTGCTCTCAACTCTCTCCTCTCTTCCCCTCATTAAAACTCACACCTTCCTGCCTTTGGAAAGACATGGAAGTCAGCATCATGCTGCTTGAGACCTTAAGGGGTAATATTAGGCTAGCAGGGGCCTCCCCTCAGAGACCTCTGACATGCCAGACAGCGCAGGCCTCCCCCCCTCCCCCAGGACCTCACGAATTCTCAACATGAAGTTTAAAACCACTATTCTGGCTTTCTTGCTTGGAATCATCTGAGTCCGGCACTTGCGGCTCAGCCCTGGTCTTGTGACCATGGAGGGGGAGAAAGAGGGAGATGGTGTAGAAGAAACACTATAGACCGGTGTACTTCTCCCTGCAAGAATTACCGAGCCACCCAGTCCCTGGCCCCCAACTAGATGACAGGCTCAGGCACACCCAACTAGGGATTGAGGAGCTTGGCGAGCTTTTCTGTCCAGGGGCTCACAGAACTCAGGAGACGCATGTATTTACTAACGTACCCATTCACCATAAAGATGATTACGAAGCGCACCAGTGGAGGGGCGTGCAGGACAGGCAGGGGAGAGGGCCGCGGTTTTTGTGTCCTGTCCAGGCGCACGGGCCTCCAGGGCCCGCTGCCTGTGGACAGCCCAGACGCTCATACAGGCCCTGATGCTTCCGGCTGCTGTGGAGGCCTCACCACACAGACACAGTGGGTGGCATCTCTGACATGCGGGCCCGCTCAGCCCTCAGCTCTGCCCCCTCCTAGGGGCGGGGAGTCCCATCCTGGACCTAGTGAGGGGCAGCCACCCAGAAGTAAGCCCATCAGCATGGAGACGCTCCCAGGATGGCAGGAAGCAGGAGGGGAAGTCCGAACTTCCCCTCCTTACGGCATCGCAGGGATCCTGTCCAGGCTGTGGCCGGCTGAGGTTGGGTGGCAAGCAGAATGCGTCAGCTCGGGGCCACACCTGACGGTATAGTCCCAGCTTGGTGCAGGAAAAGACTTGGCAGGACTTGGGGAAGGGGACCCGGGTTCCTTCCTGTTGGCCCTCCCACCACCAGCCAGCTCCCCCTCCCATGTCTATGAGTTGGGCTGAAGGTGAGAACTTAGGTGGCTTACCAGGTACATGAACAGGTGGCCAGACAGGTGGAAAGAAGGAGGTGGCTGGTGGGCAGATGCACAGAAGGAGCAGGTGGCTGGTAGGAGGGAGGCGAGCGCTGCCCCTGGGTCAGCTGAGCCTACCACAGCCCCCAGGGAGTCTGTGGCCTCCTGGTACCCCTGACCAGAGGAGGAACCCCAGCAGCGCCTCTGCCCCTCCCCTCAGGGTTGACAAGCTGATGGATGGGTGCGGGGACTTCTCCGAGTTTCTCAAGTGGCAGGAGAAGATGCAGGCAAAGGACCGGGAGGAGCAGCTGGCTGCAGGCGAGTGCCGACGGCTGCAGGGCAAGCTGAGCCATCTGGAGGCCGTTCTGGCCCGACAGAACCTCATCCAGCAGAAAAAGCAGAAGGCCGACCAGAAGAAGGAAGAGGTGACGTCATGGCAGGAGCAGGGGCCAGGGCTATGGGCTGTGGGGCCAGCGGTGCGACTTCCAGGAGCCACAAGCCATGGCCAGCAAAGAAGTGCACCTGGGCCCCAGGCGAGCCGCGGCTGGGCAGCTCCTATGGCCATTGCTTCCAGGCTGACCCTGAGCCATCTCCTAACACCATACAAGGGTGGAGGCCTCTGTGTCCTCACCTCAGCCAGCGTTGGGGTTTTGGCTGGCTGGCTGGCTGGCGGTACCCAGGTGTGAACTGAAGTCCTCGTGTGATGTATGGGGTTTTGTGGTGCTAGTCATTTTTAGGTAGAGTGCCACCTGCGGAGGCCGGGACGCTGTCCACCTGTGTCAGGCTTCCCCTCATAGCTCCTGGCACGGGCGTGTGCCACCATACCCATCTGTGGATCTCAACAACCATCCCCCCACGCTACCCTTCTCCCAATTCCAGCCTCCAGGTAGCTCGGGTCACAGTCACGATCCGCCAGTCCTTCCATAGGTGTGGGTTTTTATAGCACTTGTTGGGCATCGATGGGTTAATTGCAATTTTTCCTTCTCTAATACATTGAATCAATCTTTTATCTGCATCTGAAACTACTTGATTATATTTTTTTTTTTTTTTTTTTTTTTTTTACCCCCTCCATTGTTTTCCCCCTACCATCCCCTCCCTCCCTCCCTTCCCCGAGGTTCTTTTTTTTTTTTTTTTTTTTTTTGATTGTGATTAAATGATTACATAATTTCAAAGTCACAAGTTCATTCTAACTTCCCTGGAGCAAATTGTCTACCACAGTCTGTAATATATAACAGTGTTCACATGTTATATACCATATTTGTGATCAGCAGCATGAGGATATTTAGTAGTGGTTCAACCAGATGAGCGGGAGTTCTTTGTTTCTTAAGTCCTGTTAGTTTTGTCGTATCACTAACCTTTTGGATTTAGCATCCACTTATGAGGGAGACCATGTACCGTTTGTCTCTTCGTTCTTGGCTTACCTCGCTCAACATGATTCCTTCTAGCTCCATCCATTTCCCTGCAAATGCCATTATTTTGTCATTTCTAATGGCTGCATAATATTCCATTGTGTATAGATACCACAATTTTTGGATCCATTCATCTGTGGTGGGGCACCTAGGTTGTTTCCATATCCTAGCTATTGCGAACAGTGCTGCAATAAACATGGAGGTGCACGTGTCCTTGTATATTGGTTCCTGTTGTTCAGGGTAGATGCCTAGAAGTGGTATGACTGGGTCGTAAGGGAGGTCAATCTTTAGCTTTCTAAGGACCCTCCAGACTGCTTTCCAAAGTGGTTGTATAAGTGTACATTCCCACCAGCAGTGTAATAGGGTTCCTCTTTCTCCACATCCCCTCCAGCATTTGTCGTTGGCTGATTTGTGGATGTGGGACATTCTGACTGGGGTAAGGTGGTATCTCAGGGTTGTCTTTATTTGCATTTCCTTCACCACCAGGGATGATGAACATTTCCTCATGTGTTTCTTTGCCATTTTTATTTCTTCATTTGAGAAGTCCCTCTTTAGTTCCCTTGCCCATTTAGTAATTGGTTTGTTAGGTTTGGGAGGGATTAGTTTCTTGAGTTCCCTGTATATACAGGATGTTAACCCCTTGTCTGATATATTGCTGGTAAATATTTTTTCCCAATTAGTTGGTTGTCTTTCTAGCTTAGTTGCGATAGATTTAGCTGTGCAGAAGCTTTTTATTTTAAGGTAGTCCCATTTGTCGAGTCTCTCTCCAACTTGTTGTGACCCTGGGACTCTGTTCAGGAAGTTCCTTCCTGTGCCTATTAGTTCAAGTGTCTCTCCTACTCTGTCCTGCAGTAGTTTCAGAGATTCAGGTTTAATGTTAAGGTCTTTAATCCATTTTGAGTTGATGTTGGTGCATGGTGATAGGCTGGGGTCCACTTTTAGTTTTCTGCATGTGGCTGCCCAGTTTTCCCAGCACCAGCGGTTGAAGAGGCTGTGTTTCTTCCATTGTATGTCTTTGGCTCCTTTGTCGAATATCAGCTGGCTGTAGGCCTGTGGATTTATATCTGGATCTTCTATTCTGTTCCATTGGTCTTCGGGTCTGTTTTTGTGCCAGTACCATGCTGTCTTTGTGATTATAGCTCTGTAGTAGAGTTTGAAGTTCGGCATGGATAGCCCTCCCATATTGTCTTTATCCCCTAGAATTGTTTTGGCTATTCTAGGTCTTTTGTTGTTCCATATAAATTTTTGGACTGTTTTCTGTATTTCAGTGATGTACGTCATTGGGATTTTAATAGGAATTGCATTGAATTTGTATATTAATTTTGGAAGTATCACCATCTTTACTATATTAAGTCGGCCTATCCAGGAGCATGGGAGGTCTTTCCATTTCCTAGTGTCTTCTGCAATTTCTTTCTTTAACTTTTTATAGTTCTCATTAAATAGTTCTTTTACATCTTTGGTTAGGTTAATTCCTAAATATTTTATTTTTTGGGAGGTTATTGTGAATGGGGTTGCTCCCTTTATTTCCCTCTCTTCCTGTGCGTTATCAGTGTATAGGAAGGCAACTGATTTTTGTGGGTTTATTTTGTATCCTGCTATTTTGCCGAAGTGACTTATGATTTCTAAAAGTTTGGGGATGGAGTTTTTGGGATCGTGGAGGTATAGTATCATGTCGTCTGCAAAAAGGGATAGTTTCACTTCTTCTTTCCCTATGCGGATCCCTTTAATGTCTTTTTCTTGCCTTATTGCCCTGGCTAAGGGTTCTAGGACTATGTTGAAGAGGAGTGGAGACAGTGGACATCCTTGCCTTGTTCCTGTTTTTAGGAGGATTGGTTGTAGCTTTTCCCCATTAAGTATAATATTGGCTATTGGTCTGTCATAAATGGCTTTTATTGTTTTTAGAAATGTTCCTTCTATTCCTATTTTCTCCAGAGCTTTTAGCATGAATGAATGTTGAATTTTATCAAAGGCCTTTTCTGCATCTGTGGCGATAATCATGTGATTCTTGACCTTGGCTCTGTTGATATGCTGGATTACATTTATTGACTTACGTATGTTAAACCATCCCTGTGTCTCTGGGATGAAGCCTACCTGATCATAGTGTATTATTTTTTTTATGTGTTTCTGGATTCTGTTAGCTAGAATCTTGTTAAGGATCTTTGCATCTGTGTTCATCAAGGAGATTGGCCTGTAATTCTCCTTTTTGGTTGGGTCTTTGCCTGGTTTGGGGATGAGTGTGATATTGGCTTCGTAGAATGAGTTTGGGATAGCTCCCTCCTTCTCTGTTTCTCTGAAGAGCTTGAGGAGTATGGGTATTAGTTCTTCTTTAAAGGTCTTATAGAATTCTGCTGTGAATCCATCTGGTCCTGGGCTTTTTTTTGTTGGAAGACTTTTGATAGCTTCCTGTATCTCATTATAGGATATTGGCTTATTTAATTGGTTAACTTCTTCTTTGCTCAGTTTGGGTAACTTGTATTTCTCTAAAAATGCATCCATTTCCGCCAGATTTTCTTCCTTTAGAGAGTATAGCTTTTGAAAGTAGTCTGTTAGAATTGTTTGGATATCTTGGGTACGTGTTGTGATGTTTCCCGTGGCATCCCTAATCCTATTAATATGGGTTTCCTCTCTTCTTTTTTTAATTAATCTTGCCAACGGGCCATCAATTTTGTTTATTTTTTCAAAGAACCAGCTTTTTGTTTGGTTTATTTTGGTTATGGTTTTCTGATTTTCTAATTGGTTAATCTCTGCTCTCAATTTGGTTATCTGGCTTCGTCTAGTATCTTTAGGTCCCATTTTTTCTTGTTTTTCTAGCTGTTTTAGTTGCAACATGAGATTATTTACTTGGTCTGTCTCCATTCTCTTGATGTGGGCACTGAGGGCAATAAATTTGCCCCTCAGGACTGCTTTTGCTGTGTCCCACAAGTTTCTTTGTGAGGTGTTTTCATTTTCATTGAGTTCTAGGAAATGCTTTATTTCTTCTCTGATCTCTTCTGTTACCCAGGCCTTGTTAAGGAGTGTGCTGTTCAATTTCCATGTATTAGAGAAATTTCTGCGGTATGCTTTGTTATTGAGAGCTAGCTTGATTCCACTGTGGTCAGATAGGATACAGGGGATTATGTCGATCCCTTTGTATTTGCTTAAGTTCCTTGAATGAACTATGATATGGTCTATTTTGGAGAAAGTTCCATGAGCTGCTGAGAAGAATGTGTACTGTGTTGTTTTAGGGTGAAATACTCGGTAGATGTCAGTTAATTCCGCTTGAAGTATGGCCTCACTTAATTCGGTAGCTTCTTTGCCAATCCTCTGGTTGGTAGACCTGTCCTTTGGTGAGAGTGGCGTGTTAAAGTCTCCTAGTATTATCGTATTGGGATCTATTTTATTCTGTAAGTTTGAGAGCATTTGTTTAACATATCTGGGTGCACCGATATTTGGGGCATATAAGTTGATGATGGTTATATCCTCCTCTTGGATTGTTCCCTTTATTAATATGTAGTGTCCGTCCTTGTCTTTCTGTACTGATTTTAATGAAAAGTTTATTTTGTCAGATATCAGGATAGCTACACCTGCTTTCTTATTGGGGGAATTTGATTGGTAGATCCTTTTCCACCCCTTCACTCTGAGTTTGTTTGTATGTTTGGCTGAGAGGTGGGTCTCCTGAAGGCAACAGATGGATGGGTCTTGTTTTCTGATCCAGTCCTCAGTTCGTTTTCTTTTAATTGGCGAATTCAGCCCATTTATATTAAGAGAAAGTATAGAGAGATGCATTGTTGTCCCTGCCATTCCGTTTTCCTAAGTTTTTCTTCTTTCCTTTCCTCCTGTGCTTGCTCAGTTAGACTTTGAGTAATGCCTGTTTGGGGCAGGTCCCAGTTCCTGGTTGCTTTCTTCAGGTTGTGTCCCCCCTCTTAGAATTCTTTGTAATGCTGGCTTAATGTTTATGTATTCATTTAGTTTTTCTTTGCTATTAAAAGTTTTCAGTTCTCCATCGAATGTGAATGCTAGCTTTGCCGGGTATATCAGTCTGGGTTGGCAGTTATTGGCTCTCAGGGCTCGTATGGTGCTTTCCCAGGCTTTTCTTGCATTCATTGTTTGTGTGGAGAGATCTGCAGTGATTCTAATTTTTTTCCCGTTGTAGTATAGCTCCTTCTTCATTTTTGCTGCATGCAGGATTGTTTCCTTATTATTCAGATCCATCATTGTTACTATTATGTGCCTAGAAGTGTTTCTCCTGGGATCTTGCTTGTTGGGTGTTCGATAAGCTTTTGTGATGTAGTTAAGATGGTCGTTTTTGAGGTGGGGAAAATTTTCATTGACTATCTTGTTCAATAGGTGTTGCATTCCCTTGCTCTGGAATTCCTCACCTTCGTCCACTCCGATTATGCGAAGGTTAAATTTTTTAGCATTATCTGCTTGCTCTTGAATTTCCCTTTGGTTTAATTTGAGTGATTTTTCCATATCTGTCACTTTTTGGTCCAGTTGGTGTATTCTGTCTTCTGTATCTGACACTCTACCTTCCATTTCATTCACTCTGTTGACCGTGGCTTCTATTGTGGTTTGCATGGTGGAAATGGATCCCTTTATGGATTCAATGTTGGTTCTCAGAGTACTGATCTCACCTCTCAATGAGGTGATATCAGTATGCATTACCTCTAATTTGGCGTTTATCTCACTTCTTACTGAGGTTTGTGCAGCTTCTATTTTTGCATCCAATTTTTGTTTGATATCCTGTATATCTTTTGATAGTTCATCCTTGTGCTCTTTCAATTTCTGATCCATTTCTCGCTTTATTTCTTGAGTCATTGCCTCCAGCAACCCTTGGATGTAGTTTTTGTCTTCCATTCCTGCTTTGCTCCCACTGGGGCTCTCCCCTGCGTGGCTGCTGGCTTTTGAGGTGAGCTTGCTGTCCTGGGTAGTGGTAAACCTTGTGATTTTTCTCTGTGATTTTCGCATGGGGGTTCAGGAGACTGCTCTTCAATCTTGTTTTGGTGCGTCTGTCTTTGCTTGGTTGCTGATTCTCTATTGGTAGAGAGAGTCTGTGCCTGATCTGGATTCTGTTGGGAGCCTATTTCCAGCTGCTATTCACTTAGGATTCTCAGCTCTCTGCTGTAGCAATTCCCGCCTTTGGAAGGGTTGAGCAGCCTAGACTGCGGGTGCTCTTGGGAAGATCAGATGCTCTGGATGCACTCTCCCAAATACTGGAGTCTGCTATGGGCTCCTGATGTGTTTTTGTTTGTTTGTTTTGGGCTGGTTGTGGGCTTGAACTCTAGGTTTGGGTGCTGTCCCTCAGCTCTTCAGCTCAGGGCTGGCACCCTACCATTTGAGCCACAGCCCCACTTCTGACCCTTTTTGCTTTGTTCAGGCGCCGGTCCCCTGGCCTGGTTCCGGCCCCAGCCTGGAGCGCGCTCGTTAGGCCTGTGCTAATGTGTATACCACCTTGGTTATGCAGCCTGGAGGACACAGTTCAAATTTCTTCTACTGTTGGTAGTCTTGACCCAGGGGCACTGTTCCTGGCTTGAGCATTTAAGCTCCCTTCCCGGGGCGCTCTTGCTCTGGCCTGGCCAGCAGAGTGTGCTCCACCGGCTGGTGGGGCTCTCGAACAGTTCCCAGTTTTAGTGGGTCCTGTGGTCCGGGTGTTGGGGTAGGGAGTCTAGGTCAGGGTCTGGGGATTCCCTCCAGCTCTGGTCTCCCTTGATGGATTCCCTGTCCCCTGATGGGTACTCACCCTGTAGGTCGTCAGTTGTTGTTGCAGTCCGTCAGTTGTTGTTGCAGTCCGAGTTCAGTTGGGGTGGTTGCGGGCTGGGTTGGGCGGCCCCCCGCCGGGTCGTTGCGATCGCGATTGGGCGGGTGGTCTGCGGGCAGGTCCCTTTGTGGCGCTGCTGGTGCCGGGCGGCTTTGGCGGGATGGAGCCTCTCCGCTCCGGTGGAGAGTGATGGGTGGGGTGGGATCCTCCTGGAGACTCCCGGCTGGTAGGTTTCTCTGTTCCTGGCGATCCGCTGTTCTGCAATCCGGTACCTGGTGATCTGCAAGCAGCCCCCTGTGTCTCTGTGGCTCCGGCAGCCCCTGCCGGGCCGGCTGGCCGGCGGCTTGGCGCACTGCCGCGCGGCCAGTAAAGGTTGGGGGAGGGGTCTTCGCTCTTCTCTGTTCTGAAATTCTTCTTTTCCTCTCTTTCTTTTTTTGTTATTTTCCACCTCTGGTTTTTCTCTGAGTGTTCGTCTTTTTGTTGTTGTCGGTCTCTTGGGGAGATTAAAGGTTGGAACTCGAACTCTCTTTTTGGTTGGAGAGAGCTGTGGCGTTTCCCTACTGCCCCGTCGCCATCTTGAGAACTCCTTGATTATATTTTTTTTCACTCAATTTTTTTTTTTTTTTTTTGTCAGTTGTGGGCCTGAACTCTGGGCCTGGACACTGTCCCTCAGCTCTTCAGCTCAAGGCAAGCGCTCTACCACCTGAGCCACAGCACCACTTCCAGTTTTCTGAATGGTTTATTGGAGATGAGTGTCTCACGGACTTTCCTGCTCCGCCTCCTGAGTAGCTAGGATGACAGGCGTGAGCCACCGGTGCCCAGCTTCAACCAATTTTATCCTTCTTTTAAAATAATTTGATGAACCATGTAAATAAGCAGCTCTATTTAAGTAAAACTTTTGCCTGGCACTGGTGGCTCATGCCTGTCATCCTAGCTACTCAGGAGGCCGAGATCTGAGGATCACTGTTCAAAGCCAGCCCAGGCAGGAAAAGTCTGTGAGACTTTTATCTCCAATAAACCACTAGAAAACTGGAAGTGGTGCTGTGGCTTAAGTGGTAGAGTGCTTGTCTTGAGCTGAAGAGCTCAGGGACAGTGCCCAGGCCCCATGACTGACCAAAAACAAACAAAAAACAAAAGTAAAACTTTTTTTGTGTGTGTGCTGGAGCTTGAATTTGGGTCTGGGCACTGTCCGTGAGCTTTTGGGCTCAAGGCTAGTGCTTTACCACTTGAGCTACAGCTCTACTTCTGGCTTTATTTTCTATTTTCTTTTTCAGTTGTGGGGCCTGAACTCGGGGCCTGGATGCTGTCCCTCAGCTCTTCAGCTCAAGGCTAGCCCTCTACCATTTGAGCCACAGGGCCATTTCTAGCTTTTTCTGCTTATGTGGTGCTGAGGAATTGAACCCAGGGTCTCATGAATGCAAGATAAACACTCTACCACTGAGCCAACTTCCCAGCCCCACTTCTGGCTTTTTGCTGGTTGTTTGAACCATGATCTTTAGATCCCAGCCTTCTGGATAGCCTGGATTACAGGCGTGAGCCACCAGTTCCCTGGGTTCCGTTCCTCAGTACCACATAAACAGAAAAGGCCAGAAGTGGTGCAGTAGCTCAAGTAGTAGAGCGCTAGCCTTGAGCAAAAAGCAGCTCAGGGACAGTGCCCAGGCTGAGTTCAAGCCCCAGGACTGGTAAAAAAAAAAAAAAAAAGGAATTTCTTAAATCCTATATCTTAGGATAACTTTACGATTTACAAAAAGGCTGCAGACAGTACAGAGTTCTGCATCCTCCACCCATCCCCTCATCTTGAACATTTCACATTACTATGTACTTAGGTCTCTAGGGCTGCCGCAACAAATTACCAAAGAACAAAATCCACATCCAGGCCCGTGGCAGGAGGAAGGGAGCAGGACGTGGGGCGGTCTAGAGGCAGGGCTGGGCTGGGGCTGGATGGCAGGCGGGAGCAGCCAGCTCTCACTGTGGCGGTCCTGTCTGAGCAGACGGCAGCGTTGATGCTACAGTGCACCCAGAGGCGCCAGCAGGAAGACAGGTGCATGAAGGAGCTGGTGGAGCAGGTGATAGAGTCACAGAAGAATGTCAAGGTGGCCCAGATGAAGCTTGTAAAAGGCCGGCGGGAGATAGGTATGGCAGGGGTTTTCCTAGCTCCTCTCCTCCCTGTCAGGGTCCTCGGCAGGCGAGCTACTGGGGTCCCTGCGGCCCATGTCCTTGGAGAGAGGGCTGGCGGTGGACAGGTGCTCCCTAGTGGCCTGAACTAGGGATTTGTGCGGGAAGTGGCCCCTGCCCAGTGCCTGCCTGCCAACCCCCCAGCCCTGTGAGCACTCTGCTTGGTCCCCAAGTTCAGGAGGTGATGGAGGAGAGCCGGGAGCTGCTGCAGCGCATGGCTGAGGAGGCCAGGGAGGAGCAGAGGCAGCGCTGCAGGCTCATCTCCCAGCTGCGTGCTCTGGAGACACAGCCCACGCGCAAGGGCAAGCTGGTGGACCTCACCCAGGTGAGGGAGCCGAGCCCAGCGGCCTGCAGCGCCCACCAAGGCCAGAGGCTGGCCCTGCCCTGCTTGAGACCTACCCAGCCCACGCAGAGCTGGACCTCAGCTCCCTTCCCTGTGCCCCCCAGATCCCCGGCTATGGCCTGGAGGGAGAGATGTCTGTTGTGGAGCTTCAAGAGCGACTTGTTCTGCTCAGAGAGGCCCAGAGGCGCCAGGAGGAGGAGAAGCGGGATCAAATCATAGAGAGCAAGCGTGCTAAGAGCCTGGAGCTGCAGAACACCGTCGAGCAGATCTCCCTGTGCCGCGCAGCCATGGGGAGGACGGCAGCCTTGCGGTGGGTGCCTGGCCCCCAGGGAAGGCAGCTCCTGAGAGCGGGGAGCAGCGAGCCTGCCCGGGTGGGCTCCCCCCACTCCTCCCCCTCCCCCCTCCCTGCCCCTGGCAGCAGGCTGATTGCTGTAACTGAGCTCTCTCATTTTGAGTTGATTTTCAGGCATTCCAGAAATGGTGGGGAATGGTGGGATGGCCGCGGCACTGATGACCTGGCTGCAGTCTTGTTATGCCTGGGTCACATATGTGACACTGAGGTCGCAGAGGTGCCTCACCGCTAGCTAGCTAGCTAGCTGCAGAGCCGTTTGGAAGTAGCTTCCGGCATCTGCTGCTTTATTCCTGAACACTGTAGCGTGAGTCTTCTAAAAAAAGCTTGTCCTACATAGCCATGGCACCATAACACAGCTAGGAAAGGTGACGGAAAGTCTTGGGACTGCCTGAACATCCTATGTTCACATTTCTCCAGGCATCTCAAGACTGTGAAAACTGTGTGTGTGTGTGCGTGCGTGCATGCGCTGCTCCTATGGCTCAGGTGCTGTCTTTGAGCTTTTGTGTTTTGTTTTGTTTTGTTTTTTGGTCATGGGGCTTGAACTCTGGGCCTAGGCGCTGTCCCTCAGCTCTTCAGCTCAAGGCGAGCGCTCTACCACTTGAGCCACAGCACCACTTCCTTTTTTTTTTTTTTTTTAATACAAGGTTAGCCCTTTACCCCTTGAGCCACAGTTCCACTTCTGGCTTTTTGGAGGTTATTGGAGCTAAGAGTTTCCCAGAGTTTCCTGCCTGGGCTGGCTTTGAACCACGATCCTCAAATCTCAGCCTCCTGAGTAGCTAGGATGACAGGCGTGAGCCACGGGTGCCCAGATTGTTGTTGAATATATATATATTTTTTTTTGGGTCCGGTCGTGGGGCCTGAACTCTGGGCCTGGGCGCTGTCCCTCAGCTCTTCAGCTCAAGGCTAGGGCTCTACCACTTGAGCCACAGCGCCACTTCCGGCTTTTTTCTTTTTGCTTTTGTGGTGCTGAGGAATGGAATCCAGGGCCTCAGGCATGCAAGGCAAGCGCTTTACCACTGAGCCACCTTCCCAGCCCTGTTGTTGTATATATATATATTTTTTGGTCGGTCGTGGGGCTTGAACTCTGGGCCTGGGCGCTGTCCCTCAGCTCTTCAGCTCAAGGAGAGCGCTCTACCACTTGAGCTACAGCGCCACTTCCAGTTTTGTGGTGGTTTATTGGAGATAGGAGTCTCACGGTCTCTCCTGCCCGGGCTGGCTTTGAACCAAGATCCTCAGATCTCAGCCTCCTGAGTAGCTAGGATTACAGGCGTGAGCCACCAGCGCCCGGCTTGTTGTTGTGTATTTTTAAACCACATATCACATGCATGCGCATACACATTCTAGCTTGTTTGTCTTAGGGGCAGACACTGGGGGGGTCCCAGCCCAGTGCAGCTGTCAGGTCAGCCCTGTCAGGCTTGGGCAGGCACCCTCCGTCCACCCAGGGTCTTGCTGGACCCTGGCACAGCTATTACAGGGGAAAGCGGTACCCAGGCCTGGAGAGGGGCGGGTGGCAGGGTAGACATCCCCAGCCCTCCAACACCTGCTGCGGCTGCCACGGGGTGGGGCGGCGGGCACGAGGAGGGGGTCACGGAGGGCGGGCGTGTGGAGGGGGGGCGCACGGGGCCCTTCCCGTCCACCGCGGCGCCAGGGCAGGCGGAGCGCGGTGTGGCCAGGCTGCCTGCAGCCAGCCTACGGGCACACGTGCCCGAGCAGCGGGCCTGCGGGTACACTCACGCACGCGCACACGCGCTCCCGGAGGTGGGGCTGTGGTTCAAGCGTGCCAGCCCCGGGCAGAGCAGAAAACAAGCCAGCTGGGCACGGCGGGACGGGCACCAACAGCCAGCAAACGAGTGCTCCGGCGGGGGGCCTGTGCGGGGAGCCGTCCGCGGTCGGGGCGCGGTCTCCCCGCCGACCCTGACCCAGGCTGCCGGGTGCAGGTGGGAGGAGAAGAAGGCGCGGGCCCCGGGGCCGCCCAGCACGGACGAGCGCGTGCTGGAGCTGCGGCGCAAGATCGAGCAGCGGACGGCCGAGCGCCGGGGGCGGGCCGCGCAGCCGCCCGGGGCCGCGCCGAGGGCCGGCCGGCCCCATCCCCGGGTGAGCCGCGGGGCGCGGGGCCGGGACGGGGAGGGGGGCGCGGGGCGCGGGGCAGGGACGGGGAGAGGGGCGCGGGGCCGGGACGGGGAGGGGGGCGCGGGACGGGGAGGGGGGCGCGGGGCCGGGACGGGGAGAGGGGCGCGGGACGGGGAGAGGGGCGCGGGACGGGGAGAGGGGCGCGGGACGGGGAGGGGGGCGCGGGGCGCGGGGCCGGGACGGGGAAGGGGGCCGGGACGGGGAGGGGGGCGCGGGGCGCGGGGCCGGGACGGGGAGAGGGGCGCGGGGCGCGGGGCCGGGACGGGGAGGGGGGCGCGGGGCGCGGGGCCGGGACGGGGAGGGGGGCGCGGGGCGCGGGGCCGGGACGGGGAGAGGGGCGCGGGGCGCGGGGCCGGGACGGGGAGGGGGGCGCGGGGCCGGGACGGGGAGAGGGGCGCGGGGAGGGGGGCGCGGGGCCGGGACGGGGAGCGGGGCGCTGGCTCGGAGGGGCGCGGGGGGAGGGGCGCGGGGAGGGGGGCGCGGGGCCGGGACGGGGAGAGGGGCGCGGGACGGGGAGAGGGGCGCGGGACGGGGAGAGGGGCGCGGGACGGGGAGGGGGGCGCGGGGCGCGGGGCCGGGACGGGGAAGGGGGCCGGGACGGGGAGGGGGGCGCGGGGCGCGGGGCCGGGACGGGGAGAGGGGCGCGGGGCGCGGGGCCGGGACGGGGAGGGGGGCGCGGGGCGCGGGGCCGGGACGGGGAGGGGGGCGCGGGGCGCGGGGCCGGGACGGGGAGAGGGGCGCGGGGCGCGGGGCCGGGACGGGGAGGGGGGCGCGGGGCGCGGGGCCGGGACGGGGAGAGGGGCGCGGGGAGGGGGGCGCGGGGCCGGGACGGGGAGCGGGGCGCTGGCTCGGAGGGGCGCGGGGGGAGGGGCGCGGGGCGCGGGGCGCGGGGCGGGCGGCGCTGGGGGCCGGCCGCGGAACCGCGCGTCCCTTCCCCGCCCCGCAGGCGCAGGAGGAGGCGCAGCGCTGGGAGGAGCTGGAGCGGAGCCGAGAGCGCCAGCTGCGGGCCCGGCAGCAGAGCTGCGGCCCCCCGGCGGCGCGGGGCCTGGGGGCCGCCTGAGCCCGCGCCCCGCCCCTTGGAGCTCCGCGCCCGGTGGAGCTCGGGCAGACCTCCCCCAGCGAGCCCTCCCCCGCCCGAGCCCAGAGGCGGCTCCCGGGCGGCCCGGCGGGACCGCCCCGGCTGGAGGGCCGGCGGCCCGGGCTCAGGAAGGGCGCCTCTTCCCCGGGGGCCGCCCAGGGCCGCAGACTCCGCGGAGAGCCCCCCCCCCCCCCCGGGCAGCGGCGGGGCCCCCGCCGGGGAGGCTGGGAAGCAGCCTCCCAGTATGAGTTACAGCACAGGGCCGCGATTTCCCCACAAGCCAGCTGGACACGCAGAGTCCACTGCGTTTAAGGAAATAAACACACTTGTTACGTCCCGCGTCGTGTGATTCCAGTCCATTTTATCTGATGCGGAAGAACGTGGTGGTAACGATGGGTAGAGCGCCAGACTGCCGTGGAGAGCGGGAGCCTTGAGGACAAGCCTGCGGTGTGAGCGCCGCCTCCCAGTCACCGTCCTTTCTGCCAGCTTCTACAGTGGGCCGGTGAGCCGGGCCGCTGGCGGCAGGCACAGCTCGCCTTTCCCTGGCTAGGCTAGCCTCCGCACACCCCCGTAGGCCCCGGACGCTCCCGGCAGTTAACAAGGTTCCCTTCCCCATCCAGTCCATCAGAGCCAGCTGGGGAGCACTGGGGCCTTGCCTGCTCCACACAAACCTGACTGGCAGCAGGACTGGATTATGTTGATAACATGTATAATAGAGTGACGGCAAAATCTTTTTCTCTATTTTCACCCCTTGCCTTGTAACTTCATACTTCTCATGGACAGTTGGAGTCTTAGCAGGCACCACTGGCTCACGCCCTTAATCCTCAAGAAGCTGAGATCTGCCAGATGGGTAGACAAATCCTCAAGATTCTTATGTCCAGTTAATCTGCAAAAATCTGGAAAATGGTGTTTAGCTTTGAGCAAAAAATGCCCATGAGTTTGTCCCTGAGTTCAACACTCAGTAACTAGAAAACAGAGAACAAAAAGTAGCCAAGAGCTGCTGGAATCTTTACCAGTTCTGGTAGTGCATACCTGCAGTCCAGCACTTTGGAGTTTGAGGCCAGACTGGGTTACCTAGTCTCAACCTCAATTAAAAAAAAAAAAGTGTAATCCGTGTCCCCAGCCTCCGACCTGGCCTGGCATTGAGCCTTTCTTTGGTCAGTAGGGTGCAGAAGTGGCCTTGTGCCCGGTCAGAATATGGGCCTCACATGGCCCTGGAGTCCTCACTTCTTTTTTTCTTTTTCTTGGTTGGTCATGGGTCTTGAACTCTGGGCCTGGGCGCTGTCCCTCAGCTCTTCAGCTCAAGGCCAGCGCCCTACCGCTTGAGCCACAGCGCCACTTCGGGTTTTCTGGTGATTAATTGGAGATAAGAGTCTCAGCCTCCAGAGTAGCTAGGCTGACTGGCGAGAGCCGCCGCCGCCCGGCTCAGAGCATTTTAAATGGCATAACCATGCAAGCTGATTTTTTTTTTTTAAAGCATTTAGTTACTTTCACCAAGAGTTTAATTACCACAGGCGTATTTCATGTCTACAGTTGTCCCTTCTGGGGCTGGAACCCAGGCCTCCACCCTTGAGCGGCAAGCCATCCGACACGTAGTATGGCCACATCAAAGTAAGCTATTCAGGTGGGCATGGTGGCCCAGGACCGCAACCCGCGGGGCTGGGACAGGTGAGCTCCAAGTGCAGGTCAGCCGGGACAAAGCAAAGCAAAGCTGCGCCGCGCGCGCGCGCGCCGTCGGGGCCCCGGCTGCCCCACACCCCCGGCGCCACGGAGGCCGCACTCGCGGAGAGCGCAGGCCACCGTGCGGGCGGCGCGCGGCCCGCGAGCCCTCCGGCCGCGCGGCGCCGGGGCCCGCACCGGGAACCCCGGGGTTTCCGGAAGGGCCAGGGCCGTCGCGCCCGGAGCCCCCGGCCGCGGGGCCGTCCTCCCCGGTAGGTGGCGAGGAAGGAAATGGGCTTGGCACAGGAACGCGGTGCGGACCTGGCCTGGTCTCCGGGAAGGGCAGGCGCGCGCCGTCGGCCGGCCCCGGACACGGAGGCAGGCTCGGGGCCCGCGAGCGGCCCGCGGCGGCGGACGACCCCGGACCCGGGAGCCGGAGTCTCGAGGGCGGAGCTGCGCGGCAGCCGCTCTCGCGAGAAGTAGGGGGCTTGGCGAGCGTGTGTGGGCGGGACCGGAAGGAGGCACATTTCAAAATGTTAATAGATGGTTCCCTTACCCAATAGGATTGAGGATGGCGCGGCCGGCCGCGGGCGTGGGGACGGCGGAGGCCAATGGGGACGAGCGCGGGGCGGGGCAGAGCCCAGGCCGGCAGAGCGGAAGTGGGTTGCTCCGGGGCGGAGGAGTCGTGCTCGAGCGGTTCTCCGCGGCGCTGCCCTCGCTCGAGTTCGCTCGCGGCGGTCTGCGGAACTGGGGTAGCCCCAGGTAAGGCCGGGCTCGGAGAAGGGAAGGGAGCGCGAGCGAGGGCCGAGGCCGCCGGGCGCGGCGGGCCCCGCTCCTCGAGCCGCGCCTGCGGGGCCGAGGCCAGCTCTGCTCGCGCAGCCGCGCCGTCCGCGCCGGGGCCCGGACTCGGCCCAGGCCGCGCAAGTCTGGCGGCCTCCGCCCGGGGCTCGGCGTGGCTGCTCGCGCGGACGCCTGGGCGGGGAAACTGAGGCCGGGGCGGGGCGAGGGGCCGCGCGCCGCCAAGGTCACGGTGGAGCGGAGCGGCGCTCGCTCGGGGCCCGCCGGGGTTTTTGTTCCCGCCGTCTCCTTTGTGCGCGCGTCCCCGCTCCGCCCGGGGGAGGCCTGCGGCTTCCCGGGGCCGCCCCCTCGGGGCCGGGAGCGGGCGAGGCCGGGGCGGGCGGCCGGCTTCCGGCAGCCCTTCCCCGCGGAGCGCGGGCGGCGGCGGCGGGGGGCCCGGCCCGGCCCCGCGCCCGCTTCCTCCCTGCGCCGGGGACGCGCTGCACACCGCTCCAGCCCACCCCACCCCGAGGCCGGACAGGGTGAGCCGTGTTGGTGAGGATCTCCGCCGCTGGCCTTTTGTGACCTGTGCTCACGGGTGTCCCCAAAGTCCCAGCCGCGCCCCGTTCCGCTCCCGGGGCCGGGGCCGGGGCCGGGGGCCAGCCCCGGGGGGACGCGGTCCGCCCAGGCCCTGCCTGCCGCAGAGCTGAAGGAGCTCTTTGTTTCTACTCCTGTTTCTATTTTGAGGTCGTGAGAGAAAGGAAGGCCTTGCGGTTGAGATGTAGAAGATAGAAGCGCTAGGTAAGGTGAATGGAGAAGAGTCGGGATCAGACTTGAAAGAAGGTCTTTGGTATGCTCCCACATTAAGTTCAGGTTTAGTCCACGTAGCTTATCTCCTGGCATCCTTGAGAGAGAAGTGTGTGTGTGTGTGTGTGTGTGTGTGTGTGTGTGCGCGCGCGTTTGTTCGACGGTGTCCACGTGTCCACCTCCCTTAGCTCCCCCCCCCCTTTTTTCTGTTGTTCAGTGCAAGTGTATCACTTTAGTCACAGCTCCACTCCCAGCCTTTTCTGGGTAATTGGAGATAAGAGTTGCCTGCCTGGACTGGCTTTGAACCATTATCCTCACATTTTAGCATTTTGTGTAGCTAAAGGCTTGAGCCACTGTGGGGCCTAATCTACATCTTTTATTGTCCTCAAATTAGGGGATAATCAGATCCCCTATTGGGGTCTGATTATAAATGCTTTGAAGAGCACTAACTTCTGCTAATCTACCTCTGAGCTGTGTCTCCACTTCCTGTTTGGGAGTTGAGGACTGAGATTAGCTGACTACTGGCTTTGTATTTTTTTTTTTTTTTGGGTTAGCTTTTTGTTGTTGTTGCTGGAACTTGAACTCCCGCCTGGGTCTTGTCCCTTAGCTCTTCAGCTCAAGGCTACACAAGCCACTTTATCTGTTTATGTGGTGCTGAGCCACCTACCCTGGCTTTGCATTTTGATTTCAATATTATTGCAGCCTCTTAAAGCTCTGGGGTTGTTGGGAAGAGCCAGTGGAGCCCACCTCTAAGTACCTTTTGGATAGCTCTTTGTTCTAGTCTCTTAATCCTGAAAGTGCTTTGGGTTGGCTGTTCTCCCAAGATAATTTTGTTTGGGGGGGGCACTCAGTTTGTGCTAATTGGTGCTCTATCTTGAGCCACACTTTGAGTCCGTTTTGCAGTTTCTTAGGTTTCTCTTTGTTTCCTGTTGGTAGACATTTTTCTTTACAGTAAAGGCACCTTCTCTGTCATCTCTGAAATTCTTTTTTTCCCTTCAAAACACCTAGCCATTTCCCCAGTGTATCTCCTCTCCCCTCCCCCCATATCTTTCACCTGAGAGCTTGATTACAATTTTATTTATTTTTTGGGTCCGGTCGTGGGGCCTGAGCTCTGGGCCTGGGCGCTGTCCCTCGGCTCTTCAGCTCAAGGCTAGCGCTCTACCACTTGAGTCACAGCACCACTTCCGGCTTTTTTCTTTTTGCTTATGTAGTTCTGAGGAATCGAACCCAGGGCCTCAGGCAAGTGCTCTACCACTGAGCCACCTTCCCAGCCCCTTGATTACAATTTTAATGGAAAAAAAGTCCTTATTTAATTACATGTGTGGCCAAGTGCTGTTAGGGAAAGAGGGCCATGGTTTACAATTTATGAAGAAATATTTTGGTGACATCAGGACTGGTCTGAATAAAAAGTGGACCTTTGAGGTGGGATTGGTGGGACCTTTGCAGGTATCAGTTTGTGGCCCTGCAGTAGGGAAGAATCTGGAGTGGGTGACTGACATCCAGGATATCAGGAGGAAACTAATTGTTTCTGTTTGGAATGCTTGAAGGCATGGGTTTGTTCCAGTGGGATTGATATAGACAGAACCATTGGGGAAGTGGAGTTTACTGGGCATTTTGATCAAGTACTAGGTGACAACAGAAAATTAGGTGAACCAGTCCACAAACTTGGTTCAGGGGCTGGGTAGGTGGCTCAGTGGTAGAGCGCTTGCCTTGCATGCAGGAGGTCCTGGGTTCGATTCCTCAGCACCACATAAGCAGAAAAAGCCAGAAGTGGCCCTGTGGCTTAAGTAGTAGAGTGCTAGCCTTGAGGTGAAGAGCTGAGGGACAGCGCCCAGACCCAGAGTTCAGGCCCTGCGACTGACCCAAAAAACAAAATAACAACACACACACAAAAAAAAAAAAACCATAAAAAAAGCTTGGTTTATTCACCTTGAATATCCACTACCTGTTCGTTGGACTTTTGAGTGAGAGCTATATCCACAGCAAGCATACAGCTGTCATAATTATTTTCTTACAGGGTGGTTGTAGCTATTTGTGTGTATGTGGGGGAGGGGGTCCAGCTTTTGAGTATTTTGCCCCTTTACTCCATTTTCTCTCAGGTTGTGAGGATGTTTGTGTGGTGAGGTGGTTTTGTACGGATTGCTTGGCTGTAAAGGGAGATGAAGTCAGACAGTGCAAGCTGGGGAGGAGAGGATGGTTTGAAAACAAAGACCATAGTCTGGGCAATAACCATAATCCTTGCAGATCTTTCAGAGCACTTGACACTGTGGTATTCTTAGATCTCTTGGAGCCTTTGAGTTACCCCAGGAAAGTTAACTGCCTAGGGCTCACTGCTTTTTGCTCTTCCACTAAGCCTTTTTGCTTTCTTTAGCATTGCTGTTGTAGACAAGCTTGGTTTTCTTTGTTTTCCTTGGGGCTCTTGACTTAGTTTGCTTCCCAGATTGTGTTGAGAGATCCTAGAAGAGAATCTGCTTTAGGGCTTGTCTTTCTGGTCACAAGCATGAGCTGGATCTCATTGTTTTTATCCTAGATGATTGAGTGTGGCTAGCACTCTGTTAACAGTATAACATGCTGGCAGATGGATCTAACAGTCCCAGAGGAGATCTGAGTTGAGGAGTTTTTGGGCAGTGCTGTTTGAGAAGCCTCTTCTTACTCCTCCAAGTAGACTTGAAGGGTTCTTGTGTATCACTGCTGCGGCTGTGGGTTAAAGAACTAGCTCTAGAGGGTTCTGACAACTGCTCCACACATTTCCCACCACCCCAATCTTGGGTTCAGGCTAAACTTCATGCTAGGTTGCCATCAACCTAGGGCCTGCCCTTTTGAGTGTTGTGGCCTGTAGTCTTAGGATCTGCTGACCTTGGGTCTTGCAGGGAGGATGTCCTTCAGCACTGGTTTGCCTCTTGGCCTCAGTGCATTATTGGATCCTTAAGGTTTCCTCTCTATATTACCCTTGGTCTTGGCTCCAAGGAATTGTTTGTATCAGGCTCTCAAGAGCCCAGCTACTTAGCTTTCATGGTCCTTTCAGCGGGATTTTAGCTGTGGCCTGCTTGCTTATGGAGGTTTCATCAAGCTTTTTAAGATAAGTAAATGAAAGGCCCAGCTACTCAGCATAAAACATGCTTTATTTCCTCTATACACATAGTGTGCCATTTCCTGCTTTGACAAATTCATCTAGCTCCTGCAAACATTTCAGGGGAGGCCAGGTGCCTAAGGCCCATGTTTGTAATCCAAGCTACTCAGGAGTCTTGAGATCTGAGGATCACAGTTGAAAGCCAGCCAGGGCAGGAAAGTTACTGAAGATATTCTGTGCAATATCTATCTCAGTTAACCACCAGAAAACTAGAAGTGGAACTGTGGCTCAAGCACTGGAGTGCTAGCTGTGAACATAAATGCTCAGAGATAGTACCCAGAACCGCCCCACAAAGGTGACAGAAGCTTCTAGTGGGGTTGCCAGTGTAGCTCAGTGGCATAGCGCCTCTATTAGGTGCCGTGTCCTGGGTTCAATCCTCAGTACCCCAAAACTTCAGGGTAGGTCATTGTTCAGGGTTCCCACACTGCTTTTAGGAGAAAGTAATGGTACAGGCTGCCTTGGCATTACATCTGTGCCCATTTTCTTTAGCCTCCTCTGAATCCTGTACAGAGCAGTTATGATTAGCTGTATGTTACCAAGTCTTTTCCGGAAATAGATGAGAGCCAGAAACAGTTCTGAAATTCTTCCTGGGATTGAAGGTTTGTCTTACTTTCATTAGTATTACTCAAACCTGTAAGAACTATGACCCTTGACTATTTTAATATGATAGATATTTATTACTTCATTTACATATAAATCTCTTCAGTTAGAATATATCATGAGCAAGTGTTTTTATGTGGTTCAATGCCAGTTCAACCAAGGGCTGAAAATACTAAGCAGCAGGGGAAGCGCGTCCTGTGCTGAACACCTACAGACTTTTTCCTTCTCATTGTTTCTTAAAGGATACAGCAGAGCAACTATATATAGGATTTACAGTGTACTAGACATTTTAAGTAACCTAGTGATCTAGTAGAAGGTATGTAAACACCATCATTTTATCTAAGGTGCTTGTACCTAGGTAGGTTTTGCTTTTTCTGCAGGGGGTAGTTTCTGGAGCAGTAGCTGCACTTGACTACCTGCATATAGTTATGGAATTAATCAGCTGTGGGAATTGCCTTTGGGGTGGGCACTTTGATTCAGCCTGTTCCAGAATATAGCTCAAGGTGAAAGAGGTATTTTTCTTACATTAAAGAAGAAAACAAAGCTGGGCCCTGGTGGCTCATGCCTGTAATCTTAGCTGCTTAGGAGGCTGAGATCTGAGGTTCGCAGTTCAAAGCCAGCGCTGGCAGGAAAGTCTGTGAGACTGTTATCTCCAATAAACCACCAGAAAACCGGAAGTGGCACTGTGGTTCAAAGTGGTAGAGCACTAGCCTTCAGCTGAAGAGCTGAGGGACAGCGCCCTGGCCCGGAGTTGAAGCCAACAACAACAAAAAAATACAACAAAACAAAAAAGAGAACACCCAGATACACAGGACTCACATGCTGGCCTTCCTACCTTTCTTTTTTGTTGTTGGTTGTGGGGTTTGAACTCTGGGCCTGGGTGCTGCCCTGTCCCTGAGCTCTTCATTTCAAGGCAAGTGCTCTACCACTTTGAACCACAGTGCCACTTCCGGTTTTCTGGTGGTTAATTGGAGATAACAGTCTCACAGACATTCCTGCCAGGGCTGGCTTTGAACTACGAACCTCAGATCTCAGCCTCCTGAGTAGCTAGGATTACAGGTGTGAGCCACTGACGCTTTTGGTAAGAAGCTTATATTCTTGAGTACTAATAAGATGTAGTTATTGATGTGACTCTGGTTAAGAAGCTTTGAGGAAGGGGACTGTGGTTTAGGTGGTAGAGCTGAAGAGCTCAGGGACAGCGCCCAGGACCAGAGTTCAAGCCCCACGACTGATAGAAAAAAAAAGCTTTGAAATGAAACTTCATGGACAATTTTTGTCCCCCAGTACTGGGATTGAACCTCAGGCCTCACACATGCTAGCCCTACCACTGAACCACACATACATCCCTTTTGTGACAGAGTCTTGTTTTGTAGTACGTACTGGCCTCCAACTTGGGATCCATATAGTTCTTTAAGATAGCCTTCATTTGACCACTCTGAACTCAGAAGTACTGCTTTATAACTGCTACAAAGAGCGGCCTCTGCCTGAGCATCCTTCCATGGGAAAATGCACAAGATCTGAGACCTGTGTTGCTTGGTAATCATAGGTGGAGTCAACTGAGGGGTTGCAGTCTCCGGATTCTCAGCATATAATTTCGTCAGGCCTGCCCTGATGGGTTTGAGGATTCTGTTCTTGTTGTGGGCCTGGGCTAAACCAAAAGCTGCTCATCTGAACAGCTTTCAGTTTATCTTTTATGTCCTCCACCCTTCCTTCCTTCCTTTTTTCCTTTTTTTTTCTTCCTTCCTTTTTTTTGGGGTGGGGGCTAAGTCTTGGGGCTTGAACTCTGGGCCTAGGTGCTGTCCCTGAGCTCTTTAGCTCATGGCCAGCACTCTACCACTTGAGCCACAGCGCCACTTCTGGTTTTCTGGTCGTTTATTGGAGATGAGTGTCATGGACTTTCCTGCCCAGGCTGGCTTTGAACCTTGGTCTTCAGATCTCGGCCTCCTGAGTGGCTAAGATTAGAGGTGCCCAGCCTCTACCCTTTTTTCTAACGGTTCCCTTTTTTGCTCTCGGTAATGGAAACTAATTCCAGTCTAACAGCCCTCCCTGTCTCCTGCTTGCCTAACACTTTCTAACCATTTGTGTGAGATGCACTTTCATGTCCATATGGCAGATATGTTAACATTCCCATAGAGAGTTGGAGTAGATAGACACTGTAAGGGTCCACAGTAGCTTTGTTGGAAAAAAATAAATGAGCTCTTAACAGAAATAGAATGGCTCTTACTTGTAATGGCAGCTGCTTACAAGATGGAGATTGGGGAGAATTGAAATTTCAGAACAGCCTGGGCAAAAGGTTAATGAGACCCTATCTCATAAAACAAGCCAGGAATAGTGGTTGACCTTTGTAATCTCAGTAACATAGGAATCATAGGTAGGAGAATGGAGTCATGCTTCTCCTGACAAATGTATTTATCTTTTGAGCTAAGTAATTATGTAGGAGAAAAAAACCCCACATTTTTACAGAAGTATACCCAGACATAAGGTACTGTTTAGGACCCAGAGATTATGGTGGATATGGGGTATGGTCTAAATGGTTTTGTACGTCTTTGAGGGATAATGGGAACCTCACTGTGTTGCTTCAGAATGCAGGGCTGTGTCTCCTCAGCCTCTTTTTCTTGTCTGAAGGGTAATGATGAAGTCACAGGGGAGGGGCTTGGACTCTGCTTGGCCATAGGAGGTTTGTCTTTACCTAGAAACTATCACAGTGCTTCTTCTAGGGTTGCAGCAGCCGGAAAGGAGGTCAGGATGGGCTGGGGCTTTGCTCAGGAAGGATTTAAAAGCACATACGGCAGTGTCTTTATCAAGTTGATATCTTTATTTTTCAGGAGTTGAAGATACTGGAAATCTATTAGGCTCTAAATTTTTTGTAAGCCAGAGGATGAGTAACCAGTGGACACAAGAAGTTGAAAACATTTGACTTCACCGCAAACCCTGGTATAACTTGCTTTTCTATACGTTGGAGCCAAAGAACACAATGAGTACGGTATGTTTTACCAACTTGTAAAATTTGTTTTCAGGATTCAGTAACAGTTACCATGTAGCTTAAAGCACATTAAGGCAGAGGATTAGAAACAGTATTCTGATCAACCAGTCTGTGCTATATAACAAGATTACATTCAGTGATTAAAATTGATCAGTCAGTACTTGCTCACACTTTCATCGCAGCTAAGGGGGACAGCTCTAGTTCGGTATAATGCAGATGTGGACAAAAGTCCGTTGAACTCTATAGAGTGCCAGAAGGTTGTAAGCCCTTGTTGACTCCTTACTTGGAAAACTCTCCCTTCCATGTGCCCTAAGTTACACCATAACTTTAACCTTGGTCCCAAGTTTTGTGAGATACATTGAGTTCCTTAACAGAAAAACTAAATAGAGAAAAGTTCTTCTCTCATGCTTCCGAGGTGTGCAAATGGTGTTACAAAGGTGGGAGAGGTAGAGTTGGGCCTGAGGCCAGACAGCTTCCACGGTGAACAACATGGGGATTCTGTCAGGTCTGCCTCCTTGGGTCCTGAGCCTCTTCATTTCTTCCTGCATTCCCTGTGCACTTCTGTCTTGCCCATCTCTTTAAAGGGCAAGGGCCTTCCTACCTAAGTCCTTTGTCTGCAGATTGTACCCCTAGCTTGCCTGTAGGGAGTTTTATTTCTGAAGCTAAGCTCTACCAAGCCTGGATCAGAACAAGTAGAGCAATATAGCCTCTATGAGATTGTGTGGGAAGGTTGGTATAATTTTCCATGATCATGGTTAGATGGGCTGTTCTCACGGAAAGCTGTAGACCTCAGTCACAGCACAGTTGGTGTGGCCTTAACAGGGTTTGCAGATACTGAGGATCTATCCAGCCCACCCCAAGACGACAGGCTTTTTCTCCTTGTCCCTAGGAAGCAGAGCTAGATGAGGAGGTCCAGAGTTCTCAAGATGGAGGCAGCCTTCAAGTAGGTTTTGAAAACAGAAGGAATTGGCCAAGAGAAGAGACAGCATGGGCTGGGAGTTAGCTCAGTGGTAGAGTGTTTGCCTTGCATGCATGAGGCCCTGGGTTCGATTCCTCAGCACCACATAAGCAAAAAGAAAAAAAAAAGCTGGAAGTGGCACTGTGGCTCAAGTGGTAGAGCGTTAGCCTTGAGCTGAAGAGCTGAGGGACAGCGCCCAGGCCTAGAGTTCAGGCCCCACGACCGGACCCAAAAGAAAGGGAAGAGACAGCATATCAGGCTGCAAATAAATGCATATTAAAAGGAATGGAGAAAGCCAAGCATCAAGAGCTCGAGTCTTGAATCCTTGCTACTTAGGAGGCTGAGCTCTGAGGTCCTGCCAGTCTAGGCAGGAAAGTGTCTCTAACTGAAGGGGGGATGGCATGAAGACCTCACGGGAATGGTCGTGATTTGGAGCCTATGGCTGTCTTTTTGTTGGTGGTGGTCATGGGGCTTTAACTTGGGGCCTGGACACTGTTCCTGAGCTCTTTTTGCTCAAGGCAAATGCTCTACCACTTTGAGCCACAGCGCAACTTCCAGTGTTCTGGTGGTTAATTGGAGATAAGAGTCTCATGAACTTTGCAGCCCAGGCTGGCTTTGAACTGCAGTCCTCAGATCTCAGCCTTCTGGGTAGCTAGGATTATAGGCGTGAGCCACTATCACCTGGCTTCTGTGGCTGACTTCTTTAGTAGGGACTGGTTGGGTGGATGGGTTCTGCCAGGCAGTTTTGCTAAGAAAGATTTGATCCTCTTTGAGAGTTAGAGAGTGAATCACACTTCTAATATTAACATTCTAGAGATTAGACGTCATATTTCCTAAAGGAAGACTAGTTTTCCATAGTAAATAGAAACTGGAAGGAAGAGAAGGCTGGAGGGTATAGGTGAGGCTGGTCCTCTGCCCCATAATGCTTTAGTTAAGAAGCCAAAGGGGTTGGGAATGTAGTTCTGGTAGCATGTTCACTGTCAGTGTCAGTCTGCACCATAGATAGGAGAGAGGAATGCTCGGTAAGGAAGGCTTGAATGGGTTCAGGCCGATAGACAGATTGGTTAAAGGGAGATGTTTGCAGCCTTCATCTGGTCAGAATGTCCACTGACTAAGGCTTCTATAGAGGATGTGTCACATACTCTTGACAGACTGAGAGTGTAGTAAAAGATTTTCACTAGACTGTCACTGTGTTGTGAAATTCTTTTTGTAAGCATTTGAAAGTATTCATTCTCAAATCTGAAGGCTTCTTAAAAGTTGTCTTTGTAATACTGGAGAAGGAAGCAGGGTCTCACATGCTGGGTGTAAGGTCTGCCCCGTGCCATGCAAGCCCTGACTCTGCCTTCTGCATAAGTCTCCACTCAGAACCTGTGTCACCTAGGCAGACCTTAACACTAGGCAAGTGTTCTACCACAGAGTTAACATATCTGTGCGGGGTGCCCCCCCGCCCCCCCCCCCCCCCACTTTGTTGAAATATGTTTTGAGGCAGTGTCTTGTTAGGTTGCCTAGGCTGTCCTTGAATTTAAGTCTCTTGGCCCAGCCTTCCAGGTGCTAGGATAGGGATGTACTACCACAGCTAGCCTGAATCTCAAAGGCTTTGGTTGTTTTAACACATGGTCTTGTTATGAACTTCAGGCTGGCCTTGAGTTCAAGATCCTTGTGCCTCAGCCTCCTGAATGCTAGGATTATAGGCATGTACCATTAAGCCTGACTGATCTTACCCAACTTGAGGTTGGTTCACTGACCTATTATTTTTTTTTATTGCTATTAAGATCTTAGTTGAGTCAGTTCTATATTGACTCTTAATTTCACTGATACACTGTAATTCTGGAACTCTTGTAACTTCCCTTTCCCTTTGATACTCTTCAGAGAAAGCGTCGTGGTGGGTCAGTAAGTTCTAGACAAGCACAGAAGCGAACTCGGGAAGCAGCTGCCACCCCTGAGATTTCCTTGGAAGCTGAACCCATAGAACTTGTGGAAACTGGTAAGACTGCAGGGACTTGGTGCAGTAGGAGAGCACGCAGGGACCTAGTGCTTACCTGCTTTCATTTACCAGCAGCATGGCCTGCCTGAATATATTTTCCCTGCAGAAGGGGATAAATAATAGTGCCCACAGGGTAAAGTTGAGTTTGTACTACAAAACACTTAGCTGTGGGTGTGGCAGGTGATGGCCACATACAAGTTAGATGTTAGAAGCTCCTGCCACTGTCTCTATAAGACTCATACAGTCTTATACTCAACAGCTTAAAGCTGCATTGAGCATAGCTGTTTCCATAGCACCATAGCACCTTTATGGGTTTTGAAGCAGCTAGTCAGCTAGGCTTGCCCCCCCATTTTTTTCTTTTTTTTTTTGGGTCCGGTCAGGGGGCCTGAACTCTGGGCCTGGGCGCTGTCCCTCAGCTCTTTAGCTCAAGGCTAGCGCTCTACCACTTGAGCCACAGCGCCACTTCCGGCTTTTTTCTTTTTGCTTATGTGGTGCTGAGGAATCGAACCCAGGGCCTCATGCATGCAAGGCAAATGCTCTACCACTGAGCCACCTTCCTAGCCCCTAGGCTTGCCTTTTAACCTTCTGTAATTTTCAAATTTTATTCCCAATGTCCTTAGCTTGATGAAGTGCTTTGCTTTTCTCTTCTGGTTTTCATTAAGACAAAAAAATCTTCCAAGAAGGCAAACTTAATTGGCAGTTGCCAGCATTAAATTTGTTTTAGGCAGAAGCCAGATTAGGCTTTCTTTCCCCCTTTACCTGTCTAGCAACATGGTCATACAGCCTGAATTGAATCACTTTCCTCTGCATATGTTAAAATTGTTTTGAACAGCAGACCTGATTTATTTATTTTTTGTCGGTCATGGGGCTTGAACTCTGGGCCTGGGCGCTGTCCCTGAGCTCTTCAGCTCAAGGCTAGTGCGCTCTACGACTTGAGCCACAGCACCACTTCTGGTTTTCTAATGGTTAATTGGAGATAAGTGTCTCATGGACTTTCCTGTCCTGGCTGGCTTTGAACTGCCAACCTCAGATCTCAGCCTCTTTAGTAGCCAGGATTACAGGCAAGCGCCACCGTGCCCAGCTAGCTTTCACTCTTTCTTCACTTAGAAGCTAGGACTCTTGTTCTCCATCTTCAAAGGTGGTACCATTCTCAGTTGATGATTTTTGGAAGTCTTGAAAATAGGTGTACTCAACTGCCCACTAGAGTGCTGCTTTTGTAAGACCCAAGAATTGTATCTATGGGAAAAAGAATAGCTAAGTAAATGATGGCAGGCGTTCTTCATGGAGGAGGCAATTTGGATCAGATATAGTGGTGTATGCTCTTTGTCTGGGCTATTTGCAGAAGCAGGAAGATTTCGAGGTCAAAGCTATTGAGACTCCCCAATAAGGAATACAAGCAAAAACATTTGTGTTAGCCTGTCAAGCACGATTTGGGTCTAAGGTTCAAGCCTCAGTTCTTAAAAAAATTTTTTAAAAGTAAAATTACTGTGGATATCTATGATATCTTTATTTCTGCTGAGCTTTTTAGTACAAGGGAGTATACTGAATGCGTTACAAGTCACTTGTCCCCAAACGATAGACTATTAAGTGTTTCCAACAATCTAAACATTTTTTTTAATGGAAGAAACAAAAAATGGCAAGAGCACTTTGTCCTTGCCTCTTATCTGTCAAGTGTACATGTCCTTCCTACCCATTCTGTGTCCATACTGGCCCAGCCTGTTTTGGCAGGATGGGATTCTATGGGACCAATACATTTCATCTTGTTCTCTGCAAGTTGGAAGGCACGCGAGAAATCAGGGGAGGGAGGCTTAAGGTGTTCTCCCCAGTTCTCTCTGAACTTAGGAAATTGCTGCCCTGGCCATTTGTGAAAAACGATACTCAGGAAAATGTTGGAGGGGCACGTGCGGATGTCACTTCTGAAAAGGGGCATTTATGTTTAGGCACTTTGTGCACTGGGAATATTTTAGTTTGATATTGGTATATTTAGTTTGATATTTTGTAATCGTATTAATCAAACTTAGGGAAATGTACTTTCACTCTTCTCCTAAAACTTGTGGAAATGCTTTATTTTGAAGGTGGAGATGAAATTGTGGACCTCACCTGTGAATCTTTGGAACCAGTGGTTGTCGACCTGACTCACAATGACTCTGTGGTGGTAAGCATTTGTGTGTGGGTCTCTGGCTGGCATCGTCAGCTGATGACGTGGTTACAGGTCTTTGGTCAGGGTCCTACCCTGTGCCCCAAGGGATCTTATGTTGGATGACTGGAGCCCACAGTGAGAAAAGGTTCAGGAACATTGTGGGCTTGCTGCCTGTAGAGTAGGTATTTGTGACCCTGGTCTTTGCACCACGAGGCACAAGTATGATCTGTGGAGGATCTCAAGGCTCCACGTCTCCTTAGTCACCGATTCCTCCACTTACACCAGTGAACTATGATCATGGGCATGTTGCTTGACTTGTCTGTAAAATGGTGATAAGCTGCCAGTGTCGGCGGTATAATCTTGTGGGAAATGAAAGAAATCAGTTTTTCAATTACAAGGCACCTCGTGTATACCCAGTGTGTTGGTGTACTTCCAGCTGAAGGAAATTGGGAGTATTTGCTCTTTTTTTGGTGCCAGTCATGGGGCTGAGCTTTTTTTGCTAAAAGCCAGCACTCTACCACTTGAGCCAAAGACTCAGACTTTTCCTGCCTGGACTGGCTTTGAACTGTGATCCTCAGGTATCAGTCTCCTGTGTAGTTGTGATTACAGGTGTGAGACACCTGCATACAGTGCCACTGGGAAATCTTTAAGTTCAGAAGCAGTTGCCAGTTAACATGGCCCCAAGGGAAGCAGGTGCTTGCCTTGCCACCTGCTGCTTTAGCTGTGTCTTGACTCCAGGGATAGCGAGTCTAGGTGGCTCTGTCCCCTCCCTTCAGAACAGCTGTTTCTCTGGTAAGGTATGTGTGTCCTCTATGCAGCCTGTAGGGACTGAGGCCTGGCATGGTCAGAGGAAAGTAGAGGTTAGGTCCCATGGTATGGAGCCGCTCTATCTGTAAGTCTGGAAACCTGGCTATCCCCATTGACTACTGATGTCTACAGCAGGTTTGACTCTTGAGGGTTCCCCCTAGGCAGTTTCTGTTTTTGTCCATTGTGGGACTTGAACTTGAGGCCTGGGTGCTGTCCTGGGGCTCCTTTTGCTCAAGGCTAGCACTCTGCCACTTTAAACCACAGCTCCACTTACAATTTTCTAGTAGTTAACTCTTAAGTATCTCACAGACTTTCTTTCCTTGGCTGGCTTCCAGCCACGTGCCATTACTACAGTTTGTTGAATGAAAGCAAAGGCCCCTTGGACAGAGTATGTGTGTGGCACGTGTTGTCAAGTAGGACTAGTACTGGGGGCAGATTGCTAGTAGCCTAGTCTATATTGGATGTTCAGTGGTTTGGGATTTCCATGAGTGATTGACACCAGGCTGTCAGAACAAGGACAAAACACAAATAGAGCTTAGACTTGGCTAAGAACTGTAGAGTAGTGTTATACTGTGAGGTTTCAAGACTCAGAAGGAAGACATGGGTAGAAATAACTGTTGCGGTATACATCTGCAATCCCAGTACTTGGGAGGCTGAGGCAGGAGGATCTGGAGGCCAATCTGGGTGACAAAGCAAGATCCTGTCTTAAGGAAAGATAAGAGGACTCAGTTTGAGGTCCTGATTCAATCAAGCTGTTGTACTGGCACCAAAGAGGGGAAGGAGGCAAAGAATGTGAAACAGGTGTGGATGGGGAGGGCCTTTGCAGACACAATCTGGTCTTGGTTAAATAGGATCCACTGTGCTGAGCCAGGTATGGTAGTGTACACTTGTCATCCCAGTATCTGGGAAGTAGAGTCAGGGGGATCATAAGTTCAAGGCTAGCCTGGGCTACATAGTAAGACTCTGTCTCAAAAAGCCTCCCCTCCCCCAAGACAAAGGGGAAAAAAAGGAAGCTGTTAGGCTCTCATGTTGCCATTGAGCAGACTGAGAGCATATGGGCTCAGGGGACATTGGCTTCCATGTAGCCAGTGGTTTCCCTGAAGCTGGGCCGTAACTTTCTGAGGTAAGAAGTAGGTTTAGATGTTAGTGGTCACTGCTAAGGCCTATTTTATGTGTGTTTTAGTTGAATGCAGTTCCTTGTATATCCTTGGAGTTCTAGGAATTTTTGTTTCTCTACTTGTTGATTATCATAATCCAAATACTGATTTATTAGTTGATGATTCCTTTTGTAGAAATAACCCTAAGTCTGAAATTGTGTTTCTCTAAGCTCAATAAACCATAGAAACCTGGTAGGGTCAGAGTCTCCAATGAATTATGTCCATGGTGACTTTTAGATCAGCTTCAGGAAAGTGTGAGATGGATATTCATTCTAGGTATTGGGAAGGTGGCTCAGTGGTGGAGCGCTTGCCTTGCATGCGTGAGGCCCTGGTTCCATTCCTCAGCACCACATAAGCAGAAAAGGCTGGAAGGGGTGCTGTGGCTCAAGTGGTAGAAGTCCCTGAGCTGAAGAGCTGAGGGACAGCATCTAGGCCCAGAGTGCAGGCCCCACAACCTACCATTCTAAAACTGAGGTGGTTTCAGCCAGTTACTCCAGAACCTACTCATCCCATAGGTAAAATGCACTGGTGTAGTTGGTGCATAGATCTCCATCCAAATCCAGGGCAGTTTTCACAACATTCCTTGAGCCGCCCCCCCCCCCCCCTTTTTTTTTTTCCTGGTCTTGAGGCCTGAACTTGGCCTTGGTGCTGTCCCAGAGCTCTTCAGCTCAAGGCTAGCGCTCTACCACACAAGCTGCAGTGCCACTTCTGGTGCTAAGGAATCAAACCCAGGGCTTCATGCATGCTGGGCAAGCACTCTAACACTAAAACACATTCCAGCTCCTGAATGCTCTTTGAGACTATAAACTATAAGCAAACTTTCCTCTTTCATATATTAATATGGAGAATTAAATTGGTTTCACAGCCAATTTAATCCCTCAAGATTGGACAGGCCAGGGATGAATAAGAATGCTGCAGAGGATTAGAAGAATTAGAAGAAATGTGTCCATTACTTACTTAAGTCAAATTGATCTGTTTCTCTTCTTTTTCTCCTCCTTAAAAGATCGTTGATGGTGAGTGGCTCATCTCCACTTTCCAAGAGAACTGGCTTAAGTCATGGCCCTGCTAGTCCATCCTCAAGAGTTCAAGACCTCTAGGCAGGAACATGCCTGGGCCAGGCCCATCTCACCAGTCCCCTGGGCCCTGCTGAAGAAACCGAGCTGCAGTCTGATCTTGAGGCAGCTAGCCAGCGCAGGCGCCAGCTTGGAGCATCAGTGGAGGCTTCCTCCTTGGAAGACAAGCTTGCATCTTTTGGAGCTGTTCAGGGCCTTCTGGGCTAGAGTGTGGGGTGGGGAGGGTGGGCATGTTCACTCTAGGGATCCCAGGGAGGAAAGGTCCTTAAAGACTCTATGGTGGGTGGTGAGAATGGTGAGTGTGGGAAGCTTTCACCCTGAACATGTCACTTTGACCGTAGAAAGGAGGCGGCCAAGGAGGAATGCAAGAAGGCTGCGCCAAGACCATGCGGACAGCTGCGTGGTGAGCAGCGATGATGAGGAGCTGTCCAGGGACAGAGATGTGTACGTGACCACCCACACTCCCAGAGGCGCGAGGGAGGAGGGGACCACAGGCCCCAGGTATCAATGTGCATTTACTCTGTTGCTGTACTGGGTGGGAAGCCAGGCTATAGAAAAGTGCATGCAGCACCTGTGTGAGCTCTTTGCTCTAGAAGGCTTGTCCAGGCAGGGTTGGGCCTGTTCACTTCTAATATGACCTGGGTGTGCAGTCATGTTGGGGTGGGTGTGCAGTGAACTTGTGGCTGGGGTGGGGAGGACAAGGTGTCTCAGCTGTCCGCACCTTCCCTTGCTCTTGTCTTTCCTCTCATGGCATCTGCCCTGTTCCCTTGAGACAGTCAGCTGGCTGCCCCTGGTAAGGATGCCAGCGGAGGGGGGCCTTGTGGAAGCTAAGGGGCCTATATGAAGGCCACTTGGAGGGTGGAATCAGATGTCTCAATGTACTGAGAAACTGAAGTGAAGCCCTGTGATTTTAGGCCCTCCGGTACTGTCAGTTGTCCAATCTGCATGGATGGGTACTCTGAGGTAAGTAACCTTTCGGCTCTCGTCTGTTTCACTGAGTTTAAAAACAGAGACAAATGCAGATAAGGCAAGATCTGCACCTAAGGTGGGATTTTACACCTACTTGTAGTTGTGCCTGAATTGGCACATAGCTTATTGTAAATCTGTGTGTGAGAGAAGTGTGTGCCCGTTTCACTTGGGCCCTGTAGACTTCAGTTTTAGTCCGTGTGCCCTGCGCTTCCTGTGCGTGTATAGCAGCTTTTTATGTCCCCTGTGATGGTCCAGCCAGAAGTGTCTGGTGTGTACTGAGGCCCTGAATGACTTTTCCACTGCCTCTACCCAGAAACTCGTTGTTGAACAGAGACCACAGTGGTTCGTTTGACTGAGACTGGTTGTGTAGACCACTCCTGCTCTTTGGGCTATAGCCCTGTTCCCTTTTTACTCATTCAGTGGTAATCTCGGCAACGGGTGGGGTGTAGAACCCTCTAACAAGGGAAGAAACTTGAAGACTGTTCCTTCTTAATGTCTTCTAGATTGTGCAGAATGGTCGTCTGATTGTTTCTACAGAATGTGGCCATGTCTTCTGCAGCCAGTGCCTCCGTGATTCCCTTAAGAATGCTAACACTTGCCCAACTTGTAGGAAAAAGATCAGCCACAAACGGTACCACCCCATTTATATATGAAATGGTCAGATCTGCTCAGGAGAGAACAATGGACAGACAGCCATCTGGGCTCTACACATGCTACTGCCTCCAGTTTCCTGAGCTCAAAATGACTGTTTCAAAACCAACAACTGGTTTGAAAACTGCTCTTTGGTTTCCAACCCCCTCAGATCCTCTTGTTACCCTGTTTGATGCTTTTGGAGCTGGATCCAGGGGCACTCCTAGCCCGCTCTGCCTCTCTGCTCCTCTGGAGTGGTCCTATCCCTGAGTGGGAGAAAAGGAGACAGACATGATTGAGGTGAGCCTCTTTCCGGAGCCACATATTTGCCAAGAAGTTTCTCTCATGGGAACACTTGCCGCAGCTCTCCTGGGAGCAGGACCTTCCTACACATCTGCCAGTCGACCAGTCTGCTACACAGTGATGCAGCCAGACATGTGCCAGCTGGCCCAGTCTAACCACTGGACATTGTTCTTTCTTCCCTTGAGTCAGAGGTGACCCATGATTCAATGACCTTACCATTGATGTGCAGTGTTTTCTGCAAATCAAGAGAACCTCTCTGCAGGGCATCCTGTTTCCTAAGAACAAGAGAGTGCAATAAAGCCCGTTCTTTACCTGCTCTTCTGCTGCCCAGGAGATGTAGCACTGCTAATGTCCTCACAACCCAGCCTGGCCTGTGGAGCAGTGCCCACCTCACCCCATCTCTGCTCACCAACTGTTCTCAGGAACCTTAACCATGTTCCAAAGTTACTCACCTGGCACAGGACATGCAAGGCCAATAGGGCAGTCACATGTTTGGATGTCCTCTCTTCTGATAAAATAAGTCCTGTGTGGGCCACAAGTCCTCTAGTCTTTTCCCACTGCCTAATATCTGCCTAAATGTAGGTAGCGAGAGTTTGGTGGCAGTGATTGTGGCCTTATCAGCCACTCACTTTCCATGCATTTCCCCAGGTCACTGTCGTCCCATTAATAGATGTTGGCCACCTGACCTGACGCGTCACTTGGCTTTCTTACCTCCCTTCCTTCCTTCAGAAGCTGCTCTTCTGGCCAGTTGGGTTTTGATCCTTTGGGCTGCGCCGTATATTTTGGTCAAGGCATGGTGGTTCTCTCTCCCCATCAGGCCGCATAAACCTCTGCTCCATTCTGCAGGTGTGGGAACCTCAGGTTCTCTGGAAGGTGTCAAGGTGTCCTATTGCCTCAGAGAGCACCAGGCATGGGGTAGCTTACAGCGGAGAGGGCTTGAGGGCCAGCTAGCCCCCACCGCCACACCTCTCAAGAGCAAGCCAAACCAACAGCCTTTGGGGTGTAACATTGTTAAGGTGGGAGCAGGCCCCCTTGGGGCTTTGTTAGCAATAACTGACCTTCAGTGTACCTTTCTGAAGGAGCAGGGACTCAGCACAGAATTCACTTTAAATGGGGCTGAAGGAGTGTCCTTCCTCTGAAAAAGTTTCTTTCCATCCTCTCTTTTTAACTGTTTGACCTATTTCCAGTTTGTTTGAGTGAAAATAATAAGGAGCACCAGCTCCTGTTGTGACTCACGGTGCAGGTCTGCCTTCTGTTTGGACATCATGGCTCTTTCACTCCCTCTGGGCTTCATGAAATGCTCTTGTTGTGTCCTAGTGGTACCCAGAGCCAAGGAAACCCTGCAGCCAGTTGACCTCTACACCTGGCAACACCTGTTTAAAACTTTTTATGTTTAATCTTTTAAAACAGCTTACATGGTTGATCATAGTTGTATTCATTCTAAATTAAGTTGGGGAGAAGGTGTTAATCAGAAAGTGCAAACTAGGAAAAGGTTGGTATGAAAAAATCTTTTTCCTTTCCTCAATCAGTGTATATAGTTCAACTCTTTGTTACATTTAACTATGCCCATGGACATCAGTCTGTTTTGGACTGCTCTGCTAGTGTTAAAGATGGAAATAAACTATTAATTTGAACCAAAAATCTTTCTCATGCATTCACTTGATTTTTGAACCAGAATCTGCTTTTTGTCAAGGTGTATACTTCACATCTCCCTCCTATTGGTGGGGTCTACCTGTGGTGGAACACGGCTTGTATAGGAGTTAGCACATGAGAAGCCATGTGTAAAGCGGAGCCATAGGTTAGGCCCAGAAATCCCTGTGTGCTGGGATAAGCATGGGTTCCATGTGCACTACGCTTCCTACTTGGGGCTTCTTCCAGCAGCACTGTGCGGCTCCAGGGTAGGTGTGGGCTGCTGGCACCTGACAAACTTGAGCACTAACTGGAAAATTTCACACCTGACTTCATGGAATAGGTCATATGAAAATGCAAGTGTGATAGAACTACTATATAAGTTTATCTGCAGGCCATTGGTATGGTGTATATATAGAACAATTTAGTTTCACCACGGGCTCAGGAGTGAGCCTTAATAGAGGTACCAGTGAAGAGTTTGGGGTGCAGCTAGGTGATACAATGCCTACCTGCCATATGTAGGGGCCTGGGTTCTATTTCCAGCACAGCAAACACGAAATACTCCTCACTTTGCATATTACTAGACAACGAGATTTAAACCAACCTACAGCAGGGTGCCTCATTATAGCTGTTTGTGTGGCATTGTCAAACAGTAACTAGTGTTGGTGGAAATGTGTAGAAATTGGAAATCCGCATTCATTGTGGAAAGAGAAACTGGTGAACCTGCTCTGGAAAAGTTTAGTGTTTCTGCAAGTGTCAATGATAAATAACTGAAAGGATTGAAAGCGGTAATTGCACACAAATGTTCAGAGTATTCACAGTGTCCAAGCACTCAACATCAGTTGGGTTGGATACAGAGCTGTTATTTGGGATGATGGAAAGTTCTGAAAATGAGTAGTGGTAATAGTTGTACTATTATCTGTACATTTACAGAAGTAGAGCTGTGGCACAAGTGGTAGAGCATTGGGCTTCAGCATTGACGCTCAGGGACAGTGTCCAGGCCCTGAGTTTAAGCTCCAGGACACAGACACACAATCTTACTAAGTTTGTTTTACCATAATTTTTTAAAGTGCAAAACTAATAAGTGAAAACTATAGCAAAGTTGTGTGTGATACATAGGAATCTTAGGTTTAACAGTGTTAGGGTTTTTGGGTCTCACCAGTTCATGCCTATAATCCTAACTACTCAGGAGACAGATCTGAGAATATGATCTGTTTGGGGTTGGCTGGGGCAGAAATATCTATGAGACTTACCTCCAATTAACCAGCAGAAAACAAAGTGGAGAGACCGCTCAACTAGTAGAGCACTAGCTGTGAGAACATCATGGCAAGTGAGTAAGGTCCCAAGTTCCAGCAGCCTCCCCCCTGCCCCCCCAAAAGACTAGGGGCCAGCTGTCAGTGGCTCACACCTGTAATCCTAGCTGCTGAACTCTGGACCATTTATCTCAGTGGGACAGGGAAGACCTTGAAACTCCATCTCCAAAATAACCAGGAAGAAGTAAGTTTGGAAGTGTGGCTTAAGTTGTAGAGAACCAGCCTAGCAAAGTTGAGGCCCTGAGCCCAGAGCACTTCAGCCAAATGTACTAGGTTATTTAGCTAGACCTCAAAATTTAGCTGGGCTACCTGGTGAGATCCTATAGACCAAAAAGTTAATTTTTATACTAAATTAAGCTATTAGCATTTCTAAAGATTTTTCCTGTGGCAGCATTGTATTCCATTGCTTCTTTTATGAGACGGGTTTGAGCTCAGTGCCTGATGATGATGCTCATTGTTTAGCAGTCTACCAACTGAGCCACCCCTCCACCCCTCCATTGCTTTTATAGCTTCATTTCTGTTGAGTGTCCTTTCTGTTGTCATCTTTCAGGTCTGGGCATATGTTCTCAGGCTGCTTTTAGAATTTTTGTCCGCTTTCAGCAGTTCAGTTTTGTGCTCAGACATGTTTGCTTGTATTTAAAAAATCTTGCTTGGAGTTCACTGAAGTTAAAATTGTGGGTATCTTTAATGAGTTTTGAAGAGTTTGCTTCTGTGACACTTCCCCCTTTGGCACTTTATCTCCTTGTGCTAGACCTTTGTTGGGTTTGTAGGGATTTTGTTGGATCCCCAAGTGTTTATACATGTCCATGTCACATCTTTGCAGTGTCTGCATAGAATCTGGTGTGCCTTGTATGTTGGTACCTCTGCTGCCAACACCTTGCTTGGAGCAAGGAATTGGCATGAGCCAGCAGTTTTATTTTTGCAGACCCAATAAAGCTACAAATTAGAAGAGTTCCAGGTAATGTATGTTATGTCCACTTGAGCCACATCTCTACTTCCAGTTTGTTGCTGGCTAATTGGAGATAAAAGTCTCATGGGTTTTCTGCCCAGGCAGACTTTGACTCAATTCTCAGAACTCAGCCTGAGTAGTGAGGATGACGGGCATGAGCTACAAGCATCCGACCTATTTGGCCTCTTATAGAGGCAGTAATTTCATGTATGAGAATTCTGTCCACATAACCTAAACACTTTCAGACCTAGTATCTCCCGATTCCACTATGTTGGCGATTATACACCAATTTACGATGTTTTCTAGGACACAAGCAGGTGGGACATAACAAAGCCAGTGCTTTGTAACTGTTCTGTCAGTTCACACTGTAAATCTCAGTTTCTCACCATGGAGAGTGGAGTCGTGTGGATAGTGAGATGACCCTGCCCAGCTGCTGGGCAGACGGTCACCTTGTCACTCAGCAAACACTGGCATGCTGCATAGCCTGCCCCTTGGTGGGCTCAAGCCGGGATTCGGTGTGGGGTTGGCTTCGGTGCGCCCAGCCGTGAACTCTGGGCCTGGGCGCTGTCCCTGCGCTCTTCAGCTCAAGGCGAGCGCTCTACCATTGAGCCACAGCGCCACTTCCGGTTTTCTGGTGGCTCCTTGGAGATCAGTCTCACGGACTTTCCTGCCCAGGCTGGCTTTGAACCGCGATCCTCAGATCTCAGCCTCCTGAGTGGCTAGGATGACAGGCTCTAAGTACTCTCGAATGGCACTCGTGAATCCCAGGGAGGAAACGCACTTATTTGGGGACAAAGTCTTCTCGTGAGCGGAGCCTGGCGAGGGGAGCGGAGCCGCAGGGCGAGGGGAGCCGGGCGAGGCGAGCGGAGCCGGGCTAAGCGAGCGGGGCCGCCGGGCGAAGGGAAAGAAGCCCGGCGAGGGGAGCGGAGCGGCCGGGCGAGGGGAGCGGAGCCGCCGGGCGAGACGCCAGAGCCTCGCGCCCCGGTGCTGGGCGCGGGCGCGCGTGAGGCCGGCACTCCGCATTACGTGGGCCGGGCGGGGGGTGAGGGCGCTGGGCGCCGCCGTGCAGCGGGCGGAGCGGGTGGAGGGTGAACTCGATGACACGAGCTGTGGGCGAACCCCGGGTCGGGGGGAGCGGGGAGCCCAGCGGTGACCGAGGCAGGGCCGGCCACCGGAGGCCGCCGCCCGCGGCCCCTGGCCCGCCCGCGCCCCTTCCCCGAGGCCGGGGCTCGCCGGGGTCGGCCGGCGGGGCCCCCGGGGGGTCGCGCGGCGGTCCGCTTTCCTGGGCCTGGCAGGGCCAGCAGCGCCTGACCGGGCGGCAGCTGGCGGCCCCCGGGAGAAACCGGGCTCGAGTGTGGGGCGGGCGCTACCTGCGTGCGGACCCCGGCTAGGCCCAAGGTCACGCAGCGGCGGGCGGAGCCGAGCCGGGCCCCGGACGGCGGTCCGCCCGGCGTAGCACCCGCGCGCGACGGCGAGGCTCCGGGACGGCCCCGCGTGGGCCGCTCCCTGCCGCGGCCCCTCCGAGCCCGGCCCGCGCGAAGCCCTCCCCGCCGGGCGCCGGGCTCGGCCCGCGCGCCGACTACAGCGCCCACAAGGCCCCGCGGCGCGCTCGGCGGCTCGTGCTGACGTCACGCGGGCCCCGCCCCCCGCGGGCCCCGGGCTGCGCGGCCCTACGGGACTCGTGGTTCCGCCCCGGGCGCCCTGGTGGCAGCGCGGGCGGCGCGGACTTCAGCTCCCGGCACGCCTCGCGCGCCGGCGTCCGCGGCGGCGGGCGGGGGGCGCGGCCGGACGAGGGGCGGCGGCACCCGGGAGGGCGGAGTGCGGCGGGGGAGGGCGCCCGCGCCCGCGCCCCTCCCCCCGCCGCCGCTTCCCCCTCCCCCGACGTAAACTGGGATCCCTTTCCCCTTGTGTCCGCCATATTGGACTCTAACTCTGGTCAGCCGCGGCGCCGGGCCCGGTGCACTCGCCGTCGCGCTCGCCAGCGGCCGCCGCGCAGCTCCCGCCAGCCCCACCCTCGCCGCCCGGGAGGCGCCCCCGCGCCGCGCCCCCGCCCCCCGCCCGGCCGGCCCCCGCCGCCGCCGCCGCCCTCCCGCCGCCGCCCGCGGCCCCTGGCCCGCCCGCGCCCCTTCCCCGCCGCCCGCGCCCCTTCCCCGCCCGCCATGAGCCCGGCCGACGCCAAGCGCGGGGCCAAGCGTCGGAAGAACAAGCGCGGCGGCGGCGGCGGCGGCTCGGGCGGCGGCGCGAGCGGCGGCAAGGCCGGGCCGGCGGCGGCGCTGCGCGGCGCCCAGGCCCCGGGCTCGGGCGGCGCGGCCGGCCTGCTGGGCGGCGCGGCGGCGGCGGCTCACGGGGCCCTGGGCGCGGGCGCGGGCGGCGCCGCGGGCGGCTACTTCGAGGTAAGCGCGGCGGGCGGGCGGGCGGGGGTCCGGCCGGGCGGGACCGGCCGCCGCCCCCTCGCGAGCGGCCAGGCGAGCGGCGGGCACCGGCGGATAACGGGGCGGCGGGGCGGCGGGGCCCGCTCTGACAGCTCCTCCCCGGGCGCGGAGCGGAGCGGAGGGCGGCGCCGGCCGGGACCGGGCGCCGCGGCGGGGGGCGGCCGCGGACCAGGCCCCGCGCTGCCCCCGGCGCGGCCGGAGGGGTGGGCCGCGCTCCCCGGGGTCCCGGGCCGCCCGTGTGCGGGGTCGCGGGGGGCGCGGCGCCCGCCCCGCGGGGCTCGGGAACGCGCCGCGCCCCGGGTCCCCCCGCGTCGTGGGCACGTCCGCGCCCGGGTTACCTTCCCGTGGGGAGCCCGCCCCGGGCCTCGGCGCGGCGCAGGAAAACAACCGCGAGTCGGCCGCCGCGGCGCGCGCCGGCCCGGCCCCGCGGGGAGCGCTCCCCGCGCCGGGGACGGCGGACCTCCCGCCGGCGCCGCGGCCGCCCGGGCTTTCCGGGCGGTGCTGGCCGTCCCGGCGTCCAGCGCGCCCGTCTCCGGAGCCCGTAGAGCGCGGTCCGAGCCTGGAAGCCTCGCGCCGCCTCCCGCGCCTCCCCGCGCGGCCCGGCCCGGCGCGGCGCTCCTGGCCCGCCGCTCCTCCAGCCGCGCTGCCCGGGCCGGACGTCCGTCTGCTCCGTTAGCCTGTTGGGCACCGGGACCCGCGGACACCGCAGCCGGAGGCGGAGCGGGGTCGGGCCCGCACTCCCTCTGCCCTCTGCGGTGGAGCGTTGACCCGCACCCCAGCGGCGTGATTGTGACCGTAGGGTAGCTCTGCTCTTTTCCAAGTGCTGGTACTGGGCCTTGAACCCGGGGTCCTGAACTCAGCGCCTGGCGCCCTGGCTTGGCTGCTGCTGGAAGGCTCGCATTCTGCCGCCGAGCCACGCCTCCAGCTCCACGCTTCTTTGAGTTTAAATTTTTCTTCACAGGTGGTACTTTAGTTCTGAGTTAAGATGCTGTTCACGCGAGAACGCTGAACGTGTCCTTGACACTTAGGGCAAAAGGTTTTAGTGTCATTCTGAAGGCTCTGGATTGTTTCTCCACAGATGGGAGCCTTCAGCATCTTGTGCTCACCAGACAGACGTCAAAACCATGTCCTGACCCAGGGTTTCCCAGAAAGGCTGAGACCTGAGGCGCATCCTCGTACAAGGAGGAAGGGCCCAGGAGCAGGACTCCTTATCTTCCTGGCCAGCCTGGCAGTGCCTCCTGAGTGCTGGGCACAGCCTTGTGGGGTCTGTGAACCAGAACCGACTTCATCGAGTGGCACCTTAACCGAGAGGGCATGTGTGACATGGGTAGTTTGTACAAAGAAATGAGGCGTGTGGAGATGTAGGAAAACCGCTGGAGAACTGAGCTCTGGGTTAGTCCTTGGTCCAGGAATGAGACCTTTGCCACCTCACAGGCACCCAGCGAACGGAGTTGTTGAAGTAAATAGAAGGGAAAGAAAGTGCTCCCACAGTTGTCTGGTGGCACCCAACTCTATGGTTGTGGTTATTTTTCAGGGTGCAAGACTGGACTTTTGGGGGGGATTCTGCTGCAGATAGCACTCATTAAGGTTTTTTTTTTGGGGGGGTAGGGGTCAGGTCGTGGGGCCTGACCACTGGGCCTGGGCGCTGTCCCTCAGCTCAAGGCTAGCGCTCTACCACTTGAGCCACAGCACCACTTCTGGCTTTTTTTCTTTTTGCTTATGTGGTGCTGAGGAATCGAACCCAGGGTCTCATGCATGCAAGGCAAGCGCTCTACCACCGAGCCACCTTCCCAGCCCCACTCATTAAGTTTTTTTCTACTTGGGAAATAGAGAAACTACACATGGAAGTTGAGTCTTGGATAATGCCTTCTTTATTGGCCTTGTGTGGTATCTGCCCTAGCCACACAGTGAGCAGTTGATAGGTGAGGCGTATGGTGGGTAGATCTAAGTATTTCACGTTTCTGTTTTAAAACAGAATTTTCATACTGTTCATGATGTATGAAGTATAAAACTTTTACAAAGTAATGTTTGTAGTATAGAAATATTTTTGTAAAAGCCGGGCGCTGGTGGCTCACGCCTGTAATCCTAGCTACTCAGGAGGCTGAGATCTGAGGATCGCGGTTCAAAGCCAGCCCGGGCAGGAGAGACCGTGAGACTCCTATCTCCAATAAACCACCAGAAAACCGGAAGTGGCGCTGTAGCTCAAGTGGTAGAGGGCTCTCCTTGAGCTGAAGAGCTGAGGGACAGCGCTAGGCCCAGAGTTCAAGCCCCATGACCGACAAAAAAAAAAAAAAAGAAATATTTTTGTAAGATGTTCCTATTTTTGTAGACTATATTGTGTATATATTTGCGTACACAAATGTTTTGTGGTGGACATTTGAGGCTTTGATTTTTGTTCCTTTTTGTACATGCTCAGTCTTTTAGGCTGATTCTGCAGCGCGTGCTGCTTACGGAGCACTCAGGTGAAAGACACTTCACAAATGATAGTAAGAACACGTTTTGTTCTCAAATTCGGATTTTCCCTACCTTTTGGCAGTTAAACATACAGGTATGATGCACAGGATAAAAATAATTTACATAATCAGGATTCTGTTTTCTGCACAAGGGTCCAGAATTAAGCCATATACATATTACTTACAAAATCCAAATTACAAGTCAAATCATGTATGGTCTTCGTGAATTGTGGTCTGTGCTCATGGAGTGCTAGAATGGGAGTTAGGGCCAGTTGGTAACATCATTGATTTATAAAAGAATGTCGTTTAGGGCAGGTGTCAAAGTAAGTTTTCAGACATCAAAGTTTGAAGATGTGCTTGTCTCAGTGTATGGAGCATTTGTAGCAATGTGAGCCTTTAGTTGCCGAAAAGGGAGGGAGGAGGAGTCTGGTGAATAATGTGTATCCTGAGGCTCCATGAGGCCTTGCCTGGTGTGCGTGCAAGTCTTTGGAATTTATCAGGCTACCTTTAGTTGTCTCCCATGGACTGTAGAAATTGTTACCATGACGAAATGAGTGTCAGTCTTAGTCCTGTAGTTCACATAGGCTTTAGTGACCTGAGGTTATATAAAGTAGGTTGCATAAAAATCTACAACTTTAGTGGTTTAAGATGACTGGTTTAACTTAGAACAGCTTTAGAAATGGTTCAGCTGCAGAGAGCTCTCTGTGATTGCGTTTTGAGGTATGTACATAGTCACATAGGAAAGTACATCAAGATAGAGCGGATTCCCACTGCCTTCTATGCTATCCTAGTTATTCCTACCACTGTTCTGATCTGGAACCTTTCAGAGCATCTCACTTGGTTGAATATCAGGTAAAAGGGTCTTTTTGTGCTAAGGCTCTTTCTCTCATTGTTGTATTTGAGTTGAATCTGGGCTGATAGAGCATTTTTTCCACATTGTGTATCTACAGTGTATTTAATCTAACACAGATGGGTTTATTCTTATTTGGGTTATTTAAGGATGCTGCTAGGTATGCTTCTGTATGTGAGTCTTTGGGTGGGCATGGACACAATCTGGGTATGGGATTGCTGAGTTTCTGTATGATGTCACTTGAGAAGATCTAGTGCTGTTTGTTGTGTGCTTATTTTCAGAAATTTACATATAGGAAAATTGATATAAATTTTTTTTGCTTGCTCCAGTGAGGTTCCCTCCCTCCCTCCCTTCTGCCCTTCTTCCCTTCTTTTCTTCTTTCCTTCTTTCACATTTAACTTATATTAATTATATGAGGGAATTTCATTGTTATAGTTCCACACATGTTTACACTGTATTGTAATCAACCTCATCCTCTCTATCACTCTCCCCTTGAAAAAAAAAAAGAAAAATAAACCCACCACCACCGTCAGAGTCTTGCTTTGTTGCTCTGGCGGGTCCCAAACAGCTAGGTTTAAGTCGTCTCCCAGTTCACCTCCTCAGTACTTGGGAGTATAGGTATGGTTCACCATGGCCATCTTTTTTCAAATGTGCTGTTGCTTCATTTTGTGGGGTGGGGGGGGCAGCATTGAGGGTTAAACCTAGAACCCCAGCACCTGCACATTATAGGCAACTGTTCTATCAATGAGTTACTATGCCTCTAGCTGGGTTTGAATTTAACCCAAGTAATAGGCTCATAGAATCACTGTGACAGAACAGTTTTACTATCCACAAAAACTCCTAGACGCAACTCATGTGCAGTCATACTCTACTTCTAAACTCTTGGCAACCACTGCTCTCTAACTTAAAAAATTTTGTTTTAAGAAGAAATCATGTAAATGAAATCATATAAATGGAATAGTAGAGCATGAAACTTTTTTTGGGGGGGGGGTTTGTGGGTCGTGGGGCTTGAACTCTGGGCTTGGGCACTGTCCCTGAGCTCTTCAGCTCAAGGCGAATGTTCTACCACTTGAGCCACAGCGCCACTTCTGGTTTTCTAGTGGTTTATTGGAGATAAGAGTCTCACGGACTTTCCTGCCCGGGCTGGCTTTGAACCAAGATCCTCAGATCTCAGCCTCCTGAGTAGCTAGAATTACAGGCGTGAACCACCGGTGCCCGGCTTCATGAAACCTTTTGAGGCTGGTTTATTTCACTTAACATAATCACTGAGATCCAGGTTACATGCTTTCTTGTTTTTTGGTTGTGTTTTTTTTTTTTTTGGTCGGTTATAGGGCTTGAACTCTGGGCCTGGGCGCTGTCCCTCAGCCCTTCAGCTCAAGGCAAGTGCTCTACCACTTGAGCCACAGCTCCGCTTCCGGTTTTCTGGTGGTTAATTGGAGATAAGAGTCTGACAGACTTTCCTGTCCAGGCTGGCTTTGAACCTCAATCCTCAGATCTCAGCCTCCTGAGTAGCTAGGATGACAGGCGTGAGCCACTGGTACCCAGTCAGGTTATGTGTTTCAATACTTTGTTCCTTTACATTACTAAATAATATTCCATTGGTGGACATTGACATTGTTTGCAGGGTTTGTTGATTATGAAGTTGTTATAAATGTTTGTGTATAAGTTTTTGTGTGAACAGAAATTTTCATTCCTGTACGGTGCCAAGGAATAGTAACTGGATTACATGGTAATGTGAGAAGCAACTAATCTTTTTCTGGAGTAGATATTACCTACTCATCAGCAGTGTGTGGGAGTTCCAATTGCTCTACATTCTTGCTAGCTAGCATGTGGTGTTATCAATAGTTTCTGTTGTAACCATTTGAATAAATGTATATAGTTGTAGTGTCATTCTCTATTTTCCTTTGGCTAATACTGAGTAATTTTTATGTATTTATGTGCAGTTTCTGTATTTCCTTGGGAGAAATATATATTCAAGACAGCTTATTTTGACTAGATTGTTTCCCTTTTTTTGAGTTGGGACAGTTCTTTAAGGTTTTGGGCGGCTCATGCCTATAATCCTCGATATTCAGAAGGCTGAGATCTGACGATTGTGGTTCAAAGCCAGCCTGGGTGGAAAATCTGTGAGACCTTTAATCTCTAATTAGCTATTCAGGAAAAGCCAGAATGGTGCTGTGGCTCAAGTGGTAGAGCAGTAAGCTTAAGAAGCTCAGAGATAGAGCCCAGGTCTAGTGTTCAAGCCCCAGGACCAGCCAAAAAAAATAAAATAAATAAAAAAGAAGAAGAAGAAAGATTTTGGGTGCAAGTCCTTTGCCAGATAGGTGATTTGAAAGCATTTGTTTTAATATAGGTTTTGCTGCTGGTGGTGATGCTTAAATTTGAACTCAGAGCCTTGTAACACTTCAGCCATGCCTCAGCCCAACCTTTGCTGGTTATTTTGGAGATGGAGTCTCATGGACTTTTCTGCTAGATTGGCTTCAAACTGTGGTCATTTGATGTCCTTCGAAGCTAGGATTACAGCCGAGAGCCATTGGTGAATGGCCTGCCTTTGAACTTTCTTTCCTATGGTAGGGAGAGTTAACTTAGCTGAAGTTCAGCTTATCAACTTTTTTACAGATCATGGGTTTGGTGTCATATCTAAGAACTTTTTGTTCTGGCCTCAGGGTATAAAGATTTTTTTTCTTACATTCTAAAAACGTTATAGAAAGTATGAGGTGTGCACTTTTTGTTGAGGGGGAGAGGCAATACTAGGACTTGATTCAGGACCTGTGAGCAGGTGTTCTGCCCCCTGAACCACCTTCATTTCATAAGGTCTTGGGGTGGGGGGAGTCAGGGGGATTGGTTTAGTACTTGAACTCAAGGCCTGGGACCTGTGCTTGAGCTTTTTACTAAGGCTAGTGCTCTATCACTTGCAACATCTCCATTCCTGGTTTTTTTTGGTGCTTAATTGGAGATAAGAGTCTCCTGGACTTTCTGCCCTGACTGTCTTTGACCTTTGATCCTCAGATCTCAGCCTCCAGAGTAGCTGGGATTACAGGTGTGAATCACTGGTGCTCGGCTATTTTTCTTAACTATTTCAAGTATTTGCTTCTTTTACAAGACCCCCTCTCTCCCCTTTTGATGCTGGGGTTGTACCCGGGCTCTCTTGTGTGCCACATACTGTATCACTCACTGAGCTATACTTCCAATCCTTAAGGATTTATATTTAGACTGTTGGAAATGGTGTTTTTTTGTTTTGTTTTGTTTTTTTCGGTCATGGGGCTTGAACTCCTCTGGGCTTGGCTGCTGTCCCTGAGCTCTTTAGCTCAAGGTGAGCGCTCTACCGCTTGAGCCACAGCGCCACTTCCAGGTTTCTGGTCATTTATTGGAGATAAGAGTCTCATGGACTTTCCTGCCCCAGCTGGCTTTGAACCGTGGTCCTCAGATCTCAGCCTCCTGAGTAGCTAGGATAACAGGCAATTAGTAATGATAATATAATTAGGGCTGGGGCAGAGTACTTGCCCAGGATATACAAGGCCCTAGGTTTGATCTCTAGACATTGGGATTCTGTGTATAAGCAATCACATTGTTATAAGTACTGGCTAAGCCTGTTAGTACAGTGTCAGTAGGAACGGTGAGAAAGGATTTTATTGCCTTTTTCCTGGTCTTAGGAGGAAAACATTGTCTTCCACCATTAAGTGAAATGTGTGCTGTATGTATAGGGGGGGGGGGGGGTCAATATTTTGGTCAGTACCCATTATCATATTAAGGATGGCCCTATTTCTGGTTTGCTAAGAGATTTTATTAGTGCATATTGAATTTTGTCAAGTGATTTTTTTGAATCAATTATGATCATGAGTTTTTTTTCTTTAGACTATAATATATAGATATACTGGTTTTAGATATTGAACCGACTTTGTATTTCTGGAATAAGCCTTTTGAGATTATGGTATATTCTTTTTTTGGGGGGGGGGGGGGAGGGTCCAGTCGTGGGGCCTGAACTCTGGGCCTGGGCGCTATCCCTCAGCTCTTCAACTCAAGGCTAGCGCTCTACCACTTGAGCCACAGCACCACGTTTGGCTTTTTTTTTTTTTTTTTGCTTATGTGGTGCTGAGGAATTGAACCCAGGGCCTCATGCATGCAAGGCAAGTGCTCTACCTCTGAGCCACCTTCCTAGCCCGAGATTATGGTATATTCTTATTTTAAAATTATTGGTACTAAATAGTTTTGGTGAGAAGGAGTCTCATATTTGCAGGTATTAGATGAGAGCTGTTGAATATGTTTTCATAGGGTGCTTTTTCATAGTTATTGTTCATTTTAATTTATCTTTTTCTGATTTGAGTATTAGTATAAGGCTAGTCTCATAAAGTAAATGTGGCATTGTTCACTGTGTGTGTGTGTGTGTGTGTGTATTTTGGTGCTGGTACTGGGGCTTGAACTCAGGACTTCATACTCTTTAGCCTTTTTACTAAAGGCTTGAGTTCTATACCATATGAGCCACACTTCCATTCTGGCTTTTTGCTGGTTATTTGGAGATAAAAGTCTCACACTTTTCTATCCAGGCTGGCTTCAAATTGTGGTCCTGGTATCTTGGCCTCCTAAGTTTCTAGGCTTACAAGTGTGAGTCACCACCCTTCTCTTTTGTATGTTTTAGTAGTTCATGGTTTTCAGGAAATTAGCCTGCTAGGTAGTTGATTCTGTGTGTGCCAGTACTGGGGGCTTAAACTCAGGGCCTGGGCAGGCATGTTCTTTAGCTTTTTTGCTTAAGACTGGTACTCTACCACTTGAGCCACAGCTCCACCTCCTGGAGTTTTAGTTGTTAATTGGAGATAAAGTCTCATGGACTTTTCTGCCTCTACTGGCTTCATGCTAAGATTCTTAGGTCTCAGCTTCTGAGTAGCTAGGAACAGGCGTGAGCTAACAGCACCTGGCTTTTAGTTTTTCTTTAGTATCCTTTAGTCTCTGCTGTTCTGCAGCAATAGATGGCTCTTTATTAAATCCTGATAGTAGTATAGATGCCTCTCTGGTTTTGATAAGGTTGTGTTCCAATATGTTGTGATACAGTGAAAATGTATGTCAGATGCAGTTAATAAGCCAGCCTCCTGATCCTCATAGATCAGCAACAGTGCACGGCCCAGCGTCAGAGGGGCCTTTGGTTCTTGAGGGCCGGCCTCTGCAGCTTGCTTCTGCGCCTGGTGTTTCCAGTTTCTCCCCACGCTGTACTGGTATAGGAAGAGAGCAGTATTCAAAATTCAGAGCGCAACACTTTCACTTCCACACTAGCCTAAGGTTGTTGAAAAGAATTACAAACGTCAGGTTGAGGATTATTTATGAATATAGTATATAATAACATATTCATATATGTAACAACATTAATATATAATATATAGTATATATTACACACTAATATATTTGTTGGCTACCAGTTTTGCTAGATGTTTCCAAAATTTTTTATACTTTTTAAAGAGGAATAGGGTTTTAGTATATTTAATAATTTTTCTATTGTTTTTCTGTTTTTAACTTTAAGTTGTATTTAACCCTTTGGTTTATTGTTACTTTGGATTTTTTTTACTTTGTAGTTCCTTAAGAGAAACTTTAGTTTTTTGTTTTTGTTTTTTGTGAGCAAGAGGATTGACTTGCACTTGCTAGGCTGGCAGTCTACCGCTTGAAGCATGCTTCTACCTCTGCTTTTTATTGGTTTTTGCAGAGATGTAGTCTAGTGAATTTTTATGTCCAGATTGGCCTGAAGCTGTGATCCTCCATATCTTAGCCTCTTGAGCCATCAGTGGCTTTTTTGGGAATAGGAGTTGGAAGGTATAGCCTAGCCCTGGTTTTCCTCCATCAGTTTTCTGAGAGCTAAAATTTCAGGAAATGCATCACTACACCTGACTAGATTATTGATTTGAGACCTTTCTTTTTTACTAATGTATTTAATGTTATTAATTTGTTTTAAAATGACACTTTAGCTGCATGTCACGATTTTGGTATGTTGAACTGTCATTTTCATTCAGTTTAAAATGTATTCTGGTTTTCTTTGACTCATGGATTGTTTATTTTAGGACTAGGCCTTTCTCTGTAGCTGAGTCTGGCCTTGAACTGCGATTTTCCTGCTTCAGTGCTGTCTCCCAAGTGTTAGGATTTCTGATGTACCATGTCTAATTTTGTGAGTTATTTATCTGTATAAGGTACAGTTAAATTTTTCTGGTATCCCTTAGTTCTAGCGTATTTCTTTTGTGGTCAAAAAACATCCTTTTTATTATTTTATTTTCAAAAATTTTAAGGCTTTATGGTCTAAGTGAATGTTGAATGTACACGTATACTTAAAAATTGTTTTCTGCTATTGGATGGAGAGTTTCTTGAATGTCATTTAGTTGGTTTATAGTGTTGCTCAGTTCTTGATACTCTTGTTGGTGTTTTGTTAACTAGTTCCTTTGATGGCTGGGAGGACTACTAGAGTCACTGATTAGAATATGTTTGTTATTTCTCCTTACAGTCTGTTTTTGAAGTTTAGTTGTTTGGGACAAACATACACACATACACAATTAGAATTATTTTGTTTTCTTGGTGAGTCAATCTTGATGTACTTTTTTTTTTGGTGCCAGATATGGGGCATGAACTCAGGACTCAGGCACTTTGAATCGCAGTCCTCTGATCGCATCTTCCTGCGTAGCTGGAATTAGGGCGTGAGCCAACGACACTGGCTGAGTTACGTACCTCTTATTTGGTTCTAACATTTACTTTGATACTAATACAGCCACTGTACTTGGTTGTTACTATTTTTTCTAACTTTATTGAGAGGTGGTTTACAGTGGGGTTACATTTACATACATCAAGTAATGAGCGCATTTCCTTTCGCGTAGTGTCATTTATCCCCTCGTTCTTCCTGCCCCCTCTCGTCCCATATGAGTTGCGTATTCGCTTTCAGCAATGTCCAGTGTGCTCCACTTCTGCACTTTTTCACCTTTTCCCCTGATTCTGTGCCCTCTCCCCACCCTTTACAGATGTGCACGTGAGTACAGTGTATATTAGGTAAAGAATACAGAATCATCAGAAAAAGAAAAGGCAAATTAAGAAAAAAAAGTCCTTTGTTTCCATATCTTTGAAATACACACATATATATACATATATGTGTATATTTGTGTATATATGTATGTGTATACACACACACACACACACATATGAAGAGGCCCTTGGGTATTGTACCTTTGTGATTCTCTCCTAAGACCGTCCTCTTCTGGTCTCACTCTGTGAGTATCTAGAATTCTGTGTAATTTGTCGTATTCGTTAAGTTTTAAATCCAACTTCCACATATCAGGGAGAGCATGCACCGCTTGTCTCTGATGTTGGCTCACCTCACTTAACATGATGGTTGTAGTTCCCTCCATGTCCCTGCAGATGATACCGTTTTGTTCTTTGTAATGGCTGTGTAAAATTCCATTGTACATAGGTACATTTTGGGGATCCACTGATCTACTGTGGGGCATCTGGGGTGTTTCCATATCTTGGCTATTGGGAAGAGAGCAGCAGTGATCATGGAGGTGCAGGTGTCCTGTTCATGATGCTCAGGGTAGATGCCCAGGAGTGGTATGGCTGGGTCGTAGGGAAGGTCTGTGTTTAGTGTTTGAGGACCCTCCAGACTGCTTTCCAGAGTGGTTGTGCCCGTGTCCATTCCCACCAGCAGTGCAGCAGGTTCCTTTTTCCCCACATCCCCGCCAGTTCAAAATGTTTACCAATCTAACTCTGAGGTAAGAGAATATCTTAGGGTTGTTGTGATTTGCATTTCCTTTATTGCAGAGATGATAAGCATTTCCTCATCTGTTTCTTTGCCACTTGAACCTCTCCTTCTGAGAACTCTCTTAGCTCCTTTGCCCACTTAGTGACTGGTGTATTAAGTTTGGGAGGGTTAGTTTCTTGAGCTCCTTGGCCTTTGTGTGATGCATTACTGGTAAAGATCTTCTTCCAGTTGGTTGGCTGTCTTTCTAGTTTAGTAACTATGACCTTAGCTGTACAGAAACATTTTATTTTAATGTAGTCCCAGTTGTCAAGTCTCTCTCCTACCTGTTGTACCCCTGGGACTCTCTTCAAGAAGTTTCTACCTGTTCCTGTAAGTTCTAATGTCTCTCCTATTCTCTTAGAATAGTTTCAGAGTTGTGGGTGTGACTTTGAGGTCTTTGAACCACTTTGAGTTGATACTGGTACGTGGTGACAAGCAGGGATCCACTTTTAGTTTTCTATATATTGCTGCCCAGTTTTCCCAGCACCAGTTGTGGAAGAGGCTATGTTTTCTCCATTGTATGGCTTTGGCTCCTTTGTCAGATACAAGATGACTTAAGTATATGGTTTTATTTCTGGGTCTTCTAATCTGTTCCATTAATCTTTGGGTCTGTTTTTGTGCTAATACCAAGCTGTTTTTGTTATTATGGCTCAGTAATAGAATTTGAAGTCTGGTATTGTAATATCACTCACATTGCTTTTTTGCCTAGAATTGCTTTGGCTATTCTAGGTCTTTTTGTTGTTCCATACAAATTTTTGGATTGTTTTCTCTCAGTAAAGAATGTCATTGGAATTTTGATGAGGATTGCATTGGATTTATTTATTTTTATTTATTTTTGCCAGTCCTGGGACTTGAACTCAGGGCTTGGATATTGTCCCTAAGTTTCATTTGTTGAAGGCTAGCCTTCTTTTATGTAGTGCTGAGGAGTCGAACCCTGGGCCTCATGCATGCTAGGCAAGCACTCTACTACTAAGCCACGTTGCCAGCCCCTTATTGCATTCGATCTGTATATTATTTTTTCAGCAGTATGGTCATTTTCACAATATTGATTCTACCTACCCTTGACCCTGGAAGGTCTTTACATTTCCTGGTGTCTTCTTTGATTTCTTTCTTCAGATCTAAAGATCTTTTACATCTTGGGTTAGGTTAATTCCTAGCCTAGTGCCAATGGGGTTGTTCCCATGATTTCCCTTTCTGCTTGTTCATTGTTGGCATGCAGAAAGGCTACTGAGTTTCTGTGCGTTAATCTTGTATCTTGCTTCTTTGCCACAGTGCTTGATCAGCTTTAGGAGTTTGGGGATGGAATTTTTGGTGTACTTTAGGTGTCAAATATGTCATCTACAAATAGGGATAGTTTAATTTCTTCTTTCCTTATGTGAATCCCTTTTATGTCCTTTTCTTGCCTTATTGCTTTGGCTAAGAATTCTAGACTATATTGAAGAGGAGTAGAGAGAGTTGGGATCCTTGCCTCGTTCTTGGTTTTAGGGAAAATGGTCTTAGTTTTTCCCCATTTAATATGATGTTGGCTGTTCGTGTGTCATATTTAGCCTTTATTGTTTTAAGGAATGTTCCTTCTATTCCTAGTTTCTTTTTTTTTTTTTTTTTTTGTCGGTCATGGGGCTTGAACTCTGGGCCTGGGCGCTGTCCCTCAGCTCTTCAGCTCAAGGCGAGCGCTCTACCACTTGAGCTACAGCGCCACTTCCGGTTTTCTGGTGGTTTATTGGAGATAGGAGTCTCACAGTCTCTCCTGCCCGGGCTGGCTTTGAACCGCGATCCTCAGATCTCAGCCTCCTGAGTAGCTAGGATTACAGGCGTGAGCCACCAGCGCCCGGCTTCCTAGTTTCTTTAAAGCTCTTAATGTGAATGGGTGTTGTATTTTGTAAAGGCTTTTTCTGCCTTTTCAGATGATCATGTGGTTCTTGTCCTTGGCTCTGTTAACTTGGTGAATTACATATACTGATTTACTTACGTTAGACCAGCCTTGCATCTGTGGGATGCAAAGTCTGTTTGGTCATAATGTATGATTTAAAAATTTGTTTCTCTATTCTGTTGGCTAGTATTTTATTGACGAGCTTTGCATCTGTGTTCATCAGAGAAAATGGTGTGTATTTCTCTTTTTTTGTTGGTCCTTACCTGGTTTTGGGATAGGCTTGGTATTGGCTTCATAGAATTAATTTGAAATTGCTCCCTCTGTTTCTATTTCACAGAAAAGCTTGCCAAGTATTGTTATTAGATCGTCTTTAAAGGTCTTACAGAATTCAGCGGTGAGTCCATCTGGGCCTGGGTTTGTGTTATTGGCTTGTTTAGCTAGTTTATATCTTCTTAGTTCAATTTAGGCAGTTGGTATGTTTCTAAAAATTCATCAATTTCTGCTAGGTTTTCTTTCTTTACTGAGTATAGGTTTTTGTTTTGTTTTGTTTTGCCAGTTCTAGGGCTTGAACTCGGCCTGGGCACTGTCCCTGAGCCTTGTTGTGCTCAAGGCTAGCACTCTACCACTTGAGCCACAGCACCACTTCAGGCTTTTTCTGTTTATATGGTACTGAGGACTCAAACCCAGAGCTTCATGCATTTCAGGCAAGAACTCTACCACTAAGCCACCTACCCAGCCACTGAATATAGGTTTTGAAAATAGTCGTTTATAATCATTTAAATTTCTTGGAAGTTTGTTCTAATATTTCCTGTGGCATCTCTGATCTTGTTGATTTGAATTTCCTTTCTTCCTTTTCACTAATCTGGCAAGTGGTCTGTCAATTTTATTAATTTTTTCAAAAAACCAGCTGTTTCATTGATTATTTTTTTTTTTTTTTTTTTTTTTGATCAGTCATGGGGCCTGAATTCTGGGCCTGGGCGCTGTCCCTCAGCTCTTCAGCTCAAGGCGAGCGCTCTACCACTTGAGCCAAAGCATCACTTTCAGCTTTTTTCTGCTTATGTGGTGCTGAGGAATGGAACCAGGGCCTCATGCATGCGAGGCAAGCACTCTACTGCGGAGCACCTTCCCAGGCCATTTCATTGATTTTTATGTATAGTTTTTTTTTAGTTTCTATTTCATTGATTTCTGCCCTAATCTTTGCTAACTTTTCATCTAGTAGTTTTAGACTTTTTTCTTGTTTTTCTAGCAGTTTTCATTGCATCATGAGGTTATTTACTTGAGCCATTTCTGTTTTATTTATCTGTGCTTTTACTGTATTCCAGAGGTTCCATTGTGATGTATTTTCATTGAATTATAAGAACTTTCTAATTCCTTCCTTAATTTCTTCTGTGACCTAGGTAATGTGCTGTTCAGCTTCCATGTATTTGAGTGATTTCTGCAGTGTATTTGTTGTTGAAAACTGGTTTTGATTCCAGTGGTCAGAGAGGATACAAGGATTATGCCAATCCTCTTGTATTTGCTTAGTTTCTTTGGCGTACTATGATATGATCTATTTTGAAGAATGTTCCATGGGCTGCTGAGAAGAATATGAATTGGGCGTTGTTGGGTGGAAAGCTCTGTAGATGTCTCTTAAGTCCATTTGGAAAATGGTATCATTTAGTTAGGAGGCTTCTTTGCTTATCTTTTGTTTGATTGACCTGTCCTTTGGTGAGAGCTGGGTATTATTGTGTTTAGGTCTAATTTGTTCTGTAAGTCCGAAAGTATTTGTTTAACATTTTTAGGTGTTCCATTGTTTGGTGTATAAGATTGACCACTGTAGGTTATGTTATTATTGTAATGTAACAGGTGGAACCCACAGCTTCAGCCTGCTAGGCAGGTGCTCTACCCCTTAGCTGCATCATCAGCCCATATCCAGACCTTTTGCTGCCAAGGAAGCACAGACAGGGGGTAACAGGGGTATTTGGGTTCAGAGACCTTTTTCTTGTGAGATGGATGGACTGTATGTTGATGGAAATTACCCTTAAGTAGGAGGCTGTGTCTTAGATGAATAGCTATCCCCATGCTGCCCTCCAGCTGTCCTTGTTATTTGTGTAGTAGAGCTTGTTTCATCTCCTTAACTTACTCATTTCATTTGTTGAAGTCAGTTCTTTTAGAGAGTTGCTTAGTTTTCACTAATTACCATATTTGTTTTTTAAAATTTTTATTTATTTTTTCGGCCTTTTCTTTTCTGGTACTGGGGATGGAACCCAGGACGGTGCACTTGCTAGGCGAGCGCTTTGCCACTGAGCTGCATCCCAGCCCTGTTTTTAATTACTTTATTTTTGTTATTATAAAGGTAATATACAAGGAGTTTCATAAATCAGGTAATGAGTACTTTTTTTTTTTTTTTTTTTTTTAAATGTGCTACTGAGGAATTGGACCCAGGGTCTCATGCATGCAAGGCAAGTACTCTAGCACTAAGCACATTCCCGGGCCATGATTACATTTCTTTTTGAACAATGTCATCCCTTCCTTCACTCTCTCCCAGTTTTCCCTCCATACCCAGATAGTTCATTTTCAAAAGTGTCTAGTGAGTATACTGCTGCATTTTACCCTCGGCTTCTTCGTTTCTGTACCCTCTCTTAGCCTCCCAGAGACAGATAAATGGACAAACGACAAAAAGAAAAGAACAAAAACAACAACATAGAAACAGCCTCTTGTTTCCATTTCCTGGAGTTCATTTTGATAAAAATTATTTTATATGAACAGAGGCACATAGGTCTTGTGCCTTTGTTTTCCTCTCCTAAATATTCATTCATTTATTTATTTATTTATTTATTTTACTTATAATGTGTGTGAAATATGTTAGTTGAGGCTGTTTGGTGGCATAACTATTAATTGAATATTTGGTGCTGATACGGGATATTTCTGTGTATGTCATATTCTCTTTGTTGGTTTTGTCCCTGTATAGGGTTTGTAAACTAATGATGAATATATTGACAGGAAGACATAGCCATCTTCAATAGTTTAACATGTATGTGTTGAAATCAAATAACTTAGTCTCTGCTGGGTGCCAATGGCTCATACCTGTAATCCTAGCAACTCAGGAGACTGAGACCTGAAGGATTATGATTTGAAGCCAGCTCAGACTGAGAGGTCTTCAAGACTCCCATCTCCAGGTAACCTGTAAAATGCCAAACTAGAGGTGCGGCTCAGTGATGGTACCAGCCATGAGCAAGAGAGCCAAGTGAAAGTATAAGGCCCTGAGTTCAAGCCCTTGTACTGGTACAAAAGAAACAAGCACACATATATCCCATGGGCAAAGAAGACATTTACTTTGTTTTTATTATAGAAATCTGTTTTGGTTAAATAACTACCTTGCAGTAATTCAAGTGATATTGACGGACTGAATTTCACACACACACACACACACACACACACATTCTTAAATCATATTAAATAAAGAACATTCTCCTCTTAACTATTTTGAGCACAATATTAATTACAGCTTGAAAGTGAGTAAGAAGATGGAGAATCTAATTTCCTATGACCCAGGATTTACTTTTTAACATTTTTTTGAGACATAATCTTACTTTCTGTAGCCTCGGCTGACCTTGAATTCTTTGTGCTTTGCCTCAGCCTCCCACTAGCTAGGCATATGCACCAGACCCTTTAATAGTTGATTGCAATATGTTTTTCAAAACATGCCTGGCAATTGTCCTATGATAGGGAAAGTGCCCACAGGGCAAGAAGTCTCCCCCGGTTGCTCCTGAGAGCATAGCCCGTCTTAAGCAGGAGATGACCTGCTGAGGCACGTGACTCAGTGATTAAGTTGTCATTGATCATGATAGTGTAAAGGAGTGTAGAGTAACCAGGCCTTGGCCACGTCTGGATGCCTTGGATAAAGAAATTCTTGCCAGTCGTGGGGCTTGCACTCTGGGCTTGGGCACTGTCCCTGCACTCTACAGCCCAAGGCGAGCGCTCTACTGCTTGAGCCACAGCACCACTTCCGGTTTTGTAGTGGTTTATTGGAGATAAGAGTCTCACGGACTTTCCTGCCCAGGCTGGTTAGGCTGGCTTTGAACCGTGATCCTCAGATCTCAGCCTCCTGAGTAGCTAGGATTACAGACGTGAGCCACTGGCGCCCAGCAGGATAAAGAAATTCTATACTTGATTTATTTTTATTTTTGCCAGTTCTGGGGCTCGAACTCAGGGCCTGAGCACTGTCCCTGGGCATCTTTTGCTCAAGGCTAGTACTCTACCACTTAGGCACAGCAGCACTTTTAGCCTTTTCTGTTTCTGTGGTGGTGAGGAATCGAACCCAGGATTTTATGCTTAGTAGGCATGGGCGTGTACTTTACCACTAAGACATTCCCAGTCCCCATACTTGACTTTCTGACTGCTTATATAGTGTTTGTGCTTTGTCTTTTTGAAAGCATAAAAAGCAACAGTACAGGGCTGGGAAGGTGGCTCAGTGGTAGAGCGCTTGCCTTGCATGCCTGAGACCCTGGGTTCGATTATTCAGCACCACATAAGCAAAAAGAAAAAGCCGGAAGTGGCACTGTGGCTCAAGTGGTAGAGCGCTAGCCTTGAGCTGAAGAGCTGAGGGACAGCGCCCAGGCCCAGAGTTCAGGCCCCACGACCGGACCCCCCCCCCCCAAAAAAAAAGCAACAGTACAGGTTAGCTGTTCTAATTATAGTCACTATTAACGTTCCCTCTTTGTTTAAAAAATAGAGGAGCTAGGCCTGCTCTTGTAGGAGAATCACACATCTGAGACTAGCCTAGGCAAAGTTAATGAGATCCTATCTCAGAAACAAAGCCGAAGGATTAGAGGAATGTTATTGTAAAGGTGATGTACAAAGGGTAAGTTACATAAGCAGGTAAAGCATACATTTCTTTTTTTTTTTTTTTTTTTTTGGTTGGTTGTGGGCCTGAACTCTGGGCCTGGGCACTGTCCCTCAGCTCTTCAGCTCAAGGTTAGCCCTTTACCACTTGAGCCACAGCGCCACTTCCGGCTTTTTCTGCTTATGTGGTGCTGAAGAATCAAACCCAGGGCATCATGCATGCAAGGCAAGCACTCTACCACTGAGCCACCTTCCCAACCCAAGCATACATTTCTTTGTGGACAGTGTCACCCCTTCCCTCAATCTCTTCTAGTTTTTCCCTCCTAACCCCCCCCCCCCCACACACAAGTTGTATAGTTCGTTTTCAACATATTGTCTCTTGAGTACACTGTTAACATTTGTTTATCCTTTGTCCCTCCATTTCTGTGTCTTCTCTTACCCTCCCAAAGATATATAAAGGAACAAACAAGACAAAAAGAAAAGAAAAACCAAAAATAGCAACACAGAAAAAACTCTTGTTTCCATTTCCTGGAGTTTATCTTGTTCATTATTGTGTATGTTCAGAGTTATACAGGCATTGGGCCTTTGTGTTCCTCTCCTAAGAGTGTCTTCCCTTGGTCTCACTGTGTGTGAATGCCTAGAGTCCTGTGTAACTTATCACGTCCAGTTATATTTTTTTTATCTAGCTTCTGAATATGAGAGAAAACATGCACTGTTACTCTAGAGAGCCCAAGCTCAAAGAGCTTGGCTTGCCTCACATGATTTGTTCTAGGTCCACTCTTTTCCCTGCAAGTGGCATGTTATTTATTTATTTATTTATTTTGTCGGTCATGAGGCTTGAACTCTGGGCCTGGGCCCTGTACCTCAGCTCTTCAGCTCAAGGCGAGCGCTCTACCGCTTGAGCTACAGCGCCAAGTCTACTGCTTGAGCTATCATGCCAAGTCTAGTTTTCTAGTGGTTTATTGGAGATAGGAGTCTCACGGTCTTTCCTGTCCAGGTGGCTTTAACCACGATCCTCAGATCTCAAGCCTCCTGGGTAGCTAGGATTTTTTTTTTTGAGTCGGGTCGTGGGGCCTGAACTCTGGGCCTGGGCGCTGTCCCTCAGCTCTTCAGCTCAAGGCTAGCGCTCTACCACTTGAGTCACAGTGCCACTTCCGGCTTTTTTTCTTTTTGCTTATGTGGTGCTGAGGAATCGAACCCAGGGCCTCATGCATGCAAGGCAAGCACTCTACCACTGAGCCACCTTCCCAGCCCTGGCATGTTATTCTTTTTTTTTTTTTTTTTTTTTTTTGGGTCCGGTCGTGGGGCCTGAACTCTGGGCCTGGGCGCTGCCCCTCAGCTCTTCAGCTCAAGGCTAACGCTCTACCACTTGAGCGACAGCACCACTTCCAGCTTTTTTTGGCATGTTATTCTTAATGAGTAGGTAGCATGTTTTTTTAATTCGATCATCTGTTGTAGGGCATCTGAGCTGTTTCCATAACTTGTCTACTGTGGATAGTGCAGCCTTGGACATGAATGTGCAGGTGTCTTCCTGATATCCTTGCTTGTGATGTTCTAGGTAGATTCCCAGGAGCAGTATGGCTAGGTGGTAGGGAAAATGTATATTTAGCAGTCCACTCTGGACTGCTGTCCAGAGTGGTTGTACTACTTTACATTACCACCCACAGAGCAGTACCCTACCAACATTGGTTGTTTGAACTGTTCTTTTGATGCTTGTTTGTTTTCAGTAGATGCCACACCAGTTCTGTGGTAGATATGCTAGCATTGGCAAATCCCACTCATAGGACTGTAGAACTGCAGGGTAGTAAGAGTGCAGGGTGCATCAGAGCAGAGGCAGTGTTTGTTGTTGCCTTTGAAGCATTCTTCTGTCCTCATCAGGGTCTCCTCTCTGTCCTTGCAATTTCTCGTGGCATTTTTCACTATACTTGCTCAGTCAGATAGAAAACCTGTTAGATGTGCCTCAAGATGTAGGGGTGCTTAGGATGCCAACTTGAAAGGACTCCTAGGCAGAGTATCCTTCTGCAGAAGGGTGTGCCATCAGCCAAAAATTGGGCAAACCAGCTCACAGCAGGAAGGCTACTGGATGTTTATCCCTAAGCCAGCAGGCCCTGCCCCTCTGCTCACATTGGCTGAGCTCAGGGTCTGCAGAAGGTTGTGGCTTGGCTAACTCCAGGAGCTTCTAACAGGGTGTCTTGGTTGAGGTGCAGTCAACAAGGGCCAAGCTACCTGGCCAAAGCTGGACCCTTCAGAAAAAACAAATACGAGGGAGACAAACTACTTTGATAGAAAAGATGCTTTTTCTCACTGGTGACTGCTGTTTCTCTCTGAAGCAGAGTTTCTGCAGTGGAGTTTCTGTGGAGAGCATGCCTTCTGCATCCTGGGTGATGAACCTTGATGGGCACATAGACTGAACATTTCTTATAGACTGTGCTGTGCTTGCTCAGCATGTGACATCCTTAGCACTTAGCACGTACTTAACACACACTTGGCAATTGAGCTCAGAAGCCCAGACCACTCCACAGAATCTGCAGATTCACCCTCCCTCCTTTTTCTTCTGAAACCTGTCTTCTTTGCTTTTGGAAATGGAAGAAAGCATTTGTCCTGTTTCTGAAGTTAATCCAGTGCTACAGGGTTTCTTAACTGTTGGGTTTTAGCCAGTCTTTGAACCCTTGGAAACTCAGTGCAAAACTCACATACAGAAGTGAGTTATACTGAAGCTTCTTCATACTGTCTAACCCTTTTCTCTAGTATCTTGCATCTCGCATCTTCTCTTTCCCTCCCGAGTCTTTCTCTTGACCTTGCTAGACCTTACAAGGTACTGGTTTTTTTTTGTTGTTGTTGTTGGTGGTGGTGGTCATGGGGCTTGAACTCTAGGCCTGGGCGCTGTCCCTGAACTCTTCAGCTCAAGGCGAGTGTGCTACTACTTGAGCCACAGCACCACTTCCAGTTTTCTGGTGGTTAATTGGAGATAAGAGTCTCACCGACTTTCCTGCCCAGGCTACATTTGAACCTCAATCCTTATATCTCAGCCTCTCCAGTTGCTAGGATTACAGGTATGAGCCATCAACACAAGGTACTATTTTATCTGATGAGATTTCTCTTTTGTCCACTAATTGACTTGAAATACTTCTGCTTTCTTCACCCTCATTGTATGGTTTACTCCTTATCAGCTTTGTACCTGCCTGTGTCACCAGCCTTCCTAGGGGCTGTTAGGTTAGTGTACCAAGTCCTGTAGATAGATAGATAATCCTAAACCCCGTGAATTTTTTTGCATATGATCTCAAATATACACTTTTCTGGAACTTACTTTGTTTTTCTCTGTATATACAGCATCATTTTGGGTTTCCTAACTGTTGCTTTTTTTACTCCCCTGGCTTTGGTGGGTAAATATTCATAATAGTAATAAAGTGATAGCACTGTAGTACTATGTAGCAGTTGATTCTGTCTTGGTTTCTTCTTGATATCTTCAAGTTCAAACATAAACAAAACATTTTTAGTATATACTGGTAGAGGTTTCTGAAGAAGACTAGAAACACGGGTGAGGTAAGTCAGACTGCGGAGTTTTACTTACCTGAGGCCTGTTATTTCAGTTCACAACTGAGCTCAGTTCACAGGTTGTCTGGGTTGAGTCATCTTTCCATTTTATGCAGTAGTGCTTAGGCATTACTGGTTTGTTTGCTAGCTGTTATTTTTGTGAAAAATCTCAAGTCAGCTGTAAGTGGGCATAGCGTTTTTTCAGTCAGGAAGATTTGTGTTGATTATTCTTGAAGGTCTTGATAACTTTGTGACAGTCCTGTGATTGTCACTGCTGAGAGTTTCAGTGAGGACCTTCGAAACAGAAAATGGACATCGGAAATGTGGCGCACACCAAAGGCGTGTTGGGGATAGGTGTGATTCTTCGCATTGCAGAGGAAGAACTTGTTAGGGCTTGTATTTCTAAAAAAGATACTAAGCTTTCAAAGTGGCATGCTGCTTGATCTGTATTTTGGACAGCTATGGGTCCTGTGTGGGTCTTGAGCTGCCATGAGGTATGAGGGGCTCTGACCTGAAGTGTACTGCTGGGCAGGCAGCGCTGGCACTTGAGCAGTGCTCATGCAGAACACTGGCTGGTTTGAGTCAGGCTAGTCCTCACCAGACCTAGGGCCGCATAGGTTGTCTTCATACAAACCTGGGTTAAGGTGATGTTAACAGCGGAAGCACATGGACCAGAGTGTGCATGGCAGAGCCTGCACTTCTACCTCCTACAAGAACGGCTCATTCACCACACATGGTAGAAAGCCATCTCGACGGATCGAGACTCAGCTCCCAAAGATCATTTGAGATTTAATATGTTTTATTATTGACCAGCTATATCCAGAGAGATTCTGTTGCCTTTAGAAGTTAGAGAAGGAAAGAATGTAACCTTTAAGTTGGCAGAAACCAACAAAAACAAAACCAAAAAGGCAGAGAAGAAACACCTACTATAAATCTTGCTGCTGAATTTAAAATCGTACACTTACTCAGTCTAGTTAAACCTCTTGAGGTTTCTAGCCTTTATTTCCTTTTTCGTTAATTTTTTTCTATTTTAAGTAGTGTACAAAGGAATTTCAGTGTGACTACAGTGCATCTTGTTCACTGTCACCTCTTCCCAGGTTCTCTCCCATCTTTCCGCTTCCCATCCCTACCTTCAAGGTCCACAGTTCAGTTTCTCTATACTGGACGTTAGTTATAATGAATATTTTCTAGCCTTTATTTCTGTGTTGGGTAGGGCTCAATTGTAGAAGCAACTCTGGATGGTTTGTATAGGCAGATATTTCATACAGAGAATCAGTCTTGTGTGTATGTGTATGTTTCTGCTGGTCTGAATCTTCAATTTAGGACCTGGATGCTATCCCTGAGCTTTTTCACTCGAGACTAGTGCTCTGTCATTTGAGCCATATCCCCGAGTCTTGCTTATTGGTAGTTAATTGGAGATAAGTGTCTCATGGACTTTCCTGTCTGGGAGTCAAACTGCCATCCTCAGATCTCAAGACTCCTAACTAGCTAGGATTATAGGCATAAGCCACCAGTGCCAGACTCATTCAACATTTTTGAAAGGTCTGGTGGGACAGGATCTTCGCTTCCAACAATGACTTCCAGAAGTGTAGAGTTGCCAGTCTGCAACATTGCCACTCTTGTCTAATACTGAAGACAAAATAGCCACCTGCTATGGCGAAGGCTTTTTTTTTCTAGTGAGGGATTTGGGGGAGGGAGTGGGCAGAATAGCAGAAATACTACATGCGAAACAATATGGCGACAAAAGAAATACGTCAGCAAAAAAACCACTGGAGTATTTTTTTCTTCTTCTTTTTCTTTTTTTGGTTGTGGGGCCTGAACTCTGGGCCTGGACGCTGTCCCTCAGCTCTTCAGCTCAAGGCTAGCGTTCTACCACTTGAGCCACAGCGCCGCTTCAGCTTTTTCTGCTTATGTGGTGCTGAGGAATGGAACCCAGGGCCTCATGTATGCAAGGCAAGCGCTCTACCACTGAGCCACCTTCCCAGCCCCACTACTGGAGTATTTATACAAACAACTGCAGAAGATTTGAAAAACATCAGTGATTAGAATCAGTCATGGAAGGGGTTTGCTGTGGAATGATTAAAGATTAGGTTTTGTGAAAGAAATCAGTTTGTGCTTTCTGCTAGATTTTGATTGAATACCTTTTAGTGTGATAGGATATAGATTCTGAAGTGATTTCTTAGGAAAACTAATGGTGTTGGAGCACAACTTAGTAATAAAAAAATAAGATTTTGGAGTAGGTAGGATTATAGAAGGAACAACCTACCTTAAGCTTGTTTACCATCTGAGGCTTTTCCTCCTAATAAGCTGATTATCCTTACATTGTGTTTGTTTTGCCGAGCTGGTGATCTAACCCAGGACCTCAAGTATGCCAGGCAACTACTCTTTCTGACACAGGAATGGAAAGCTGTCTAAAACATTATACTTCCTTGGACAATTGTGTTACTCTTTTTCGTTTTTAGTGCCAGCTTGAACTCAGGGCCTGCCTGAGCTCTATTCCTGAACTGCTTTTTGCTCAGGGTTAGTGCTCTATCACTTGAGTCACAGCACCACTCCTGGCTTTTTCTGAACAGTTTATTGGAGGTAAAAGTCTCATGGACTTTCCTGCCTGAGCTGGCTTCAAACTGTAATCCTCAGATCTAAGACTTCTGAGTAGCTAGGAATACAGGCATGAGCTACCAGCACCCAGCCAAATTGTGTTACTCTTATTTCTTCCTGCAGGATTGAATTCAGTGTGTTCCTCTATCTTCTGTTTGTTAAAAAAAAAAAACAAAAAACATTCTGGTTAGGTGGCTTATGCCTGTAGTCCTAGATACTTGGGAGGCTGAGATCTGAGGGTCTGTGTTCAAAGCCAGCCAGTACAGAAAAGTTCCTGAGACTCTCATCTTTGATTAACTAGTAAAAAGCTGGAAGCCTTGAGTGAAAAAGTCAAGTGACTCTGAGGTTTAAGTTCAAGACCCAGTACTGGCACAAAAATAAGTAAACATTCTATGAGCCATCCTGGATTTAATCATCTGCATTTCTCATAGCTAGCTGGTGCACTCTCGCGCTCGCTTGCGCTCTCTCTCTCGCTCCACCTCCCCCTTCCCCCTTCCCCCTTCCTTCCCCCTCCTTCCCCCTCCCCAGAAAAGTTGCACTCTATTCATTCCCCCTTTCTTTCCCTACCTTGCTCTTACATTAATGTCTCCTCCCCCTCCCTGTATGTGCGTGGATCTTTCCTTTCAAAGGCTGTGTGTGAGCATCCTCCTTGCTGTGGATGGGCGGGCCCCAGCGCTGACTCACTTCTGCAGCAGGTCCAGCTCCACCTGTGCAGCTGTGACTTCCCCTGCTTGTTCATCCTGTGAGCGGCAGGCTCTGTAGTAGACACCCTGAGTGCACACATCTGACCTTCCTGTGAGGGAGACCGACAAACTCTTACACAAGGTGGTCAAAGGAGTTGGGCTTCACAGGTAGGATGATAAATTGAACAAGCTCTGAGGAATATGCTGTACCTTTTTTGAAAATCTGGGGATGGAAGCTTCCAGGCAGAAGGAGAAAAGCAGCACAGAGGCTTGCCCAGAGCATCTTAAGTGATCAGTGTATGTGTAGCTGGAGCAGAATGAGGTCAGGTCTAGAGAGACCAATACGGAGGCTTGTCAGCCATTCTGACAACTTTGGATTTCATTGTGTGAAGATGGGAATGTGTTGAGCAGGTCTCATGAACTGTGTCGGTTCTAAAGGAATGACCTGGTGCTTTAAGACAGGGCTGGAGCAGCATGGGGTAGGTGTTTGATGGGGGCATGTGCTGAACTCTCCTGAGTTTCTGCCGGGAATGTGTAGCAGGGGTACAGGGGTCTTCCCTGGAGCGTGTGTGTCTGAATCTGCCCAGTTTTTGTTTTTGTTTTTGTTTTTCCCCTCAAGGCTAGCACCTTATCACTTGAGTCCTACCTCTACTTTTTTCTTTTGGTGGTAAATTGGAGATGAGAGTCTCACAGACTTACCTGCCTGGGCTGGCTTTGAACTGCAATATTCAGATCTCAGCCTCTTGAATAGCTAGGATACAGGTGTGAACCACCTGTACCTGACTCAGTGTCACTCCTTCAAATTTGGTATTAGACGTACTGTGTTTGCAGAGTCTTTGAGATATACAAGAGGAGGCATGGATTAATTAATTATAGCATAGACATTTGGGTTCCAAATCCAGCTTATGGGAGACAGATATAGATAGTAATGAGTATGGGACTAGAATGAAAAGGGGCCAGGAGTTGAGTGCTGACATTTTTCTGCCTCTCAGGATTGCATTCTTGTCAAATTAGTGCTTACATCTAAAAGATGACCTTAATGGATTTGGAAAGGGGAGGGTTTAAATTAAAATTACATGCAAATTTTATAACATCAATTAACCATATTGCATTAATGCCAAACAAACATTAAGAAATTTACCTGGGCTGGGAAGGTGGCTCAGTGGTAGAGTGCTCACCTAGCACGCATGAAGCCCTGGGTTTGATTCCTCAGTACCACATACACAGAAAAAGCCAGAAGTGGAGCTATAGCTCAAGTGGCAGAGTGCTAGCCTTGAGCAAAAGAAGCTCGGAGACAGTGCCCAGGCCCTGAGTTCAAGCCCCAGGACTGGAAAAAAGAAATGTTACCTTTTTAGTGTTTGTTTCTGAAGAAACAGTATAGTCATCCATTCTTATTACCAAAGAGTTGCTGAAAAGCTGAATGAAATCAACCATGGACACTTCCCAACCTTTTGGGTTTTTGACTACCAGGTGGCAGCTGGTGGGTCAGGCCTGTCATCCTAGCTACTCAGGAGGCTGAGGTCTGAGGATCCTGATTCGAAGCCAGTCCAGGCAGGAAAATTGTGAGACTCTTAACTCTAGTTTACTACCAAAAAGCTGAAAGTGGAGCTGAGGCATAAGTGGTGAACACTGGCCTTGAGCAAAAAAGCCAAGCGAGAGTACAAGGCCCTAAGTTCAAGCACCAGCACCTGCATAAAAACATGTATGTGTGTGTGCTGTATGTGTGTGTGCGTGCACATGCTCTCACACAGACACACACACACTGGCTTCTCCAGCTGCGGCTGCTTTCTCCTCCCATTCACACTGCCTTACACACACGCGCGCACACACACACACACACACACACACGCACACGCACCCTTCCAGCTGCTTCTTCCTTTCCCCCTCCCGTTCACTGCCTTCCTTCTCTACCAGGCCTTGGGGTAGAGAGTAGGACACCATCCTAGAAGGGACCACAGTGACTGGGCACAGGTGTGTGTGCCACCAGCTCTGGATTCTTTCCTCTGCGTAGGGTCATTGTCACAGAGTGTAGAAGGTCATCTGCTTTGGGGCTGCGTGTGGTGTGAAGACGATTCCATCTCACTCTGCCTCTAGCCGAAGTGGTAGTGCATCGTCAGGACTAGAGTCTGCAAGGGTGTCAAGAGCTTGGACTTCTTTTCTTTTTTGCCAGTCCTGGGGCTTGAACTCAGAGCCTGGGCATTGTCCCTGAGTTTCTTTTGCTTGAGTCACAGTGCCACTTCGAGCTTTTTCTGCGTATGTGGTCCTGAGGAATTGAACCCAGGGCTTAATGCATGCTAGGCAAGCACTCTGCCACTAGGCCACCTTCCCAGCCCCAAGAATGTGGACTTTTAAGTTGAAATCGTTTTTGGCACTGTGGCTTACACATGTGATCCCAGCACTGGGTACTGAGGCAGCCTGGCTACCTAAGGAGACTTTGTCTTAAAAAATAAGCACATTTATTCACTGATCAGATATCTGTGATTTTTTTTAAATTACTGTACAATAAGTATGTGTGACTGGATGTGTGTTTTGGTACATGACTGGCATTTGAAAGAATCGTTTCTGTACCCTGCACCTGTAGACACTGTCTTCCAAAGATGGCCGTATGTGTTACCTGGAAAGTTCAGGTTAATAGGCCATTCTGTGTGGCACAATCTCTTATCTCTAGAGCTATGTTTCAGTGAAGGGACAGGTAGCAGTAGTCGAGGACTGTAAATAAAGAGAGATCAAAATGAACTGAACGTATGTACTTCTGTTGCTAATTAGTGATAAAAGAGGTAATCACAGAATTTTTCCCCACATCCAGTTATATTAACATATATGAAAATTGATTGACTCCTGTCAGGTGCTTTTCTAAACATTTATGTGTGTGCATTCCCTCAGTCCTCCCGGTAATCGGTAGTGAGAGATGTGCTTCTTGTCCTGATTTTCTGCTGAAGAGACAGAACAGAAAGGCAAAGGCCTTGCTCTAGGCCAGGGACGGCTGTGGCAGCAAAGCCAGGGTGCGCCCTGGGGCTGGCCATGCCTCTGCTTTGGATTGCGATCCCTTAGCAGGTAGAGAGCCAGCCAGTGTGGTAATAGGTGCACTGGCTCTCTGACCAGTGTTTATACTTCAGAAGGTAATAGCTAACATATCCAAGAAGCATTTTTTCAAGGTTGAATGTGTTTGCTTGACTTTATTAGACTTGGTTTACAGGTATTGATCTCAGACTTCTTTTTTTTTTTGGCTGGTGCCAGCATTTAAACTTAGGGCTTGGTACTTCTATATGGCTTGTTTGCTGGCTTAGCTGGTGCTCTGCCATTTAAGCCATGCTTCCAACTTAGCTGGTTATTTTGGAGATGGAGTCTTGTGGACGTCTCTTCCCAGAATGACTTTGAATCATGATCCTCTGGATCTCGGCTGAGGTTCTGTTATCTGAGGGTTTTTTTGTTTGTTTGTTTTTTGGGTCCGGTTGTGGGGCCTGAACTCTGGGCCTAGGCCCTGTCCCTCAGCTCTTCAACTCAAGGCCAGTGCTCTACCACTTGAGCCACAGCACCACTTCCAGCTTTTTTTCCCCCTTTTTTGCTTATGTGGTACTGAGGAATCGAACCCAGGGCCTCAGGCATGCAAGGCAAACGCTCTACCACTGAGCCACCTTCCCAGCCCCTTATCTGAGGTTTTTAGCTGAAATGAAGACTAAACTACCTCAGAAGTTTTAGGACTGTTAGAGGGCACAAGCGTAATGCTTATTATTATTGTTGTTGTTTGCGAGTCCCGGGGCTTGAACCTGGGGCCTGGACTCTGTCCCTAAGCCTCTATGAGCTCAAGGCTAGCACTCCATCACTTAAGCCACAGCACATTTCCGACTTTTTCTGAGTTTTATTGGAGATAGGAGTCTCACAGACTTTCCTTCTTGGGCTGGCTTTGAACTGAGATCCTCAGATCTTAGCCTCTTGAGTAGCTAGGATGACAGGTGTGAGTCACCAGTGCCCAACATGTGTATTGTTTTTGGCAGAATATTTTTGGCATAATATTCTCAATTTGCCAAAGCAAGGATTTGAAGTGCCTGATGTTGTCTAGAAGTCCTTTATTTAATGAATGTGTCTAGTTTTGACCTACTCATTACCCATACTCATTTCAGATTTCTGTTGTTGTCTTGCCATGTGAACAGTGACACTATTGAATTGACATCCTTCTTTTGAATATGTCAGGTCCATGATTAATTCAGTACAAGAAGTATTTTATAGTTGGGTGCCTGTGGCTCACGCCTGTAATCCTAGCTACTCAGGGAGGCTGAGATCTGAGGATCACAGTTTAAAGCCAGCCCGGGCAGGAAAGTCTGTGAGACTCTTATCTCCAATTAACCACTAAAAAACCAGAAGTGGCGCTGTGGCTCAAGCAGTAGAGCGCTCGCCTTGAGCTGAAGAGCTGAGGGACAGTGCCCAAGCCCAGAGCTCAAGCCCCACGACCAACAACAACAACAAAAAGTATTTTATACTGTTCATGTCAGAAAGTGCGGGATATAGCCAAAGGAGAGTTTGGTTATATCGTTTTTAAAGGTCTCTTGAAGTCATTTAAACATTATAGGTATACCTTACAGCAGGTTTTCTCTCTGTCACTCTCTCTACAGTTCTGCTTCTACCTGTTGGTTAATTGGAGAGATGAGTTTGATGGACTTTCTTGCCCATGCTGTCTTTGAATTGGAATCCTCAAACCTTAGCCTCCTGAGTAGCAAGGATTATAGGCCTGAGCCACCAGTACTCAGCAATTGCTGGTTATTTGTTGAGATTGAGATTGGGTCTGAGTTTCTACCCAGGTGCATGCCTGAGTGTGGTCCTGTATGTTAGCCTTCCCATCTGGTATGATAACGGGTGTAATCTCTGTGTCTAGCTTTCCTACTAAGAAGTAGTCTTATGAACGCTTATGCCCAGGTTGGCTTCAAATTACTATCCTTCTAATCTCAGCCACCCAAGTAGCTAGGATTTACAGCTTTACTTTTGTTATTTTTTGTTTTTTGCTTTTTGTTTTTTCAGATAGAGGCAGTGTTTTTGCTTGGGGCTGGTCTCAGACTATGATTCTCCTTTCCCTATGCCATTTGAACAGCTAGGATTACAGACCTAAATCACCGTGCCTTGACTTGCTGACTTTATGCCCATGTTGGCCCTGAACTGCTAACCTCCTGATCTGTACCCTTTCAGTAGCTGAGATTAGTCTAGGCTTAATGATTCTTTCTGAATCAGTTTTGATAATCATTTATTTAATTACACATTTTTGATGCTTGTTTTGTTTGGCTTTTAAACTTCCTTCTTAGAACTCTCATGCCATTCAGCAGTCCCACAGCTTGAGTGTATATCCAGAATAAAGAAGCCAGGTGGGAAGTCCGCATGTGTAAGGGACTTTGCATCCCTCTGTCTGTGTGCCATTCATTATTCATATTAGCCCAGATGAGGAGTCAACCTCAGTGTCCATCAGCAGGTGAATAGATAAGAAAATGTGACCACACATGCAGTATAATCTTATTATAGAGTATGAGACCTTGTCATTTACTGGAAGTCATTATGCTTACTGAAATAAGTCTGGCACAGAGAGACAAATATTAAATGATCTGACTCAGATGTAAACTCTGATAGAGTTGATTTCATACACATCAAAAGAAGAATGGTAGCTAGTGACTCAAACTTGTAATCCTAACTATTCGGGAGGCTGAGATCTGAGGATCTTTATTCAGAGCCATCCTGGGCAGGAAAGTCCCATGAGACTCTTATCTCTAACTAACCACCATAAAACTGAAAGTGGCCAGGCACTGGTGGCTCATGCCTGTAATCTTAGCTACTCACGAGGCTGAGATCTGAGGGTCCGTGGTTCAAAACCAACCCAGGAAAAAAAATCTGTGAGACTCTTATCTCCAATTAACCACCAGAAAGCCAGAAATGGTGCTGTGGCTCAAAGTGGTAAAGCACTAGCCTTGAGCAAAAAAGGCCCAGGGACAGAACCTAGGCCCTGAGTTCAAGCCCCACAACTGATAAAAAAGAAAAAGAAAAGCCACATAGAGCTGTGGCTCAAGTGGTAGAGTCTAGCCTTGAGCAGAAAAGCTCAGAGACAGAACCCAGGCCTGAGTTCAAGCCCCAGAACCAGCACGCACACACAGTTGTAGAGTGGGAGTTAGCAGAGGCTGGGGAGAGTAGGGTGGGGTATTGCGGGGGGAGGTAGGTTAGCAGTTGCTAAGTTCCAATTAGAGGGTAACATTATGTTTTGGAGTCCTGTAAGGTAGGGTGACCCTGGATAATAGTAATGCGCTTCATTATTTTGAAAAGGATTTTATTTTTGTGCCTGGAGTTTGAACTCAGAGCCTTGCGCTTGCTCAGTTCGCTTGCATGGTTGTCCTCTTAACACCTGAGCCATGCCTCCAGCCTTGTATTTTGCTGGTTATTTTGGAGATTAAATCTCACAGACTTTTCTGCCTTGGCAGAAAACTGGGATCCTCCAGAACTTGTACAAGAGCTACCAGCTCCTGTCTAGACAAAGGGGATCTTGTTATGTTGCCTAGACTGGCCTTGAACTTTCATCCTTTTGCCTTAGCCTCCTAAGTTCTGGAAATTGAAGTTCTTCCTTGTTTCCTTCCTTCCCTTCCCCCCTTTCTGTGACACCTAGACTGGAACCCATATGTATACTAGACAAAAGCTACATCTTCAGCCCTAGAAGAAAGGAATTTGAATGTTTTCACCTCAAGTAATAGCAAATATGTGAGAAAGATAAACTACGTAATGTATTTGTGTATTGAAACTGGAGTTACCTGTGAAATACTGTCAGTTAAAAATTAGGGGGGGAAAACTTTATTTACTTCTCTTTCTCTTTAACGTGCTGTTGTGATGTTCTGGGTCGCAGTCCTAGACTTGGTACTTAGCTATGTCCGTGCTTTCCCTGGCATTGTTTTTATTTCTGTGTCATCCTGTCACTTGTCCATCATGTTTAGATTTCCCAAGTTTATTTTCAAGTCTCTGGCACAGCATGTGAGAGTAGTTGTTTTAACGTTGTAACATTGTAACTATACAGTAGGATTTGCCATGTTTCACTTTTTTGCCTCTGTTTTTTACTTTTTTTCCCTCCCCCCTTGTGCCTGGGGTAGGTGACCAGGTTGGAAGGCAGGGATAAAGAAATGCTCTGCCACAGAACTAATGCCAGTTTGTAACTACTTTTCTTGCTTAACTACTTTTGCTTTTAAGGACTTTTTTCTGGATTGGGCTCCTAGCCCATCTTTCTGTCTTTGCTTCCCACTACCCTGAGGTAGGGAACAGGTATCCTCGACTCCACGTTCCCAGCATGATGCTCCATGACCCCCACAGGCACGGAGCTACAGAGCTGTCATGGCCTTAAACTTCTGACACTGAGCCAAAGCATGACTGTCATCCTGAGCTACTCAGGAAGTTGAGATCTCAGGTTCAAGGCCAGTCCAAGCAGATAAACTTGAGAGTCTCTTATCTGTATCCAGCAAAAAGCCAGAAGTTGAGTTGTGGCTCAAGTGATAAAGCATCATCTTGGAGCAAAAAAGCTAAGGAAGAGTGTAAGGCCCTAAGTTGAAACCCAGCCCCAAACAGCACGCACGCATGTGTGCGCGTGCGCGTGCACGTGAGACAGGCACAGCCTCTTTTTTCTCTGTCATTAAATTCAGTTTTAAAACACTTTTTACACATTTTATTTGTAAAACAGTGTTCTCAAAACACTGTGGAGTAACTCTGTCTGAAGAGAATGTGTGTGTTCCGTAGAGTGAAGCGGCTTCTTGGCGTTTGGATCTCGGGCATCCTGGCTGTAGAGGGTCAGCTCTTCACAGTGCTGCTTTTCTGTAGTTCTGACTGCTGCACTCAGACTAGTTGTCAGTCTCATGTTGATGACAACTGGCAGAGATAAGACAGGAGAGTCCGTCTGCTAGTCTGCCCCAATGCTCTTTAAAAAAAGAATGAACATTTGTTAATTGTACAAAGAAGTTTCACTGTATTATTTCCATATGTGCGTATATGTATGTTCAAGTTTATTACCCCTTTACTGCCTTTGTCCCCTCCCCTGTATGTTCTTGATTTTGCATACATGTTGTATGTAGATAGGAAGACAAGTGTCTTGCTTATTATATTTTGTCTGGGAGGGATCCATGGTTCTCAGGTACTGTTTTGATTTTTTCATTGTGTTTTATGATAAATTCAGATGATTCAGATGGCTGGAAAATGTGCCAGCATTAATGTCACTATACTTGGAAGAGATATCAACATTTTGGAAGGAAGCTTAGTTTAGATATACATAGTTTTTGCAAACCTGCTTCATGTTCCCTTGTCCCTCAGCATGATCGTGTCTGGTCAGGGTTTTTTGCTTTTGTTTTTTTCTAAACTTGATGAGATACTGCTGAAATCTTATTCCCAGTTCTTAGTGGTTCTGCCTTGACCCATCCCATTGACACACTGGGACTCTCGCTTCAGCCTCCGGCCTGAGAGGCACAAGGAGTCCAGATGGTCAGGCTTACCTTTGACACACTGAGCTCTGTTGTCTCGTACAACCACTCTCATCTCTTGGATATTAATACTTACGAACTGTTAGCCCCTACAGGCCTTGCAGGGAGACTTTTTTTGAGTTGGTGGTTAAGTATAATAGTGAGAGTTGTTGTTCTGTTGTAAATCCTTCTTTCCCAAATCTGTCTTAACAGACCATAAGAGAAAAGTACCACATATTGGTCATTTGTTTAGAATTGTGTACTGCTTCTTATGGTTTCCCACCTGCTGCTGAGATGAGATCTTTCTAGGGTACCCAGACCTGTTTTCAAACTTCTGTGCGCAAACCGCCCTCCCGCCGCCCGAGTCATGGCATTACAGATGTGCTTCAGGTGATGAGTGAAGCCTCTGGTAACGCTCGCTTTTATCCCTCACTGTGCACTATAATAGCTCTTTGGCCCTGTAGATAGTGATGTCGAGAAATGTGGTACACAAGCTGGTCCAGTCGACAAGAAAGAAACCCCACAGTCATTTAAACAGAGCAGTTTAACATATTCAATGATTCATTTTATTGTTGAGAGTATATGTTCCAGATTGGCCTTAAAATATGCTCTCTTCATACCTCAGCTAAGTAGCTGGAATTACAGATGTGTGCCCCCATGCTTAGAGATATTAAAGAATTATTAAGGAATATTCAGAGGGTAACAGCACAAAAGAGAAGGCTTTAAAGGCCTTTGGGGCTGATTGATAGTACCCAAGGAAGGATATAGTTAAGACTGGTAAGGTGGTACTTGGCTATAATCTTACCATTCAAAGCCAGGTTACATAGTGAGACTCTTAGTACAAAACCAGTGACACATGGAAGGGCTCTCCCCCCAGGTCTGGAGTTGGGGGCTGTGGAGAAGATACAGTTACAGCTGACCTGGCCTGAAACCCTCAGGCAGGCAGGGCTAGGCCAGGTGAGCCGAGCCTGGGGGTGGGCATAGAGGAGCAGTCACAGTATGCCTGCAAGTGTGAGGCCTGGGGTCTACTGGGAAGGCTTGATAGCCAGGTACTGTGTAGGACTCGGCACTGCGTGGGATGAAGCTTGGGTAGCCGACGCACTGCATGAGGGACCCTGTCTGAGGGGAGCAGGGTCATCCTCCCTACACCGCTGCTTCCAGGGTCCGGCGGTCTGAGCCGGGCAGCCGAAGCACAAGTGCTGCTGGCACTACAGACCCTGGCAGGGAGCCCTTTCTTCCTGAGCCGTCCGTTCAGCTCCCCTGTGGGCAGTGCTCATACACTCAACACAACCATACTTGGGGATCTGAATTTTGGGCCTTGTCCTGGGCTAGCAGTAGGTAGTATGATTGTCTCAGCAGACCTGACAAGGGCCATAGTTGTGTGGTGCCCAGTCTGCCCTGCAAGCCCTGGGGGACCAGCCCGCACTCCGCAGTGCCTACACGGCCGAGAGAGGATATTTGGAAGGTTGGAAATACTAAGTGCGTTTTTGGTAACTTCATTTTTTACTGAGTAAGCAAAAGAGTAAATGTGAAACTGAGAGGCAGTATGTCGGTATAGCATGTACATGAGCGGAAATGTGTACCAGTTAGCAACTCTTGCCCCTTGGTCGCCCTCCATATCACACGAGCTGTTATCTACACACATTGCTCTTGCCAGCAGTGAAGATGAGATTTGGCAGTAGGGGCTGCTCTGGAGCACTGCAGGGGAGGGCTTCTCATCTGGATTCTGGGGAGCCTTCCTCTCTCTGTGATCCTGTTGGTCTCAGTGACAGTGCGGGGTATTCAGAGGTGCTCACCACAGCCTGCGTACAGACACCCAGAGTGCAAAGACATTACACAGGAGCTGCATACCTCAGGAGGAACTTACATTTGTTTGTTTGTTTGTTTGGTCAGTCATGGGGCCTGAACTCTGGGCCTGGGCGCTGTCCCTCAGCTCTTCAGCTCAAGGCGAGCGCTCTACCACTTGAGCCACAGTGCCACTTCCAGCTTTTTCTGCGTATGTGGTACTGAGGAATTGAACCCAGGACATCATGTATGCAAGGCAAGCACTCTACCACTGAGCCATCTTCCCAGCCCAGAGCATTTTTTAAAAACCAATTTTTTAGGTTTTTTGAGGCATTATCTAGTTTTGCAGCCCAGGCTGGCCTTAAACTCAATCCTCCTGACTCAACCGGGTGTACAGAAGTTGACCTTCTGATGAATGTTTCATTGGCGTTCCCAAGGGCAATTCTCTTCCTGGGGACTCCTTTTGAGGCATTTCAGCAAATTTTCTATCTTAGAACTGAAGTCACTTCTCCCCAGTGACACCTGAATCTCCATTGTGGCAAGGTCTGGGTGGAGGGAACCTTTTCAGATTAACTTATTCTGTGCACATTCTGTTTCAAGCCTAGGGGTAGCAGCTGTTCCCTGTATCTGTTAACCCTCTCCTTTCCCACTGATAGTTACTAATTCATACTTTTAAAAAATGCTAAACTGAACCAGGTGCTGATGGCTCATACCTGTAATCCTAGCTACTCATACCTGTAATCCTAGCTACTCCAGCCCAGGCAGGAAAGACCATAAGACTCTTGTCTCCAATAAGCTACTCAAATAAAGCTGAAAGTGGCACTGAGGCCCAACTGGTAGAGCATTGGCCTTGAAAAGAATCTCAGGGACAGTACTAGGACCTGCACGTGCGAACACACACACACACACAAAAACTGTCCCTGCCCAATATTCCTTTGTAAGTAGAGCATTGGCCTTGAAAAGAATCTCAGGGACAGTACCCAGGTCCGGAGTTGAAGGCCCAGGACCTGCACGTGCGAACACACACACACACACCCCCAAACTGTCCCTGCCCAATATTCCTTTGTAAGCAGAAAGGATGTGGCAGTAACATGCCATAGGCCTGCCTCACCAGCAGACAACAACGTGCCTTCATCTCCGAAGATAAAAGTATGAAAGGAGGATGCGCAGGCGCAGGAGCCCACCCATGGGCTGCCATACTCAGATGTGAACAAACGCTTGCTACCAGGAAACTGCTGCCCGTCTCTGATCCAACACCAGGAGTGATCTCTCTGAAAAACGATTCCTCTCCACACTTCCCTTGTCTTAACACCCTAATCTTTCCAGCTGATGACTCCGCAGCTCCCCATGACTAAATTCACTCTGACTGGTCTTAGCAAACTCTGAACCCAGATGAGTAAGTCTCAACAAAAGATCACAAAAATGCATAAACAAACAAAACACTCTCACAAACAGCACAGGGAGCAAGGATCCTAAGTGAAAATGAAGAATAAGAAGAGCTAAAGAAAATAATTATTAAAGCAATTACCGATGGTCAGTGAGAATGCAAGAATAAACAAAGAACAGATCTGTGAACAGCTGAAAGAATTAGAAAAAAATTGGACAAAAAGCCAAAGGAAATGATGGACATACAGTGCTATCAAGAAGGAACTCAGAAGAATGAAGGAGCTCTATCTCCTTATTACAAAGCACACTTGAAAGCATAGACAAGAACAAAAGTTGAAAACAGGTTATCAGCAGTTGAAGGTAAAGCAGAGGAATTCGAATGAAAAGCTAGACGTGGAAAAATCAATCCCAACATAGCAAAGACATTCAGGAACTAGCACATGCAGCCCAGCCAGAAGATCAGATCTATGCATGTTGGGGATAGATGGGGAGATAATAACAGAAAACTTCCCCAACCTCAAGAAAGAGAATCTCACCTATCTGACAGAGGTGTGCAGAACTCCTAGCATACAGGACCAGCAAAGAAAACTTCGGACTTTAAAAACAAAGAATTGATCTTTTTTTTCCCACTAAGAGTTGGTTATTTTTTTCCCCCAAGACTAGAATTTGAGCTCTTGATATGTTGTTTTTTGTTTTGGGTCTGGTCGTGGGGCCTGAACTCTGGGCCTGGGCACTGTCCCTCAGTTCTTCAGCGCAAGGCTAGCGCTCTACCACTTGAGCCACAGCGCCACTTCCGGCTTTTTTTCTTTTTGTTTATGTGGTGCTGGGGAATCGAACCCAGGACCTCATGCATGCAAGGCAAGCGCTCTACCACTGGGCCACCTTCCCAGCCCCCTTGATAGGTTGTTTATACTCATTTGCTGATGCTGTACCACCTGAGCCATGCCTTCAACCCAAAGGAATTAAAGAGGGATCTTTATGACAATGGCAGGATGATTAGAATAACTGCAAATTTCTCCACACAAACTGAATGCAAGGAGAGCTTGGAGAGGCATAATTCAAGTTCTGAATGACAACAATTGCCAACCTAAAACTGTTGTACCCAGTGAAGCTATCATTCACAATTAATGGAGAAACTAAAGCCTCCAAGATAAAAACTGAAGGAATTCCAGAACATTAATCCAGCAATACTCTTAAGGAAACATACTAAATGAAGAAGTCAAAGAAATATAGCAACGAATAAAAACAGCAGAGGACGAGTTTAGTAAAACAGGAAGAGAAAGGAAGCAAACTACAGGAAAAAAATCAAAATGACAGAAATATGTCATATCTTTCCATTGTAATAAACATCAGCAGGCTTCTTTTCCCCAGTCAAAAGACATAAAGTAGAAGCCTGGATCATCAAACAAGATACAACCATTTGTTATCTTCAAGAAACATCTCACTGCCAAACACAAATTCCGAGTGAAGGGATAGAAAAAGAATTTTCAAGCAAATGCATTCTTCAAGAAGGAAGGAGTAGCCATACTGTTACCTGATAAAATAGACTTCATGTTAAAATCAGTAAGAAGAGACAAAAGATCATTACATATTAATAAAGGGAATGACCCATTAAGAGGAGTTTACAGTGGTCAATATCATGATCAAAAAAGCAGCACCTAAATACATTAAACAAATACTCTTAGACTTTCAAAAATTGATAGACTCCAACACCGTAATATTGGGAGACTTTTAACATCCCAATATCAACAAAGGACAGGTCAGCCAAACAAAAGATTAGCAAAGAAGTCTCTGAATTAAGTGACATCATAATCCAAATGGACATAATAGACACCTACAGAGTATTTCAACAGCCACACAATACACATCCTTCTTAGCAGCCCCTGGGACTTTCTCCAAAACTGATCATATCCTAGGACATAACAAGCCTGGGCAAATATGAAAGAATGGAGGTAACTCCTGCATCCTATCTGATCACAGTGGAATTCACCTAGATCTCAACAGCAAATAATACAACAGAAAGCTGGCATTGGTGATTCTCATCTATAATCCTAGCCTCCTGAGTATCATGGTTCAAAGCCAGACTGGGCAGAATAGATCTTGAGACTCTCATCTCCAGTTAAGCACCAAAAAGTTAGAGATGGTGCTGTGGCTCAAATGGTAGAGCACTAACCTTGAGCACAAAAGCTCAGAGACAGCACGGCGCCTATGCCCTGAGTTCAAGCCCTGGGTCTAGCATGCGTGCACGCACGTATGCACGTGTGTGCGCGCGCGAGCACACACACACAGACAGACAGAGAAGACACTCGTATACATGGAGACTGAACAGCACACTGTTGAATAACAGGTGGGTTACTGAAGAAATAATTCCTACTATCCAATGAAAAATGAAAACACATTATGCCAGATGTGGGATACAGCCAAAATAGTGTTGAAAGTTCATAGCTCTGTGTGTCTACATAAAGAAAACAAACTGCTCGAGTAAATAACCTCAAGATGTAAGTAAAGTGTATAGAAAATCGGGAACACGCCAAACCCAAACTACTAGATGGAGAGAGGTAGTAAAGACTAGGGCAGCAATTGACTTAACGACTAAAACAAACTGTATATAGAATCAACAGGACAAAAAACTGGTTCCTTTTTTTTTTGTCTTCGAGCTTGAACTCTGGGCTTGAGCGCTGTCCCTCAGCTCAAGGCAAGCACTCTACCACTTGAGCTACAGCGCCACTTCTGGTTTTTCTGGTGGTTTATTGGAGAAAAGAGTTTCACGGACTTTCCTGCCCAGGCTAGCTTTGAACCGCGATCCTCAGATCTCAGCCTCCTGAGTAGCTAGGATTACAGGCGTGAGCCACCAGCGCATGGCAAAAAGCTGGTCCATTGAAAAATCCAATATGATAGACATACTCCTAGCTAATTGACACAAGTCTCAAATGAAACAATTAGAGAAGATAAAGGAAAACACACAAACATCCAGAAAAATCCAAAAGATATGAGAAGTTACTTTAAAAACCTATGCTAAAATAAACAATAAACCACTGAGAAAACCAGAAGTGGCACTGTGGCTCAAGTGGTAGAGTGCTAGCCCTGAGCTGAAGAGCTGAGGAATAGCGCCCAGACCTAGAGTTCAAGCTCTACGACTGACAAAAAAAAAAATCTGAAGAAACAAATTGAAGATGACATCAGGAAATTGAACCACCTCCCATGTTGATAGATAGGGACAATTACTGTGAAAATAGCCATACTGCCAAAGGTGATGTACTGATTCAATGAAATTCCCATTAAAATCCTGATGACGTCCTTCATCAAGATCGAGAAAACAATCCAAAAATTCATAATGGAATGAAACAATGCTGCAAATAAATAGACAAAGCAATTTTAGGCAAGAAATAAAAAGTGTTGGTGATATAATTCCAGACTCAAAATTCACTAGCTGGGTACTGGTGACTCACACCTATAATCCTAGCTGGAGGTTTCCAGCCCAGCCTGGACAGGAAAGTCTGTAAGACTGTTATCTCCACTTAACCACCAGAAAACTGGAATGGTGCTGTGGCTCAAAGTGTGAGGGCACTGGTCTTGAACAAGAGAACTTAGGGATAGAACCCAGGCCCTGAGGTCAGGTCCCACAACCAGCACACATAGAAATTTATTAGAGTTACAAGAACAAACAGCTTGATACTGGAACAAAAATAGCTTGAAGACCAGTGAAACAGACAGGCCCAGAAATAAACCCACATCCTTACAAGTCATCTGGTATTTGACAAGAGAGCCAAAGATACACTGCGGAAAAAAGAGAGCCTCTTCAATAATTGGTGTTAGGAAAACTGGATGTCCATATGTAGAAAACTAAAATTGTATCCCTGTCTATCACCTCATATTAATATCAACTCAAAGACCTGAAACTTTGAAACCTATTGCAAGATGGCCAAGATGGCTGGCATACGAGAAACATGACCTTTTTTTTTTTTTTCTTGTCAGTCATGGGCTTAAACTCAGTGCCTGGGTGCTGTCCCTGAATTTTTGGTATTTTGGGTGTTTGGGGGTGTTTTTTTTTTGTTTTTTTGTTTTTTTGCTGAAGGCTAATGCTCTACCATTTGAGTCACAACATCACTTCTGGCTTTTTCTGAGTAGTTTATTGGAAATAAGAGTCTCAGAGCCTTTCCTGCCCAGGCTGGCTTCAAATTGTTGCCCTCAGATCTTAGCCTCCTGAGTAGCTAGGATTGTAGGCATGAGCCAAGCAGGCAGGAACTTTTTGGAAAGAGTCCCAGGCATATAATAAATAGGAGAGATACTTGACAAATGGGATTAGATGGAAATAAAAACCTTCTGCACACAAAGGACATAAAACTACAAAGGTAAGCCAGCAGATGGACAAGGGACTAATATCCAAAATATACAAGGAGCTCAAGAAATTAATCCCCCCCCAAACTAATAAACCAATTAATAAATGGCCAACGGAAGAAGAAGGAGAATGGCCAGTAAACAATGCTCAACACCCCTGGCCATAAAGGAAATGCAGATCTACGTTACCCAAGCTAGGCTGGCCAACATCAAGAATTTGAACAACAAATGCTGGTGTAGATGTTGGGAGAAATGATCCCTGTTGCACTGTTAGTGGGAATATAAAGTAGTACAACCACTCTGTAGGCAGTTAGGAGATTCCTCAAAAAACTAAACATGGAACCTCCCCTGTGATCCAGCCAGACCACTTTTGGGCATCTGCCCAGAATATCACGAGTCAGGATATGGTAAAGACTCCTGCACATCACGGTCATTGTTGCATTATTCACAATAGCCAAGTTATAGAAACAGCCCAGATGCCCTACAATAGATGAGTGAATCAAGAAAGTGTGGTACATATACACATTGGAATTTTACTTATCCACCATAATAATGTTACATTTTTGTAGGGAAATGGATGGACCTAGAATAAATCATGTTAAGTGACAAGCAGAGACAAGCAGTGCATGTTTTCTCTTATGAGGAAACTAGCTATAAAATACTTCTAAAAATGAAGACTTTATGTACTTACACACAGACTGATTAAAGCAGAGTATATGAAGAAGAATCCAAACGCCTATCTCTCTGTTTATCAAAACAATTTCCAAGAAAGGGAAACATGGTTTTTTTTTTTTTGGTTGTTGTTGTGTTTGGTTTGGTTTTGGTTGGGGCGGGGGTGCTGCAAAGGAGGTTACTGGAGTAGAGGGAAAGAGGGTGAGCAGATGCATGGCAGGCTTCAGTTCCTGGGGAAACAGCAGTGTCCAGGGGGAGGGTCGTTTCCAGCACCATTGGTAATTGTGAGTTCAAGTATGTGGTGGTGGCAGTAAGTCACTGCCCATTACTTAGAACAAATTCGGTTTTAGGTTATGTCTCGGGGCAGTGGGTCTCACAGGCCTGATGGCTGTAATTCTGCCTGTACCTGTTTTAGAGGTTTCAACCATGTTCAGTTGGCCTGTTGCTTTTGGGCTAAATACCATAACAAGTACATTGCCCTTTTATCTGAAATTTCTCTGAGAAAGCTTTTTTACTGTTTAGTACAATAAAGGCAGAAAACGAATGTTTTCTAATGTTGCTAATTCTTTCGATCAGACCCCGGTGTAAGCGCTATTCAGTTAAAACAACATTGTCCGGATTCTGAAGCACACTAAAGGAACTTCCTAACCACAGCTGTCCTTTCCCTCCACCTGGGAGCACTAGACCTGCGCTCCAACACTATTGTTTTCCTATTTTGACTTGTTTATAAATGGAAGCAATACAAGATTTGGTATATGGCTTCTGTCCTTCAGTATTTTTTTTGAATTGCATTATTATTGTTTTAGAGGTGATAATACAGTGGAATTACCTTTACGAACCGTATTACCTCATCAGGTAATAAGTATGTTTCGTTCCTCTTGAACGGTATCCTCTGTTCCTTTATTCTCTCCCGTCCTGCCCTTCTATCTCCGCCCATGAGCTGCGGGGCTCACTTTCATCCCTGAGTGCAGCCTGTGAGCTCTGCTGCTGTACACTTCATCCACTTTCCACTGATTCTGTGCCCTCCCTCCACCTTCCCTCAGATGTGCATGAGTGTACACTGTACATGAAGTAAAGAACACAGAGTCATCAGAAAGCAAAGACAAATTAAGAAAAGGTCCTTTTGGTTCCTTATCTTAGGAGTTTGTTTTAGTGTGTATATTATTTTATGTACGTATGAAGAGGCTCTTGGGTAATACAACTTGATGATCTTCTCCTAAGACTGTCCTCTTCTGGTCTCACTCTGTGAGTATCTAGAATTCTGTGTAATTTGTCATATTCGTTAAGTTTTAAATCCAACTTCCACATATCAGGGAGAGCATGCACCGCTAGTCTCTGATGTTGGCTCACCTCACTTAACATGATGGTTGTAGTTCCCTCCATGTCCCTGCAGATGATACCGTTTTGTTCTTTGTAATGGCTGTGTAAAATTCCATTGTACATAGGTACATTTTGGGGATCCACTGATCTACTGTGGGGCATCTGGGGTGTTTCCATATCTTGGCTATTGGGAAGAGAGCAGCAGTGATCATGGAGGTGCAGGTGTCCTGTTCATGATGCTCAGGGTAGATGCCCAGGAGTGGTATGGCTGGGTCGTAGGGAAGGTCTGTGTTTAGTGTTTGAGGACCCTCCAGACTGCTTTCTAGAGTGGTTGTGCCCGTGTCCATTCCCACCAGCAGTGCAGCAGGTTCCTTTTTCCCCACATCCCCGCCAGCATTTGCTTCAACAGTATTTTTAAGGTTTGTTTTGAATGTAGCAACCGTTTGTCTAATTGCTGAGTAGTGAATATACAGTTCTTAAGTTGATAGAAAATTGGATTATTTCCAATCTAAGACTGATGTGAATATACTTTCACATATATTTTGGAGCATACAAGATTTAATTATTTCCAGTTTGGGGCTGATGTGAATGTGCTTTGACATATATTTTGGAGCATACAGGATTTAATATGAGGTAGGAAAATAAATATAGGATGAATTATTGGACTTTATAGTGTATGTGTTTTTACAGTCTTAATAAAATGCTGTTTCCCAAAGTGGTTATATTATTAACCTACAGTACGTAAAAATGCATTGTTTTATAGTTTACCTTAGTAGATTTTTGTCTTAACTGTTCATTTTCTCTGAATACATGTGAAATTGCCTTCTCATATGTCTGTTGATCATTTGGATATCTTTTCTGGAAAGTTGTTCACCTATATTCTTTCAATTGAGTTATATTTCTTTTCATTTTTTTACTTAGTCTGGTCATTGAGTAATTTTCTTGGTATTGGAGTTTAAAACGGTACTTGGGTTTAAACTCAGGATCTCACATTTGTTAAGTAGGTACTCTACCTACTTCTGAACCACCACCACCACCACCCCCTTTTTTTTTTTTTTTTTTTTGGTGCTGATACTTGGGGCTTGAGCTCAGGGCTTAAGAACTTTTTTGTTCAAGGCCAGGTCTGTACCACTTGAGCCACAGCTCCATTTCCAACTTTTTGCTAGTTAGTTGGAGATAGGCCTCTCACAGACTTTCCTGCCAGGGCTGGCTTCAGACCACAGTCATCAGTGCCTGGCTGCCACCACCTCGGCCTCTTCCTCCTTTTCCTCCTCTTCTACCCCTCCCCCTCTTTCCTGTGCCCTTCTCCTCTCCCAGCTTCCCTCCCTCAGTTGTTAGTATATGGGAATACAGTTGGTGTTTTTTCAACTTTTGCGTTCATTAGCCTTTTTATTTATTTTTTTTTAAATTTTTTATTGTAAAGATACTATACAGAGGGTTACAGTTACATGAGCAAGGTAATGAGTACACATCCTATTGAGCATTGTTACCCCCTCCATTGTTTTCCCGCTACCATCCCTTCCCTCCCTACCTTCCCCAAGGTTCTTTTTTTTTTTTTAATTGTGATTAAGTGATTACATAATTTCCCAAATTTCACAGTATTGTGGAATAATGATGCTCATTCAAAGTCACAAGTTCATTCTAACTTTCCTGGAGCAAATTGTCTATCACGGTCTATCACATATAACGGTGTACACATATACACCATACATGTGATCAGCAGCATGCGGATATTTAGTAGTGGTTCGACCAGATGAGTGGAAGTTCTTTGTTTCTTAAGTCCTGTTAATTTTGTCGTATCACCTAACATTTTGGATTTAGTATCCACTTACCAGGAAGACCATGTACTGTTTGTCTCTTTGCTCTTGGCTTACCTCGCTCAACATGATTTATAGCATTCATTTTTTTCTCTGCCCAGGCCTGATAGACAAAGGCTGTGCCATATGAACCATGCCCATAGTCTTGCTTAATTATATCTTTTGGGTTTCCTACATATGTAAGCATATCTGCAAATAAAACATTCGCTTTTTGCTTTTTAAATCATTAGGTCTTGGGGTTGGGAAGGTGGCTCAGTGGTAGAGCACTTGCCTTGCATGCCTGAGGCCCTGGGTTCCATTCCTCAGCACCACATAAGAAAAAAGCCGGAAGTGAAACTGTGGCTCAAGTGGTAGAGCGCTAGCCTTGAGCTGAAAAGCTGAGGGACAGAGCCCAGGCCCAGAGATCAGGCCCCACGACCGGACCCAAAAAATAAATAAATAAATAAATTATTAGGTCTTTTCTTTGCTGCACTGGTTGGGCTCTTTCCAGTGTCATGTTGAGTAGCAAAGAGAAAACTTCTATCACTATATGTATTCTGTGTTATTAAGCCTTCATAAGATGGCCTTCATCAGCTTAAGGAAATGACCATAGCATCCTTGTTTATTAGAAATGCTTTCATTAATAAGTAGATAGTGAATTTTATTAAAAACCTTTTCTATATACTGTCAAAACAGTGCTTTGTAAACAGTCCTTAGAAGTATATCATGTGGGACTGGGAAGGTGGCTCAGTGGTAGAGCGCTTGCCTTGCGTGCCTGAGGCCCTAGGTTCAATTTTCGATTCCTCACCACCACATAAGCAAAAAGAAAAAAGCCAGAAGTGGCACTGTGGCTCAAGTGGTAGAGAACTAGCCTTGAGCTGAAGAGCTGAGGGACAGTGCCCAGACCCAGAGTTCAGGCCCCACGACCGGACCCAAAAAAAAAAAGTATATTATGTGGCTATAGGTGGGATAAAAAAATATTTGAAAGTAATAGCTAAAAAAGATTCTAGTTTGATGAAAGCTATTGACTCATAAATCTAGGAAGCTCATAAGCCTCAAGAACAGGAGCCAGGAAGAAAGAAAACTGTACTGTAACACATCATAATTATATTGCTGAAAATAGTGATTTAGAAAACTTAAATGTAGTCAGAAGAAAGAGGAACATTATATATGAGGGAACAAAGACCAAACAGCAGACTTCTTATGGGAAACAGTACAAGCCAGAATAAATAAATGCATTAATTAATTGTATGCCTATAAATACACATTTTTTTCCTATTGCTTGAGAGTGAATCCAAGACCTTATACACGCTCACTAGGACAAGTCTCATGGACTTTGCTGCCCAGGCTGGCTTCAAACTGTGATCTTCAGATCTCAGCCTCCTGGGCAGCTAGGTTTACAAGTGTCAGTCACTGATTCCTGTCTTCAGAACTTTTTCAGTACTGACGTGACACTGCTAGAGGAAATTTCCATACCTGGTCTCATGATGGTTGTTATAACACTGATGCATTGAAAAGTTCTGTATAACATTGTCTCTGTGTACGGGAAGCAATTTTTTTCATAACCATAAATATTGGGTCCCATCTGTAAGATATCATATATTTTGTTATTCCAAAATCTGAAAAACTCTGAAATATTTCTAGACCTAGCGTTTCTGATTGGGGATCCTTGCACGCTCTAGGTGAATGGTGAGTATAGGTGTAGGGTCAGTGTGACTGCCACACTAAAATGTCCATCCTGTACTTCGGCAGCTGTGGAGCCCAGGGTCTTCTGTGGTGAGCACCTGGGAAGTCTAGTGTTGTAAGACGGAGTCTGCAGTAGAAAGAGATGGCTTTATCAGGGCTAAATCGATGTGTGTTTGGGATTATAAAGTAGGTTGCTGAGATCCTTAGGCACAGAAGACACTGCTGTCCTAGACTCTGTGGTGATGGTTGTAAGGTCTATAGCCTGGCAGAATGCTGCTGAAGATGATACCCAGTTCTTTGTCCTTGCCCTCTAGATACGCAGGTAGCTGCTGAGCTGTCTGGTTCACCCACAGAACCTTGTGGAGGTTGATTTATGAAAACATGTAACCCATATGTGCACTCGAGGTGTGAGCAGGCAAGCTGAGGGAGAGACCTCTGAATTCAAGCCCTGGCACCTGTACAGAAAGATGCGGGGAGTGTGCGTGCCAGTGAGGCCTTGTCATCCCTGGTCTGCTTGAGTGTCCCTAATAGCACAGGGTTCTCCCTAAAGAGCCAGCTGCTGTGGAGCTGGCAGGACAGGGCACCACCAGAGAGACCTCTGGACAGAGATGGAGACTTTGAGAAAGGTCCCAGTAGTCTTGAAGCAGCAACCTAGGCCCTGTTCCCCCCTCCACCATTTTGTCTGCATCAGGGACACTGCAGTGGCAGGAGAGACCTTGGGGTATTTTTCTGTGTGTCCCTCACCCCCTATGCCAAGGCTCCAAGCAGGGCCAGAGCAGTGCTGGTCCTGCAACCCACTGCCCTGGGTCCCCAGATGCTTCCGGGACCTGCAGGGCCTGGCCTTATCTGATGGGGGACTTCAGGTGTTTCAAACCCCTGAACTTGAGCTTCTTTTCCTGTGCTTCTAAGGCGGGAGAGAATACAGAGTTGGTAACCTTGCGTCTTCCTCAGGCTTCACCCCACAGTAGGGAACTGCTTGAAAAAGCAGTCATGGAACCAGGTAGCCAATGGTAAGTTACACTGGAAGGAGGTGCCCAGTGGAATGCTCAGGAGCAGTCCTCGGTGGTGCTCTTATGCCAGCCCAGCCCACATCCTCCGCATGGTAGCTTCACAGCACAGCAGACCCCGGGAGGTCGCCCCCGAGCCGTCTTCTGGTCTGAAAGTCAGGCTAGCAGTTTCCTCTGGGAGGATGGACACAGCAGTACAGGTGAAGAATCAAGAGGCAATTTGCTAAGGTTTTCTGTATGGAGTTACTGTTTTACAACACTGAGCACAGTTTTATTCAACAAGTTTCCTGTTTTATGCTTTACTATATAAACATACATGTGCATTTTATTTTAGAACTGTATAGATCTTTTAACAATCTTGGTTCTGTGGATCAGGTTTTGAAAATAGAATTTTTTTTTTCTATTCCAGACTCCTTTTAGTTTTGGCATGAATCATAGGACACCACCCTACCCCGCTGGGGATTATTGTCTTCTATGCAGAAGTGAACGGAAAGACTCTTCATTATTAGAGAGTGGCGTTAAGACTGCGAGCAAATTGGCCCTGTCCATGGCTCCCAAGGGGGACAGCGTGCTGCACCTGCCGCTGTGGGTGTGCCCAGACTGCCGGAGGACCGTGGAGGAGGAGGAAAGGCACGGCAGCCTTGACCAGCCGGTGAGTGGCTGCCAGTGGGGGCAGGCTAATGGAATGGCGCCTCCTTTGTGGGCTGCAGGCTAACTGGCGGCTTGCGTTCCCCGCCAGGGCACTCCACCCCGCACTGTCTGCTCACCCACGTCCATCTTCTGGGATGCCCCTCCCTGCCTTGGCCCAACGGTTGACCTTCAAGGTGCTTTTTGGTTTTTTAGTCTAGACTCGGGATTTTCCTGGTGATGCAGTTTCCTGAAAAGCTTAAAGGCTTTTGTGTGTTTCGTTCTGCACAATTCTGTGGGCTGGTAACTGCCTGACTCCTTTCCCAGATGCAGGTCTCAGGTCTGTCCTCCCCCTTCGAGATTTCCTGCTATGCTTTAATGGAAGCCACTTTGATCTGATGCTTGACGCAAGCTCCCCAAAAGGCCTTTCAGAGCTGTGTGTTGGGAGTTGGCTTCTGCAGCCGTTTGAATACCCACATTCTAGGGTCTTCTCTCCCCCTTGATTCTTGGTTGCAAGCAGCTGTTTTCCTTCTTCTGACCCATCACTGCATGCAGCCAGTGACAAGAGGCAGTCTCTGCCCTTCCTTCTTGGGGTAATCCCAGCGGCAGTTGATGGCTGCTGTGGCGGTAGCTGCCCACATCCCAGCCCTTGCCTTCTTTAGCCAGCGGCTCCTGGAAAGCAGCATTTGGACACTCCAGTGCCAGTTTTGTAGCTGACCCTGGGGCCTTCGTGTTTATCAGTCAGACTAGAAATCAACTTCAATCTTGACCCCCTTCCCACAGATCCCCATTGCTATTTCTAACATATTACATTGGCTTACTTATTCTGTCTTCCTTCTTTGCTGGAATCTAAGCCCTATGAAGGCAGCTATTTTCATTTATTTATGTATTTATTTTAACCAAGAAAAGAACTATATCTGGCCTGATATAAATTGTGCCTAAAATATTTAATGAGTAATGACTGGTCAAAGAAATGAACAATATGTAACTTCCTCATTAGAAATTTTAAAGAGAACATAATCTGACTCTTTATTACCCTTAGATTATATGTATACGTGCATATGTGTGTTTTCTTTATTTCAAAAGGTTGTGCAAGGAGGTTACAGCTGTGACATTTCCATTTTGGTGATGAGAGTCACCTCTGTCCTTCTCCCTAATCCTACCAGTCCCTTCTCTCTTTGTTTCTTGAGACAGATCTTGTTACATAGTCCAGATTGGCATTGAACTCATAATCCTTGTTTTCCACTTCTATTTTTTACCATTTTTCACATAACTTTCTGTGTACAAAGAAAGCTGTTTAGTATTACTTGTGTTTTTTTTTCTATTTCACTTATCAGCATGCGTGCGTGCGTGTGTGCGTGTGCATGTGCATGGGTGTGTGTGTGTGTGTACGTGTATGTACTAGGGTTTGAATTTGGGCCAGGGTCCTGTCCCTGCACCTTTTCACTGAAGGCTGGTGCTCTGCCACTTGAGCCTCAAGTCCACTTCTGGCTTTTTGCTAGTTAACTGGAGATAAGCGTCTCACAGAGATAAGTCTCATAGCCTATTCTGCCTAGGCTGGCTTAGAACCTTGATCCTCAAATCTCAGCCTCTTGAGTAGCTAGGATTGCAGGTTAGAGCCACCAACATAGCATTCTTAATTCATAAGTCTTTTCACTAATGCACTTGTGTGTGTGTGTGTGTGTGTGGTTTTGAATGTTACCGTTTCTGTAAGACAAGATTTCATTCTATAGACCAGGTAGACTTCAATTTCCCAAGTCCAAGGATTATAAGGCATGGACCACCATGCCTGGCTTCATATTTGTCTTTTTCCTCTATAGTTCTGCTCTTTTTGAGAGCGTCACATGAACCTCTGTCACCGGTCACATGCTGCTGCAGTGTGTCGCCGCTCTGCCGGTTCACTTGTCTCCCCGTTAATGAACAGTCCTTGGCGCTGTTGGAGTGTTTGATCTGGTTTCGTCATTGTATTTTCTTATTTTCGGTGGTACTGGGGATTGAACCCCATGTGTTACACATGCTAGGTAAGGCCTCTACCACTTAAGCCATACGCCCAGCAACCTGGCTAGGCCTGTTCACAAAAAAGCAGCTGTGAACCTTTTTGCACACATCTTTTTGTATACATCCTTTGACATGTTGCCACATTGGTTTGTCTAAATTTGGTAAGGATTTTACCCTTTTGAAAGATAACTTCTGGTAGTCTGTTTATCTTGTAATGTCCTTACGGACTTCTAAAATGAGTTGAAATGTTTTCCTGTTTCTTTTTGTGTAAAATTGTCCTTTCCATTTCTCCTAAGTATTGCACTTGTTTTCTGCTTCTGTCACTGTCTGGTCATGTGCCAGGGGTGTATGGCAGGGCCCTGGTGTGGTCCCCTGCTGTGACCCTGGAGGCTCAGGGCACCCTTGTGCTGGACCGTCTCTAGCGGAGTGTATCCCATCCTGGGTCTGTGTGGCTGGGGCATTGGGTCTTCTTTATATTTTCTACTTGGCTGTCTCTGGTGGTAGCTCTGTCAGACCTGACATGGGAGCGGCCCTCTGCTTGGGTCTGAAGGCGGCTATTCCCCGAGCTTGTCCCTGCCTGCAGCCAGACTCCACATTGTTAACAAGCAGCAGTTTATCAGGCCTGGACCTGGGCACAGGTGCCTGTCCCCGTCCACCAAAGCTTTCGTTCCCCGTCGAAGGTAGGTGGCCCTCCTGGGGTGCACACCGTCCCTGACTGACGCTCACCACACTGGCAAAATGCGCCTGTTCCTACTTCTGTGACTTTCTTCCACCTTCCTTTCTCTGCCAGGGGAGAAAGAGTAAGTGTGTCCCCTTTTCTCCTTAGAAGGGCTTGTCGTTCATCTGGATATCCCTGTCACTCTGTTCTCCATGGTCCTGAGGTAGTCAGAGCTGAGTCTGCTCTTCTCCCCTAGCCCCCCCCGCCCCCCCCCCCCCCCCAGGGCAGACCTGAGAGCTGAATGCCACCTCAAAGAGAAGACGGTCTGTGTAACAGAGAAGCCACTCCATCAGCTAAGTGGGGCTCTCTTTTTGCCTCACAATTGTACTTGCTTTCTCCAGAACCTCTTCCTGGATAGCTGCTCATTCCCAGCCTCATGTCCTGCCCAGAGCCGGAAGCTTTTCCTCACAAGCCTTCCATTTGACGCTTTTCTCTGAGGCTCGCTTCCTTGGCTGTATCTTAGTGGCTCTCAGGTTGTTCTCTCTTGGATGAGGTCTCCTTGTACTCTTGGGACACCACCAAAGTTACAGCTACAGAATTGTTTGTGGGAATCTATTTTCAATTCTAGTTTTCCTTGTAGGTATGATTTTTTAGTTTCTCGTATTTGTGCTTCTTTTAAACCAAAGTAGCCTTTAGTTTTAAGATACCATTCTTTTTTTTTTGTCAGTCATGGGGCTTGAACTCTGGGCCTAGATGCTGTCCCTCAGCTCTTCAGCTCAAGGCAAGTAAGTGCTCTACCACTTGAGCCACAGCCCCACTTCTGGTTTTCTGGTGGTTAATTGGAGTTAAGAGCTCATGGACTTTCCTTCCAGGGCTGGCTCTGAACCACACTCCTCAGATCTCAGCCTTCTGAACAGCTGGGATGACAGGCGTGAGCCACCAGCACCGGCTGAGACACCATTCTTTTCACGTTGTTTCACTCATTACTATTTTATATATACATGTATGCTTGTTTTATTCATGACTGCTGTTTTATATACACATGTATGCTGTCATTTTGCTCCGTTGAGTCTGTGTTGCACAGGAAACTGCAAGAAAGAGGACGGTGCAAAGTAAATGTCCTCCAGCATCTGCCTCCACTCTCCTCACTTGCCAAAGGCCTTGCTGCCACCAGGGCTTGTCGTCCGGAGTGTCTGCTGGCCCTTATTTCCTGGAAGTGTCGTGGGGAGGCTCTCCCAGCCTCTCCTCCCCCGGGGACAGAGCTCTGGTGCCCAGCCAGGTGGGGTGCACGTCAGAACCGGGGTTCTGCCTGTTTTCTAGTCCCTCCAAGAAGCCCTTGGGCCTTTATCACACGTGCTGGAAGACTTTACTGATTACTGCCGTAGATTTTGACATGTTCATGACACTGGTTCTGTTATAAATATGGGTAATATTTATTATTTTCTTCATAAATTATTTCAAAGTCATTATACATGTTTAAATGTCACAGATTGCCTTCAGTTGTCTTGACTTTTAATGATTAAATATGTTTCTGTGTATATTTTTATGTACTTGTTTATTTTCATTTATTATTTTTTGGTGGCAAGGGGGTTGGCATTCAAGCTTTGCTCTTTTCCTTTTTTCTTTTTGCCAATCTTAGGGCTTGAACTCGGGGCTTGTAAACTGCCCCAGAGCTGCTTTTGCTCAAGATTAGCACTCTACCACTTGAACCATAATGGCACTTGAACCTTTTTCTGTGTATGTGGTACTGAGGAATCAAACTTAGGGCTTCATGCATGCTAGGTCAGCACTCTACCACTGAGCCACATTCCCAGCCCACTCTGTTTCTTTTTAAAGATTTATTATTTAAGCCAGGCGCCAGTGGCTCACACCTGTAATCCTAGCTACTCAGGAGGCTGAGATCTGAGAATCACAGTTCAAATCCAGCCCTGGCAGGAAAGTTCGTGAAACTCTTTATATCCAATAAATCACCAGAAAAACAGAAGTGGTGCTGTGGCTGAAGTGGTGGAGTGCTTGCCTTGAGCTGAAGAGCTGAGGGACAGCGCCCAGGCCCAGAGTTCAGGCCCCATGACTGACATATAAATAAATAAATAAAATAAAAAGATTTATTATTTATTTATTTTGTGTTGGTATTGGGGCTTGAACTCAGGGCCTCATGCTTTTGCTCATTCATGATGCTCTACCCCTTGAGCCATGCCCTCAGCCCCTTGACTTTAATTATTTTAACCCTCCTATCTTTGCTTTCCATGAACCACCATACCCAGCTTGTTTTGTTGAGAGAATGGTCTCGATAATGTTTTACCTGGGCTGACATCAAACTCATACCTCTCGATTCCCACCTCGAGTAACTGGGGTGACGGGTCATGTCGCCATGCGAGGTTTTTTTTGAGAGAGTGGTCTCACTAACTTTTTGCTCAGGCTAGCCTCAGACTACACTCCTGATCTCAGTCTCCTGAGTTGCTTGAATTATAAGTGAGCTATCACTCCAGCTGTTTTATTTTTGAGTCTTACTATGTAGTCAAATTTATAGTCTTAGCCTCCAGAGTGCCGGGATTACGTATCTGCCCCACTATACTCAGCTGACCCTGTTTATTTTTTAAATAACACATAAGCCACCAATATTGTGTATATTGATGCATGGCACTATTTTCCTATTTTTGTTTTTAGTACTGAGTATTGACCTCAGGGCCTGTATGTACTTGCAAGCAGTGCTGCCTTCCAGCCATTTTGTTTATGGTTTTGCTTTTGCTATTTATATTTGATATTTGAGTTAGCCTCAAATTTGAGATCCTCCTACCTCTACCTCCCAGGTACTAGAATTATAAGCCTGTACCTGTAATCATTGTATAATGTTTAAGTCCTGTCAAACATGTCTGTTCCCTTGAACATTTATTATTTCTTTGTGGTGAAAACCTTCAAACTCCTTTTTTTGTGGCTTTTGTAACCTACAGTGTTTCTGTCACCCTACTCTGTGACCTGTAATGACCTTTGTAACCAACCAAAGTAGAAAGTCTGGGTCAGCAGGATAGTGATTGTTTTGTTGTTGTTTGCTGCTTGTGGGCTTGAACTCTGAGCCTGGGTGTTGTCCCTGAGCTCCTTTCTGCTCTAGGCTAGCCACAGTGCCACTTAAGCCTTTTTCTGAGTGATTGGAGAAAGAGTCTTATGGCCTTTCCTGCTGAGGCTGGCTTTGAACATTGATCCTCAGATCTCAGCTTCCTGGGTAGCTAGGATGACAGGCTTGCGCCACCGGCGTCCAGCTGAGAGTGATTCTTCACAATTCTGATGCCTGGTTAAGGTTTGGTGAAGCGCACCGGACCTGACTGAGTCTCTGTGCTTGGGGGAGCGTTGTGTTCAGTTCTGATGCCTGGTTAAGGTTTGGTGAAGCGCATCGGGCCTGACTGAGTCTCTGTGCTTGAGGGAGCATTGTGTTCAGTTCTGATGCCTGGTTAAGGTTTGGTGAAGCGCACCGGGCCTGACTGAGTCTCTGTACTTGGGGGAGCGTTGTGTTCAGTTCTGATGCCTGGTTAAGGTTTGGTGAAGCGCACCGGGCCTGACTGAGTCTCTGTGCTTGGGGGAGCGTTGTGTTCAGTTCTGATGCCTGGTTAAGGTTTGGTGAAGCGCACTGGGCCTGACTGAGTCTCTGTGCTTGGGGGAGCCTGAGTCTCTGTGCTTGGGGGAGCGTTGTGTACAATTCTGATGCCTGGTTAAGGTTTGGTAAAGCTCACCAGGCCTGACTGAGTCTCTGTGCTTGGGGGAGCATTGTGTACAATTCTGATGCCTGGTTAAGGTTTGGTGAAGCGCACCGGGCCTGACTGAGTCTCTGTACTTGGGAGAGCGTTGTGAGTGCCCCTGTGGTTAGCCCAAGCCCTCACAAACGGGGCTCTCAGGTCTCTCTGTGGTCATCATTCTGGGTACTACCCTGCCAGTTTTTTGTTTGTTTGTTTGTTTTTGGGTCTGGTTATGGGGCCTGAACTCCGGGCGCTGTCCCTCAGCTCTTCAGCTCAAGGCCAGCGCTCTACCACCTGAGCCACAGCGCCACTTCCGGCTTTTTTTCTTTTTGCTTATGTGGTGCTGAGGAATCGAACCCAGGACCTCATGCATACAAAGCAAGCGCTCTACCACTGAGCCACCTTCCCAGCCCCTACCCTGCCAGTTTTTGAGTGAAATCAGTTCATATCTCCTGCTCTGCATGCCTCTGTCCTCTTTTCCTCATAAATGTTTCCTTCCTGGCTGAAAATGTTTGAAGGATGTGCTGAGTGACTGCAAGTTTAAATTAGGGTGTCTTGCTACACCCTTCCTTTTGCTGCTCAGGAGCCTGTTAGCTACCTTTCTTCTCGAGGGCTATTTTGTTGGTGGGTCTGAAGGCTCTGGGTCCCCTCCTGCTGCCTCACTCTCCATGTTCTTGCTCAATTAGGGGAATGGTGGGCTTTGTGCTGAGTGGCCTCAGCCGTGCTCCCTAGTCCCGGGTCTGTTTCTGCTACCACACAGACCACAGATTAATCCTGCCTTCCTGCCCTGTTGTCACTGGCTGTCTAAAGCTAGGTATCATTGCTTTTCCTGTTCTTTTGAAGTTTATGTAGCTGTGGCAGTACAGTATGTACTGTTGTTCTTTAGGGTTTCGAATGCTGTGGTTTCTTCATTCTCAGTGTTGTGGACGGTTCACCTGTTCAGATGCAATGCATTTTAGCCTGCGGATCTGTGTTATGAATCCTGCGCCTGACGCGTAGAGTCCATTCTGTTGAGTATCAACTCAGGGAAAGAGTTGCTGAGTCTTGGGGAATTAGATCATTGTAACCCCCTGATTGCCTGTCAAGATCCATAGTACATTTTCCAATGAAAACTATTTTCAAAAGAAAAAATAACTTAGGGTAGTAGTGTTTTAAATGTTTTTCAGGTCTCTTTTAACTTCTGAATAAAAGAAAAAAACTTGGCTTCTCTGTGTGCTTATGTTCAATCTCTTGTGCTTGATTGAAGTATATGAAAAAATAGTTTAGGCTTTTCCAAATGACTAAGTGTTCTTTGATGCTATAATAAACCACACAAAGTGGTTGTCCCTCCTTCTCTCCTTTCCTTCCTTCCTTTCTTTCTTACCTTCTTACCACTCTCTTTTATTTTGTGTACTTATTTACCTGCTTTGAGTCATTACATCAGTCACAAAAACAGAGAGCATCTCTAGTTGGTTAAGAGTCGTCCCCTTGAACCTTATTGACTAAGCGCGCTAGAACATTTCCCCAAGTAAAAATCACGATGAGTGAAAGCACCTCTTCCTACTCCATCGAGTCTAATATTGTATTGCACAGTTAGCTCCGAGGCTGCCTCTGGGCAGGGGAACATTGAGAGACTGCCCACACCACATACAGAGGCACTTGCAGTTGTATAACCTCACTTGTAGGTCACTTGTAGCATAGTAGTTTAACATAGACACTTTTCATTATCAGTATTAAGAAAGTCCATATGATCTGTGTACTGGTAGCTCATGACTGTAATCCTAGGAGGTTTGAGATCTGAGGATTGCAGTTCAAAGCCAGTCTGGGCAAGAAAGTTCATGGGACTCTTAACTCCAATTAGCCACCAAAATGCCAGGAGTGGCACTGTGGCTCAAGTGGTAGAGTGCTTTCCTTGAGCCAAAAAGCTCAGGGACAGCGCCCAGGCCCTGAGTTCAAGCCCCAGGAACAGCACACGCACGTGTGCGCGTGCACGCACGCGCGCGCGCGCGCACACACACACACACACACACACATGCGCACGCACGCACGCACGCACGCCATGCATGGTGAAACTCACTTATAACCCTAGTACATGGAATGCTAAAGAAGAAAGATCTCAGGTTTGAAGGCACCTTGGGCTACATAACAATACCCTGTACCAAAAACAAAACAACAAAAATCCCACCAAACAAACAAAAATTCCCTTTGTTGATATTGCCACTGATCTCCTCAGATCAGTCTCTGGAAACATAATTAAGCCTACAGCTGCAGATTCAGGTTTTTAAAAATTCTAACCTTTGCTCAGAAAAATTATGACTCTGAGAAAAGCTCACCACTACAAATAGTGTCTGTTTTATTTTTCATAAAGAGACTCATTTGGTTCATATTTGGAACATAATTTGAAAGAGCAGATCACCATAGTTTGGTCTGACAGTTACTCTGTTTTCTTTTTCTTTTGTCTAAGACTAGGACTTGAACTCTGTATCTGACACTTTTGCTCATTGATGGGCCCTCTACCCCATGAGCCTGCCTCCAACCCCTGTCAGTTATTCTTTCAAATAGAATTTCTTCATGGACAGAATGGCTCTCCGTTCACATGCAGTCCCTCTAGGAGCTCACCACTTGGGGCAGTTCTCCAGTAGCGGCTCCTCTGGGGAGGCTGCACAGCAGGCACTGTGCCTGCCGGCGCTCTGTCCTCACTGCTGCCGCTGTGCTGCTAGCGGGTTTGCTCCCACCACGCGCTGCCTCTCTTAGCTGAGGTATCAGCACAGGGAGAAGGCCAGGCCTCCGATACTGAGAGGGAAGCAGTTTTGACTAGTTGGCCTACAGAAGGATGCTGAGTGGGAATCATCTCACAGCCATGAGCACACTGAGAAGCATTGTTCCTGTCAGCGTACACTTATATAGAGATGCATCATACATAAAGTACATATACCTAGATACAGTCATAATTACAATACGTTTTTTATTGATGGTCTGCACTGGGAATATTAGCCTTGTTAAGTTTTTTACTATAGTTAGAGTGTCTTTGTGTGAACATAGGTTTACTTTTATTCTGTTCTTTTCTATTCTAATCAAACTTTTGCTTGTTATTACTGTTCTATTTAGTTCTGTTTGTAATTCTTTCTTGTCATGAGGTCATTAACGTATTTTAGTATGGATTTTATTTTATCAGAATTGACCAAAAGAAACATAACATGAACCACAAATGCAAGTCATTCAAGTAATTTAAAAAATTTTAGTTAACTGCATGTCAAAAACCTAAGAGAGGTTCAAGTTATGGGAGATGGGGCCCCAAAAAATTATGGTTCATACCTCTAATCCCATTACGTAGGAGGCTGTGGCTGAAGGATCTAGTCTCAGAAAAAAGGGACAGGAGGACACAGAGGACTACTTCCAGCTGTTTTCCCCAAAGACCTTAAAACTCTTCAGGCAAAGACATGACCTGTTGAATGTGGTTGGTCCTGGCTAGGTTGGCATTGGTAGGAGCAGAAGACTAGTGAAATACGCAGGCTAAGCTGGTGGTGGGAAGCCTGCAGCTCAGTGTGAGGAGCAGTCTCCTGGGTGCCTGGCCCAGGGCAGATCAGAGGGTGGCGACTCGGGGCGGGAGCCCTGAACGTGGCTGCAGTGTTGGGGTGTGCTCATGTTGTGAAGCACAGTGTGATGAACCCAGCATTACGGTCAGCTGTACTCTACTCCCACAGCACTGAAACTAAAACGTTTCATTCCACCACCATCATTTTCTTAGCCCTTCAAAAAGTGTTAGCACAGCTATGTGTGTCTCAAGTATTTTGTGTATTTTTAACCTTTCTGAAATTGGTGCGTGGCTTGTGTTGTCTACTGTGTGTTGCTTTTCTTTGTTTTTGGATTTCCTTTGTACTGTTCAAGTAGCTTTTAACCAACCAGTTTAGTTTTCTAGTATTTGACCTTAGGTTGTATGCTTGTCCCATTGAGTCTTAGCCATCATAAACACAAAACACAAGGAGAAGTGAGCCTCATTACAGTGGTTGCTGGTGGAATTTGTTAGCACTGTCCAACAGAGAGGACGGAAATAAAGTAGCTTCAGAAAAAAAAAAATCAGATGAGTGGTTAGCTGGTTGTTTTTATTTATTTATTTATTTTTGTCGGTCGTGGGGCTTGAACTCTGGGCTCTTCAGCTCAAAGCCAGCACTCTACCACTTGAGCCAAGCACCACTTCCGGTTTTCTAGAGGTTTTTATTGGAGATAAGAGTCTCATGGCCTTTCCTGCTGGGCTGGCTTTCAACCGTGCTCCTCAGATCTCAGCCTCCTGAGTAGCTAGGATGACAGGCGTGAGCCACCCACGCCCGGCTCGGCTAGCTTTTTTGTCACTTAACTCAATGCTTTTGCTAATCTTCTATGTGTTTACATATAATAGTGTTTAATTCCTCTTCTGAGTAGTAGTCCAGTCTTATTTGCCTTTGTAATATTCAAAGTCAGGTCTTTATGTGGATATGGCTCGTTTCCCTTTGAAAGATACCTAGGAGTGAATTACTTACCCTATGGTCTTACTGTGTGTGACTAACATGATTTTTTAAAAAAACAACTCATCCTGTTTCCCAAAGTGCTTATATTACTTTTCAGCCACACAGAAGTTCCAGTTGCTCTCACATTGCTGCCAAGTGCTTAATTACAGCCTTTCTGGTGGTTTATATGTTATCTTGGTATGGTTTTAATTTTTTATTTTGAAGTACCGAGGTTTGGATTCAGGCCCTCATGCTTGCTAGCAGGTGCTTCACCCTTTGAGTTCTTTTTGTTTCATCATTTTTCACCTAGGGTCTTACTTTTTGATTAGGCCAGTCTGTTCCACACCCTTTTGTCTGTTTACATTTCCAACAGACCTGGAATGGCAGGTGTGCCACCACACCCTAACTTTTTTTTTTCTGGTCCTGGTCTTGAACTCAGGACCTGGGCACTGTCTCTGAGCCTTTGAGCCACAGCTCTGTGTGTGTGTGTGTGTGTGTGTGTGTGTGTGTGTGTGTGTGTGTGTGTGTGTGTGTGTGTGTGTGTAAATGTGTAAGTATGTAATTAATCGAAGGTAACAGTCTCTTGGACTTTCCTGACCAGGCTGGTAATCCTCAGATCTCAGCTTCTGGAGTAGCTAGGAATATAGGCATGAGCCACTGATAGATGACTCTCACACCCAGCTTTTTATCACTTGAAGTGGGAGTGTCAGGAACTTTTGTGCCCAGTTTGGCCAAGAACTGTGACCCCTCTGATCTTGGCCTCCTGAGTATCTGGGACTGCAAGCATGAACCATCATCCTTTTTTGGGGGTGGGGGCAGTACTTAGGGTTTGAACTTAGAATTTCACATATGCTAGGGTGGTGCTGTGCTGCTGGATCATGCCTCTAGCCCTTATTTAGTCATTTCTTTATTTTTATGATGCTGGGCTTGAACCAGGGTTTGGGCTCTTGCTTATTAGCTTTTTCACTCAAGGCTGGTGCACTACCACTTGAGCCAAACCTCCAGTTGAAAAGTCTCATGGCCCTTTTTTTGGTCAGTTGTGGGGCTCAAACTCAGGGCCAGGGCACTGTCCCTGAGCTTTTTTTGCTCAAAGCTAGTCTAGAGCTCTACCACTCCTAGCCACAGCTCCATTTCTGGTTTTATGGTGGTTAATTGGAGATAAGAGTCTTACAGACTTAGAATCCTTAGATCTCAGGCTTCTGAGTAGTGAGGATTGACAGCCGTGAGTCACCAGTGCCCAGCTTCTCAGAGTTCTCTGCCTGGGATAACTTGTAGTCTGTTAGCTGTTGCTCTTCCCCTCCCTTCATTGCCTTCTCTGGATTAATAGATTAACAGGTTTCTCATGATTCCGCTTTACTTCTCATTGGTCTATTATGCATATATCTGTCTTGTTTTTTGATGGGTGTTTCTGGTGTCAATGTTGTCTGTTTCCTTTGGTCTTCAAGACTTGTCACACCACTTGAAATGTAGTGTGAGCATCTTATTTGCAGCATACCTTAAGCCCACTGTTATTGATGCCCAGGTAGATACTTTGCTCATGTATGTACTATGTTTCAATAATTGTCTTTTTAAAAAGATTGCATGGATGCATGGTCTTTGACCCACATCTTTGTTATGAATGATACTTTCTGTTCCTTTATGTAGGTCTGTATTTTCACTGCCTCAAGAACCACCCTTAGCCAGACAGGATGATGTACACTTGAAATCTCAACACTTGAGAAGCCAGGGCAGGAGGATCCAGAACTAGAGACCAGCTTCTACTGGAGACCCTGCCTTTCATAGAACAGACAGACAGAACATGGCGTTAGGCTCTGGGGGCTCACACCTGTCATCCTAGCTATCAGAATGCAGAGATCTGAGGATTGCAGTTCAATGCCAACCCCGGCAGGAAAGTCCATGAGACTCTTTTCTCCCAATTAACCACCAGAAAACCAGAAGTGGTTTGAGCTGTGGCTCAAAGTGGTAGAGTATTAGGCTTGAACAAAAGAGCTCAGGAAGAGCGCCCAGGTCCTGAGTTCAAGTCCCATGGCTGACCAAAAAAACAAAACAAAACAATGCCCTTAACATTGCCTATTCAAGGCTCTTTGTAGTCTGCATGCCCTCATCGCCCTGGCCTTCATTCTAGAAAGATGTTCCATTTGAAAATTAGGTTTTAGTGTTTTATGAAAAGCTTGTAGCCATCCTTGGCTTCTGTGTAAGCAGTCTCTTCATTTCCTGCCTCTAAGACTTCCCCTTTACCACAGTTACCAGTATTTTGACTGTGATAGCCCTTGGGTTGGTGGTTTATAGTGCTAGATATGGAAGTTTAGTTTCAGCCAATTTGGGAGTTTCCTACCTACCCAGAAGGCTGAAACTAAGGGTCAAAGTTCAAAGCCAGCCTCTATACACACACACACACACACACACACACACACACACACACACACACACACACACACACACACACACACACACACACACACACACACACACACACTGACACAGAATTATCTCCTGTTAATAGCAAAATGACAGATGAGGCATGGCTCAAGTGGGAGAGCACCAGATGTGAGCAGAAAAGCCCAGTGAGAGCACAGGGTCCTGTGTGCAAGCCCTGGTGCTGGAATGAAACAGAAAAAGCAAATTGGAAATTTGTCTGCTACTTCATGTTAAGACATTTGTTTGGTCTGTCATTTTTGTCATATTTCTGTGTTTTTATTTCCTGTCCTCACGTTCATTGATACTCTCCCTTTAGCCTGCTTATAAATCTGTCCTAGTGTATGTTTCTTTTTCTTAGGCCTGGACTGGGACTCTGACATAGTGCCTTGACTCTTGCTCATTGGCTGGTGCCCAATCAATCAACCGGCCAGGCCTCTAACCCTTAACTGTGATTTTTATTTTTCTTTAAATGATTCACTTTTAATTCAAAAAGTTTTTGTTTTTCTGTTTTATTTCTGCACTTCTCATGATTACATGTTCTGTGTTCTGGAATATAAGTACGACTTTTAGGGTGTGTTTTTTTGGGGGGTGGGAGCTGTGGCTTTTTGTTGTTTGGCATGGGGCTTGAACTCTGGGCCTGGGCGCTGTCCCTGAGCTCTTCACCTTAAAGCTAACACACTACCACTTGAGCCACAGCGCCACTTCTGGTTTTCTGGCGGTTTATTGGCGATCAGTCTCACGGACTTCCTGCCTGTAAGGTCTGCCCTGGGAAGGCCAGGCAGACTCCTCCCTCTTCTTGGCTGTTTCCACCCAGTGCCAGTGTCACCTAGATAAATGGCACACCTGGGCAGTCACCGCCCCTCCTCAGAGCTCACACCCCCCTCACCCCTCCCATGGGACTGTGGGAGAGTCCCTGAGCCTGAGGTTACATCTGAATCCATTGTGGCCACACCCTCCCTGGCCTGGCCACACCTTCCCCCCACCCCTTCCCTCAGCCTGTCCCTTTCAGCCATGTGGTCTCCACCTTGTGGGGGCAGCAGTCGGTAAAACACGTCCCCTCCTGCCTGAATATCAAGTGGCAGTCTCCTTCGTTACCTGCTATCCTATCTAAGTACCTAACACCTCGATCCTCAGATCTCAGCCTCCTGAGTAGCTAGGATGACACGCAAGAGCCCCTGGTGGCTAGGGTTTGTTTTTGTTTTCTAGTACTGGAGCTTGAGCTCAAGGCCTCTTACTATGGCTTGGCTTTTTACGCCCATGTTCTTTTATACTCATGTTCTACCATGTGAACCTTGCCTTACTTCTGACTTTTTGCTAATTATTTGGAGGGTTTTGTCTCCACAGGCTGGCTCCAAACCAAGATCCTCAGATCTCAGCGGCCGGCTCTTATTCCCTCCCTCCCCCCCCTCCCCAGAGTAGCTAGGATTGCAAACATAAGCCACTGGCATCTAGCTCAGTTTCAGAGTTTTGGCTGCCAGTTACATGATCTCCATTAGTTTGTGTCTGTTTCTATTCATTGGCCCTCTTTCTTGTCAATTCATAATTTTCCTGCCTTCGATTTTGTTACTAGATGCCGATATTTTTTATTTTATACTGAGTTCTACGTTTTGTTGTATTCTTTTAAGTTGTCTTTGACTTGGGAAGAACATGACTAAGATTCAGATTGTGCAAGTACTATGAGGTGCCCTGCTAAAGGATTTCAAGTGTACCTTCCTGTGCCTTCCTTTCAGAGACTTCATCTCTTTGTCAGTGGGAGGTGTCACTTTCACAGTTCGTGGCTTCTGGTACACAGTGGTGCGCCTGGTTCCCACTCACATGAACTTGCAAGTAAAAGTCTGGAGATCCAGGAAAAGAACTGAGCTGGGATGGTTTAGTTAAGACGTCAGTGGCGCTTGCGAGAAGTGGACCTGGCACTTTTTAAACCATAAGCTAGGCACTGGTGGCTCCCTATAATCCTAGCCTGTCATCCTAGTTACTCAAGAGGCTGAGATCTGAGGATCACAGTTCAAAGCCAGCCCGGGCAGGAAAGTCCGTGAGACTCTTATCTCCAATAAACCATCAGAAAACCACCAGAAGTGGCATTGTGGCTCAAGAGGTAGAGTGCTTGCCTCAAGCTGAAGAGCTGAGGGATAGTGCCCAGGCCCAGAGTTCAAGCCCCACGACCAACAACAACAGCAAAAGCCACAAAAACCACTAAGGAAGATGGGAGATAGAGCTGTGGAGAACACAGTGGCGGCAGCAAGGCTTCAGGAGCAGACTCGGGAGTGTGGTGCCACCTCTAACTGCAGAGAAGCCCCCTTTGATACTCAAAGGGCAGAGCTGCCTGGTGGTGGAGCTTTTTCAGTGTCCCTCTGCCCACAGGTCGAGCAAGTTCCTGCATCACAGGGCATGGCAGAGTTAGAGTTGGATCAGAGAGACAAAAAGTGGCTCATCTAACCTTACAGGGTAGGAGGTCTTCTTGCTGAGGCTTGACTGGTTTATCAGAAGCCACACAAAGTGGACGCATGCTCTAGCAAAGGAGTGTATGCAGTGACATAGAGGCAGAACTTTGTCCTGCGGAACTTGGAGGCTATAGTAAATAAATTCAGAGTTACCCAGAGCGCTTGGGGGTGAACAGGACATGAACTTCTGCCTCCTGAGGCAAACATGGAAAGGGGCTGTAGTCAGCCTGCATATCACCAGGCAAGGGGGATGGAGTGGAGGTTGGGGGAGAAAGCCTGTGCACTGAAGGTAGGGCCTGCTCCTCCAGCCCAGCTTCCCCTGCCACTACCCATGGTTAGCCTGTCTTGTCTGACTGCTTGTCACTGCCCACAGTGAGATCTGCAGACCTCATGGCCTTTGCCGTTACTTTCGGTTTTAGATTTGTCTCATTTTTAGGCTTTAAATCCAATCTGCACAGAACCCCAGCTGTCTTGGCTAATTCAAGCTTTCTCCAAAGGTGTAAGTAGTGAAGTCAGAGTTGTTAGGGTGGATGTGGGTAGGGAAGTCAGTCACTAGGGTGGATGTAGGTAGGGAAGCCAGTCACTAGGGTGGATGTAGGTAGGGAAGCCAGTCACTAGGGCAGAAGCTATGCTCAGGGTCCTTAAGCCTTCTCTGTGCATCCACAGTAGACAAAGCTGTGGAAAGGAGTTGGGTAGGATTTTCATTTTTTTGCCAGGCTGTCTGTGGTTCTTCGGCTCACCAGGCTTGTGGTCCTAACAGGTTGTAGCTGTTGATTGTGAGAAGCTGGCAGTCTCTGGTCTTGTGGGACAGTACCACAGGCTCGGTGATGAGGCTGGAAGTCAGGACACCAGTGTTCTGGCCCATGGCTGGCGCCCTCCCCCTTGTAGCCTGCTTTTCCTGAGGTCACAGCTTCCAGCTCCCACCGGGCAGGGGTGACACTGCCCCGTGCTGCTCCTGGCCCACCAGGCAGGCTGCTCGGGCTCTTCTGGTTCTTCTTCTGATGTCTACATGCTCAACCCCTGGACAAGATAGGCCCTGGAAGGGTTCGTTGTCCAGTAGCAAACTGGGTAGAGAACCCAGGTAAAGGAACACTGCTCCCTTGGGAGAAGCAGCGCCGTTCTCTGACTCTCAGAAAGTTCTCTGCAGGGGCCTGTCCCAGGCAGGCCTCCACACTTGTCTTTGAAGGCGGTTGGGGATGTGTGAGATCTGGCTGCCTCCTGTGAGCCCTGTGGGGATGCTGCAGTGCCCAGCCCGCCGGGCAGCGTGGCACCCACGGGCCAGGGGCCAGCGGTATGGGAGAGCAGGAAGGGTAGGGATTATGTCTCCAGGGTGAGGTTCTGATCTCCACTGGTGATTGATTGAGATCCTTTCTGTATGTGGGTACAAGTGACACCACCATCTCACCAGCTTCATTTGGCTTTGTCTAGAATATTCTTCTAAAACCTCTGTGTTCCTCAATCAAAGCAGGCACCCCCCAGAGAGAGAGGCACTGCCTCCCACTGCTGGGTGCTGGTCTCAGAGCACCCTGGCAGTTCTTGTTGAGGGTCTCCACCACTCCTGGGTGGCCAAGGGTCCCTCATTCCTGAAGGTTCCCGCTGGCGGGTCATCTCACATACTGCTTGGGACACCAGGGACAGAACTGTTTTTTCTTAAAGAATAAATTTATTGAGTTCTCTCATGTGATGATGATATAAGCCATCAGAATAGTAACCAAAAAAATCAATCCAAATAGAAATCTTGAGAGACCACGTCTGAGTTAATATTGGTTAAGATGTTTTTAATGTCTCATTTTAAAATTTTCTTCTATAGGCCTTTTTCTAATTAGTCAAGAAAAGGTTGGTGGCTGAACATTGGACGTGACTGGTCTATTCTGTTTCTGAAGCAGGGTCAAGATCTTCTTCTTCATTCACCACTGGGGGGCTCCCAGACAGAGGCCAGTGGTCCCAACAGGCTGACGTTGGGTGGGCAGACACTGACCCCCACAGGGCTGGGCACCGTGCCCCCGGACCCTGCCTGCTCATGTGAGGCCTGCAGCGAGCGCAGGTATGTGCTATGTGAGCCATGCCACCCACGCTGGGCCAGGGTGTCTCCAGAGCATGTTGGGGTGGGATGGGAAATGGCTTTTCTGACAAAACGCAGCCAAATTTGAACCAACCTGAGTATAGGGCTGAGAATGAAGGCCTGGCTGCTACGAGGGGAGCGACACAAGACAAGAAGTCCTTGCCATTGAGGGATGAATACTTAGGAAACTTGTCCTGAGAAAGTGAGAGAAGTCTTATTAGAATGTAACGGAAACGGGTGGTAGTGATGGCGGTTGTGGAGAGGTGAAGAGGGAGAAGTGGACCTGACAGGGCTTTGTACCCAACCTGGGAAAGAAGCCAGTGGGCACACAGGAGGGAAAGCCACCGGCTCCGGAGCACCTTGCAGATGGACACTTGCCCTAACTGCTGGTTTCTGTGTTGTGTCACAGAGACATCTCAGCAGAGACGGACCGGGAACCACAGCAGCTGCAGAACTACTGGTCGGAAGTACGCTACATGGTCCGATGCATATATCGCCAGGCAGGGACCCCGCTGGCAGATGACCAGGACCAGACTTTGGTACCTGACAAGGAGGGAGTGAAGGAGCTCGTGGATAGGTACACGTTACCCGTGTGTGTTTTTCCCTGTCCAGTCCTTGCCTCTTCTGCCGCCTGTGGATTTCCTTTTAGGTCCTGAGTGAAGCTGGGCTGGGCTCACTCGGCCCAGGATGTGGTGCAGGTCTTCAGCAGACAGCTGGGAAAAATGAGCCTTGTGGGTAAAACATAGAAAGGTCTCCTGATGAAACATAAAACGTTTCTGTCATTTCCTTGTGTTAAAACTGACAATGTCTCCTGGTGTCTCTGCTGTACAAAGGTGATGCCAAACACTCTTGAATTTACCAGCCCAGGGAGAAAGGCTGAGCGCCCACATTACTGAGATGTGAGTTGGGGCAGCTTGGGAAGGTGCCTGCAGCCTGGCAGTGTGGGGCGGGGCAGGGCGGGCTGGGCCGAGGAGCTAGGTCTACTGAGTAGCTGCCCACCCAGAAGTAGCTCCCACCCTGCATCTCTTCAGTTTACTACAGCTTGTACCATTCTTTCCCCCTGATGTTTGAAATGTTCAAAATAAAACAACAAATTTGAGCTGGACATTTCATGGGTTGATTCTCATTTTGGTTTCTTTCTGCCTCACATTTTGAATGCATTCTTTGGGGATCTTATAAACTCTTGTTTAACTGTACAGTAGATTTTATCAGACATTCAAGGAGATGAGTTATAGTTAGCATCATTCAGAGTTTGACCTCACACACTCGTGGTGTCTGAGGTGTTTCAGGTGACGTGCCTTTTTTAGTAGATATGTTTCCTCATGAGTGTGGGAAATGTACACACTCATGACTTCTCACATTATTGGTGCTATGTCTTGGATGCCATAGAGTAAAATTTAGCACAGTATTGATGTCCCAGTACATGACTGAACTTCTGCAACATCTTCCACATATTCCTGGCTCATTTCATGTTTGTAATAGATTTTCATAAATTTATAAAATACAAAAATGGACAAAGAGGGGCTGGGAAGATGGCTCAGTGGTAGAGTGCTTGCCTTGCCTGCATGAGGTCCTGGGTTCAATTCCTCAGCACCACATAAGCAGTAAAAGCCAGAAGTGGCGCTGTGACTCAAGTGGTAAGAGAGCCAGCTTTGAGCTGAAGAGCTGAGGGACAGCGCCCAGGCCCAGAGTTCAAGCTCCACAACTGACCCAAAAAAAAAGGGACAAAGATACTAAGAACTGTGTCTAACCTCCCCACACTGAACTAAAGATAAGTTATCCAGTGGTTTTGATTTTTTTAAACATCAGTTAGTTGTATAAAGAGATTTCATTTTGATATGCCTATATATTCATCCCGTTTGCTTTGATCAGACTTAGCGTACCACCAGCACCACTACCACCATCCCTTGGCCACGCTCCTCCTCCCCTCTTCCTGCTTCCCAGAATCTTCCATTGGTCCTGTGAGTCTGGTTGTTGCCATGTCATTTGACTTGTCTGTGGCTCTCCTTACGCAAATAGGAGACATTCTGTGAGTATTATCTATTGCTGGGCACGATGAGCATGTCTGTAATCATAGCACATGGGAAATGGAGACAGAAAGATCATGAGTTCAAGGCCAGCTTGGAATATATAGTGAGTTGAAGACCAGATTGAGCTATATAACTATACCTTATCTAAATTACACCAAGGGTGGGGATGGAGCTCTGGCCTCACATGAAAATGACCCTAGGCTTAAGGCTCAACACTGTAAAAAAGCAAAACAAGATTACTTTGGTAAAATATACCAACCATAGTGGGAATCTTACCAACTTAGGTTATTTTTCTAATTGAATTTTATGTAAGATTTCACGTTTCGTTGTAAAAGTTTAGTCTGTCTTCATCTTTTGCAGTCTAATTAGTGTGGTTGTTTAAAAATGAAATGGCAGCCGGGCGCTGGTGGCTCACGCCTGTAATCCTAGCTACTCAGGAGGCTGAGATCTGAGGATCGAGGTTCAAAGCCAGCCCGGGCAGGAGAGACCGTGAAACTCCTATCTCCAATAAACCACCGGAAAACCGGAAGTGGCGCTGTAGCTCAAGTGGTAGAGCGCTCGCCTTGAGCTGAAGAGCTGAGGGACAGCGCCCAGGCCCAGAGTTCAAGCCCCACAACCGACAGAAAAAATAATAATAATAATAAAAATGAAATGGCAATTTATGTTCTTCTCTTTTGACCTAACATGGCACCCACAAGGACCCAGTAAGCCCAAGAAATAAGCTTAGTACATTTTATGGTTTGTTTCTAACAGGAGCCACGCTCAACTGGGTCCTCCTGGTGGCACGTTAGGATGGATGCTTTGGTCCTTTTTCAGTGGTCCTAGGCTTCCATCTAGAGGATCTCAGAAGTACACAGTTAAAAGCAGTGATGATAACTTTAGCCAGAATAATGCTGAATACTTCAGAACAAGTTTTTTTTAGAGTGGATCATCTCCCTGGTTGTGGTAGTGCATGCCTGTAATCACTTCTTTATAGAAGGCTGAGCATAGGAGGCTCAAGAGTTTGAGGCCCCTGCCTGGGCTCCAGTGGCTCACGCCTGTAATCCCATTTACTCAGGAGGCTGAGATCTAAGGATCGCGGTTCAAAGCCAGCCCTGGCAGGAACATCCATGAGATTCTTTTGTTTTTTTTTGGGGGGGGGGGGCGGGGGGAGTCTGGTCATGGGACCTGAACTCTGGGCCTGGGCTCTGTCCCTCAGCTCTTCAGCTCAAGGCTAGCGCTCTACCACTTGAGCCACAGCGCCACTTCCGGCTTTTTTCTTATGTGGTGCTGAGGAATTGAACCCAGGGCCTCACGCATGCAACGCAAGTGCTCTATCACTGAGCCACCTTCCCAGCCCCTCCATGAAATTCTTATCTGCAGTAAACCACCAGAAAACTGGAAGTGGTGCTGTAGCTCAAGGGATAGCGTTCCAGCCTTGAGCTGAAGAGCTGAGAGACAGCGCCCAGGCCCAGAGTTCAGCCTCCACAACCAAACTGCCCCCCCCCCCCCCAAAAAAAAGAGTTTGAGTAAAAAGATCATCTCCCCGTTTGGAAAGAAATCAATGACAATGTTGGCTGTCATTGTGATCAGTGGTTTGGGAATGTACTTTCCCCCTGTTCTTCAGTTTACTATAGTTTATCATTTCTTGTTGGAATTATTTTATTTTGGGGGGCGGGGTTCCCGTCATGGGGCCTGAACTCTGGGCCTGGGCGCTGTCCCTCAGCTCTTCAGCTCAAGGCTAGCGCTCTACCACTTGAGCCACAGCACCACTTCCAATTTTTTTCTTTTTTCTTATGTGATGCTGAGGAATCAAACCCATGGCCTCATGCATGCAAGGCAAGCGCTCTACCACTGAGCCACCTTCCCAGCCCCTGTTGGAATAATTTTAAAACAGCATAAATTATGTCTGATTATAAAAATACTAGAAACCCATTTGTATTCTGTCCTGAGTTTCTAGAAAGAAGGAAACTGCAGTCTGTCTCAGCCAGTGTTGCCTCTGTAGGGTAGGTCAGTCAGTCACACTTGAGCCTTCCCAGAGAATCCTCATCAGTCCTGCCAGTCGTTAATGGTGTGTGGTTGAGGCCCAGGTTGATTCCTTTGCATAAACAGCACTCCATGGAGGAATAGCTCAGGGCAAAGTAGATTGTGTGAACTCCTGGCGATGCTCTGTGTCTGCATTCTTCATCGTGAGGGGAATGTTGGGGACCCTTGCAGGTGGTCATGAAGGTGACAGTAGGTGACCACCTCCAGAACGCCTTAGGGAAGGTGCTCACTGACATGAAGACCACCCGATAACAGCTCCATTACGTGAAAAGGCCACATCTAAGCGGTGGCTCTCTCTGCAGGCTCTGTGAGCGGGACCCCTACCAGCTGTACCAGCGGTTGGAGCAGCAAGCCCGGGAGTATGTGTTGGAAATGAAGGTCCGCCTGCTCCGGCACCTGTCAGCCGCTGCGAAGGCAAAGGCCACTTCCGGCCTGCAAGGCCCGCCACAAGCACATCACTTCGTCTCCCTCCTCCTGGAGGAGTACGGGGCCCTCTGCCAGGCTGCACGCTCCATCAGCACCTTCCTCGGCACTCTGGTGAGTGTGGTGGAGGAACATGGCCGGTGATTGCATTGTCACATGCTCTGTACACTGTCAGGTTCCTTCCTCCACAGGACCGCTGGGGACCTTGCCAGCCAGTGGAAGCATTGAAGGGATTGATATCTGGATGTGATGACACAGAAATACTGAGGCCTGGGGGGCAAAGCATGGGGCCAGGCAGCACAGTGAAGAGAGCTTCCATTAATAGAGAGAACAAAGAAAAGTCCTTTGTATTTTTAGGTGTTAATGCTGTTGTGCATGTGAGGCCTGTAGAGAATGACCTGAGTTCCTGTGCGTGTGCACACCCCTCCTAGGTATATGCCCAGTAGCCCAACACAGGAAAGGGACAGGCCTTTGGAAGCCACCCTGGCCCTTGCAGGGACCACACCGTTCTAGCAAAGGACTCAGATGTGCCTCTGACCTCCTCAGAAAGTCAGTCATACCTTGATGGAGAAGGCATGGCATAGAAATAAGGGTATCTGCCTTTTGGAAGCTTTCTTAACACCCTAGGCAAAAGTTGTAGCAAGATACTGCCTCAAAAACAAAGGAAAATAGAAAAGACTAGGGTAGTAGCTCCAGTGGTAGAGTGTTTGCCTAGCATTCCAAGGCCTTGGGTACAATCTCCAGCACCAAAGAAAAGGGTTGTCTGGTTTGGTTTGGTTTGGTCTGGTCTTTTTTAGATAAAAGGGGGTTATAAAAAATATGAGACATAAATTGAAGAGGTCCCTCACTGGGTGAGATTTTAAGAAGGAAATTAGCTGATGCTAGTGACTCACACCTGTAATCCTAGATATTCAAAAGGCTGAGATCTAAGAATCAGAGTTCAAAGCCAGCCTGGGCAAGAAAGTCCCTGAGACTCTTTATCTCCAATTAAACACCAAGAAAGCTGGAAGTGGAGCTGTGGCTAAAGTGATAGCGTGCTAGCCTTAAGCAAAAAGCTCAGGGACAGCACACAGGCCCTGAGTTCAAGCCCCAGGACTGCCACTAAAAAAAGAAAGAAATGGGATTGATAGAGAAGATGGTTGAAATATCAGAATACTACGATCCAGAAGACATGGAGTACTGGTGCAGTGATGTCACGACCACTGTACTCCCAAGGCATCATCTGAAGACACTGAGTTCTCTTGAATTTCTCAGGAAATTCTGCCACTGCCAGAATGCCACGAGTGGAGGGGGCAGTTAGTACCTTGGCATCAAATGATTTGCATGCACTAAAACGATTTAAAATGTGGAGCTTCTATTACATTTTGGAAGCCTAACTGCAAAGAAATGACAGTCAAATACATTGTTTCCTGTCCTTCTCTGCTCCTCCTTCATCCATCGGTGTGCACACCTTCACCCTTCTTCATGTGCGGCTCCTGTAGGAGCAGGAGAGGTGGCCTACTGTGTGCTTGGCCCTGGGAGGGCGCAGAGACGGCTCACAAGCCCCATGTTCTGGGACTGTGCAGAGGCCGCATAGGAGATCCTGCTGGGAAATTTTTCCTCTTTACCAGTTCATCTTTTGTTTGTCTTTTGTCCCCTTAACTAGGAAAACGAACACTTGAGAAAGTTCCAGGTGACCTGGGAACTGCATAATAAACATCTGTTTGAAAATCTGGTCTTTTCAGAGCCACTTCTCCAGAGCAGCTTGCCAGCACTGGTGTCGCAGATCAGGTATTCAGTGTTGACTTGTGTGTCCTGATGTGTGGCATCCCGGTCTTTTCTGTAATGTGTGTGACTGCAGACTGCTGGAGGTTTCTTCATGAAAAACAATGGGGCCTAATGAAAGAAAGTTGGGCAGAAAGCTCAAACCTAAGGAGTAACAATACAGTTGAGCTTGTAAGTAGTGACTGTAAGCGCTGCTAAAATCTCATAAATGCAGGAAGGCCACAGTGGGTGCAGCGTTGGTCACTCACTGCAGCTTCAGTGTAAATGGTAACCTCTCACCGGGCTGCGTGCCCGGACCCCCGCAACAGGTGAGAATCTGCAGAGCAGGAACAGGTGACAACTTAGCACTGCTGCTTCGTGGTTTTCCACCTGTCACGGGGGTCTCTACAGTGTAGCTCCCATGACAGGAAAGTGTCGTGCTTTACCATGCCCAGAGTCACTCTTGGTCAGGGGTTGTCCCTGGGAGTTGATGGGCGGTAGATGAGAACACAGCTCAGAGCGTGACTGGGCTCCCTTCGGGCTTCACTGTGCAATGCCTCTGTCACAAAGGCCTCTGCATGCCTTAGCTCTTCCTCTCTATTCACCCTTGGGTTGTTCCTCCTGAGGAAGACCAAGGCAAGTGTATAACGTTGGGAATTTGCTGGGGGTAAGTGAGGGAATGCATGCTGGGCATGTGTTTATCCTGGGGTCACCATGTTCAGTTAGTAAGCACCCCCTTTGTGTGATGTTTCTCAGCAAAGCCTAGTTACACATGAGCTACCACAGCTCTGTAAGTTGGGTTTTTTTTGTTGATTTGGTTTTTTTTTTTTTTTTTTGGTCGGTTATGGGGCTTGAACTCTGGGCCTGGGCACTGTCCCTCAGCTCTTCAGCTCTACCGCTTGAGCCACAGCGCCACTTCCGGTTTTCTAGTCGTTTATTGGAGATAAGAGTCTCTCAGACTTTTCTGCCTGGGCTGGCTTTGAACCACGATCCTCAGATCTCAGCCTCCTGAGTAGCTAGGATTATAGGCGCGAGCCACCTGCTCCCGGCTACGTTGGGTTTTGTTTCTCATCTGTTTGTCATATATAAACACGTTCCCATATTGTAAATGTACCCTAATAGCAGCCACCACCTTTATTTGGCCATATTGAAATACTAGAGCACAACCTCCCATCCACACCTCGGGGGAGGATGACCTGAGAATCTGTTGGATGAGAGAGACTGGCACTAAAAGGGCTGGGCAGACTTCTGCAGTGATAGCATGGCACTTGTGGATTTCAGCTTGGCCCTTGTAGTGTTGTTTTATCCTGCTTTCTGGCCCCTCTGGCTTCTGCGTTCACTGTTCTAAGCATCGAGTATGCTTGGGAGTCTTCCTCATCTGGTTTCTACCACTCCCCAACAGTCCTTGGAGCTTTGATTATGGTGTGTGGTGGGACCTGAACTCAGTGCTATCCTTGAACTTAACCACTTGAGCCACAGCTTCCACTTCTGGCTTTTTTGGGTGGCAGATTAGAGATAAGAGCTTCATGGACTTTGCTGCTTGGGCTGGCTTTGAACCTTGCTCCTCAGATCTCAGCCTCCTGAGTTGCTCATAGGCGTGAGCCACCGGCGCCCGCCATGACTTTGTGTTTTGAGTCCTCATTATCCATTTACCTTCTCGATTCCCCACCTCTGAATCCTGCTCTGGGGAGTTGTCTTCAACTTACAAGCTTTGGGGATTACTTCAAATTCAGATCATTACAGAAGATGGGAATCATCACAGTTCAAGGCAGAGAGCCAATGTGGTGGCTCATGTCTGTGATACAGGATGTGATTATGGGAGACTGTAGGTAGAAAGATCATGGTCTGATGCCAGCCCTGAACAAAGAAATGCAATTTCCTGCCTGAAAAACAACTCAAACCAAGGAGTGCCTGGGAATATGGTTCAGGTGTTAAGAGTGCATGCCTACGCAAGCATGAGGCCCTGAGTTCAAACCCTAGCACCTCAGAATAACAATAAGTATATATCTTTTTTTTGTCGGTCATGGGGCTTGAACTCTGGGCCTGGGCGCTGTCCCTCAGCTCTTCAGCTCAAGGCAAGCGCTCTACCACTTGAGCTACAGCGCCACTTCCGGTTTTTTAGTGGTTTATTGGAGATAGGAGTCTTTCCTGCCTGGGCTTGCTTTGAACCAAGATTCTCAGATCTCAGCCTCCTGAGTAGCTAGGATTACAGGCGTGAGCCACCGGCGCCCGGCACAATAAGTATATTAATAACAGTATAAGAAAACTTTTTTCTTTTTAGCAGCTTTATTGAGATAAAATGTATATACTGACGATCACTTAAATTTACAGCACAATAGTTTTTTAATATTACATTCTAATTTGGGGGGGGTAAAATACAACAAGAGTTGTCATTTTAAATATATAATTCAAGCTCTGAGAATGTGGCTTAGGGGTAGAGTGCTTGTCTAGCATGCATGAAACCCTGGGTTTGATTCCTCAGTACCACTTACACAGAAAAGGCCAGAAGTGGGTCTGTGGCTCAAGAGTGCTAGCCTTGAGCAAAAGAAGTCCCAGGACTGGCAAATAATAATAATAACAACAATAATAATAATACATAGAGGTATAATGCATTATGCATTAGTTAACATGCACAGCCGTCATCATGTATTTCTAAACCTGTTCTTTTTGGTGGTACTAGGGTTTGAATAAAGAGCTTCCATGTTTACTAGCCAGGTGCTCTACCACTTGACCCATGCCCTGGCTCTTTTTACTTTCATTATTCTTTTAAATAGGTTCTTGCTTTGTGTCCAGTCTGGTCTGGACCATGATCCTTGTATTCATACTTTCTGCATGGTTGAGATAGTAGGTGCACGTAGCTTTTTATTAGTTGAGAAAGGAGTCTTGCTCACCTTTGCGTGGGCTATCTTCAAACCTTCAGTTTCTCAAATCCTTCCAACTTCTGCCTCCCAAGTAACTAGGATTACATGCAGGAGCCCGGCTCTGGAGCTTTTTTTTTTTTTTTCTCCCAACAGAAACTCTGTACTCAATAGTAACTCCTATCACCCCACCCCATCTTCTGGTCCCATCTTGCCATCACTACCCTATTTTTTCTGTCTGTTTATTAAGGAGTTTCACTGTTTGTCCTGTAGAAGTGCCGCCATTGGTCCAGGTCTTGCACTGGCATGCTTACTAAATATATTGCCAGAGCAGTCTCCATTACCCCCCTCCCCCATCACTGCCGCTTTCCTGTGGCCTGAAATAATCTGTGTCTGTAACTTGGAATAAAGGTGAGCTTGCTTGCTTGCTTGCTTGCTTCTGGTAGGAAGAAGGAGGAGGAGCACATATATAGAGAGATTTGGTGAACTGTATAGAAACTAGAAGTAGGTCATGTGCAGAGCAGTAGAAGAAAATCTGTTTCACAGCTCATGAAAGGGCCTAGGGCTGTTTGCACACTCAGCGCAGGTCTGAGCAGAGCCGTGTCTTGAGCTGCTGGGCATCCTCTCAGCCACCGTGCCTGGATGCTGTGCTTCCCGTTTTCTGGACGGTTTCCCCAACAACTTCTGCCACATGTGTCAGTAGCTTCAGCAGCCCGGAGATTGAGTTCCCCTTTATTCAGTGTTCACAAGCCTGGTCCACCCCAGGGTAGAATCCGGGTAAAAGGGCAAAGAGCCATTTCTGTCCATTTGCATCTATGACAAAGATTCAGTTTAAGTGGATTTGTTATTTTTTTCTATTATAAAACAATTTGGTTGTTACTAAAAATAAAATATGAAAATAAAACAATGAAGAGAGTGGTAAGGGCTCTGTAAGCACATTTGATGTTTCTTACATATTTTCCCTTTGGTTACTCATATACACACACATACTTTTATATGCTCTGAAGTCATAAATTTCTTACATGGGCATTTTTTAACTGGTGTACATGTGTTGTAATTGTAACATTTGCAAATATGCCAATATGGAGCCCTACACATAGTCCATAGTCTTTGTGCTCTTTATAAATGTTACCTTTGATTCTCAAGTGTCTTTGCCAAGATAACTTTGTTACAGTTTGTAGTGTATTTGTGACATGTTGGTGCATGAAAGAAGTTTTTTCTGATCTCCTGACCTGCCTTTGAGCGGCCACCTTCACCCCAGGCTTCCCTTCCCTGCCTCACTGCCTCACCCCCTCCTCTTCCTCCTCCTCCTCAAAACCATTATTTACATATGTTCCCAAGAGTGTTCATCTTTTTTTTTTCCTTTTAGTTGTATAGCTATCTTTATATTGTTAGGAATGATACAAGAATAAGTTAAAAGTTTTCATTCTTTTATTTTCATGTCTTATACTGGGATTGAACCCTGGGCCTTACTTCTCCTAGGCAAGTGCTCTGCCATTTGAGCTCTGCCCTCAGCCCTCAGCCCTTTGGGGGTTTATTGTTGGTTGGTTGGATATGGGGCTTGAATTCTGGGCCTGGGCGCTGTCCCTCAGCTTTTCAGCTCAAGGCTAGCACTCTACCACTTGAGCCACAGTGCTCTTTTCAGTTTTCTGGTAGTTTATTTGAGATAAGAGTTTCTCCGCTTTTCCTGCTCCAGCTGGCTTTGAACTGTGATCCTCAGATTTCAGCTTCTTGAGTTGCTAAGATTATAGGCGTAAGCCACTGGCGCCTGGCCTTTAAGGGGTTTTTTTGTTGTTGGTTTTCTTTTTTTTTTTTTTTTTTTTTGTATCACTTTAGGAAAGTTCTTTAACCAGGCCCAAGCTTTGGTTTCTTTATCTGTACAATGGGAACCATAGTACATAAAGTTATTACAAAAGGACTCAATTACAGGACATATGGGAAAACATTTCGCAAATTGTAAATTTTCAATAAATGGGTTATTAATTTTGTGCATATTTTAGCAAGTTTTTAAAGTTATGGAAATACAGGATGTTACTTATATTCACTCAAATGAAGTGCTTTAAAAGTATAATGTGATACCCTGAAACCAACAGAGGTCACCTATTCAAAGAAAACTGATTATTTAAAATACCTTGGTAGAAGCCAGGTGCCCAGGCTTAATCTATAATCCTTGTTATTTGGGAGGCTGAGATCTAAGCATCTTGTTTACCAGTCAGCCCAGGCAGACTAACCCATGAGACTCTTCAATTAATGAGCAAAAAAAACCATAACTGAAACCCCATTACACACACACACACGCACACGCACATGCACAGGGGTTAGGAATGTGGCACATAGTAGGGTACCTGCCTAGCATTGTAAGCCACTGTTCAGTATGTGCCTGCTTCAGAGCTAGGACAGGTGAAGATGAAGAAAGTGTATGTTATACGTTGCTACATCACAGTGTCTCACAGCAACCCCATGGGATAGGTCTTTATTCCTTAAGATACAGAAGCAGCTCTCGGCTACCAAAGGTAAGCCACAGAACAGGAATAGTGTTTGCTGCCAATGTCAGCGAGCATGTGAAGTTCTGGCCAATGTGGCTGTGAGGCTTTCCACACGGAAGGGTCAGACAGAGTTTGGTCAAAGTTGTAGAACTCCCTGGTCACTGCAGTCCTCCAGAATTGCCTCTGCACCTCAGGATTTGATGCCGGAGCCCACAACCAACCGGCCTCCCTCCAGCGCTCTCCTTGTTTGGTTTTCTACACAGGGTCTCCCTAACTTTTTAATGGGCTGGTCTTGAGCTCGTTCTCCCACGTAGGTGGGATTATAGGTGGATGCAGCTATACCCAGCTTGCATGTGTGTCTTTTGTTTCTCATTTCTCATGTTGTCTCATTCTCCATCTTACCATCTTTTTCTTTATCTTTTTCTTTTGTACTATTTTTTGGCTGTACTAGTGGTTGGACTCAGGCCCTGTGCTTGCTAGACAGATTCTCTACCACTTGAGCCACACTCTAGCCTTTTCTGCTTTCATTATTTCTGCAAGAGGAGCTCACATTTTGTGTGGGCTAGCCTGGACTGCAGTCCTCCTATTGAAGCTTCCTGCATAGCTGGGATGGCCAGCACCTAACTGTCTGTCTGTCTGTCCTCTCTCCTAACCTCCTTCCATTCTACCCTGCCCCCTCGCACCCAACATATATTATGTGAAATTGTCTGGGGTGTCTTGTATATGTACTGTTAGTACTTCACAGCAGCCCTGCAGTGGTGTTCCACAACGTCCTTGTGTTTGGAGCTGGGAGGTGAGCTGACCGAGCAGCAAGAAGCACACCTATGCTTTCAGTGTGGGAGTCTTGGTGACAGGCCCTCTCCCTCCTAGGCTAGGGACCACCACACATGACACCTGCAATGAGGACACGTATAGCACCTTGCTGCAGAGGTACCAGCGCTCTGAGGAGGAGCTGCACAGAGTTGCTGAGGAATGGCTAGAGTGCCAGAAGAGGATCGATGCCTATGTGGATGAGCAGGTGAGTGATGGGCCTAAGCTGATCCCAACAGACCCCCCCTCCCCCGCCCGCCCCTGGTAGGGGCCCTGCTCACTGGGCAGCAAAGAATGGCAGCACCACAAACAGCCTGCCCCTCGCTGCCACTTGCATAGACTGTCACATCCTCAAATGGGAGCCTTAGAGACATTGAGAAGCCATCAGGGAAAAGTTTGCTGAACACTATGCTTCCCAGAGCCCATTTTTCACCCATCCAGAACCGTCTAGAAATGGAGCATGGGCACCTACATGGATGCGTGGGAGAGGGGCAGGTTGGGAGGTAGGCCATGCCTGTGGAGACGTATCTAACGCCTTGGTATGTGAGGGGCTACAGCCTTAGAGTGACACCACATTGTTCTTTGATTAGACGTCCTCTGCCACTCACCCCTGGCCTCTCAGCTTTCTAGAAGGTCATCAAGAAGAACACTCAACATGGGTGTGTGTGTGTGTGTGTGTGTGTGTGTGTGTGTGTGTGTGTGTGTGTGTGTGTGTGTGTGTGTGTGTGTGTGTGTGTGTGTGTGTGTGTGTGTGTGTGTGTGTGTGTGCCTGAACTCTGGGCTGTGTGTGTGTGTGTGCGTGTGTGCGCGCGTGCGTATGTGCGCGCGCCTGAACTCTGGGCCTGGGTGCTGTCCCTCAGGTCTTCAGCTCAAGGCGAGCGCTCTACCACTTGACCCACAGCACCACTTTTTCTGCTGAGGAATCGAACCCAGAGCCTCATGCATGCAAGGCAAGCACTCTTCCACTGAGCCACCTTCCCAGCGCCATGGCTGTATTTTAAAAGTCATGGTGGTACGAGGAATAAAAAGGAGAAGTGCCAGTGTTCTGTACTGTGCTTATGAGACTACAAGATTAGGGCTGTGGTTCTAGATACAGATGTGTGCTAATCCCATATGTGTCGTGCGATCATTCATTTGAATGTTGCTGTCACCTGTCAGAGTGCTGAGCAAGTGGGAAGAAGGAAGGGACTGGCATGTGCCTGCCTCTCACAGGTTTTAGCTACCACAGCTGGTAACTGCCTTCTACAGCAATTGTCTCACTGTGGCCACAGGCACTGTAGTGATAAATGACCCCTTCTCTAGAACTAGGGACAACCTGTCTTTCTGTGGTCTTTGTTGTTCTGCCTTTAAAATTTGTCACATTATGGAATTGGGTGCTGTTGAGCCTGTCCTAGGGCCAGTGGCCTCAAGAAATTTGGTATGCTCCTGGGCAACACTTTCCTTATTCCCATACATGTAGCACATCGGGGCTTCAGAACTGGGCTGCATGTCTGAGCGGCTCCCTTCCACATGGTGCTTGGCAGAGAGAAGTTGCTTGGTGTTGTCTTTAGACTGAATGTGTCCCTAAATCGTGTTTTGTCTGCCTGTGGAACCAGAGCCTTTTTCCCTGGTTGTGGCCTGTCATTGATCATGACTCCTTTGACTCAGCTGCTGTGGGAAGAGGGCACTTTCCAAGCTGTTTAACAGGTGGCAGTATGGCACACATTGGAGCAAATTTGATGGTAGGAAGCTCTGCTTGTGGCTTGTCTGGGTAAGGATAGCCAGACAGGCAGAATTTGGGTAGTTCATCTGTCTGTAGCCACCGCTAGGCTTGTGCAGAAGGTCTCAAGCCTCCAAATAGCCAACAGTGCAGTCACAGAGTCCACATTGTTTTATTTTACAGTAATAGGGATTAAGCCTAGGGCCCTCTGCTTGATAGCAAGCATGCTGTTACTTGAGCCACACTTCTGGCCCCTGCGTTTGTAATTGTCTATATTGTATTTTACCCTAGCTGACCTCAAACTCAAGATCCCCCTGCCTCTGCTTCCCAGGTAGCTGGGAGTCTACACGTGTCACTTTGCTCAGTGTAGAACCTGCCTTTCATGTGAGAAACGCACTTACGGGACAGGTTTGATAAGGGGGTAAGCTGCTGAAAGGAATACCTGCCAGCGCACTTGAGCCTTGTGCTTGTGTTTGGTTGAAAGATGATATTTCTTGTGTATATCATTTCTGCCATGTGAAGAAAATCTGAAAATGTTCTGGTTGCTGTTACTAACATGTTTTGGTTTTACATTCCTTTTCTAGATGACAATGAAAACTAAGCAGCGTACACTAACAGAAGATTGGGAGATATTTAAGCAAAGGCGATTTATTGAAGAACAGGTAAGGTTGTCAACAGGATAGGCAATTAAAAGAAATCCACCCTACTCTGCACAGAGCCGATGGCACCTCAGCGTGCAGTTGTGCTCCGTGTGACAGACACCTTTTGAGGAACACATGGGCATTTTTTGCCAGGGGTTAGGCACTGAAAGACAGTGATTTTTAACCTCAAAGTACACTGACTCACATTCTGTTCTTCCCATACTCGTCAATGAAAAGGCACATTTACATGCCTTAGTTCCGAGTGCCCTTGAGTTAGACAGCTGTTGCTCAGAGCTCCCCTGCTCCCGTACAGGGCACGCAGTCTCTCCAGCATACACACCACAAGGCTAAGGATGTGCCTGAGATACCAGAGCTGGGATTCAGTCCAGCTTCTCAGGTGGCACGCGGGGCCCTGCCTCCAGCAGGACGGCTGTCCCACCCGCCCCTCCCAGCAGCTCTGCACCTTCTGCGGGCAGGGCTTTGACAGAGCCTACCAGTCACCTTCCCATGACTGGCCTCCTGACCCTCCACTTTGTTTTGAAACTTAACAGAAGCCGTCTGGCTTGTAGCTCACGCCTGTCATCCTAGCTGCTTAGGAGGCTGAGATCTGAGGATTGCAGTTCAAAGCCAGCCCAGGCAGGAAAGTCCGTGAGACTCTTTATCTACAATGAACCACTCAGAAAACCGGAAGTGGCGCTGTGGTTCAAGTGGTAGAGCGCTCGCCTTGAGCTGAAGAGCTGAGGGACAGCACCCAGGCCCAGAGTTCAAGCCCTATGACCGACAAAAAAAAAAAAGAAAGAAGGAAACTTACCAGATTTCTCATTGGTGTGCCGTGCACACTCCTGCCCCTGCTCTGACCTTCATGGTCTACTTTGTGAGTCTCAGTCCCTGGTGGTTTCCTGCCTTCCTCCATGCGCACTTTGCGCTCTATTTTTTTCCTTCCTTTCTCCCTTCCTCTGTCCCTTTCTTTTGTGTTTGATGTTAAGGATCACTGCAGGGCCTTGCTTGTTTAAGCAATTGCTCTGCCTCTGAACTATATCCTGAGCTTGTTCTATCCTATTGAGTGGCAGCATTTCTAGTTATCACTTGTCTCAATTCCAAGACTGGCCCAGATTGCCTTCTCTTTGAAATGTAGATGCCTCCTAGTCAGTGGGAAGTGAGTGCCTCTTTCTGAGTTCAGCCTTTCCTCCTTGAACACATCTCCATTCCCACAGCTCTCTTCCTTGTGCTTCACAAGTCCTGGGCACACAGCAGGAGTTTAGAGATTGGGTATGTGCCGCATCCCTGCTGTCAGATGTCTGTGGTGTGGGCACACAGTACACTTGCTGGAGCTTCTGGTCCCAGTATGACTCAGCCCTGGCTTCTGACTCCAGGGTAGCCAGCTGCCCCTGCTCCTCTCTCCCCGAGGATTGGGCCCATTGGTTTCTATGTGAGCATGGCTTGTATTACTGTTGTTACCCACAGACAGGAAAGTATCACACAAAACTAAGCCGCTGTTTAATACTTTCTTCTAGTTAACTAATAAGAAAGTGGTTCCTGGCGAGAGCAACTTCACAGACACCGTGAGGCACGTGCTGTCATCCCGGCTGAGCCTGCCCGACTGTCCCAACTGCAGCTACAGGAGAAGGTGAGCTGGGCTGCTGCCTGCCGCCCTAAGCCAGGCCGAGGACACGGTGGCCCGCGTGCTGGCTTTCTTGGTAACTGTCCTTAATTCCCAATCAGATGTGCTTGTGATGACTGCAGCCTGTCACACATCCTCACTTGTGGTATCATGGACCCCCCGGTCACTGATGACATCCACATTCACCAGCTACCACTGCAAGTGGACTCTGCTCCCGACTATCTCTCTGAGACGCGCCCACCTAGCACGTCCTCCGCCAGCTCAGGGTCAGGCTCCAGCTCTCCCATCACAGTTGAGCACCATCCCAGACTCATCCTCACAGACAATGGCTCTGCACCAACTTTGTAAGTCGTGCCTCTGTAACAGTATCCAATAATAAGAAATACAGACTCAGTAATGTCTATAGAAGTATGAGCATCGTTGTAGTGCTTTTCATTAAAAAAAAGACCTTTCATGGATTTAAGCATCTTCTAAAACATGAAATAGTAAACCTAAACTTGACAATATTTTATTACCTTAAAAATGATAAATTATTAAATGCCAGTACAGAAAAAATAAACACACACAACAAACACATGTTGGTGTGCAGGGAAGTGTCTGCTCATTCTGCCGGAGCGGGGCCCGCTCGCTACTCATCGCCTCATTGTCAGCCCTATGCTCATGCTGCTCCATGCCTTGCTAAGAGCTCAGCCCATCGCTTTAGCAAGCAGGTGAAGGGTTGTTCTCTGTGTTCCACATCTTTAAGGTGAGGGATTTGTGCGCTCTCACTGACCCACATTGCAGGTGCCTGCTCCTAGATACTTTCAGCATTGTGGCCTTACCATTTGCAGACTTTGTATGCTGACTTTTGGCTGGGTTACACATAGATGTGTGTGGTTTCCCAAACATGCTTAAGTTTCTGTTGCACATGTGTTCTTGTGTTATTTACTGTGCAGTCAGTAGGAGCCCTGGAGAGGTGCCCAAATAGGAGAGGTTTGATACCCTGTCCTCAGCAGCTCTGTTCCTCTGATTTCTCAGACTTAATGGATATGATGCTTTCAATGTTTGGACTTGTTCACAAACCCCATTTTTTTCTTACTAATTTAAGGTGCTGTCAGTAGAGCTTATGGTCTTGTACATGAGAGGCAAACAGTGCTGAACCATACCCGAGCCCTAAACTCAGAATCCTTCTAAAGGGCCGGTCAGAATTCCATGACTATTCATTGAAGAATATCACCCTGCCCTGTTGCCTTAAAAGTGCTGTTCCTAGCCGGGCGCCAGTGGCTCCCACCTGTAATCCTAGCTACTCAGGAGGCTGAGATCTGAGGATCGCGATTCAAAGCCAGCCCAGGCAGGAAAGTCCTTGAAACTCTTATCTCCAGTAAACCACTAGAAAACTGGAAGTGGTAGAGCGCTTGCCTTGAGCTGAAGAGCGTGGGGACAGAGTTCAAGCCCCACGACCAACCAAAAAAAAAAAAAGTGCTGTTCCTGGGTTGAGTGTTGAGGTTAGGATTTGTGATATGTTATCGCATTTCCTACGGAGACAGGGAAATTCACCATGTAAAGTCAGAATCCACATTGGACAAATTCAGGCTCAGACTGCTTGCTCATTGCTGCCGTGGCTGCCGACAGATGTCAGCCGTGGGGCTCTGGTGAGTGTTGCATGATGGAGCCTCTCAGCTGGGCCAGAACTACTCCCTGCTGGCTGGGCAGCCTGGTCGGGCCTCCAGGCCTTTGGGCCTTGGGCAGCTTGTGGTTTGTGTCTTCCACATGCCAGCTGCTGCGATTTGAAGGTGTCCAGTGTGGTCCTTGGCTTGCGTTGTCTCTCCCATGCTGACTTTGCCTGGGGAGGGAGCGCGGGTGGCTTCACTCAGTGCTCCATGCCTCTGGTGGACCTCCGTCAGGTCAGCCACAGCTGAGCAGCCACTTTGTTCAGAACAGAACCCTGGCTTCCCCAGCAGCGCAGCCTCGCCAGTGGCAGCACTACAGGAGTGGGGTGACTATCGCCCTGTGCCCAGGCAGCCTGGTACCCTGCATGAGCAGGTGCTGTTCGTCTCCCTTCAGTAAGCTCCAGGGTTTGACATAGCACAACTGGTTGATGCTTGTCTCCTTAAAAAGAGAGAGGGCAACTGAATGTGGTAATCCTGAGCACCCTTGCTGGTGAAGACTCTTTTTGGTCCTTGGAACTTTGGCCTCATAGAGGCCATTGTGTGCCTAAGCGGATGCAACTCATGAGTGTGCCGGTGGGGCCTCGGGCAGGCACATGTAGTTCTCCCGCACCAGGAAGTCACAGTTGTTTGTTTGTTTGTTTAGCCAGTCCTGGGGCTTGTGAACTCAAGGCCTGGGCACTGACCCTGAGCCAGCACTTTACCACTTGAGCCACAGCTCTACTTCTAGTTTTTTGGTGGTTATTTGGAAAGAAGATGGAGTATCTTTACCATGATCCCCAGTTCTCAGCCTCCTGAGTAGCTAGGGTTACAAGCATGAGCCATCAGCGTTTGACTAAGAAGTCACATAGTTGTTTTTTGTTCATTTGTTTTTTTTTTGTTTGTTTGTTTTGTTATTTTGCCCGTCCTGGGGCTTGAATTCAGAGCCTGGGCACTGTCCCTGAACTTCTTTTTGCTCAAGGCTAGCACTCTACCACTTGAGTCACAGCGCCACTTCCACTTTTTTCTGTTTATTTGGTACTGAGGAATTGAACCCAGGGCTTCATGCATGTTAGGCAAGCGCTCTACCACTAAGCCACGTTCCCAGCCCAGAAGTCACATTGTTAAGTGACCCTCATAAACAAAAACCATGAGTTTGATTCTTTTAAGATTAACTATTTCACCAGGCCCTAACAGCTGATGCCTGTAATCCTAGGTACTCAGGCTGAGATCTGAGGATCATAGTTGGAAGTCAGCCAGGGCAGAAAAGTTTGTGAGATCTTATCTCCAATTAAGTATCCTTCCTACCTCCCACCTTCTCCTCTCCCCCAAAAAGTTGGAAGTGGAACTGTGGCTCAAGTGGTAGAACATTAGTCTTGAGCAATAGAGCTCAGAGACAGCGCCCAGGTTCTGAGTTCAAGTTCCAGGACTGGCAAAAAAAAAAAAAAATCCAACTGTAGAGACCAGAGGTTGTTCTCTGTTCTTTTAATTTTACTTAAAGATTACATCCTGCTTCCAGGTGGTAGCATAGCTGTGTGCAGGGAATTACAGGTGAGAGTACAGATCTGACAATGTGTTTGTGGTTTCACTATTTGTTATTCTTCCCGGCGTGTTTTTGGTTCCGGTGACTTAGAGGTGTTAAGCAGCAGGAATGGCACTTCACTCAGTGCTCTGAATGAAGACAGCACTCTTAGAGAAGGGGGACTCAGCACACGGTTCCTCATGGCCCTCCCTAAGCCAAGGGCTTCGTGGTGACGTCTCTGCTTGCCTCAGTTGTAGTGATGATGAAGATGTCGCACCGCTGTCAGCAAAGTTTGCTGACATCTACCCATTGAGCAACTACGATGACACTGAGGTGGTGGCCAACATGAATGGGGTCCACAGCGAGATGGATGGCGGTGGGGAAAACCTGGCCCTGAAAGATGAGGTATGGGTTCATAGTGACAGCGTGGTCTTATGGTTAACTTTGACATCGTTCTGCTTTGAAGCATTAGCTACACAAGGCTGTCTTTAAAGTCTCCTCAGGTAAGCAGCACTAGTAGCAGCTCTTCAGAAGCTGGTGATGAAGAAGCAGATGGTGAGAGTAGTGGGGAGCCCCCAGGAGCCCCAAAAGAAGATGGGACCCTAGGAAGTGGAAGCCCCAGGGCCGAGGAGAGGAGCGGGGACACCCCGCCCCCGTCCCACCCAGCTCAGCAGGTGCGTGTCCTGCTTCCAAGAGTCTGTGTATGTGTTTCCCTTTTCTTTTTTTTTCTGTTGGCCATGGGGCTTGAACTCAGGGCTGGGCGCTGTTCCTGAGCTTTATTGCTTAAGGTGAGCGCTCTACCACTTTGAGCCACAGCGTCACTTCCAGTTTTCTGCAGGTTCATTGGAGATGACAATCTCACAGACTTTCCTGCCTGGGCTGCCTTTGAACCACGATCCTCAAATCTCAGCCTCCTTGGCACTTAGGATTACAGGCGTGAGCCACCGGTGCCCGGCTGTGTCTTGTATCTTCAGACTAGAACTAAAGATAAATAAGCCATACTTAGAAAATATGACCCCCCTACTCTAGTTTTGTTTCTCTCACTTAAATCTGTGATGATCTGTCCTGACTTCAACGCTGCCCTGCTCCATGGTGAGTGTCGGGGTTTGTCTGTGTGTCTCCTGTGTGGAGCCAAGGAGGTTTGGTGCTTCTGTAATTAAGCTTTTTTTTTTGGTCGGTCATGGGACCTGAACTCTGGGCCTGGGCACTGTCCTTCAGCTCAAGGCTAGCACCCTACCACTTGAGCCAAAGCGCCACTTCCTGGTGCTTTTGTTTTAGATCGGGGTCTGCCTATGAAGCCCAGGCTAGCTTTGAGTTTGTCGCCCTTCTGCTCCCACCTCTCCAGTGTGGTATCTGTAATTTGCACCACCAGGCCCATTCAGGAGATGTTGGTTGGTTGCTGAGGTTTGAACACAGCGTCTCCCTCTGTTTCAAACCACAGTCTTCCCTATCTCAGCTTCCCAAGTAAGCTAAGAAAGACTACAGGCGCCCAGCTCCTAGTTCCTGCTCCAGTGCGCACGGGACCTAGATCAGTAGGGGCACCTCAGCAGATATCCAGCTGGTGAATGATCCTCTCTTTGTAGCTTTTCTCGGACTCAATCTAGTTCCTCTCCACCCCACCCCCCCCACTGGGAGGGCCCTGGTGAGCCCAGCCCCCCCCCCCCATGAGTCAACAGCTTTGTATTTGTTTTGTGACTTTAACTTAATTTGTGCCACTCTTTGTTTACATTGAACAAGTGCTTCTCTTTTCTTTGCTTTTAGGCTGAACAAACTCCAAACACTTGTGAATGTCATGTTTGTAAACAAGAAGCTTCTGGACTGACCGCCGCAGCAATGACGGCTGCAGCCCTGCCTCCTGGCCATCAGTTCCTGAGCCCAGAGAAACCCACACACCCCGCGCTTCACCTGTACCCCCACATCCATGGACATGTACCCTTGCACACCGTCCCCCACCTGCCTCGGCCACTTATCCACCCTACCTTGTATACAGCGCCCCCTTTCACACACAGTAAGGTAAGCCGAGGCAGAAAGGCCTGGAAGTCCTTCCTGCCTGTGTCACTGAGCTCTTATGGGAGCTCCCACCAAAACCAGCATCCCTGGGTAATTGAAAGGCCCTCCTAGGACCGTGCGCGACATTTGCCCTCTGTCTTTCAAGTGCTTAAAATTTTGAACCTTTACAATTGGAAAACAAATTGGGGGATCAGTGATGGTTTACTTCACTCAGAATTACCTAGCTCTTAAGAGATTTCAGGTGATGTTGATTCACACTCCCCTCATGGCTCAAGGACCCAGCTCTTTCCTTAATTTGATAGGTAACTTATCTGAATACTAGCATGAGTCCTCTCTGGGTTCTACAGGGTCTAAATAATTATGAAACTTCAGCTTGAAATCTGAGGATTTACAGAAATATAGAAGCTACCCAAAAGCCCAAAGTGTACAATATCTTAAAAATCCTTGACTAGGCACTGAGGACTCATGCCTGTAATCCTAGCTACTCACAAGGCTGAGGTCTAAGGGTCAGGGTTCAAAGCCAGCCCAGGCAGGAAAGTCCATGAGACTCTTATCTCCAGTTAACCACCAGAAAACCAGAAGTAGCGCTGTGGCTCAAGTGGTAGAGCACTAGCCTTGAGCTGAAGAGCTGAGGGACAGCGCCCAGGCCCTGAGTTCAAGCCCCAGAACAGGCACCCAAAAAAAAAAAAAAAAAATTCTGAGGCTGTGGAGAGGTAGTTGAAGGGCTGATAGGATAGGCCTTGAAGATCTAGAAAACAGTTGGTTTATATGAATTTCTTCTCGAACCTTGTTTGAATATTTAGCATCTTAGATTTATAAGTGAAATTTTTAATTAATGTCAATCTTGGTACCTATCTAGCTTTGTTTGCCTTTCTACCTTTTTAAAAAAATTTGTTATACCAGTTTTTTTGGCTCAAGGTTATCTTTAGTCAGTCAAATTTATAATTTTCTTAAAACTCTGCTAAAACAGAGAATCCCAACTGAAAAAGAGTCTAATACCCCATGGAAAAGAAGTCTGCAGGCCTCATTCATGCTTTCTTCCTTGGGGAACCTGTTTGCTGGGGAAGGACACAGGGGGGAGATCTGTCACACAGGCTTAGGAAAGAGTTTGTCATATTCCACTTCAATAATTACTCAGCACCTACTGAAAGTCAGGCTTAGACTTTGTTGAGTGCAACTTGACTTGAACTCTTAGTGATGTCTTCAGTGAAATGCTTTTCAAAGCATTTTTCAGAGACATAGTACAATACAGGTTATTTTTTCCTAGTCCTGAGAAAAGATAATAGAATTTTCTGTCATATAATGGTACTGGTTGAAACGTTCAAGAATTAATTCGTAAAATTGTTCATGATAGTACATGCCAGTAATCCCAGCATTTGAGTAGAAGTAGGAGGGTCGGAAGTTCAAGGGCACTGGACTACATGGTACACTGTAGAAAGACCTTGTATCAAAAAAAAAAAAAAAAAGCAATAGAGGGGGAAAAGTTGGTGGAAATAGCCCAGAAGAATAATAGAAGTTAGAGTATCGTCAGGGTATGTAGAGACTGTAGTTAATAACTGGCTGTTGGCTCACCCCTGTTATCCCAACTACTCAGGAAGCTGAGATCTGAGGACAGTCTGTGAGACTCTTATCTACATTCACAACCAAAAAGCCAGAAGTGGAACTGTGGCACTGTCTTGAGCAAAAAAGCTCAAGCCAAAAGCTCAGGGGCAATGAGTCCAAACCCCAGTACCAGCACAAAAAAAAGAAAAACATTTTGATCCCTAGTTTATATTTTTAAATGCCTTTATGCCAGTGATACATTATTTTTTTAATTTTTTTGTTGTAAAGATACTATACAGAGGGTTACCAGTGATACATTATTTTTTATTGAAATTAAGTTATTTGAAAATTCAAAGTAGTTGCAAAAGAAAAAAGTAATAAGTTCTAGAAGAAAAAATACGTCTGGAGAGAGCTTGCCCAGCCTGCCCCGGGTCCTGGCGCGCCCAGCACTGGGGTTGGGTGAGTGGTGAGCACTGTAATGCAGCGTCAGGTTTAATTTCCAAACATTATGGGCTAATGACATACTGTATGATTTTTTTTTTTTTCCCTGGTACTGGGAGTTCAACCTAGGGCCTTGTACATCCTGGGCCAGCACTTTTGCCACTGAGCTTCACCCCAGCCCTGATTGCTACTCTTGAATTTATGAACGTGTGTTTCATATGGAACGTGATTTACCCTGGTGGCTCCAGAAGAATGTGTGTTCTTCTCTCAGGTGATCTAAAAATGTCTGCGCAGCCGATTGATGATGTGAGGGAGTTAGCATGCATGCCCTTTGCTGGTGCTCTGCCTGCAGAGGCTGTCTGCTGTTTGTTGAAAATTCCAACTTAAGATAGTGGATTCATCGGCTTCTCCTTGCAGTGCTTTTTTTTGTTTTGTTTTGTTTTTGCATCATTTAGTTTTATACTTTGTTTTCAGGGGCTCATATGTGTCTTTTTGGAAAACTGACCTATGACATAATTCCCCTCACCCCCCCTCAACTCTTCTTGCTCTGAAGTTTTTCTGAGAATATTAAAGTCCTTCCAGCTTTTTAAAAAAAATTTATTAGTTTTGCATAATATACTTTTTTTCCATCTCTTTACCTGTTTCTCTTTTCTTATTGTGAAGTAGCTTAACATGAAATGTAGTGTCTTAACTACTTCTAAGGGTACAGTCAGTAGAACTAAAAATGCATTTATAATATGCATCATTGCTGGGCATTAGTGGCCCACGCCTGTCATCCTATCTTCTCAGGAGGCTGAGATCTGAGGATCACGGTTCAAAGTTCAAAGCCAGCTTGGGGGGTGGGGGGCACAGAAATGACAGAAAAATCCAAGAGACTCTGATCTCCAATAAACCACCAGAAAACCGGAAGGTGTGTTGTGGCTCAAGAGGTCGAGCGTTCGCCTTGAGCTGAAGAGCTGAGGGACAGCGCCCAGGCCCAGAGTTCAAGCCCCATGACTGAAAAAAAATAAATACATAAAATAAATATTGTGCATCAGTCACAACCATCCACCTCTGCAGGCTTTACATTTTGTAAAATTGAAACTTTTGACCCATTAAATGGCAGCTTCCTTTTCCTCGGCAGCACAGGTAATGACAGCTCTACTTTTGACAGCTCTAAAATCGTCATCTGAGTGGAATTATACTATGGTTGTCTTTTTGTAGGTGGTTTATTTTATATTAACATAATGTCGCAAGCATATTACAGAATTTTCTTCTTAGAACAGCATTCCTTTATAAGGATAGCTGCAGTTTCCTGTCCTTTCATTACCCATGAATGCATAGGTTGTTTTCCCTGTTGTGGCCGGTGCTGCCCTGAATATAGATGGACACAGATTTCTTTGACAGTCCCTTCAACTCTTGAGTCTGTCCTCAGAAGTAGAAGTGTTCGATTTGATGGTAACTGCTGTCATCATATTTTCATACTGGCTGTGCCAGTTTGTAACAGGTATTGCACCTGTTGGTGTCTTCCCTTTTTTTTTTGGGGGGGGGGGTCTGGTCGTGGGGCCTGAACTCTGGGCCTGGGCGCTGTCCCTCAGCTCTTCAGCTCAAGGCTAGCGCTCTACCACTTGAGCCACAGCGCCACTTCCGGCTTTTTCCTTTTTGCTTATGTGGTGCTGAGGAATCGAACCCAGGGCCTCATGCATGCAAGGCAAGCGCTCTACCACTGAGCCACCTTCCCAGCCGGTTGGTGTCTTTGTTTTGGTAGTCGCCATCCTAGTGGGAAGAAGGGTTATGACATTGTTACCTTAATTTGCGTTTCTCTAATGTTTAGTGATGTTGAACACCTTTTCATATATTCAGTGGCCTTTCTTTTCCTTCCTGTTCCATTTCTTTCATTTGTCTGTCTGTCTTGCTTAGATTACACATTATACATTACACATTTTTTATGCCAATAGCTTTATGTTCTGAGTTCAGAAATTGGCAATTGTGAATCCTCTAGTTTTCATCTTTCAAGATTGTTCTTTTTGGGCTGCGAAATTGGCTCAGTGGTAGAGTGCTTGCCTCTCATGCATGAGGCCCTGGGTTCGATTCCTCAGTACCACATAGGCAAAAAAAGCTGGAAGTGGTGCTGTGGCTCAAGTGGTAGAGCGCTAGCCTTGAGCTGAAGAGCTGAGGGACAGCGCCCAGGCCCCAGAGTTCAGGCCCCATGACTGACTCACCCAAAAAAGATTTGTTATTGTTTTTTTAGGCCATTTGGGGTTCCATATAAATTTTAGGATGGGTTTTTCTATACTTGAAAAAAGTCATCATACCATCTATCAAATTTTGGGTTATCTGAACATTCTGTGAACATTATGTATTTCCATTTGTTTGTGTTTCCTTTCAGCAGTATTCTATGGTTTGATTGTTGGACTCTTGTGCTAATTCTTAAATATTTTAAGGTTTTTTTTTTTTTTTTTGTGAGTGGAATTGTTTTCCAGATTGTTTACTGTTAGTATATAGAAATGTATCTGATCTTCTTTTGAATGTAGGCCTTGTACTGTGATACTTAACTAAATTAAGTCTAATGCCTTTTTTATTGTCTGTGGAATCTTTAAGGTTCTTCTATATATTATATCATCTTCAAAAATATTTATTTCTCTCTTTCTAATTTGGATTTTTTTTCTTGCCTGTTTACCCTGGCTCTGGTTTCTGGTACTACATTGGATAGAAATGGTAAAAGCAGCCTACACATCTTGTAACTGACGTTTAACATGAGTGTGATATTTACAATGATTGTTTTTGTTTTTTGTCAGGTTTTGTTTTGTTTCTTGCCATGTAACCCAAGCTGAGCTCAAACTCCTAATTCTATTGCCTCGTCTGGGAATATCGAAGTGTGCCTCCACCCCCATCTCCCATGGATGGCTTTTAAGTTGAGGTGGATTCCTTCTGTTTCTGTTTGTTTTTTGTTTTTTGTTTTTTTTGTCGGTCGTGGGGCTTGAACTCTGGGCCTGGGCGCTGTCCCTCAGCTCTTCAGCTCAAGGCGAGCGCTCTACCACTTAAGCTACAGCGCCACTTCCGGTTTTCTGGTGGTTTATTGGAGATAGGAGTCTCACGGTCTCTCCTGCCCGGGCTGGCTTTGAACTGCAGTCCTCAGATCTCAGCCTCCTGAGTAGCTAGGATTACAGGCGTGAGCCACCAGTGCCCTGCTTCTGTTTCTGTTTTGTGGAGTGTTTTTTCTGAATTTTGTCAGATGCTTTTCTGCATCAGTTGAGATAATTATGTAGGTGTTTTTTCCTTTATTTTGTTGATGTTAAATAATTAACTGCTTCTGAGGCTAGTGTGAATGAAATTATTTTCCTAATTTCTTTCTTGGCCTATTGATTGTTGCTATAGTGAAAAGCTATTGATTTCTGAGTGTTAATTGTGTATGTATCCTGTTACGTTTCCAAAGGTAATTATCAGTTCTAGAAGTTTGTTGGTGGAGACTGTAGGATGGCTAAGAATAGAATCATACCATCAGCAATTAAAGATAATTTGAGGGCTGGGAAGGTGGCTCAGTGGTAGAGTGCTTGCCTTGCATACATGAGGCCCTGGGTTTGTATTCCTCAGCACCACATACACAGAAAAAGCCGGAAGTGGCGCTGTGGCTCAAGTGGTAGAGTGCTAGTCTTGAGCTGAAGAGCTGAGGGACAGCGCCGGGCCTAGAGTTCAAGCCCCATGACCGACCCAAAAAAAAAAAAAGATAATTTTACTTCTTTCCCTGTTTGAATCCCTTTCATTTCTTTCTTCTGCCTTATTGCTTTGGCTGGTCTAGTGCTATATAGAATAAAATGGGGTGGGGGTGGCAGGCAGGAGGTGGGGCCACACTCTTGTCACTCCCCCCCTTAGAAGAAATGGTTTCAGGTTTCCCTATTTAATATGATGCTCACTGTTTGTCGTATATAGGCTTTATTAAATTCAGGCACATTCCTTCTGTTCCTAATTTCCTGATTTTATCAGAAAATAGGGAGTGCTTCATGAATTACCTATCATCCCCACACAGCGGCCATGTCCGTCTTCTCTGCACTGTTGTGATTTTAGTAAATGTGCTGCTGAGATGAGCGCAGTCCTTGTTTCTCTGCATCTCAGTTTGCCATGTTTGTTTCCTGGCTGTGCAGGCTTGCGATGAGCCTCGAGACGTTATTTGGAGTGACTTCGTTGCCGGTGTTCGCCTTTTCTGCTCACATGGCCTGTCTTTCCTGATCTGTCTGCTGCTCCCATAGCACCCTTCCCGTGTCCATCACGTTGGACCCTTGGTCACTTTTGTCTCGCAGCCTCTGGTAGGACTGGCCTTGGCCTCACCAGGTCTTCCTGTCTGAAGCGCCTCAGGCTCCTTCCCTCCTTCCATCACAGACGCCCGAGCACTCACTGAACCCGAATTATCGCTTAGTTCTTATTTGTAAGCTATAATTTACTCTTGTTTAATCAAATAGAGTAATCATTTTCTGTGATTTGGGATTTTTTCCTTTCTTTCTTTGCTTTGAGAGACACTTGCTATACTTCGCTGAAGCCTGAGGGGCCTAACTCCTCAAGGCTTGTTGTTTGCGCTGGCGTCAGCACTCTCATCTGGGTGAGGCCACCTTTGTGAGAGCACGAAGGCACTGAGGCCTTTGAAAAGCCTTCCTTAGCAGTAGCCAGTGTCTTACACTCAACCCCAGCCACTCGGAGGCTGACATCTGAGGACCAGCCTGGGAAAGTCTATGAGATTCTTATCTTCAGTTAACTAGCAAAAAGCCACAAGTGGAGTTATAGATCAAATGGTAGAGTGCCAGCCTTGAGTAAAAAAGCTCAGAGACAGCTTCCAGGCCCTGGGTTCAAGTCCTAGGACCAGCACAAAATAAAATAATGAAGCCATCCTTTAAAAAAGCATTTCTGAGTTGGGCAGCAGTGGCTGTCTGTATTCCTAGCAACTCTGGAGGCTGAGGTCTGAGTCTTCAGTTCAGAGCCAACCCAGGCAGAAATGTCTGTGATACTCTTATCTTCAATTAACCACCAAAAAGCTGGAGGTGGAGTTGTAGCTCAAGTAGTAAAGTGCCAACATTGAGCACAACAGTTCAGGGACAGTGCTAGACCCTGAGTTCAGCCCTAGGAGCAGCACCGAAGCAGGAAAAAAAAAATGTCTGTCTGTTGGTCCTGGGTGCCGGCATGGTTCTGACTCACCTGAGGTCCACCGTTGCTGGCTGGGCTTCTGCACTGCTCAGTGAGCTGTGTGTGTGCGTGTGCATGCACTTGTGTGTGTGTGTGTGTGTGTGTGTCTTTTTCCCTTCACCTTTACCCTGATTCTCCTCTTACCACCTCTCTGTGCTTTGACTGAGTCAAGCAGTGCTTGTAGCAGAATCGAATAGCTCCTCTTACCTGACACTGTGCAGCACCAGGAAGGAGCAGCCCAGAGAGAAGAGTGAGCGTAGTGGGTAAGGGCTGCTCCGCCGCCCCTGTCAGGGAAGTGTTCCCTTCCCCTCCCTCAGGGTAGTAGGTCACCACTGCAGGGCCAAAGTTTAGGCCAGAACCCAAGATTCCTAACTTCAAACCCTAACTACCTTGTACCACCCAGGAATTGTTCCGTGAAATGCCCGCTGTACTAGGAAAGGGCCTAGAATGAAGTGGAGAGATGCGCTGAGTTCTGAATGGGGTCTTGGTGAGTCCTACACATGGCCCTCCGTGAGTTCACTGTGCCAGCTTGAGGTGCAGGGAGCTGGGCGTGGCCCGGGGCTCTGGGCCAACGAGTCAGTCCCTTGTTAGCTCCACTCTGTGCCTTTGGGTGTTTCCCTCTCCCAGTGACTTGAGACAAGTTCAGCCATTGCAGCAGTGTTTAATACACACACAGTTGACATTCAGGTTGGGATTTGAGGAGAATGCTGCCTAGAAGATAGGGACATAAATAGATTGTCATTTAGAGATTGTGTTGTTCCTTTCATCTATATTTTATCTAGAGATAGCATTGAGTCTTTCAGACTCGGCTAGTCCTTCTGCATCCTCACAGCTCTGAAAGACCCACTGAAAACCCTGGCTGCGCAGAGATACCTTCCCTAGAATCTCTGCAGCTTTGAGAATGTCTTTTGCTGTCTTGGATTGTCATCTTCTGTTCCCACACTCGTGGTATCCTCTTGGCATCAGGAAGTCCATGCTCCTAAGGGACCCCAGGAAGCTATTTCCCAAGGCATTCGCTGTGTTTACCATCCAAGCTTTCACTTGGAACATTGTGCAGTGCCTCTTTTTGTCACAAATGATGGGCTGGGAAGATGGCTCAGTGGTAGAGCACTTGCCTTGCATGCATGAGGCCCTGGGTTCGATTCCTCAGCACCACACAAGCAAAAAGAAAAAAGCCAGAAGTGGCTCTGTGGCTCAAGTGGTAGAGTGCTAGCCTTGAGCTGAAGAGCTGAGGGACAGTGCCCAGGCCCAGAGTTCAGGCCCCACGACCGGACCCAAAAAAAACAAAAACAAAACAAATGAGAACAATTCAGATTACTTAATTGAAGCTTTGTGGATTTGCATCAAGAGTGAAACCAGTGTCCAAAGTATTATCTACATTTTGAGATGCTGACTGCATTGGTTAGTCACGGTGTACTTAGTGAGGAATGGCCCATAATGGTGTAGTCAACAGATAGCTATTTTTTTCTCAGAGGAAACCCATAAATTGTTAGGATCAGTGTGCATCATGTACAAAAATGTGAAAAAAAATGCATCTTTCCTGTTACACTTTCCCTCCTCACTTTTGTGTTCAGCCTCTACAGTGGGGCCTTCCTTTTGAGTAGATGGGCTTCTGTAGAAGTGGGCTTCTGTAGAAGTGGGCTTCTGTAGAAGTGGGCTTCTGTAGAAGTGGGCTTCTGTAGAAGTGTATAAGTAAATGTGATATCCAGAACTATTGCTGTGTGCCTCCTGCATTAGTGTATCCCCTATTCCTGTAAACTAATCCATGTTTAACAAACATTTATTGAAGATCCAGTATGTTCTAGGCCCTGTACTACATTCTAGGAAAACCAAAATCACTTTATCCTGGCCCCTGTTTTCAAAGAGTTTGCAGTCTATGGAGAAGAAAAAATGTAATCCAAACCTTAGAAAGCCGTGGTGTGGCTGAGAATGCAGCCAGTGGTGGGACGCTTGCTCCGCATGCCGCCCTGGGCACACAGCGGGGGATCTGCAGCATGTCTGACCTCGCTTATAGGTTCTGGGTAGGAGAGTAACACTGCAGAAGGGGAGGGAATGAGCTTGGGTGTTTTCAGAAGAGAGGACCCTAGATTAAGACTTTGAAGGATGTCTAGAGTCTCTAGACACAAACGTGGAGAGTTCAAATGGCTGCCGGCCTTTGCAGAGGTGCAGTCGAGCTGCACAGTGTGTCAGGAATCTCAGGGAGCTTGTCTCAGTAGCACCCTGAAGGTACATCCACTGCTCAGAGCTTATTCCCAGGCTGGCACCTAGTTTACGTGTAGGACGGAAGTCTGGTTTGTGCCGGGCAGTGTGTCTATCTCTTAGCAGAAGGGTCCCCAAGACTGTTTCTCTTCCTTCTCAGCACAGCCGCTGGCAGCTTTTGCCTGTGTGTAGTAGCTGGTGTCTGTTGAATAGCTCTCCTGTTCTTGCTCTGTGTTCCCCGAGGCACCCGCCGGAGGAGCTGCCTGCAGTCGGTGCTTGTACCCTGGGTAACCCATCTAGACTTGTTCTTCTGTTTTCCAGTCCTGCTTGTCTGCTCGGCTCTCTTCCCCCTCGTGTCCCTCTAGGTCAGCGGACATATCGGGTGCGCTGGAGGCTCCTGTTTCCTGGGCTGCGAGCGCGTGGATCGCTAAGCCCGTCGGTTAGGAGCTGTTTGCGTTGAGGGACCACAGTTTTGAGATGCTCCCTGTGGGGCGGGCAGCAGCGCCGCTCCTGCCGCTGCGGTGCTTCCTCCACACTGCAGACAGGAACTAAGGCCTAAGAAAGATGCGGTGATTTGCCTGAGGTCGCACAGCTGGTAGAGGGAGGCTGGTAATAGGACTCGATTTCAGCTCGGCTTTGCCCCTGCCTGTGCCTGCCCACGGTGGAGCCGGGAGCGGTTGTCCTGACCTCCAGGTCCAGAGGCCCTGGCGCTTCACTTCTCAGTCCCTAATTGCTTCTGTGGCAGCTGTGTGTCCACGCCTCACCCCTCACACACGGGCGCCTCCGGTGTGGAGGCCGTCCACGAGCCTGGCTGCGCCCCGTCCCCTCCCCCGCCACACCCTCAAGCCTGCGCCTGCCGCTGGAACCCCAGAGCCGTCACACTTGAGTTTTCACAATGTCCTCCTTGCGAAAGGGGGTGGCGGATGTCCTTCCAGAGCTGAGCCTCTCGCTTATCCAGGGCCAGGCCTCTGCGGTGTTCACTCGTTCCCGCAGTGCCCGAACCTGTGGAGGGAGCTCATAGGCCAGCTTTGACCGGCCGGGGCGGCGGGGCCAAGGGCTCGCGAGCATGCCCAGGTGCTCTGTGTGCTCCTCGAGTCCAGTGGGCGCCAGGCAGCTCTGGGCAGAGGCCAGGTGACCACCAGGGAGGCGAGGACATTCCAGAACATGACGCAACCTGGGCCCCCGAAGGCCTGAGGAGGAGCCTGGGAGTTTGGAGAGCAGAAGGGGGGCAGGGCCTAACGAGCAGGATAGGGCAAAGCTCAGTTCTCTGCCAGCAGCCATGGCAAAGCCTTCGGTTTAGCCTAAAAGAGTAGGAAGACATTTTGACGTTCTAAGCAGGGAATGACCTGACCTTCAAAGGAGACTCGTTGGGGCTGCTGTGGGGAATCGGCTGGCCGGAGTGCCTGGTGCAGGTGTGGCGGCAGCGGGCCTGTGAGCCTACGGGAACGCCACGGTCTCGCCAAAGAGCCGGCGGGTGCTAGGCGCTCACTCACACACAGCGAGACCCAGAGAGGAGTCTTGGGAGAGTCCCAAGGTGCCAGGCCTAAGCACCGCTCCATACTTACATAAAACTGCAAATCCTGAAATGCACTCCAGAGATATGGAGACAAAAGAGTCAGCAGATGGCCTGGTACCTGGGTGTGGGATGAGGCAGGGAACGCGGCTTGGCACCCGGCGGGCACTGGCTGTTGGACAGGCTGGGTCCTGGTCTTCCTCCCGAGGTCCCTTCAGCAAGGGTTCACCTCCAGGCCCAGCCGGAGGCGCTCCCTCAGTGGGGTGAGCAGACAGAGCTGTTCCTCCCCAGGTGTGCGTTCAGAGCAAGGGTTTGTGTCAGTACTGCCACCGTCACGACAGCACCTGAGAATCAGCCACAGTACGTGCATTTGAAACGTGACTAGAAATGTTGGAAGTTACTGAGCTGCCTAAGGGTGTCAGTTGCTTCAAATCTACCTCTGGTTGAAATTTGATCTCACAGCCTCTTTGTGAGAGCGCTGCCCCGTAGACACCAGCTCTCCGGAGCTTTCCACAAGTTTCTAGTCCCAGTTGGTTTGTCGTTCAACTGCTTAGGTAAACTGAATATTAATTTTGATATGTGATTAGAACATTTCTTTTTGTAGGCTTTACCGCCAGCACCTGTTCAGAACCACACAAATAAACATCAGGTATTCAATGCATCTCTTCAAGACCATATTTATCCGAGCTGTTTTGGGAATACTCCAGAGTGGAATAGTTCTAAGTTTATAAGTCTTTGGGGATCAGAAGTGATGAATGATAAGAACTGGAATCCTGGCACTTTCTTGCCAGATACAATTTCTGGTAAGGCATCTGTTCACATTTCTTAAGGTTTTGAATGCTCAGAGCCACGTAGCCTTGTTGCTCTCCCGTGGAGGCCCAGCGCTGCCGTGCCAGCCTCCACGCCCCTCCCCCACTTGCCCAGGGGCTCCATGCTGTCTTCTTTACCCCCTCCCCTCACCCCAGACCCCTGCTGCTGAGAGTCTGGTCTCTGGGGCCCCTGTCGGCCCTTTAGTTCTCCAGGAGTGGTGAACACAGACCTTGGCCCGCTGCACAGGGACAAGGTGACAGTGCCACCATCTGCTTAAGCGCTGTGATTCACTTCCTGTTCTCTGGCATCCTTGTCCACCCTACACGGGCTTTCTCCCCAGATGTCCCAGCCTGAGGCCCAGATGTCACCTCAGCCACAGGGCTAGGACCACCTGAGAGGAGCTGACACCTCACCTCCTCTCTCTCATCATGTGACCTGAGATCCTGATAACCCACACCCAACCCTGCATGTGCTCAGAGCAGACGCTAGACTCGACATCCTGATCTGTGCTTGGAGAGGATTTCTAGCTGTGTGACCTTCAGCAAGTTGCTTAGCCTCTCTGAGCCTCAGTTTCTTCATCTTTAGGATGGGATTAATGGTGGTAAGACATTAAATGATACTGAACAGCCCTAGCAGGAATTGGCACATAGCAGGTGCTCAATACATTTTTTTCTCTTGGACTGAAAACACAGTCCCAGAGGAGTCCCAGCTTCACTAGCAGCCCCAGTTTCCAGAGCTCCGTTCTCAGCGTGTCCTTAGGCTTTGCTAAGTACTGCTCCCTGAAAAGCCTTACCATTCCCGCCCTTCTCCACAGGAAGTGATATATTAGGGCCAGCACTCTCAGAAGCAAGACCTGAATCCCTTCCACCTCTACCTAGCAATGAAGCTCCAGACAGCAAAGAGAAAAAAAATGCTGCGAAAAAGAAGTGCTTGTACAATTTCCAAGATGCTTTTCTGGAAACGAATGAAGTGGCCATGGCCACCTCCTCGGCCACGTCCTCCGTGTCAAGTACGGCCACCACGGTGCAGTCCAGCAGCAGCCAGTTCAAGGTGTCGTCCAGGAGGCCGCCTTCCATAGGTAAGGCCCGCGTGCGGGAGAGCGTCCCCTCTCTGCGCTGTCTGCACCTGGCCTGTGGTGCTCCGCCCTCCCCTCCGAGAAGTCGCTCCCTTCCGAGCGCGGGGCAGGACGTGTTCAGGAAAGTGCTGAGCAAAAGAAAGCAAATGTAGCCAACAGGACCGCTGACCAACAGAGTGACGAGGCCCGGGGCAGGGAACAGGCAGGCTCAGGGCAGTTGTCTTGGGACTCAGGCGCCAGCTTTTAGGGGCCTCACCACTGCAGTGGAACAGTCTGAGCATCCAAATGATGATGAGCTGTCTTTAAGGAACAGGAAGTATTTCTCTCCCCCTCCCTTTTTTTATACTTTAGCCCTATTATACTGAAGTCCTTGTCCCCTCCCCCCATGAGTAGTGATCACCCTACGTATTGATGGAGGGGGAGTAAGTGATGGATTCTAGTATGCTAACGAGTCAGGGATCAGGCAGGTGCTAGTCTCACATCTATAATCCTAGCTGCTCAGGAGGCTGAGATCTGAGTGTTGAGGTTCAAAGCCAGCCCTGGCAGGAAAGTCTATGAAACTCTTGTAGCTACTAAACTGGAAGTGGAGCTGTGGCTCAAGTGGCAGTGTGCTAACCTTGAGCAAAAGAAGCTCAAAGACAGTGCCCGGTCTCTGAGTTCAAGCCTCAGGACCAGCACTAAAAAAGAGAGAGAGAAGCCAGAAATGTGTAGCAGTACATAAAGCATTTCATAGGGCAGGTGCATTCCGGTAGACAGCTGCAAACACATGAAGGGTGGTCGGGAGAGCCACCACGCTGCACCTCACCGCAGGAAGGGCAGAGGTGGGCTCCCGACACAGGCAGTGCTGACCACATCGGGTACCAGCCTGGGAACAGAGCATTCCCATGTCCAGAAGTGTCTATGGGGACTAAGCCATCATGGAAAGATGTGGGTGCCCCTCACCCTTGGAAGAGGCTGAGCCCTGTATCTTCACACATTAGGAATGTCTATTGCCATGAGATAAGATTTCCAGGATTTATGTCCAAAACCTTTCACCCAAATCTGATAAGATACAGTAAATCCAGATTGACAATTAGCCTCTCAGAAAGTACCTGTCTCAGCTAGGCTTCAGTGGCTTACCCTGTAATTCCAACTGCTCAGGAGGCTGACATCAGGAGAATTGTGACCAAGGCCAGCAGTTGAGACACCCCTCCCCCCCCCAACCATAGCTGTCATGTACCTGTCATTCCACTTAGCCTGGTGGCTCAGATTTGGAGGATTGCACTTCCAGGCCAGCCCAGCCAGAAAAATGGGCGACTTGCATCTCACTGGAGGGAAGTGGGCACCTGGGCCGTGCTGGTGATCCTGGCAACAACCGAAGCCCAGAGTAGGCAGTTGTGGGTCGGGCGTGTGCTTGTGCAGGAATCCAGACCCTATTTCAGAAGTAACAAGTGAAAACAGCTGGAGGTATGACTTGGGGTAGAACGCCATCCAGCGAGCGTAGGGCCTGAGTCCAGACTACAGTGCTGCCAAAAACAAATCCCCTCCTCAGAGGAGGAAAAAGTTTAGAGGCCTGATGACAGGGAGCTATGAAGATCTCGGGGACAGTGAAGTTGGGTTGGGGCTCCCATGGGGTGCGAGCACTGTGCTGAGCCTGTGGGCTGGAGCCCGGCGGGAGCATCGCACTGCCACCGCCACCGCCAGACGTTCAGCCCACGTCTGCGTGTGAGAAGTGTGAAATCTTGCTCACGCGAGGTGAGGGGTGGGGCAGGGGGTGTTCTTGTGCTGTTCCTGCAGGTCTCTAGATGGAAGCATGCACAAAACACAACTTGGGTAGAAAAGGTGTCCTGAGCGTGATGCCTGTGTCTGCCTCTCGCCTCTCTGCACGCAGGTGATGTCTTTCATGGCCTCAACAAGGAGGACCACCGGCACCCTGCACCCGTCGCCCCGAGGACCAGCCCCACAGGCCTCGCCCCCCTTCCAGGCCTCACCCCCACCGCCCTTTCCCCTGCCTCTGCGCCTCACCTCACCAACCTCGCAGCCCCGTCATTCCCCAAAACTACAAGCACAGCGCCTGCATTTGTGGATTCACGGAAGAACTTGTGCCCCGCCCCTGTGGCCCCCCCGCCCTCCACTGGGGATGGCCCTGTCAGCGCTCCACCCAGTGTCTGCAGGTGAGCCCCAGCCCGTCCCATGTGGGCCCCCTCCCCCCTTCCCTTCCCCTCCCCCCCTCCCCCCCCCCCACCCTCCACCGGGGATGGCCCATATCGCTCCACCCAGTGTCTGCAGGTGAGCCCCAGCCCGTCCCATGTGGGCCCCCTCCCCCCCTTCCCTTCCCCTCCCCCCCCCACCCCGCCCCGCCTTCCACCCAGGATGGCCCGTATCGCTCCACCCAGTGTCTGCAGGTGAGCCCTGGGCCCTTCCCGTGTGGAGGACGGGAGCCACTGCGCAAGCTGCCTCCCTTGCCCCACTGACACTACAGAAACTTGTCAGCCTTTGAAAGGTCCAGTGAGGGACCGGGCCATGGCTGGCAGTAGAGCCCCTGCCTGGCAAATTGGAGTCCCCAGGTTCAAATCCCAGGATAGGAAGAAAGACTTCAGCGAAATGCAGAATGAACACAAGGACCGTCGTGGCCTGTAGGCCCGCCCCTGCAGGCCACACCGCACTGGGGCTGCCTCCTTTGCCACTGTGTTGATCACACGTTGATGCCATTAAAAAGTGATAGTGAAGCACATACCACCCTCTCTCTTCAGGGTTTTTATAAAAAGACTACTGGGCACTGGTGGATCACTCCTGTAATCCTAGAGACTCAAGAGGCTGAGATCTGAGGCTCGCAGGCAGGAAAGTCCATGAGACTCTTACCTTCAGTTACCTACCCAAAGCTTTGAAACTGGAGCTGCAGCTCAAGAGGTAGAGCGCTAGATTTGAGCAAAAGAGCGCAAGAGACAGTGCCAGGCCCTAGTTCAAGCCTAGAAGCTGCGCACAGAAGAAGACTGTTAGCTTTGGACTTGTCCCTGCTGCCGTACGGAGGCGTGGTGGCAGGGTGGGCAGGGCAGCAAGCCGGGGGGGATTTGGGGAAGTGCCCGTTGAGTGGCACTCTGGGTGCTGCAGCCACAGGCACGTGCAGCTGTGCCCGCGGCTCCGCGCCCTCTCAGGAGCCTGTGACCTGCGCAGAGGAGCAGCGGGGCCGGGGGAGCAGAGCTCGGTTAACCAGCTGTGTGTGGCTTCCAGTGACCCCGACTGTGAAGGACACCGCTGCGAGAACGGCCTCTTCGACCCACAGCGGGAGGACGGCGAAGAGAGTGCCGAGGAGGACAGCTGCTCCGAGCACAGCTCTAGCACCTCCACCTCCACCAACCAGAAGGAAGGCAAATACTGTGATTGCTGCTACTGTGAGTTCTTCGGACATGGTGGGGTAAGTGCAAGGCGTCCGGAAGCACTGACTTCAGAGGGCGCACCGGGAAAGTACATTGTGTGTGTAAAGCACTGGTGACGTTGTTGTTGAGGTCCGTTCAGTCTGGCATAGCACACGCATGTCTAGATTGTACCTCTCCTAAGAAACAGGCTGTGTAGCCAGGCACCGGTGGCTCACCTCTGTAATCCCAGCTACTCAAGAGTATGAGATCTGAGGACCGCAGTTCAAAGCCAACCTGGACAGGAAAGTCCGTGACACTTCTCTCCGATTAACCACCAGAAAACCAGAAGTGGCGCTGTGGCTCAAGCGGTAGAGCGCTCGCCTTGAGTTGAAGAGTGCAGGGACAGCGCCCAAGCCCAGAGTTCAAGCCCCACGGCCAAAAGAAAAGAAATAAGTGTATGTGTGTATGTACACATGTACATTTGTGCACACGTATGTGTGTGTGCACACGTGCACACGTGCCCATACCATGGCTTGAACTCGGGGCCTCACTCTCCCACTGAGTTTTCTTGTTTTCTTGTGCTTTACCATTAGAGCCACACCTCCAGCCTGTGCTTTTATTGGTTAATTCAAGATCGAGTCTCAAAGACTTTTATGCCTGTGTGGCTTCAAACCACAATCCTCTGATCTCAGCCTTAAGGGGACTACAGGAGTCAGCTACCTGTCACCTGGCTGATCGCTGAAGTTGTATAGTATGAGCTCACCCCAGTAATCCCAGCTCCTTGGGAGGATCGAGCCCCAAAAGAAAAGCTCGAGACTTCTTGCTGGGCACCGTGGCATGCACTTGTCAGCCTCCCAGCTATGAACAGCCTCATTTTCAGGCCAGCCATGGCAGAAAAGCCTGAGAGCCTGTGAGCCCAGCAATGCTGGGAGCCTCAGATAGGTGGGTTTGCAGCTCAGACATTGCCCCTGTCTCAGGAGTGACCAGTGGCGGGCTGGCAAGGTGGCTCAGCAGTAGAGCGCTTGCCTCGTATGCATGAGGCCCTGGGTTTAATTCCTCAGCAACATATAAGCAGAAAAAGCCAGAAGTGGTGCTGTGGCTTAAGTGGTAGAACGCTAGCCTTGAGCTGAAGAGTTGAGGGACAGCGCCCAGGCCCAGAGTTCAAGCCCCGTGACCGACAAAAATAACCAGTGAAAAACAGGGCTGGGAGCATAGCTCAAGTGTAAGTAAATGAATGAATGTTGATGAAGTTGGGGGTGTTTTCTGAATGCTCAGCAGCAGGAAGTTGTTAATTATGGCGCATCTGTACAGCGGAGCAGCTGTGTACCCATACACCACAGCAGCGGGCAGGCTGCCCCTGTGTGCTCGTGCCAGTGGTCGCCTCTCGTTCCTAGGGCTAGGCGAAGGAACTACAGGTGCATGCACTTGTTCTTTTTCTTCAGTTCTGTCTGCATTTCCTAAAATGTGCATATGATTGTCAAAGTAAGAAATGTGTTGGTGGCTCATGCCTGAAATCCTAGCTAATCAGGAGGCTGAGATCTGAGGATCACAATTCCAAGCCAGCCTGTCAAAAATTAACCACCAAAAGTGTGGGGGGGGGCGGGGCAGGAGGGGCTGAAGAAAGAGATTTAGTGGTAGGACTGAGAGATCAATGTTTTTTTCTTGTCAAACACTGAAAATAAAATCTACAGGGGCTGGGGAGGTGGCTCAGTGGTAGAGCGTTTGCCTTGCATGCATGAGGCCCTGGGTTCGATTCCCCAGCACCACATAAGCAAAAAGAAAGCCGGAAGTGGTGCTGTGGCTCAAGTGGTAGAGCGCTAGCCTTGAGCTGAAGAGCTGAGGGACAGCACCCAGGCCCAGAGATCAGGCCCCATGACCGGACCCAAAAAAAAAAAAAAAAAAATCTACAGATTGAAAGATAAAAGGCTATTTGAGCCAACTGATGTAAAAGATGTATCCCACTGAATAAAATAAAAAGTAGATTTGTCAATATATGTAATCATTTCTGTTTGAAAAAGTAGATTTGTCAATATATGTAATCATTTCTGTTTGAAAAAACCTTTTTTTTTTTTTTGGTTCCAGTCATGGGGCCTGAACTCTGGGCCTGGGCGCTGTCCCTCAGCTCTTCAGCTCAAGGCTAGCGCTCTACCACTTGAGCCACAGCGCCACTTCCAGCTTTTTTCTTTTTTGCTTATGTGGTGCTGAGGAATCGAACCCAGGGCTTCATGCATGCAAGGCAAGCGCTCTACCACTGAGCCATCTTCCTAGCCCCTGAAAAAACCTTTTTAAGCCAAGCAAAATAGTACAGACCTGTAATCTTAGCTAGGAGGTGGAGGTAGGTTTGTGGCCCAAACCTGCCCTAGACCCTATCTGAAAAACAAAGCAAAAAAGACTGGGGTACTACTAATATAGTAGAACACTTGTGAGACTCTGAACTCAAGCCCCAGTGCTACAGAAATAAACTCATTTGTATATACTTCACCAAATTTTCATAAATATATGAAATTTGATGGATAGACTCCAAAATCCAATTCTCGGTGACTTGGTGATGGGTTTGTCTTTTTTCTGCCCTTTGTTTAGTTTTCACAATGATCATAAACTATTTAAATAATTTTTCAGAAAACTGCATATTTAGAGGTAAGTTCTAAAACTTTCTTCAAAATTGTTAAAACTTGCTGGGCACTGGTGGCTCACGCCTGTACTCCTAGCTGTTCAGAAGGCTGAGCTCTGAGAATTATGGTTCAAAGCCAGCCTGGGCAGGAAAGTCCGTGAGGCTCTTATCTCCAATAAACAAGCAGAAAACGGGAAGTGGCACTGTGGCTCAAGTGGTCAAGCACTCCCCTTAAGCAATAAGGACTCAGGGATCCTTGACCCCAAGTTTAAGCCCCCATGACCCACAACAAAAAAATCGTTTAGGGGCTGGGAAAGTGGCTCAGTGGTAGAGTGCTTGCCTTGCATGCCTGAGGCCCTGGGTTTGATTCCTCAGCACCACATAAGCAAAAAGAAAAAAGCCGGAAGTGGCGCTGTGGCTCAAGTGGTAGAGCGCTAGCCTGAGGGACAGCGTCCAGGCCCAGAGTTCAGGCCCCACGACCGGACCCGGAAAAAAAAAAAAAATCGTTTAAACTTGAAACCTAAATTATGTATTCTTATCTTAGCCTCCAGCTGCACCAACGAGTAGAAATTATGCAGAAATGAGGGAAAAGCTTCGCTTACGGCTGACCAAGAGAAAAGAAGAACAACCTAAGAAAATGGATCAGATCACAGAACGAGAAAGTGTTGTTGATCACCGAAGGGTGGAGGATTTGCTACAGTTCATCAACAGCTCAGAGACCAAGCCAGTGAGCAGTACTCGGGCGGCCAAGCGGGCCAGGCATAAGCAAAGAAAGGCAAGTGACAGCTGCGTGACCGTTCAGGGTGGGCCAGGGCTCGGGAGCCTGGTTACACAGCTGCCCTGCTGCTGCACGTTCACCTCCGTCTCTGGTGGCCTGGCTGGAAGCTGGCTAAAACTGCATGCCATCACCCGTCCAGGCCTGGGCTCTGGGCCTCTCTGAGGCGGCAGATCCCATGTTAGCAGCGGTGGTGGTGAGTGAGCAGGGTCTTCAGAGGCTGTGCTCGTGCTGGTGGTGAGTGAGCAGGGTCTTCAGAGGCTGTGCTGGTGCTGGTGAGTGAGTGAGCAGGGTGTTCAGAGACGGTGCTGGTGGTGGTGGTGAGTGAGCAGGGTGTTCAGAGGCTGTGCTGGTGGTGGTGGTGAGTGAGCAGGGTGTTCAGAGACTGTGCTGGTGCTGGTGAGTGAGCAGGGTGTTCAGAGACTATGCTGGTGCTGGTGAGTGAGCAGGGTGTTCAGAGGTTGTGCTGGTACTACTGCTGCTGGTAGTGAGTGAGCAGAGTGTTCAGAGACAGTGCTGGTGGTGAGTGAGCAGGGTGTTCAGAGGCTGTGCTGGTGCTGGTGGTGAGTGAGCAGGGTGTTCAGAGGCTGTGCTGGTGGTGGTGGTGAGTGAGCAGGGTGTTCAGAGGCTGTGCTGGTGGTGGTGGTGAGTGAGCAGGGTGTTCAGAGGCTGTGCTGGTGGTGAGTGAGCAGGGTGTTCAGAGGCTGTGCTGGTGGTGAGTGAGCAGAGTGTTCAGAGGCTGTGCTGGTACTGGTGGTGAGTGAGCAGGGTGTTCAGAGGCTGTGCTGGTGGTGGTGGTGAGTGAGCAGATTGTTCAGAGACGGTGCTGGTGGTGAGTGAGCAGGGTGTTCAGAGGCTGTGCTGGTGGTGAGTGAGCAGGGTGTTCAGAGGCTGTGCTGGTGCTGGTGGTGAGTGAGCAGGGTGTTCAGAGGCTGTGCTGGTGCTGGTGGTGAGTGAGCAGGGTGTTCAGAGGCTGTGCTGGTGCTGGTGGTGAGTGAGCAGGGTGTTCAGAGGCTGTGCTGGTGCTGGTGGTGAGTGAGCAGGGTGTTCAGAGGCTGTGCTGGTGGTGGTGGTGAGTGAGCAGGGTGGTCAGAGGCTGTGCTGGTGGTGGTGAGTGAGCAGGGTGTTCAGAGGCTGTGCTGGTGCTGGTGGTGAGTGAGCAGGGTGTTCAGAGGCTGTGCTGGTGGTGGTGAGTGAGCAGAGTGTTCAGAGGCTGTGCTGGTGCTGGTGAGTGAGCAGGGTGTTCAGAGGCTGTGCTGGTGGTGGTGAGTGAGCAGGGTGTTCAGAGGCTGTGCTGGTGCTGGTGGTGAGTGTGTTCAGAGGCTGTGCTGGTGGTGGTGGTGAGTGAGCAGGGTGTTCAGAGGCTGTGCTGGTGCTGGTGGTGAGTGAGCATGGTGTTCAGAGGCTGTGCTGGTGCTGGTGGTGAGTGAGCAGGGTGTTCAGAGGCTGTGCTGGTGGTGGTGAGTGAGCAGGGTGTTCAGAGGCTGTGCTGGTGGTGGTGGTGAGTGAGCAGGGTGTTCAGAGGCTGTGCTGGTGGTGAGTGAGCAGGGTGTTCAGAGGCTGTGCTGGTGGTGGTGGTGAGTGAGCAGAGTGCTCAGAGGCTGTGCTGGTGGTGCTGGTGAGTGAGCAGGGTGTTCAGAGGCTGTGCTGGTGGTGAGTGAGCAGGGTGTTCGGAGGCTGTGCTGGTGGTGAGTGAGCAGGGTGTTCAGAGGCTGTGCTGGTGCTGGTGGTGAGTGAGCAGGGTGTTCAGAGGCTGTGCTGGTGCTGGTGGTGAGTGTGTTCAGAGGCTGTGCTGGTGCTGGTGGTGAGTGAGCAGGGTGTTCAGAGGCTGTGCTGGTGGTGGTGGTGAGTGAGCAGGGTGGTCAGAGGCTGTGCTGGTGGTGGTGAGTGAGCAGGGTGTTCAGAGGCTGTGCTGGTGCTGGTGGTGAGTGAGCAGGGTGTTCAGAGGCTGTGCTGGTGGTGGTGAGTGAGCAGAGTGTTCAGAGGCTGTGCTGGTGCTGGTGAGTGAGCAGGGTGTTCAGAGGCTGTGCTGGTGGTGGTGAGTGAGCAGGGTGTTCAGAGGCTGTGCTGGTGCTGGTGGTGAGTGTGTTCAGAGGCTGTGCTGGTGGTGGTGGTGAGTGAGCAGGGTGTTCAGAGGCTGTGCTGGTGCTGGTGGTGAGTGTGTTCAGAGGCTGTGCTGGTGGTGGTGGTGAGTGAGCAGGGTGTTCAGAGGCTGTGCTGGTGCTGGTGGTGAGTGAGCAGGGTGTTCAGAGGCTGTGCTGGTGCTGGTGGTGAGTGAGCAGGGTGTTCGGAGGCTGTGCTGGTGGTGAGTGAGCAGGGTGTTCAGAGGCTGTGCTGGTGCTGGTGGTGAGTGAGCAGGGTGTTCAGAGGCTGTGCTGGTGGTGGTGGTGAGTGTGTTCAGAGGCTGTGCTGGTGCTGGTGGTGAGTGAGCAGGGTGTTCAGAGGCTGTGCTGGTGGTGAGTGAGCAGGGTGTTCAGAGGCTGTGCTGGTGGTGAGTGAGCAGGGTGTTCAGAGGCTGTGCTGGTGCTGGTGGTGAGTGAGCAGGGTGTTCAGAGGCTGTGCTGGTGGTGGTGGTGAGTGAGCAGGGTGTTCAGAGGCTGTGGTGGTGCTGGTGGTGAGTGAGCAGGGTGTTCAGAGGCTGTGCTGGTGGTGGTGACTGAGCAGGGTGTTCAGAGGCTGTGCTGGTGCTGGTGGTGAGTGAGCAGGGTGTTCAGAGGCTGTGCTGGTGCTGGTGGTGAGTGTGTTCAGAGGCTGTGCTGGTGGTGGTGGTGAGTGAGCAGGGTGTTCAGAGGCTGTGCTGGTGCTGGTGGTGAGTGAGCAGGGTGTTCAGAGGCTGTGCTGGTGCTGGTGAGTGAGCAGGGTGTTCAGAGGCTGTGCTGGTGGTGAGTGAGCAGGGTGTTCAGAGGCTGTGCTGGTGGTGAGTGAGCAGGGTGTTCAGAGGCTGTGCTGGTGGTGCTGGTGAGTGAGCAGGGTGTTCAGAGGCTGTGCTGGTGGTGGTGGTGAGTGAGCAGGGTGTTCAGAGGCTGTGCTGGTGGTGGTGAGTGAGCAGGGTGTTCAGAGGCTGTGCTGGTGCTGGTGGTGAGTGTGTTCAGAGGCTGTGCTGGTGCTGGTGGTGAGTGAGCAGGGTGTTCAGAGGCTGTGCTGGTGCTGGTGGTGAGTGAGCAGGGTGTTCAGAGGCTGTGCTGGTGGTAAGTGAGCAGGGTGTTCAGAGGCTGTGCTGGTGGTGAGTGAACGTGAGCTCTCGTGGATTGTGTTCTCGAAGCTTATAGGGAGAGCAATGGAATTGCTCTGCTCTCTAAGCAGCCTGCTATCCCCTGGGATTGGCACGGTCAGGAAAGGACCGGGGAGGATGGCCCCACCTTGGGTCCACCTGTCTTGAACCACTGCCCTGGCCAGGACTCTGGGGGCAGACTCTGGTGGCTACCGTGCTAAAGAGGTCTGCACTGACTCAGTTCCAGCTGGCGATTTGGAGGCCTCTACTGGTCCTTGACGATCTGAGCTTGCCCAGGGGAAAAAAAAACAAAGTACGTTTCCAGCTGGGATGGTTGTGGCTCTGGAGACCTTCTGGTGGTGTTCACTGGCGGCATCTGGGAACCTATTCAAGTGCTTTTTAGGGGTTCTCTCAGCCCAAGACCCCATGAGATGGTCTCCATCACCATTGAGAGGCCCAAGCCATGCCAGAGACTGCTCGGCACTCACCCTTGTGGACCTCCCTGGCTTGGCCTGCCCAGCCATCTGTTTTGCATGTCAGCACACAGACCACCAACTATGCTGCTGGTTGAAATGGGAGCATTATTCCCCCGGAGACTGTCCGGAATGGGCTCGCCCCATCAGTCTGAGCTAGGCCACTGCCCAGAGTCAGTGTCATTGCCTGTAAAACCAGGTCAGACTGGATGCCAGTGGCTCACGCCTGTAATCTTGGCTACTCAGGAGGCTGAGATCTGAGGATGGCGCTTCAAAGTCCATGAGACTCTTATCTCCAGTTAACCACTAGAAAAGCAGAAGTGGAGCTGTGGCTCAAGTGGTGGAGCTTTAGCCTTGAGCAAAAAAGAGCTCATGAATAGCGCTCAAGCCCCAGGACTGGCAAAAAAAAAAAAAAAAAATTAAAAACCAGGTTGGCAAGTGGCACACATGTGTAATCCCAGCTGCTTGGGGGCAGACCCAGAAGGATCACATTTCATGGGCAGTCCAGGCAAAAGCTACCCACATCCTGTCTTGTAAACAAGCTGGGCGTGGTGGTCTTAGCTGCTGGGGAGATAGAGGGAGCTCAGAGCCAGCCTGAGCAAAAGTATACCAAGATCTTAGGAAAGAAGCAAATGGAGGCTGGGAAGGTGGCTCAGTGGTCGCGTGCTTGCCTGGCATGCATGAAGCCCTGGCCTCAATTCCTCAGCACCACATACACAGAAAAACCAGAAGTGGCACTGTGGCTCAAGTCGTAGAGTGCTAGCCTTGAGCACAGAGAAGCTCAGCCAGAGTCCAGGCACTGAGTTCAAGCCCAGGAGTGGCAAAAAAAAAAAAAAAAAGGAAGCACATGGACTAGGTCCCAGTGGCTCATGTCTATAATCTTAGTTATTTAGGAGGCTAATATCTGGAGGATGAAGGTTTGAGGGTAGTCCAGGCAGTAAAGTTTGTTAGGCTCCCATCTCCTAAACAGTCATCAAAAAGCAGGACTGGAGATGTGGTTCAAGTGAGTAGAACAGGTGCCTAACTAGCATGAGGCCCTAAATTCAATCCTTAATACTGCCTCCCCCAAAAAGAACATTTTAAGCATGATGATGGGCCTGAGGATGCAGCTCCGTGCGAGTGATTAGGATAGGGTGTGTGACAGTACTAGGCTTCAGCTCAGGCACTGGAGGCCATTTCTGAGCCTTTTTGCTCAAGGCTAGTGCTGTACCCCTTGAGCTCCACTGATAGCTTTTTGGTGGTTTATTGGAGGTGAGAGTCTCATGGGGCGGGAAGGTGGCTCAGTGGTAGAGTGCTTGCCTTGCATACAGGAAGTGCTGGGTTCAGTTCCACAACAGAAAAGGCTGGCATGGGACTGTGGCTCAAGTGGTAGAGTACTCGCCTTGAGCAAAAGCAGCTCAGGGACAGCGCCCAGGCCCTGAGTTCAAACCCCAAGACTGGCAAAAAAAAAAAAAATAGAAAAACCAAAGATTGTCTCATGAACTTTGCTGCCCTGGTTGGCTTTGAACCATGGTCCTCAAATCTCAGCCTTCTAGGTAGCTAGGATGACAGGCGTGAGACTCTTTTTCGAAGCTTTGTCGTAGGATCTTTTTATTTGTTTATTTATTTTTGGCTTGTTTACTTTTTGAAGCAAAGTTCATGCCGTGTGGCCAGACTAAGCCAACCTTAAACTTCTGATCTTTTTTTTTTTCTTTTTTTTGTCAGTCATGGAGCCTGAACTCTAGGCCTGGGCACTATCCCTGCACTCTTCAGCTCAAGGCTAGTGCTCTATCATTTGAGCCACAGCGCCATTTTTGTTTCTGTTTATGTTATGCTGAGGAATTGAACCCAGGGCCTCATACATGTGAGGCAAGCACTCTACCACTGAGCCACCTTCCCAGCCTAAACTTCTGATCTTTGAAATGCCGAAAGTGTCTTATTCTTAATGACCTTAATTTGTTTTCAAGCAGCAGGAGTAGCTTCTTTTCATACCTCTGAAACATGTATTTCTAGTGAAGTGTTCACTTGGGATGAAAATTACTTATTACTAAGTTAGACAACAGAAAGGCTTATTTGCCATTGAGTCCGAATATTTCTGAAAGCCATCTGCTCTGTCACACCAGTGAAAATACACTGGGACTTTGTTTACCTGCCGGGGGATGCAGGTACGGGTGCTAGCATCATCCCTCACCACAGGTCAGCTTGCTGGGACCCCAGCCATGTGGCTGCCAGGGGTCTCTGTGGTCCCAGCCGTTTCTTTGTGGCACACCCCGGAGGACGCAGCAGCATCCGGCTGGGCCCTCAACCTCCCTCCTGGCAGAGAGCCCTTGCCTTGTAGATAGGCGAGGCTCGGCAGTGCTGCAGGAGGAACCATTGGGACTAGGTGCATCTTCAGGTTTTCAGCTTATTATTGCCTCTCAAAGTGTATGTGTTGGTCATTTTTTTATCTTAGTATGTCTCAAGTTTTGGAATTCTTTTTTTTTTTTTTTTTTTTTGTCGTGGGGCTTGAACTCTGGGCCTGGGCGCTGTCCCTCAGCGCTTCAGCTCAAGGTGAGCGCTCTACCGCTTGAGCCACGTTGCCACTTCTGGTTTTCTGAGTGTTTTATTGGAGATAAGAGTCTCACGGAGTTTCTTGCCTGGGCTGGCTTTGAAAGGCGATCCTCAGATCTCAGCCTCCTGAGTAGCTAGGGTTATAGGCGTGAGCTGCCAGTGCCTGGCTGGTTTTTGGAATTCTTACATAGTCTTAGGCACCTTTCTTTTCACATCGGCAGCTAGAAGAAAAGGCACGCATGGAAGCCGAGGCCCGGGCACGGGCACATGTGCACCTCCAAGAGGAGCAGAGGCGGCGTGGGGAAGAGGAAGGAGAGGAGGAAGAGGAGGAGGAGGAGGAGGAGGAGCAGCATTTCAAGGAGGAATTACAGCGGCTTCAGGAGCTTCAGAAGCTAAGAGCTATAAAGAAGAAGAAGAAGGAGAGGCCAAGTAAAGACTGTCCCAAGTTAGACATGCTTGCTAGAAATTTCCAGGTAGTGACAGAGTCTGTCCCTAACTCTGAAAACATCCACAATGGCTCACTAGAGCAAACTGAAGAACCAGAAACCTCATCTCACTCCCCTTCCAGACAGGTGAACCACTCAGAGCCCGGTCCGGGGCCAGGAGCTGATGGGGACCCTACAGACCCCCTGGACCCTAGAGACTCCAAGCTTCTGCTCGCCAAGGAAGTCAGTGGGAAGCAGCCTGAGCCCCTTGCTTTTCTCTTCGACATGATGCATCATCACAAAGAGGGGAACGGCAGACAGAAGCTCAAGCACACCAGTAAAGCCAGCAGCGAACCTCCTAGGAAGCTCACAGAGCCCCCCAAAGTTATGGAGGGGCATCCCAAGCCTCGGACCCAGACTGAACCGAAGGCTAAGATGTTGGATCTGGCTCCCTTAACTGAGCAGAAGAGAGAGGAGAGGAAAAGCAACAGTAACAACAATAACAAGAAGCAGCTGAGCCACCTGAGGGAGGAGAGGTTGAACCCCGCCCCTCCCCTGAGCCACCTGAAGGAAGAGAGATCGAACCCGGCCCCTCCCGAGTCGCCCTCTCCCAGCCAGCCTCAGCCTCAGCTGAACGGCCGGCCAACCCCAGCGGATTCTCCTCAGCCTAAGGGCAAGAGCAAGAAAAGTAAGAAGAAGAAAGGAGACCGAGCCAGCAGTTCAATTGGTAAGTACGGGGTGGAGGGGTGGTTTGGCCTGTGGCTGTAATCTTCTGTAGGAGGCACACTGGAGGGAAGCCCTATGCACTGTACTGTACTCTGGCAATGCACTGTAACTTTTCTATTCAGCAGTAAGGGGACAGTCACGCTTGTTACATTTTGTTATTTTGAAACAATTTTAGACTTGTCAAAAGCTATTTTTAAAAGTCCAGGTACCCATGTTTCATACTTGTAATCCTAGCTACTTGGGAGGCTGAGATTGGAAGGCTCGAGATTCATCCAAGACGGATCCAGCCACAAACTTTGAGAGATGGCTTTTGAGCGGATAGTTGGTGTGGTAATGCACGCCTGCCATCCCTGCTACTAACGGGAAGAGAGATGAGCAAGACTGGCCCAGACCAGCAGGCTAGGACTTTACCTCATAACTTGGGTGAAAAGAGCCAGAACAAGTAGTGGAGCACGTGTCTAGAAGCACAAAAACCCGAGTTCAGAGCCAGTGCTGCTAAGCTAACAAATAAATGCTGTTAAAGGCACACAAGTTTTCTTTAGAGTGTGTAGATACCCTAACACAGGATTACCTTAAAGAGGAATGAATTCATGTTTCTTTCTGGTATTTGTGTGCTATTGTTTTCTTATTTCATCCAGATCCCTGGTACATTTGGGGTATATTCTTGGATATGGTATGATGTACTATCCAAAGTGTGTGTGTGTGTGTGTGTGTGTGCATGCGCGCGCACACATACATATATATTTTGTACTAGTCTCAGGCCTTGAACTGAGTACCTAGGCACTGTCCCTGAGTTTTTGTGCCAAAGACTGGTGCTCTACCACGAGAGCCATAGCTCTCTACTTTGTGCTTTTTGGTGTTGAATTGGAGATGAGAATCTCATGGACTTTTCTGCCTGGGCTGGCTTTCAATCATGATCTTTCGCTTTCAACCTAGATAGCTGGGATTGTAGGCATGACCCACCAGCTGTCCAGCCTCATTGTACTTTTGTTTGTGTATATCTGGTGCTAGAGATAGAACTCAGGACCTTCTACATGCTAGGCAAGGACTTCACCTTCACTACTGAACTATGTCCCAGCCTCAGTGTAGTTTTTTTTTTTTTGCCAGTTCTGGGGCTTGAACTCAGAGCTTCTTTGGCTCAAGGATAGCACTCTACCACTTGAACCACAGCACCTCTTCTGGCTTTTTCTGTGTATGTGATACTGAGGAATTGAGCCCAGGGTTTCATGCATGTTAAACAAACACTCTACCACTAAGCCACATTTCCAGCCTCCCTCGGTGTAATTTTTTTTTTTTTTTTTCTGGTTGTGGGACCTGAACTCTTGGCCTGGGCACTGTCCCTCAGCTCTTCAGCTGTAGACTAGCACTCTACCACTTGAGCCTCATCCCACTTCTGACTTTTTCTGCTTATGTGGTGCTGAGGAATGGACCCCGGGCCTCATACATGCAAGGCAAACACTCTACCACTGAGCCACCTTCTCAGCCCCTCAGTGTAAATTTTTATGAGTATACTGGTCCTGGGACTTGAACTCAGAACGTGTTTGGTATCCCGTAGCTTTTTTGCTCAAGGCTGGAACTCTGCCACTTGAGCTACAGTTTCTCTTCTGGCTTTTTGCTGATAAATTGGAGATAAGAGTCTCACAGATTTTCCTGTCTGGGCTGGCTTCAAACCTTGGTCCTTAGATCTTAGCCTCGTGTGTTGATAGGATTAGATGTGTGAGCCACAGCGAAGTGCCCCACTCAATGTAATTTTACATGATCACTTGTTGGAATGGCATTTTAAGTAATAACTAAAATCACTTTCCCCTGTGTGTGTGTGTGTGTGTGTGTGTGTGTATTTGTGTGTGTGTGTATGTTTGTGTGTGTGTGTGTGTGTGTGTGTGTTTAATATGACTAGTAAAGGTCTTACTTCTGTGGACATGCCACCTCATGTTATTATTTAAGTAGCATTGTTGAATGTTGCAGGTTTCCAGGTCCACCTGTTTCTGCAGGTAATGGAGCCTTTACCCCTATTCTTGAGTTATTATGCCTCTGTTTTCTCTGTGAAACTCACCCTTCCTAATCTAATAGAACCACTTCTGGTGTTTCCACATTCAGTAATACTGGCTTGGGAGCTTGAGTTTGTTTACTTTAGTGAGTAGGAAGATACCCAGTGAATCTTTACATTTCTTGAATGTGTTCCTAAGGAATACTATTGAAATTTACCATTTTCCTAGCCTCTGTAGGGATAGTCGTGGTTTTTCTTCTCAGGCTTGTTTAGATGATATATTAAATTACCCCATTTCCTGGCACCGAACCAGCTGCGGACCTCTCTGTAGTAAAAGCAAAGGCTTACTTTGCTTGCCATAATTTGGGATTTGGGTTATATTTAATGATTTAATGTATTTGACTTTACAGGTCTGTAACTTCTTGCTTTTTGGTCTTTGGTGCCTGAGTATTCCTTGTGTGTCTATATTACACTTCCTTCATGAAAAGAACTACGGAGTTCTTTAGATTCCTGGTATCAGTGTTGTGGCACACTTGAGCTGTAGAAGTGGATGGCCACAGACCAGCCCTCAGGGCCCTGCTGGTTTTGCATAGTGGTTCCTTGCCATTCTCTCTTTCCAAATGGAAACTGGTACCGTATTTCTATGTAAATATTTTGGAGTACTGCCTTTCCATAGGAAACTTTCCTTTTCAATTATAATTTTAAATCTATTTAGATACATGTCTGTAGATTCATAAGTAGTCATAACTTACTTTAAATTTCTTTACAGTGGTTATTTTCCTCTCATCGTTTTTTGGTTTTTTAATTCATGTTATGTTTCTGTTAGTCCTATCTTTTATGGACAGTGCCATGGCATACACTTGTAATCCCAGCATTGGCAGATACAGGAAGACAACAAGTTCAGAGCCAACCCGGGCTACATACCAAGACTCTTTCCTAAAAACAAATATACATACATGCAAACATACATAAATGTATATATACAGACTTTTCTTTGGTTATTTAAGCACATTCACTTTTTTTTTTTTTTTTTTTTTTTTGCCGGTCCTGGGGTTTGAACTTAGGGGCTGAGCACTGTCTCTGAGCTTTTTGCTCAAAGCCAGAGCCCTACCACTTTGAACCATAGCTCCGTGTCTGGTTTTCTGGTAGTGATTTGGAGATGGGTCTGGTGGACTTTACTGCCTGGGCTGGCTTCAAACTGTCTCCCTCAGATCTCAGCCTCCTGTTGCTAGGATGACAGCCGTGAGCCCCCGACGCCCGGCATGAACCCCCAGCGCGAGCCCCTTCGCTTTCATTGGTATTGATATTTTCTGTATCTTATATGTGCTGATTCTTTTTCTATGCATTTTCTTGCACTTACATTCCTAAAAATATTTAGTACTTAATAAAAAAATTATGACTTCATACTAGCATATTTGTCTTAGCTTGTTTCCTATTGCTGTAACAGAACACCTGAGTTGAGTCGTCTATTAAGAAAACAGGTTTGTTTTGATTCCTAGTTCTACAGACTGATAAGCAGGGTGTGCTGCTTCAGCGCAAGTGCAGACAGGCAGGTGCAGGGGCTTTACACACCCCGTGCCCTTGTGAATCACCCCACCCCTCTTCAGAGGGAAGTCTTGCTCCTTCAGGAAAGGCTGCATCCGTCTGCACACTGGCACTCTGCCCACCTCCCAGCCCATGTGCATTTCTTGGGGACAAACTCAGACTGCTGTTGCCACCAGGGTTTTTTTTTTTTTTTGTCAGTTATGGAGCCAGAACTGTGGGCCTGGGCGCTGTCCTCAGCTCAAGGCTAGCGCTCTACCACTTGAGCCACAGCGCCACTTCTGGTTTTCTGGTGGTTTATTGGAAATCAGAGTCTCACGGACTTTCTTGCCCAGGATGGCTTTGAACCTCACAATCCTCAGCTCTCAGCCTCCTGAGTAGCTAGGATGACAGGCGTGAGCCACCGCTGCCTGGCTCCAAATCTCTTTTGAAGCTTGTCTGTGCTCTGTCTTGAGTTCAGTTTCTCACACAGCACCTCTGCCACCTTACATTGCTTTTTTTTTTTTTTTTTTTTTTGCCAGTCCTGGGGCTTGAACTCAGGGCCTGGGCACTGTCCCTGAGCTTTTGCTCAAGGCTAGCACTCTACCACTTGGACCTCAGCTCCATTTCCAGCATTTTCTGTGTATGTGGTGCTGAGGAATTGAACCCAAGGCTTCATGCACGTTAAGCAAGCACTCTACCACTAAAGCCAACTTCCCAGCTCCTATATTGCTCTTCTTGCCACGTGTTTCCTGCAGGAAAGATATCTGAGTCTTTCTGCAGAGATAGTGCCCATGCCAGCTGTGTGTCCTTGGGGACGTGCATGTGACCTGAGGCTTGTCACAGAGCAGGGGTCTCCGGGTGACATGAAGGTGACACAAGGGAGCTAGGGTGGGAGCGTGGATACCGTCTGTGCGATGCGTCTGAGGCCAAGTCCCGGCCTGTAGCCGATCAGTACATCTGAGCAGCTGGGCAGAGGTGTGACTGTCACGGTCCAGGTCCAGACCAGAGCGGGCAGCAAAAGAGTGGAGGTCCCCACTAGTTAGGAAGAACGTTCCGGCATGCTGAAGGTAGGTGAGAGGAGAGCGTCTCGTGGAAAAGGAGCGTACTGGCAATAGACGCCGTAATTTTGCTCCTGCGGAAACACCACGGAGATAAGTACAGAGGGAGGCCGTGTATTCACTTGTGGCGCCCTGCCCAGTGTGGCCTCTAGAGCTCAGGAGGCGCTACACACCAGCCAGAGTGTCGAGCGGAGAAGAGAGAAAAGTGTGAGTTCTCAAACCTGGCTGAGGTTCTGGACAACCAGTGCTCTCCGGCCCCAGTCCTAGAGTGCTGCTCCTGCCTCCGTGTGCGGGCGAACTCCAGCCGAGCCCACTGAGCCGCCGCCATGCCCTGCCTCCCTCTTCATTCCCTCAGACTCGGGAGAGAGGCTTCCGGGGACTCTCTGAAGGCTCTGACAGTCTGGCTGTCAGTAACATCCGAGGGAGTCTGGTTGCAGACTCATAAACAGACACCCTGAGCCTTCATCTTCCTCTGCCTCCTGCAGGATCTCTTTTTAGAAAATGTTTATCCAGTGCGTGAAGGTGTTTAAGCCAAGGCGAATGACCTGGTCTTCTCTAGTAAGGTGGCTCGTGTGGTAATCCGGTGCGCCTCTGCTTCATCTTACAGATGATGTCTTTCTGCCTAAAGACATTGACCTGGACAGCGTGGACATGGATGAGACCGAGAGGGAAGTGGAGTGTTTCAAAAGGTGATGCAAGGCCTGCCCGCCACACAGCGCCGCTCCTGGTTGCTAAGCTTACTAGCTTGCTCTTTCCGTGTCCCTCTCTGGCCCCATTGTCCTCAGCAAATTCCTCAACAACCCAGCTAGCTAAGGCTGGGTAGAATGGCACAGCTGCCCCGTGTTCCCCATCCCCCCAGCTGCGCACACCAGCCCTCATCCACCCTGCACACTCGTTTACTGCTCCCCTTCCCATGTAGCAAGAGAGAATTGACAGGCTCCGCCCACTGCCACGCCAGGGCCTGGACCCTTCCCAGCACTCTGCCCTGCAGAGCCTCCCAGGATATGACATCTCCCCACCCCACCCCAAGAGCCTGCTCTTAAGGAGAGAAGAAACGTTCAGATATCGACTCCATTTTCCTAGAGGAAAACTTCCTCAACACTTTTTAGTGTTGCTTTATCAACTGTGTAAATTATAATAAAAACTTACTTTAAGCACAGTACAACAATTACCCATACTTGGAGTGTTAAGTGATCAGGGAAGCTGAAACAGGAGATCTTGAGTTCGATGTCAGCAGGCTAGATAGCATCTGAAAAAAAAAATACAAAGGATAAAATGCATTGGCTAGAGATGTAGGTAGTGGTAATACGCACAAAGCCTTGAATTCAGTCCCTAGTACTACACAAAGAAAAAAGAAGAGCTGGGCTCCAGCGGCTCACGCCTGAAATCCCGGAGGATCGCAGTTCAAAACGTTTTTTATTTTCCTCCTTTGCTGGTACCAGGACTTGAACTCAGAACCTCAGGCTCTTGGCTTTTTCACTCTACCACTTGATCCATGCCTCTACTTCCAGCTTTTTTCCCTGGTTATTTGAGGATGAGAGTCTCTGGGATCTGTCTGCGTAGCCAGGCTCTAAACCCCAACTCTGAGATCTCAGTCTCCCAGGTGTCCCCACGTAGCTAGGCTGACAGCCTGAGCCGCCGCCGCCGGCGACTGGCACGTAGCTAAGCCAACAGCCTGAGCCGCCGGCAACTGGCAGGCTCTGCCCCGTCTGCACGCAGTGAATTGCTCTTGGATTGTTACTCACGTGTAGCTTTTTGAAATTCTGTTGTTTGTGGATGTATGTGTGCTCATGTTCACACACACACGTGAATTCCCCAGCCTTGGGAGGATGAAGCTGAACGATGGTCTAGAGCTCAAGGCCAGGACTGGAAGCATGGCTGGGGATAGAGCCCCTGCCGAGCAGCAAACAGGAGGCCCACGGACCCCACCCACTCCCCCACCCCACCCCCAAGGAAAAAAGATCTTAAATATCAAAAACCAACCTTTTGGCTGGGAGGAAGCTCGCTTGGTGGCCAAATGTAGGGCTTGAGGTCCTAGGTGTGATTCCCCAGCACCAGTTCTAACCCAGAAGGGTGAAGCTTTTAATAAGGAACAAATGTAGGTGCGCATGTTTCTGGTCTCAGGAGAGAAGGATTTCTTTCTTGGCTCGTGCTTGCTAGGCAGGCTTCTGCCACTTAGGCCACACATCTCTTTTCCACTGTAGTTGCTTTTCGGATAGTCTTGTCTTTTGCTTGGGTTGGCCTCAAACTACAGTCCTTCCTTCCGACCTCCTCCCAAGTGCATTGGCTTGCCCGGCACTGGTGAGTGGCGCATGCCCACAGCCTGGCTACTCGGGCTGGCACTCTACCCCTGAGCCACAATGGCACTTCTAGCTTTTTGGTAGTTAATTGGCATTAAGAGTTTGATGGATTTTTTTTCTTTTTCGAGCAAAAATGCTCAGGGATAGCTCCCAGGCCCTGAGTTCAAGCCCTAGGACCTGCACAAAACAAAAAGGCAAAGGGCCAGGTAGGGTGACACACATCTGTAATCCTGGCTATGTGGGAGGACTCGGTAGGAGGCTTATGGCTTTTGGTCCGAGGCTGGCTCCAGGCAAGAATGCAGGAGCCCATCTGAAAATAGTACTAAAGCCAGAAGAGCCGGGGGTGTGACGCCGGGGCAGAGCATCTGTGAGAGGCCCTGAGTCCCAGACAGGACTGGGTGGGCTTGGCTGTTCTCAGACGGCCTCCCACTGCCCGCATGCCCAGGCCGACCCTCCCTCGTACGGTGCCTCAGTGGTCCCTTGAGGGTGGCAGAGGGTGGCGGGTGGCCTCCGGAATTGGCTTCCTCCCCGGGACAGGGCCCCAGACCTCCTCACAGAGACGGGCTGGTGAGCGCGGTCCTCAGCCGGGTGGGCCGGGCCCGCTGACTCGCTTTTGTCTTTGCAGGTTCTGCTTGGACTCTGCTAGACAGACCCGACAGAGGCTGTCCGTCAACTGGTCCAACTTCAGCCTGAAGAAAGCCACCTTCGCGGCCCACTGAGCGGGGACTGCCTGAGAAGGACGTGGGGAAGCAGCCGGGCTGCGCCACCCCTCGAGCCACGCCCGGCCCGGCCCCCCGCGCTGCAGGGCCCGCCTGGGGCGCGCCGGGCACCGGCCGAGGGCTCCTGGGCCGTGCGCAAGTCCTCTGCAAGCGAGCAGCGAGCGGGGCCTGCCTGATGGCTGCTCTGTGTGGGACTGGAAAGCCTCCACCCCGCGCCTCGGGGCGGGGCCCGCGTCCCCACTGGCCTCCTGACCTCTGCACCCACCCAGTCCTGTCATCTGTCCCCAGGGTGTCAGCCTGTCCCTCCGCTCCTGTGCGCCCTGTGGCCCGCCCTTGGCGGGCTGGCGGGCAGGCCGCCGCTGCCCCCCAGTCTACTGTCTCTGAGTGTACACGTTGCGCTGTGTGTGTTTGACCCCTGACTTGTAGCCAGCTTGTGTAAGATCCCTTGCAGAATGAGAACGTTAAAATCAAAAACCCACCCAGTACTCACACCATCCAGTCTGTTCTAGAGCGTACGACCGTATTAACACGGAGGCCTGCCTGGCTACTTTTTTAACATATTGTTAAGTAATATTAAAATCATGTCTTTCTTTTTGAAAGATGGAATACATTAGTACAGCAGGAGATGCAGTCTGGTTGCTTTCTGCTGGGGGCAGTGGGCGCGGGGCGGGTAGGGGACAGCGAGGATGGTGTCAGGTCCTCCACCCCCTAGAGAGCCGGGACCACCCCCCCCCCAGCAGTAGGCATGAGGAAGCAGCCCCCCCATCAAGCTGGGAGTGGTGGAAGGGAGGGCTGGCCACACCTGGGGCGGGACACTGGGCTGTGGCCCCAGGGACATAGGAGTGGGCCACGTGGGTCTCCTCAGAGCGCTCGAGGCAGGCCAGCGCGGAGCTAGGACAGAACTGGGATCTGTATAGAAGGGGGTGCCTGTTTAATCGGGTACAAACTAGGGTCAGACTGAATAGTATGTACTTAGAGGTATGTACTTAAAAGGAAACAGACGCGTGTTCCCGGAGCTTGGGAGGAGGCCGCCTGTGTTGGCCACGTGCACTCCTGGGGGCCCTGCGAATTCCGGGGCAGAGCGCACACTTCTGGAGGTGTGCATGCACTCCTGGGGCTCCCCCCTCCCCACCCCTACCCTCACCCCCGCGAGCAGGTGGTGGCTGGAGCAGCTCCGCACGCCTGGAGCCTGGGCGGGAATGCGCTCTGGAAGCCAGCCAGGGCAGCAAGTGCACTGGGCATCATGGAGTTGTGGAGCCGCAGCACCGAGGCGGCCTCGTTTATCTTGGGTTTGTCTCTGGTGGGAGGAAGGTGACCTCTCCCCACGGGGCAGCTCAAGGGGAGAAGCCACTCCTGGGAGGCCAGGGACCTGGTGTCGTTCCCTATGACACCGGGGGACCTGCAGCTATGCCGGGGGCCAGGCCACCGCGGCCTCTGCCTCAACCACCTCACCATTCACGGCTGCGCCCACTGCTGTGCAGAAGCCACAGCTGTGTCGCTGCTGCCAACATCACGGAACGGTTAGGACCAGGAGTGGAGCTCAGAAACTGACAGTCCCCGCAGTCCTGTCCTCAGAAAAAGAAAAAACAACACCAGCTGGGCATGCGGGCTGGAAGGCCCTGCGGGCGGGCGGGCGGGAGCGGGGAGGGGCTGAGGCCGTGGAGAGCGCCCAGCCCAGCGCCTGGCGGCGGTTTCACACCCAGTCTTTCCACTTAGGCTGGAAGCTGGACCCTTGGGCCCCCTCGGCCACTGCCCTGGGGGGCGGAGGGGAGCCTTGAACAGACTTCACTGAAACAAGCCAGTCCGTCAGCAGGCAGGGATGGGGTTAGGACTCAGAGCCACCGTGATGGATTGCGATGGGGAACACATCGGAGACCTCCCCCTCAGTGCTCCCCCACACACAGGCAGCAGCTTTGTGGTTGGACATGTGACAGCAAACGAGCATTCTCTCCTTCCTGACCTTACACATTCCATCCTGGCATAGAGAGGAGCTGCCCTCGGCTGCAGCTTCAAATGCAAGGCTGCTCAGAGAGGGTGCTGGGAGCGGCCGCTGTCCCGCACAGACCGCGTCCCGGGGCAGAGGAGGGGCAGGGTCCCCCACGGGACTGACGTCCTCAACACAGATGTGTCACCCACTTGTACGTGGCTGACACAGGTCACTGAAAGTGGAAAAAGCAGAGCTAAGGTTAGAGGACAAATACGAGTTTTCAAAAGCCAAGTTTCCAACAACCAGAAAGTACGAAGCATGCAAAGAAAGCACACCCATCCTCCAGCGCTGTGTGCGCGTGTGTAAGACAAGTGTCAGCTCTACCAGACAGCCATTAGAAGTGTGCTCACAGAGCTAAAGAAAGTCATGGTTAAAGAGGCAAACTGGTGAAATGGCTAAGCTATATCAGCGCAGATAGGGTTTATTTTGTTTTCCCCTGAGTCAATAGGAATTATTTTCAAAGAACCAAATGGAAATTGTGGAGCTTGGAACATAGAGGAATTAAACGAACTAGCAGGACTGGTATTGTGTAGTGACTCCTGCCCATAATTCTCTCTAGTCTACAGGCAGAGAGATGGAGGACCGTGGTTTGAGGCCAGCTTAGACAAAGTAAAAATAGGAAGATCATAGTCCAAGGCCTGCCTAAGCAGAAGTGACTTTTTTACACCCCCTCCTCCCCCAAATAAGAGCAATTTAGGAATAAATTGCTGGCGCCAGTAGTTCACCCTGTAATCCTTGCTACTCAGTAGACTGAAGCCAGCCCAGGTCCATAAAACTCTGATCTCCAATTAATCACCAAAAGCTAGAAGTGGAGCTGTGGCCTTGAGAAAAAGCTCTCAAGAACAGTGCCTAGACCCTAGACTGGCACTAAAATAACGCTACAAAACAGTGTTGAAGAAAGCCAAATCTAAATATGAAGACGTTGTTGAGATGTATGTCAGAAGTTCCCAAACAGAACAGACCCCGTTATAGCCCAACCGACCACCATGTAAAAAACGATCTGATTTTGAAATTAATGCAGCACTCGGAATAGTCAAGTTGGCCTTTCACCTCCTGCTGAAGAGAAAAACAAGTCAAAAATACGGGAACTTAGCTGGGCGACAGTGGCTCACACCTGCAATCCTCGTAGCTACTCAGGAGGCTGAGATCTGAGGATCTTGGTTCAAAGCCAGCCCAGGCAGGAAACTACGTGAGACTCTTTATCTCCAATAAACCACCAGAAAACCAGAAGTGGTCCTGTGGGTCAGAGTGGTAGAGCATTAGCCCTGAGTTCAAGCCCCATGGCCAACAACAAAAAAAGTATTCAATTTTTCTATTTTATTAACTTTTCAAACAATACTATTTTAGTGCTACCTTAAAGATCATAACTTTTTTAACTTAACTAAAGTCCACCTAATAAGTCATTGCTAACACTTTTGCTACTCATACAACTCCATTAAACACTCTTCAGTGTAACAAGATGTCAAGTGTTCTAAATCCCTAGCTGGGTGCCAGGTGGCTCACGCCTGTAATCCCAGCTATTCAGGAGATAGGTCTGAGGATAGGTTCACATCCAGCAGCGGCAGGCAAGTCTGTAAGACACTCATCTCCAGTTAACCAGTGAAGAGCCAGACGTGGAGCTGTGGCTCAAGTGGTACGGTACCAGCGATGAGTAGAGCCCAAGCAAGATCACGAAGCCCTAGTACCAATGCAGGAAATCAGATAATAAAAATAAACCCTCCAGGGCTGGGGAGGTGCTCAGTGGTAGAGCGCCTGCCTCGCATGCATGAGGCCCTGGGTTTGATTCCTCAGCACCACATAAGCAGAAAAAGCTGGAAGTGGCACTGTAGCTCAAGTGGTAGAGTGCTAGCCTTGAGCTGAAGAGCTGAGGGACAATGCCCAGGCCCAGAGATCAGGCCCCACAACCAACAAAATAAACCCTCCATACTCCCTCATATTTACCCATAGGCCTGCTCTTCATGCCTTCCTACATTCCTGTTCTAGCCAGAATCATTTTCCTTTAGCTTGAAAACTAAACTTACAGTATAAGTTTGTCTCACAGAAGTCTGCTGGCATTGCTCCTTGGCTCTCATGTCTGTGGATCTATGGATCTTTCTGTGGCTTTCAGTGTCAGTGGGGCTTGGATTTCTTGCCTGTTGGACTTGTGGTTCTAGCGTAAGTCCCTGGGTTCGAGGTCGTCTTGTGCCAGCCAGCAAGTAGCCCCTGGCTACCTGCCTGCAGCACGCTGGGCTCTGTGGGGCAGGGCTGTCTGATTCTGCCCTGGGCTCTCAACTACTCACGCATGGCCCCCCGGGGTTCCAGGGGGAGATCTGCGGTAAGTATCAAGCTCCTCGGGCTTCCCTAGGTGACATCCTCAATCCTCTCAGGACAGGGCCACTGAAATTGCTGTCTGTTCCTGCCTCTGGCAGCTGCTCCCTCCCTGGCTCATGAACATTTCAGGGTGACCCAGTGATTTGGGGGTTCTCCCTGGGTCACCTCTCTGGTTCTCAGGTCTATACGAGCAGGCACGCTACGAGCCCCCCGACCCAGGCCAGGGACGCCGAGGACTGGGCCCAACAGAAAGTAAGAGGGGTCCACGCAGACAGGAAGGCCAGTGTGGCTGGGTGGTGGTGGCTCACACCTGTCATCCTAGCTATTCAAGAGGTTGAGATACGAAAATTGAAGTTCAAAGCCAGCCGAGGCAGAAAAGTCCCCATGAGACTCTTACCTCCAATTAACCACTCAAACTAGAAGTAGGGCTGTGGCTCAAGCGCTAGAGCGCTAGCCTTGAGCGAACGAAGCTCAGGGAGAGGATCCAGGCCCTGAGTTCAAGACCCACAACTGGGAAAAAAAAAAGGGGGGGGGGCGGGGATTGGGGATGTGGCTCAGTGGAAGAGCACTTGTCTAGCACACATGAAGCCCTGGGTTCAGTTCCTCAGCACCACATACACAGAAAAAGCCAGACATGGTGCTGTGGCTCAAGAAATAGAGTGCTAGCCTTGAGCAAAAGAAGCTCAGGGACAGCGCCCAGACCCTGAGTTCAAGCCCAGGACTGGCCCAGACCAGCGTGTGAAGGGGCTGAGGCCTCCATCCCAGCCGCCAGGCAGCCCAGTGCTCAGCAGCCTGCCCACCTCCTTTCCTTCCAGCCCCTCCCCATGCCCTGGGCTAGAGCCCAGGCCCAGTCCCCTCCAAGCCTCAGGCGGGTGTCTCCAGGCAGGGCCTTGTCTCCTCCCCTCTTGGCCAGCTGCACGCCAGAGAACAGTCCCATGCAGGACGCCAGGCGGGGTGAGTGCGTTTATTCTCAAAACAGGTAGAACACAAGCGAACGTTGGCTGGGGGGCAGCAGCGCCGGAGCAGCTGTGAGCCCAGCACAGTCGCGCTGACCCACCAGGCAGGGCGCGGGCTCCTGGGGCGCCGGCTCCTGAGTCCCCGGAGCCAATGGCTTGCAGCCTCAGTGACAGCGGGAGACCAGGTACTGCCCACCCTGCACACTCCCGCCCCGGCCCGTGGTCCCCGGCCTCCTCGTGGCCACCAGGGGCCCACAGGGAGCTGTCAGGTCTGCCCCGTTCTGAGGACCCCACATCCCACAGTCAGGGAGCCGAGCATGAGCAGCACCTGGGCCGGGCAGGGCAGGGCAGGGCCAGGCAGGGCAGGGCAGGGCAGGGCCGGGTGGGGCAGGGCGGGGCAGGGCAGGGCAGGGCCGGGCACAGCGGTCACTGGCAGCACTCGGACGCGTGCCTGAGCAGCTCCTCGCCCTGCTCCTCACCGAAGCAGCGCAGGCAGCGCGGGCACTGGAGGGCGCCCTGGCCTGGCAGGGCTGTGCCGGAGCACCTGCCCTCTGTGGCCGGTGCCAGCCGCCTGCGCTCCGTGGGCTCCGATGCATCCGTCTCCAAGGGCGTGGCGGTGGGGCCCGGCCGGTGGGGGTCCTGTGGGAGAGGCAGAGGCACTGGGTGTGGCCCTCGCCACGTCTGCAGAGTCCGGGCCCCCCGGCCTGGTGCCCGGCGTCGCGCAGCCTGGGCGGCACGGGCCGTCCCTGGCCGAGCCCATGCGCTCAGGACACCTGCCATGCCACCTCCGGGGATTCCGTGCCCACCCGCGGCCCGGGGACCTAGGAGAACCAGGAAAGTCGGGGAGCTGCCAGGCATCACCTGCGCATACCCCTGAGATGCCCCTACCAAGCTGGGCAGGCAGCCCTGCAGCAGCCCCGTGAGATGAAAGGAGACAGGTCTCCAGCTCAGACCCCAGCCGAGTCTGGGTCCCTGCTCCACACTTGGTCCCAGGGAGCTGGCCAGAGGGCAGGGCCGCGATTCTCACCTCCTGCAGGGGAGGGAAGGAGGTGGCCGCAGAGGCCCAGGAGAGCCGTGGGGGGCTCGCACACCCTGGCAACGGCTGCCCCAAGCCACCTCCGGCTCCTCTGACTCTCAGAGGCACTGTGGCTGCCATCGGCATCAGGACAGGACGATTTCTGTGCCGGTCCTGGGGCTTGAACTCAGGGCTGAGCGCTGTCCCTGAGCTTTCTTTACCCAAGTCTGGTGCTCTACCACTTGAGCCACAGCCCCACTTCTGGCTTTTTGGTGGTTCATTGGAGATGAGTCCCAGATTTCCCTGCCCAGGCTGGCTGAAGATCTCAATCTGAGCAGCTGGGATTACAGACAGGAGTGCCAGTACCTGGCTAGGCCAGGGAGTTCTTTGAGGGGGCCAGGGCCTACCAGGGCCCAACTATGGCCCCCATTTCAGCACCCAGGCTCATGTGAGGGGTGCGCTGGGGGCAGGTGGCCTCGCTGGCTAGTGCAGGGCACATGCAGCCTCTCTGCTCACCACACGGCAGGGCTCCGCACCACGCCTGGCCCCAGGGCCCCGGGCAGGTGGCACCAGCCACCTTGCTGCCACAAACCAAGGTCTCAGGAGACACAGAGAGGCCCAGAGTTCTTGCAAAGAAAAACCAAAACGCTCGCCATGGGGGAGAAGCTGCGAACCTACCTCTGTCCGGGACACCTGGTACAGCAAAGAGGAGACCTTCTCCTCCAGAGCTTGAATCCGACAGTGAGCCCGCTCCCGATCGGCCCTTTCTGACTCGAAGTCCTCCTTGTAGGTGAGGATCTGCAAGGAGAGAACTCAGTTCTGCTCTCCGAAGGAGAGAGTCCTTACCGGGCTCTGCCCACTGCCCCCATCCCCGGGGCCCTTCCTGGCCCTGCCCTGCTGCCCGAGTCCCAGGACACCTGCTGCTCCAGCATCTGCACCCGCTCCCGGGCGGCGGCCAGCTCCTGCTGCGCGGCGTCACAGGCCGCGATCCTCTCCTCCAGCTGTCTGTTGAGGCGGGAGATCTCCTTCCTCGCCCACTCAGGGGCAGGGGACCCCCGCAGCCCCCTCAGCTGCTCCTGGAGCCCGCTCACGTACTCATCCCGGCTGGCATCGTAGCGCTGCCACTTGGCATTGAGGTCTTCCACCTGAGGAGACGGAGGAGAGCTCAGCGTGGCCTGCCACGGGGCTATTCACCACAGTGCCTGACGTGGGCGGTGTCCGCCGCTAATGGAGACCCCAAGATGCAGGTGGAGACGTGCCATCACGATGACACCCTACATCCGTGCTGTCCGCCTTACACAGAAGTCGACTTAGTCCACTGTCTTGTTTAAGTGTCCAAGCCAGCTGGGTACCACTGGTTCCACCTGTCATCCTAGCTACTCAGGAGGCTGAGATCTGAGGATAGCAGTTCAAAGCCAGCCCAGACAGGAAAGTCTGTGAGACTCTTATCTCCAATAAACCACCAGAAAACTGGAAGTGGTGCTGTGGCTCAAGTGGTAGAGCACTGGCCTTAAGCTGAAGAGCTGAGGAACAGCGCCCAGGCCCAGAGTTCAAGCTCCATGCCAAAAAAAAAAAAAGCTCAGGGACAGCGCTCAGGTCTGAGTGAGTTCAAGTCACTAAAAAAAAAAGTTCCATCTCATCAAGTAAAGGAGACATGATGTGCACACCTGTAATATCCCAGAAGAGGTAGGAGGACTGACGGAGGCAAAAGCGCAAGACTCCATGTGAAAGATGAAGCCGAAAGGGCTGGGAAGGTGGCTCAAGTGGTAGAGTGCCTGCCTGTGAGCGTGAAGCCGAGTTCAAACCCCAGTACCCGCCCCCAAGCCCTGTATTCCCCAAGGTAATTTGTATACTTTGGTTAGGAACAAATATTCGTCGGGCCCTGGAGGACAAGGTGTGCCCTGTCCGTCCTGTTGGGCAGAAAGCCAAGTCTCAGGGGACAGCGGACAGTCACCATGGCCTCCAAGGCCATGGCGCACTGAGGGCACAGGAGCCACGTGCCGGGGGCAGGCTCCTCTGGAATGGAAAACTAAAGGTACTCACGTGAATCACCTTCTGCCTCAACAGCCGGTTTTCTTCCTGTAACTTTCCAATGGCGGACTGGCTGGAGGCATCCCCTCCAGCATGCTCCGGCTGCGGGAGGAAGGACGGGAAGCCTGTCAGGGCCTGGAGCAGGGATGCGGCTGGGGCCACCGCCCCTGCCACGCAGGAAGCGGACCACGCCTGACAGGAGCTGGGAGGAGAAGGCAAGAAGACCGCTCTGGCCCCGGCCCACGCCCACTGGGGCAGGCAGGACCCGAGGCCCCGCCCGCCGCACCGCCCTGCCCCGCCCCTCACGGAGCACAGGTGAATGTTCTGGTGCTGTCCAGTGGGAGGGGAAGCTAGTTGCACACGGGGCCTCCTGTGGCCCCCAGGCCTGGCCGCACCTCCGTCCGAGTTCCAGACCATCGGGCTGACCCTTGCGTGCCCCTCGCCCGTCCAGGCTGAGACTCAGGAGCTGCGGGACTGTAGCAGCCGCTGCAACCGCCACAGACATCTCACCAGACACGAGTGTGCAGCCCAGAAACCACGCGCTTTGGCTGCCAGGAGGCTGCGTATCAGCCACGCGACTCAGAATTCCCCTCGAACAACAGGAAGTGCGGGAAGCCCCTGGTGACTCAGCGGAGTCTGGGCTGAGAAGTGACACCAACCGGGAGCCGGACAGTCGCTGTGTGTGCCTACCTCGCGCTGACCGCTGCATGGCCACACCCAAACCCCAAGGGATGTTAGAGTGACAGGCTGGGACACGGTGCACCCACCTGAGCCCAGAGGCCCCTGGCATTTCCTGGCAGGGCCGCTGGTGTCTGGGGACACACAGAGCAGTGCAGAGAGTGGCGGAGGGGACGCTGTGCCTGCAAAGCAGCCTCGGGCTGGCTCAGGCTTTCCCGTTTCCACAGGCCCCACCGGGAGAGGTGCTCCACGCTGTGACCCACGGCACCACGACCCACGGATGCCTACACCAAAAGCCTCGGCCAGGCGTGGCCCTGACCTGCGTGCACACCGCCCCACCCAGGGAGCGCTGCCCGCCCCACCGCCCCGCCCAGCCAGCGCTGCCCGCCCCACCGCCCCGCCCAGCCAGCGCTGCCCGCCCCACCGCCCCGCCCAGCCAGCGCTGCCCGCCCCACAGGTCCCGCTGTTGCTTGTCTGTTGCACCCTTGCACACCTTTCATGGTGTCCAGCGGGGTTCACACCCGGAGTGTGTGTGTGTGTGTGTGGTTGCTGCTGCTGCATTGTTCTGGTCCTGGGGCTTGAACTTGGCTTGCATTCTCTCACATAGCTTTTTTGCTCAAGGTCAATGCTCTACCCCTCAAACCACATCTCCACTTCCAGCTTTTTGCTGGTTAAGTAGATATTCACATGGAGCTTTCTGTCCTAGCTAGCTTCAGATCTCAGCTAGATTTATAGGTATGAGCTATCAGCTGTGCACACACACACACACACACACACACACACACACACACACACACACACCAATCCTGGGCTAGAACTCTGGGTCTGGGCACTGTCCCTGAACTTTTATGCTCAAGGCTAGAGCTCTAGCACTTGAGCCACAGCTCCACTCTTGGCTTTTTTGGTTGTCAACTGGAGATAGGCATTTCACAGACTCTTCTGCCTAGGCTGGCTTCAAACCTTGATCCTCGGGTCTCAGCTGCCTTCCGAGCAGCTGGGATGAGGGCGTGAGCCACTGCCGGCTGGTTTCCAGTCACAGAGACACAGAACTGCCCCCGAGGCCAGGGTGAGGAGCGAGCTGGCGGCCACCACGCTGCTGTCTGTCGTCTGGGAGGCTGGTCTGGTGGGTGCGGGCCTGGGCCTGGGCCGGCCCTGAACCCTCAGGTGTGTGGAGCGAGGAGCCTGCAGGGCACAGCGCTTGGGCCTCCCCGTGGCTTTAGGCCACACTGTGTGTGTGGAGCTGGGGAGGCCCTCCCTCTCCCTGCGGCATCACCTAGCTCTGCCTCAGTTTCCGAGTCTGTCCAGCATGTGGTGCAATGCCCCGGCATATCCTGGGAGCAGCCGCTCTGACTTCTCAGCCTCAGCGGGGCAAAAGAGACCAAAGAGCCATCGCCCAGCCAGAGTCCAGCTCAGGCGCCAGCAGGGCTGGGACTGCAAGGCAGGCTGATGCCACCAATCCCAGGGGGCCGCTCTGCGCCGCCGTGGCCTCTCCTCACTGAGGCCAGGGTGGGCCGCGGCTCCCTGACCTCGAGACGCTCCCACCCGCGCGCCACTAGGCTCTGCAGGCTGGCTTACCTCAGGGTTCCTCCTCGCCACCTCCCCCTGCGCGCGCTGCTGCTCGGCCAGCCGGCCAGTCAGATGCTGGCACACGTGGGTGGTGGCGGCCAGGGTCCGCTGCAGCTGCTGGGTCTCAGCAGCCAGGGAGCGGCACAGGACGCGGCTGGCGGCCTGGGCCCTTTCCTTCTCCTCCAAGCGCCTCCGCAGCAGAGCCACCTCCTCTTCCCTCACGTGCTGAGGCTGGTTCAGCAGCTGCCACACCTCCCGCTCCCTCTCTTCCAGTCGCTCAGTCAGCCTTTCAACCTCCTAAAGAGATCGAAAAGCACAGCTTAACCAGACTCGATGCTTCACATCTGCAATCCCAACACTTGGAATAAAGAATAAAAAATGGCTTCTGTCTGTAATCTCAGCCACTTAGGAGGTAGAGGTGATAAGGATTTGTGGTTCAAGGCTAGCTCAAGGCAAAAAGCAAGACCCTCATTTCAGCAAATAAAATAGGCACCTTGATACAGATGTGTAATTCTAGCTACACTGGAGGCCTGGGAGGACCAAGATCTGAGGCCAGCCTAGGCAAATAACCTAAAGTCTGGGCACGTTGTGGTTCACATCTGTGACTCCTCTACCTAGGAGGTGAAAATCAGGATGATTCAAAGTCAGATCAGACAAATCACCATGAGCCCATCTTAATGTTTTTAAAAATAAATAACAGCGTAGTTTGCTTGGTTGAAGAAGCATGCTGGAAGCAAACGCTGCTAAACCAAGGAAGGCCTGACAGATCTGGCAGGGGTAAGTCACCACTAGATCACACACAAGGAAGGCAGGTTTTCCAGCTAATAATTAACCTAGCAGTTCTTCTGGGTTTTATAATGTTCTGCTCTGAAACTTCATCTACAATTCTGGTTTCAAGCTGGGTGTCAGTGGCTCCTGCCTGTAATTATATACTCAGGAAGCTGAGATCTGACGATTGAGGAAAGCCCATGAAACTCCTTTTTTATTTTTTTTGTCGGTGGTGGGGCCTGAACTCTGGGTCTGGGCGCTATCCCTCAGCTCTTCAGCTCAAGGCGAGCGCTCTACCACTTGAGCCACAGTGCCACTTCCAGTTTTTTCTTCTTATGTGGTGCTGAGGAATCGAACCCACGGCCTCGTGCATGCAAGACAAAGCACTTTACCACTGAGCCACCTTCCCAGCCCCGTGAAACTCTCATCTTCAATTAACCACCAAAAAACCAAAAGTGGTGCTGTGGCTCAAGCGGTAGAGCACCAGCCTTGAGCAAAAGATGCTCAGAGACAGCGCCCAGGCCTTGAGTTCAAGCCCTAGGACTGGCAGAATGAATGCAAGGCTGGCACCAGCTCCGCTCAGGCTCAGGCCGCAGAACCTAGGCGGGGGAGGGGGGGTAAGGACCCCTGCCTGCAGCGGTCTCCAGCCCTCAGCCCACCTCCCGGCCCCGCCCATCGCCGTCATCAGGCCCCGCCCCGGACAGCCCCGCCCCTTGTGACAGGCCCCGCCCCGCCCCGGCAGGCCCCGCCCCGGCAGGCCCCGCCCCGGCAGGCCCCGCCCCCGGCAGGCCCCGCCCCGCCCCTGGCGCAGCCCGGCCTCGCCGGCCCCGCCCCGCACCTGGCGCAGCCCGGCCTCGCCGGCCCCGCCCTCCCGCCGCCGCAGCTGCTCCCGGAAGCGCGCCACCTGCGCCAGCAGCGCGTCCACGAGTGACGGCGCCGCGTCCCCGTCCAGCGCCGCCAGGCGGGCGCGGAGGCGCGCGATGAGGGCGTCGCGGGCGGCCAGCTGCTCCCGCAGCCGCCGCAGCTGCTGGCCGGCCTCGTGGTACAGGCCGCAGAGCGTGGCGGCCGCGCAGGGGGCCGCGTCCCGGGACATGGCGACGGGGCCGCCCGGGGCCGGCGGCCGCAGCTTCCCGGTACTTTTCCCGGCCCGCCCCGCGGCGGGCCCCGCCCTCCGAGGCCCCGCCCCGCCGCTGGGGTTCGCGGCCGGGCCGCCCTCGCGCGGTCGCGGAAGCCGGGCTGGCGCCGGGCGGCTGCGGGGCCGCGGCCCGGGGCGCGGAGGGGACGGCGGGGGGCGCCCCGGGCGCTGATCTGAACAGCCTGCGCCCTCCCGCCCAAGTGCGGGTCACGGGGTGGGGGTGGCCACGGTGCGCGGGGTCACGGGGTAGGGTGGCCACGGGTGCGCGGGGTCACGGGGTGGGGGTGGCCACGGTGCGCGGGGTCACGGGGTGGGGGTGGCCACGGTGCGCGGGGTCACGGGGTGGGGGTGGCCACGGTGCGCGGGGTCACGGGGTAGGGTGGCCACGGGTGCGCGGGGTCACGGGGTGGGGGTGGCCACGGTGCGCGGGGTCACGGGGTAGGGTGGCCACGGGTGCGCAGGGTCACTGGTGGCACAGGTCTGGATGACCGTGCATTGTCTGAAGCTGCTAAGTTTGAGGGGATTTGTTGGCGTAGCCAGAGAAAGCTGGTTCCGACCGGGGTGGAGAGAGACAAAGAGGAGTTCATGATCGTTACTGTGGCTGCCGTGTGACCCGAGTTTACATAGTATTGTGGTACCAAACCGTAGTTATTGACCTAAATCGAATGGTGATTCCAAGGCACTGGGGTCAGGAAGCAGCCGTGGAGTGCTGTTGAGGACCCCCACCTCTGGAGATGGAAAATGAGGAGAGGCCAGCTTTGTACGCCGCCTTGCGAAACCGAAGCTTTTTAGGTTATCTGTGTGTGCAACTGATTTAGAGTAGACAGTAAATGGAAAGCTCACACCAGAGGCTTGTGCACAGCTTGACCTTGTTTGTAACTGGGCCAGGCAGGAATGTGTTCTCAGAACCACCTCACCCCGAGGGTGCCCGGAGTCACGGGCACCTCCTAAGCGCGGTGTAATAAGGAAGAAAGGATTTTGTGGGCCAGGCCCGTGCACATTGCCCAAGGAAGCCTGTCACTGTTGCGTTGTCATACCTAGGGACTCAAGCTCAAAAGTCAAAGGGAAATAGGTCAGTACACCTGTCATATGTAACCATCTGCCTTTTCTTTTCATCAGCATTCAAGTCCCTCCCCTCTATTTTAAGTCTTTGATTTGGCTGAAGTTTATTTTGGCAAGAGGTGGGAGGGTCAGCCGGACAACCCAGTGTTAGTAAGAGCGAGTGGTGATAGCTCACCTGACTTTGCCTTCAAACTTTTACAAAGTGAAACAAAGGCAGCCCCATTCTGGGCCTCTGTGGGAGCTGGGTACGGCTTGCCAGCCCAACTTCCTGGGTACAGACCCTCAGCTAGCTACCTGGCATGAGCCTTGCCCTCAGAGCCAGCTCCTACGCCTCAAAATGGGGCTCATCCCTTCATAATGAATGCCTGCGGTAAGACAGGGCAGGGAGTGTGAACAGTGGTGTGTGCGCCTGTGTGTGCTGGCTGCAGCCTGTCTCCACCCTGGCGCGGGCCCTGTCAGTGCCACCAAAGGATTCCAGCACATTCTGGAAGGGGACAGTGCACAGAAAGGACTGCAATGGATAGAGTCTGTCTGATTGTCTTCAGGATGGTATATTTGGGCTTTACTTGTGTGTGTGTGTGTGTGTGTTTGTGTGTGTATCTGTGTCTGTGTGTGTGTGTGTGCGCATGCATGCGTGTGTGCAAGTCCTAAGGCTTGAACTCCAGTCCTGGGCACTGTCCCTGAGCTTTTTTGCTCATGGCTAGCACTCTACCATTTGATCCATACTGCTACTTCCAACGTTGTTGGTGATTAACTGGAGATAAGAGTCTCAGGGAGGACTGGGAAGATGGCTTAGTGGTAGAATGTTTGTTTACCTACCATGCATGAAGCCCTGGGTTCCATTCCTCAGTACCCCTTATACAGAAAAAGCCAGAAGTGGTGCTGTGGCTCAAGTGGTAGAGTGTTAGCCTTGAGCAAAAGAAACTCAAGGAGTGCCCAGGCCCAGAGTTCAAGCCCCAGAACTGGCAAAAAAAAAAAAAAAAAAGGAGGGGATGGGGGATGAGGGAATGGTCCTCCAGTGGCCTGGCTGGACAAGTGACCACAGGTCTACTGGGACTCATGGAGAGGTGGCAGCCGGTCCAGGATGCTGGCAGGCGACTCATACACTCCTGCCAGGGCCTGGAGGGCAGGTGTGTGAGGGAGGGCCCGGAGTGCCCCGAGAACCCACAGGACACTCCCTGCATCCTCCTGATCCTGGAGGGCTGGCCGCCAGGCCTTCTTCTGTGGCAGTCTCACTCTGGGCTGGGTCCAACAATGCCTCCTTCTGGGATGGTGTGGAACTTCATGCTGCTCAAGGCCAGCTTCCCCTCCCAGCCGCCGGGCTGGTGGGGCAGGGGTCCGAACAAGGGTTTGCGGGGTGCAGGGCAGAGCAGGCAAACACTGCCTCCTGCCCGCCAGGGGACCAGGGCCGGAAGTGAGACTCCCAGTAGAACGTGTTGCTTTCAACTTCCAAATCGGGCTCCGGGGGCTGAGAGTGGGCATGTTTGGATCCAAAAATAGAAAACCAGTGTGTGCTGGGGCCGCCCCACTCAGTTTTCTGGGGAGGTCTGAGGACCCGACAGCCTCTCAGGGCCGTGCTGCTGCCCACGGCGGGGTGGCAGGCGGCCCAGGGGGCGGGTTCGGGAGTGTCGGCCAGCCTCGGAGTGACGGCTCGGCCCAGCCCCTGGCTCGGCCAGGACAGCCTGCCCAGGTTACGGGCCAGCTCGGTCCCGCTCTTCTGGGAAAGCCTGCTCCAGCTTCTGTCCTCAGGCTGGCCAGGACGCAGTGCCCGTGCTGGACAGGGCAGGCCGGCGAGGCCAAAGCTCGCAAGCCAAGAGGAGATGGGCCCAGCGCCGGGGTGTCTGGTGTGGGTGACTGGGGGGTCCGAGAGACGTCTGCTCAGCCTTGCGCCTGCGGGACCTGAGCCGGGCGGGACCTGAGCCGGGCGGGACCTGAGCCGGGCCCTCTCCACCCCTCCACCCTGCACCCGCCCTCTCCACTCCCCCCTCCCCACCCCCTCCACTTCCCTGCCTCTTCTCCACTCCCCCTTTCCAATCTCCCTCCCCCCCTCCACTCCCCCCTCTCCACTCCCCCCACCCTCTCTAATCCCCCCTCCCTGACCCTCTCCTCTCCACTCTCTCCCCCTCCACTTCCCCCTCCCCACTCACTCCACTTCCCTGCCCCCTCTCTACTTCCCCCTCTCCACTCCCCCTTTCTACTTCCCCCACTCCCTCTCCACTCCCCCCACCCTCTCTACTCCCCCCTCCCTGACCCTCTCTTCTCCACTCCCCCCTCCCTGACCCTCTCTTCTCCACTCCCCCCCCCCCCCGCCTTCCCTCCCCCCCCCGCCTTCCCTCCCCCCCTCCCCTCCCCCCCCCCCCAGTTCGGTCCTCCCCGCAGTTCGCCCCCCTCCCCCCGCTCTGGTGACTCATCCGGGGTGGGGCCTGTGCGGGGTGGTGGAGAGGGCGTGGCCAGTGGGGGAAGAGGGCGGCCCGGGGAGGGAGGAGGGGCGGGGCCCTTGCCGTGTGGGTGGGGCTGGAATGGGCGGGGCCCGCGCCGTGTGGGCGGGGCTGGAATGGGCGGGCCCGCGCCGTGTGGGTGGGGCTGGAATGGGCGGGGGCCCTAGCCGAGTGGGCGGGGCTGGAAGGGGCGGGGCCCTTGCCGTGTGGGCGGGGCTGGAAGGGGCGGGGCCCCCGCCGTGTGGGCGCGGACGCGGCGCCTGACTGCGCGCTGGGAAGGCGGCTCGGACGGGCGTCGGGCGCTACCTGGGGACGCGGGGCCCTCCGCGGGGCGAGCCAGTGCGGTAAGACACCGCACCGGGGCTGGGGCGGGACGTGGACGTGCGGGACCCCCTCGCGAGCCCTGTCGGGGCCGGGTCCCGGGAGCGTGTCCCTCCTGAGGCGCGGGTTCGGGGCGGGGGGCGGCCCGGGCGCGGGGCCCGCGGAGGGCACTTCCGGAGGCCCGCCGGGGATTCGCCCTCTCCCCTCACCCGAACTTCCCTTCCCGGCCGGCGGGGCGGCGGCTTCCGCTGCGGGCGCACCTCACACCTGGGTGTGCGGGACCAGGGTGCGGCCCGGGGGAGGGGGGGGACGGGGCCGTCCGCAGCCTGCCCCTCCGTCCTCTTGGATGGACCTGTGAGGTCACGTGGGGCGCGGATGACCAGGCCCCCGGCAGCGCACCTGCCTGGTGGTGGTGGTGACGATGATGATGGTGAAGATGGTGATGATGATGATGATGGTGATGATGGTGATGATGATGATGATGATGGTGATGATAGTGATGATGATGGTGAAGATGGGGATAATGATGATGATGTTGGTGATGGTGATGATGGTGATGGTGATGGAGGAGGTGAGCAAGGACCTCGTTCTGGGCCCGGAGCAGAGCTCTGGGCTTGGGCCAGCCCAGTGGGGATACGGGGTCACCGGGGCAGGTGTCTGTCCTCGCTGGCTCAGGCTCTGCAGGCGCAGAGGCAGGCCTGGGCTGTGTCCCGAGGCTGGACGGGACATGGAAGTCCAGGGTTAGCACTCCACTCCTAACAGGACCAGGACTGGGATTGCGTCTAAGGGGATGCACTCCCACCCCTCTTCCGTCCTCCTTCCGCGTCTGGCTGCTCGTCCCCTGGCCCTGGCAGAGGAGCGGACCACAGCTGACCAGAGCCGACAGGTGGTTGTGTCCATGCTGATCAGGGCCTGGCATCTTGCAGGCATCCCCCAGGGTGCCCAAGTCAAGGAAGAGCTCCCAAGGAGGCCAGCGTGAGAAGGGCAGGAACAGGAGGAAGGGGACTGCACCCCAGCCTGCCGTGCCCTTTCCTGTCCACATGGACAGAGGAAGTGAGGTGCTGAGTCAGCCCCCAACACCCAACACCCCCACACAGATGCTCACGCACTTGCAGGCCTAGAAGGCTGCAGTGACCAGCCTTGGTTATGATGGTGACAGAAGGAAGAACATAAACCTAGCTTGGGGTCCTGCCACCACTGCCTAGTGCCTGGCCTGGTGGGTGGCGTGGCGGGTGGTGGGAATCTTTGTGGAGCGGCAGGAGCCTTGTCTGCAGGAGGAGGGTAGTGAGCCACCTTCTACCTTGGGGTGGTCAGTCACAAGCACCCAGAGGTGCTGGTGGCCCATGAGTGGAGCTCAGCGACTGGGCCCTTACGGGTGCTTTTCTAGACCTCAGGACCGCTGAGTTTCCTGGCTAGAGAGAGTCAGCTGGGCCGCCTCTGTTTGGGGTTGCAGACGGAGGCAGGCCAGACCTGGGGAGGCCAGGGGCAAAGACCAGGACCGACCTGGAGAGGCCACGGGCAAAGGGTAGTCGTCCACATTCCTGCCCAAATTGGTCTCCTGGGCAGAGGCCTGCACCCAGCCAGAGCAGCTGCTGTGGGAGCCGCTGGGGATTCTCTGTGTCCGTTCTCTAAGGTCCTCTAAGTGAGGACACCAAAGCTCAGTGACTGAGGCAGCCGCTGCCTGCTTCCTGGCTGGCGGCCCTGGGCAGGTGCAGAGATGGCTCTTTAATAGTCTGAGTGGTCTGGCTGGCATCAGGGCCGAGAGACAGTGCACGGACTGCCGAGGAGCCAGGGAAACTACTGTCAGTGCTGGGCGCAGGTGGCTCACGCCTGTCATCCCAGCTACGCTGGGATCTGAGGCTGAGATCTGAGATCCTGGTTGGAAGCCAGCCCCGGGCAGAAAAGTCCATAAAACTCTTATCACCAATAAATTTCTCAGAAAAAGCCAGAAGTGGCAGTGTGGCTCAAGTGGTAGAGTACTAGCCTTGAACACAAAGAGGCTCAAGGGCTTAGACTCACACCCTGAGTTCAAGCCCCAGGACCAGCAAAAAATAAATAAATAAATAAATAAATAGAAATAGTGTGCTTGGCAGTCAGGAAGCTCCCTAAGCCGGGCAGATGGCCACAAAGGCAAGGGACAGGCTGAGCCCCAGGCTGGCAAGGCGCGTGGGCGTCCAGGAGATGAGGGGCTGTGCGTGCCCCAGGCTGGCAAAGGCACGGAGCAGACGCCTCCTGAAGGACAGGCCCTTCATTCCCTGGGGTCTGTCCCTCGGTCCCTGGGGGCCTCAGGGAGGGTGGGGGAGGCTCCCAGCTCACCTTCACCTTCCTTTCCGCTCCATTGCTTATGCCCAGAGGGCAGATGGGATGAAGGCCAGAGTCAGGCCCTGCCTCCTTCCTGGCCCAGGAGCCCGAGCCTGTCCAGTTGGTGACGTGTCCTGATACTCAGCCGGCCAGGGTGAGAGCGGCCCCAGGCCTGGGCCCCACTCCAGAGTGGGGCCAGCACCCATGGAGAACAAGGACCATGTACATGAACCGGGGGCAGCCGGGGGCAGCGGGGATCAGGGCCAGGGCCTCAGCTGCCCTAGGCCGTGTAGGCACCCAGTCTCCCCACCCCCCACTTCCTTCTCCGCAGGCGCTGTGACTTCTGTCTGCATGGCCTGCCTCTGGGATCCCCCCCCCCCATCTCCCTGGCCTTCCAACCCGTGGGATGGGTGTGGTGGGCTCCAGGCTGGCCAGACAGAGCCCTGCCACCTGGCTCTGGGTGGAACGTGGGCTTGCAGAGCCGGGTGTTGGCTAGCAGGTCAGTGGGTTCCCAGGGGCCAGCAGGGCCCCCCTCCTTTCTCCCCTCCCCCCCCCCCCCCCCCCCCCCCGCTTCCCACTCCCATGCCCTGTGGCCAGACTCAATTTCCACACGTACCCTCTGTTTTCTGGGAATCAGTTTACTGTACTTGCTGGGCCTGGGCGGGGCAGCTCTGAGGAGCATGCCTGCCCCAGGTGCTGGGTGTGGACGGGCTTCTGCCCGCTGGGGCCTGCAGGAGAGGCTAGGCCCATGTGGTTGCATTCATGCCAGGACCACAGCTGCTCTCACCATCCCCTTGGTAAGGCTTCCTGGGCTGGGCTTCCCAGAGGGGAGCCGCCTGTACCCAGGACCCTAGCAGCTGGTATCTGTGGGCTGCAGTGCCTTGGTTGTAAAATGTGTGGACCGGGTCTGGCTGATGGGTGGTCAGCACAGGTCAGCGAGGAGGTCAGGAGCCCTCGCTGCTGCATCTGGGCCTCGACGGGCGGCCGAAGGCCCTGTCCTTGCACCCAAACCGGGCCCCACCCTGGCCCCTACACAGTCCGTGGCTCTGTTTTTCAGAGTTTCTCATCAAGTGTTGGAACCCAGGTGTCCCCACCGCCGGTGTCACTGGCCCTACAGCCTTCCCACCATTCGGAGCCAGGTGTGAGCCCCCCCCCCCAGCCCAGCCCTCACAGCAGCCACTAAAGAGGTGGGAGGAGGCCAGGGCTCTCCCCTCCCCCCTCCTCTCCCCTCCCCCTCCTCTCTCCCCTCCCCCTTCCTCCCTCCCTCCCCCCTCCTCTCCTTGAGGGCCTGGAGCACCGCGTTGGCCTGGCTTTGCCTCCTAGTCCCATGGGTGTGTGTGTGTGGGGGGGGTGCCCACAGTGCTCTTGGGGCCTTGATTCCCCACCTCTGCGCTGCCTGAGGGCCAGCTGTGGATCTCCCATGCATGCTGGAGCCCCGTGTGCTGGCCAGAACCAGGCCTGAGCTGTAGGAGAGGCCAGGCCACAGCGCAGTTTTCACTGTGGACAAAAGCGGCCATCCCCCTCTGTGCTCTGGGGACCCCCTGTGGCCACTCCTGGCCCCCTCCTCTCCACTGCCCCAGCTGAGCCCTGGCCTGCCTGCTCCTTGATGTCCATGCTGACCTCTGCCCCCTGTGATGGAGCTCCTGAGGCAGAGGCCCTGTCTCGGTGTCTGCCTGGCAGTGCCCGGCCATGTGCTGAGGAGGGGCTGAGAGCTGGGGCCTCTGGGCTGGGTGGTTCCTGCCGGCTGAAAGGGCAGAGTGGCAGCTCCGCAGGCACACGGAAGTCGGGCCTGCGCTCCCCGCACCTGTGGACTGCACTGAGCAGCCAAGACCACTGTGCCCAGCTCCTGGGAGCGCCCCTCCCCGCGGCTCCAGTCCTGTGGTAGCCTTTGTGCTAGTTGTGCTGGAGCCTGGGGCCGACCCGCCCGCACCCCCTCCCCTCCACCAGGCCCTGGGAGTGCAGTGGCACAGATGAGGGTTCTCTTCTGGTTTGAGAAAAAACTGCTGGGCTGGGAAGGTGGCTCCGAGGTAGAGCACTTGCCTTACATGCATGAGGCCCTGGGTTCAATTCCCCAGCACCACATACACAAAAAAGTCTGGAAGTGGTGCTGTGGCTGAAGTGGTAGAGCGCTAGCCTTGAGCAAAAGCAGCTCAGGGACAGGGCCCAGGCCCTGAGTTCAAGCCCTAGGACTGGCCAAAAAAAATAAAAGAGGGCTAGGAAGGTGGCTCCGTGGTAGAGCGCTTGCCTTGCATGCATGAGACCCTGGGTTCGATTCCTCAGCACCACATAAGCAAAAAGAAAAAAGCCGGAAGTGGCGCTGTGGCCAAGCGGTAGAGTGCTAGCCTTGAGCTGAAGAGCTGAGGGACAGCGCCCAGGCCCAGAGTTCAGGCCCCACGAGCGGACCTAAAAGAAAAAAATAAAAGAACTGTGGCGCACTGAGGTGCCCAAAAGACAGGTGTTGGCGGCTGTGGCGGCCCGGCCTGGAGGATCGCTGTTTGAAGCCAGCGTGAGCAGGACTCGTGGCCGCCTCTTAACCACCAAGAGCCGGCGGCAGTGCAGCTCAGTGTGGTACAGAGAAACTCAAGGACAGCACCAGACCCAGAGTTCAAGCCCAGGACTGTCTCTCTCTCTCTCTCTCTCACACAGACACACACACACACACACACACCCAGAGTTCAAACCCAAGACTGTCACACACATACACACACACACACACACCCAGAGTTCAAGCCAGGACTGTCACACACACACACACACACACACACACACACACAGAGTTCAAGCCCAGGACTGTCACACACACACACACACACACACACACACACACACACAGAGTTCAAGCCCAGGACTGTCATACACACACACACAGAATTCAAGCCCAGGACTGTCTCACACACACACACACAGAGTTCAAGCCCAGGACTGTCACACACGCACACTCGCACACACACACGCTTGAGTCCCAAGGAACTCGTTCCTAAGGTAGACCCAGTGGGGGCTGGGGCGCCTCCACTGGTAGAACCGTGGGAGGAGGAAGCTCGTGTGGGGCTCTGTGTGGATGGATGAAGGGGCCCGTCCAGGGACTCTGCCTGCCCTGCCTGGCTGCTCCCTCCCTCTCCTTAAGACCAGGAAGGGAAGCCTTTTCTGGAGGTGCAGGGGCCTGGTGCCAACCCCAAGCTCCGGAGGCTGGGAGGGTGCGTGGGGCCCAGCGCTGGCAGGAGGCGGGGTGGTGGCTGGCTGGGTGGGCTGACTGGCCTGAGCCCTCTGCCGGGGAGGCAGTGCCTCGGCCTGCTGTAGCCTCTGGCCGCACACAAGACGCTGCCTGTAGCTCGGTAGACGAGGGCGGCCCAGGGCTCACGCACCTGTCTCGGGTTCCTCCCATGTAGTGGGGTGTGTGGGTGCTCCTTGCATGTAGTGGTGTGTGTGGGTGCTCCTTGCGTGTAGTGGGGTGTGTGTGGGTGGTCCTTGTGTGTAGTGGTGTGTGGGTGCTCCTTGTGTGTAGTGGGGTGTGGGTGCTCCTTGTGTGTAGTGGGGTGTGTGTGTGCTCCTTGTGTGTAGTGGTGTTTGTGGATGCTCCTTGTGTGTAGTGGGGTGTGTGTGCTCCTGGTGTGTAGTGGTGTGTGGGTGCTCCTTGTGTGTAGTGGGGTGTGGGTGCTCCTTGTGTGTAGTGGTGTGTGGGTGCTCCTTGTGTGTAGTGGTGTGTGTGTGGGTGCTCCTTGTGTGTAGTGGTGTGTGTGGGTGCTCCTTGTGTGTAGTGGTGTGTGTGTGGGTGCTCCTTGTGTGTAGTGGTGTGTGTGGTGCTCCTTGTGTATAGTGGGGTGTGTGTGGGTGCTCCTTGTGTGTAGTGGGGTGTGTGGGTGGTCCTTGTGTGTAGTGGTGTGTGGGTGCTCCTTGTGTGTAGTGGTGTGTGTGGGTGCTCCTTATGTGTAGTGGTGTGTGTGGGTGCTCCTTGTGTGTAGTGGGGTGTGGGTGCTCCTTGTGTGTAGTGGTGTGTGGTGCTCCTTGTGTGTAGTGGTGTGTGTGGGGTGCTCCTTGTGTGTAGTGGTGTGTGTGGTGCTCCTTGTGTGTAGTGGTGTGTGTGTGGTGCTCCTTGTGTGTAGTGGTGTGTGTGTGGTGCTCCTTGTGTGTAGTGGTGTGTGTGGGTGCTCCTTGTGTGTAGTGGTGTGTGGTGCTCCTTGTGTGTAGTGGTGTGTGTGTGGTGCTCCTTGTGTGTAGTGGGATGTGTGGTGCTCCTTGTGTGTAGTGGTGTGTGGGTGCTCCTTGTGTGTAGTGGTGTGTGTGTGGGTGCTCCTTGTGTGTAGTGGGGTGTGTGTGGTGCTCCTTGTGTGTAGTGGGGTGTGTGGTGCTCCTTGTGTATAGTGGGGTGTGTGTGGGTGCTCCTTGTGTGTAGTGGGGTGTGTGTGTGCTCCTTGTGTGTAGTGGTGTGTGGGTGGTCCTTGTGTGTAGTGGTGTGTGTGGGTGCTCCTTGTGTGTAGTGGTGTGTGGGTGCTCCTTGTGTGTAGTGGGGTGTGTGGTGCTCCTTGTGTGTAGTGGGGTGTGTGGTGCTCCTTGTGTGTAGTGGTGTGTGGGTGCTCCTTGTGTGTAGTGGTGTATGTGTGTGGGTGCTCCTTGTGTGTAGTGGTGTGTGTGGGTGCTCCTTGTGTGTAGTGGGGTGTGTGGGTGGGTGGTCCTTGTGTGTAGTGGTGTGTGGGTGCTCCTTGTGTGTAGTGGTGTGTGTGGGTGCTCCTTGTGTGTAGTGGTGTGTGGTGGTCCTTGTGTGTAGTGGTGTGTGGTGCTCCTTGTGTGTAGTGGTGTGTGGGTGCTCCTTGTGTGTAGTGGTGTGTGGTGCTCCTTGTGTGTAGTGGTGTGTGTGGTGCTCCTTGTGTGTAGTGGTGTGTGGTGGTCCTTGTGTGTAGTGGTGTGTGTGGTGGTCCTTGTGTGTAGTGGTGTGTGGTGCTCCTTGTGTGTAGTGGTTTGTGTGGGTGCTCCTTGTGTGTAGTGGTGTGTGGTGCTCCTTGCGTGTAGTGGGGTGTGTGTGGATGCTCCTTGTGTGTAGTGGTGTATGTGTGTGGTGGTCCTTGTGTGTAGTGGGGTGTGTGTGGGGTGCTCCTTGCGTGTAGTGGTGTGTGTGGGTGCTCCTTGTGTGTAGTGGTGTGTGGGTGGGTGGTCCTTGTGTGTAGTGGTGTGTGGGTGCTCCTTGTGTGTAGGGGTGTGTGTGGGTGCTCCTTGCGTGTAGTGGGGTGTGTGTGGGGTGCTCCTTGTGTGTAGTGGGGTGTGTGTGGGTGCTCCTTGTGTGTAGTGGTGTGTGGTGCTCCTTGTGTGTAGGGATGTGTGTGGGTGCTCCTTGCGTGTAGTGGGGTGTGTGTGGGGTGCTCCTTGTGTGTAGTGGGGTGTGTGTGGGTGCTCCTTGTGTGTAGTGGTGTGTGTGGGGGTGCTCCTTGTGTGTAGTGGTGTGTGGGTGCTCCTTGCGTGTAGTGGGGTGTGTGGTGCTCCTTGTGTGTAGTGGTGTGTGTGTGGTGCTCCTTGTGTGTAGTGGGGTGTGTTTTGGTCCTTGTGTGTAGTGGGGTGTGTGTGGGGTGCTCCTTGTGTGTAGTGGTGTGTGGGTGCTCCTTGTGTGTAGTGGGGTGTGTTTTGGTCCTTGTGTGTAGTGGGGTGTGTGTGGTGCTCCTTGTGTGTAGGGGTGTGTGTGGTGGTCCTTGTGTGTAGTGGTGTGTGGTGCTCCTTGTGTGTAGTGGTGTGTGTGTGGTGCTCCTTGTGTGTAGTGGTGTGTGGTGCTCCTTGTGTGTAGTGGTGTGTGGTGCTCCTTGTGTGTAGTGGGGTGTGTGTGTGGTGCTCCTTGTGTGTAGTGGTGTGTGTGTGGTGCTCCTTGTGTGTAGTGGTGTGTGTGTGGTGCTCCTTGTGTGTAGTGGTGTGTGGTGCTCCTTGTGTGTAGCGGTGTGTGGTGCTCCTTGTGTGTAGTGGGGTGTGTGTGTGGTGCTCCTTGTGTGTAGTGGTGTGTGTGTGGTGCTCCTTGTGTGTAGTGGGGTGTGGGTGCTCCTTGTGTGTAGTGGTGTGGGTGCTCCTTGTGTGTAGTGGTGTGTGGTGCTCCTTGTGTGTAGTGGTGTATGGGTGCTCCTTGTGTGTAGTGGGGTGTGTGGTGCTCCTTGTGTGTAGTGGTGTGTGTGTGGTGCTCCTTGTGTGTAGTGGGGTGTGTGTGGGTGCTCCTTGTGTGTAGTGGGGTGTGTGTGGGTGCTCCTTGTGTGTAGTGGGGTGTGTGGATGGTCCTTGTGTGTAGTGGGGTGTGTGTGGGTGCTCCTTGTATGTAGTGGGGTGTGTGTGGTGCTCCTTGTGTGTAGTGGTGTGTGGTGGTCCTTGTGTGTAGTGGTGTGTGGGTGCTCCATGTGTGTAGTGGTGTGTGTGTGGGTGCTCCTTGTGTGTAGTGGTGTGTGTGTGGGTGCTCCTTGTGTGTAGTGGTGTGTGGTGCTCCTTGTGTGTAGTGGTGTGTGGTCCTTGTGTGTAGTGGTGTGTGGGTGCTCCTTGTGTGTAGTGGGGTGTGTGGTGCTCCTTGTGTGTAGTGGGGTGTGTGTGTGGTGCTCCTTGTGTGTAGTGGGGTGTGTGTGTGGTGGTCCTTGTGTGTAGTGGTGTGTGTGTGGTGCTCCTTGTGTGTAGTGGTGTGTGGGTGCTCCTTGTGTGTAGTGGTGTGTGGTCCTTGTGTGTAGTGGTGTGTGGGTGCTCCTTGTGTGTAGTGGTGTGTGTGTGGTGCTCCTTGTGTGTAGTGGTGTGTGGGTGCTCCTTGTGTGTAGTGGTGTGTGGGTGCTCCTTGTGTGTAGTGGTGTGTGGGTGCTCCTTGTGTGTAGTGGTGTGTGGGTGCTCCTTGTGTGTAGTGGTGTGTGGTGCTCCTTGTGTGTAGTGGTGTGTGGGTGCTCCTTGTGTGTAGTGGTGTGTGGTGCTCCTTGTGTGTAGTGGTGTGTGGGTGCTCCTTGTGTGTAGTGGGGTGTGTTTTGGTCCTTGTGTGTAGTGGTGTGTGGGTGCTCCTTGTGTGTAGTGGTGTGTGGTGCTCCTTGTGTGTAGTGGTGTGTGGGTGCTCCTTGTGTGTAGTGGTGTGTGGTGCTCCTTGTGTGTAGTGGGGTGTGTGTGGGTGCTCCTTGTGTGTAGTGGTGTGTGGTGCTCCTTGTGTGTAGTGGGGTGTGTGTGGGTGCTCCTTGTGTTTAGTGGGGTGTGTGTGGTCCTTGTGTGTAGTGGGGTGTGTGTGGGTGCTCCTTGTGTGTAGTGGTGTGTGTGGTGGTCCTTGTGTGTGGTGGTGTGTGCTGCTCCTTGCGTGTAGTGGTGTGTGTGTGGTGCTCCTTGTGTGTAGTGGGGTGTGTGTGGGTGCTCCTTGTGTGTAGTGGGGTGTGTGGTGCTCCTTGTGTGTAGTGGTGTGTGTGTGGTGCTCCTTGTGTGTAGTGGTGTGTGTGGGTGCTCCTTGTGTGTAGTGGTGTGTGGGTGCTCCTTGTGTGTAGTGGTGTGTGGTGCTCCTTGTGTGTAGTGGGGTGTGTGGTGCTCCTTGTGTGTAGTGGTGTGTGTGGTGCTCCTTGTTTGTAGTGGTGTGTGGTGGTCCTTGTGTGTAGTGGTGTGTGGTGCTCCTTGTGTGTAGTGGTGTGTGGGTGCTCCTTGTGTGTAGTGGTGTGTGGTGCTCCTTGTGTGTAGTGGTGTGTGTGGTGCTCCTTGTGTGTAGTGGTGTGTGGTGGTCCTTGTGTGTAGTGGTGTGTGTGGTGGTCCTTGTGTGTAGTGGTGTGTGGTGCTCCTTGTGTGTAGTGGTTTGTGTGGGTGCTCCTTGTGTGTAGTGGTGTGTGGTGCTCCTTGCGTGTAGTGGGGTGTGTGTGGATGCTCCTTGTGTGTAGTGGTGTATGTGTGTGGTGGTCCTTGTGTGTAGTGGGGTGTGTGTGGGGTGCTCCTTGCGTGTAGTGGTGTGTGTGGGTGCTCCTTGTGTGTAGTGGTGTGTGGGTGGGTGGTCCTTGTGTGTAGTGGTGTGTGGGTGCTCCTTGTGTGTAGGGGTGTGTGTGGGTGCTCCTTGCGTGTAGTGGTGTGTGTGGGTGCTCCTTGTGTGTAGTGGTGTGTGGGTGGGTGGTCCTTGTGTGTAGTGGTGTGTGTGGGGTGTGTGGGGGTGCTCCTTGTGTGTAGTGGGGTGTGTGTGGATGCCTATAGCCAGCTACGGGGGCCTGAGGCAAGAGGATTGCTGGGCCCAGGAGTTTGGGGTGAGCCTGTACAACAGCATGAGACCCTCATCCACAATAACAAATTAAAATAAATAGATAAAAAATAAAGAGCCTGTGGGGCATTTGCTTAGCCTGTCAACGGTCTTAGATTCCATCTCTAGTACTGGGGGAAAATTAGCAAGGAATAAAAGAGACAAAGAGCACTGGTGTCTCAAGTCTGTAATCCTAGCTACTCAGGAGGCTGAGATCTGAGAATCAGGGTTCAAAGCCAGCCCTGGCAAGAAAGTCCATGAGACCTTTTTTCCCCCCCCCCAGGTCAGTCATGGGGCTTGAACTTTGGACCTGGGCGCTGTCCCTCAGCTCTTCAGTTCAAGGCCAGTGCTCTACTACTTGATCCACAGCGCCACTTCTGGTTTTCTGGTGGTTTATGGGAGATAAGAGTCTCACAGTCTTTCGTGCCCAGGCTGGCTTTGAACCGAGATCCTCAGCCTCCTAAGTAGCTAGGAGCCACCAGCGCTCAGCCTCCATGAAATTCTTATCTCAAGTAAACCACCCAAAAAGGGAAGCGGTGCTGTAGCTCAAGTGGTAGAGCACTCGCCTTGAGATGAGCTGAGGGACAGTGCCTAGGCTGAGTTCAAGCCCCATGACTGACCAAAAAAGTGACAAAGAAGCCAGGTACAATAGTTCTTGCCTGCAGTCCTAGCTACTCAGAAGGTAAAGATTGGGAAGATTGAGGTTTGACACCAGCCCAAAGCAGGGGGGAGTTCATGAGACCTCATCTTAAAATATATTTAATTCTTACTGGCACTGGGGCTTGAACTTAGGGCCTGGGCTCTTCCTTGGCTGTTTTACTTAAGGCTAACCCTCTGCCACTTGAGCCACACCTACGCTTCTGGCTTTTTCTTTTCTTTTCTTTTTTTTTTTTTTTTTTGGTCGGTCATGGGGCTTGAACTCTGGGCCTGGGCGCTGTCCCTCAGCTCTTCAGCTCAAGGCAAGCACTCTACCACTTGAGCCACAGCACCACTTCCGGCTTTTTCTGCTTATGTGGTGCTGAGGAATAGAACTTAGGGCCTCAGGCATGCAAGGCAAGTGCTCTACCACTTGAGCCACAGCACCACTTCTGGTTTTCTGGTTTTCAAGCCTGGGCTGGCTTTGAACCATGATCCTCAGATCCCACCTCCTGAGTAGCTAGGATTACAGGCTGAGCCACCTGGCTACTTCTGGCTTTTTGCTAGCTAATTGGAGATAAGAGTCTTGGATTTGTCTACGTGAGCTGGCTTTGAATCAAGATCCTTAAACTTAGTCTTCTGAGTATTCAGGATTATAGGCATAGACCACTGGTCCTACAAGACCCAACCTTTTTTATTGTTGTCATTGTTAGTTGTGGGGCTTGAACTTGGGGCCTGGACACTTGTCCTTGAGCTCTTTTGCTCAAGGCTAACGCACCACCATTCTGAACCACAGCTCCACTTCTGGTATTCTGGTGGTTAGAGATCAGAGTCTCACATACTTTCCTGCCCAGGCTGGATTTGAACCGTGATCCTCGGATCTCAACCTCCTGAGTAGCTGGGATTATATCTGGTGAGGCTCTGAGAGCAGTGTGCACACAGGGCCCCGTGGCTGGCCCCTGCCCTGAGCCCTTAGCTCCAGCAAGCAGCATGGTGCTGGGTGTCTGTACCATGGCGCTGGGGTGTACACCGGCAGGGTGCCCCACCTTGGACCCCAGCGCCTTTGGCTGGGTTCTTGTGAGCTCTCTGTTTGTGTCCTGGGCGCTATCACCAGCGAAGCTGGGGAGTGAAGTGACGTGTGCTGGTGTCCAGCAGGGGAAGCAAAGCTGGGGCAGGAGCCAGGCCGGGACCCCGCAGGTCTGAGGCCTGTCCCCCTTGGCCGGATGTGAGGAGCCCTCACTTCTCTCCCAGCCCTCCTTCTGCCCCTTGTGTCTGACGGTGTGTGTCATTTTGCACCCCAAGCCTTTGCTCTGTCGAAGGCACTGTCCATGTGGCTCCCTTGCTGGGCGCACTCCCAGGACACTGACTGTGTCCATGTGGCTCCCTTGCTGGGCGCACTCCCAGGACACTGACTGGCGAGTGACCGTGTGTGGCAGAGCGGATGTCACAGGGCTGTGAGTTGGTGCCTGCTTCCTTCCTAGACGGGGAGCCCAGACAGAGGGTGACAGTTACCCCGAGAGCAGGGTGCGGCGTGGGCCTGTAGGTGGCAGTGCTGTGGCTGCCTCCCCCTGCCCCGATGCCAGGGATCAGGGGTGAGTGTGGAGGGGAGAGGCCTCCCCTGCCCGCAGGGGCTCCGCTTCCATCCTGTCACTTGGGTCTCTGTGGCAGTGTGAGCCCTTCTTTCTGTTGGGCCTGATAGCTCCTGGGAAACTGAGGCCTGAGGAGAGCCCTCCTCCCCTCAAAGCCAGGCTTGGCAGGAAGTGTCTCGCAGGGCCAGCCTGGGCATCCTGGTGTGCCGTGGAGGCCCCCGCGACTGAGCGGGTGGTAGGCCCAGGTCCCTGGGGTTCCTCACGGGGGACTGCAGGGCCTCTGGCCTGCCTGCGGGGTGGACGGTGGCCTTCGTGACCCCTGTGTGCGCCCTGTGAGCGTGCTAGGCTGAGGGGCTTGATTGGGGAAGTCGGCTCTCCGTGCTTCCTCCTGCGGCCGTGGGTCAGCTGGGCCGGGCGTGGTGGAGCCACCTGGGCCCTGCCACGTCTGAGGTCAGAGGGGCGTAGCTCCACACCCAGCTGCCGCCCTCCGTCCCCACGCAGCGGGCTGGTGGTGGGAGTCATGGTGAGGACGTCTTTGCTTTGTCCAAGTGGCCACCGAGCCCAGGAGGGCTCCCCTGGGGAGGCCGGGCTGCACCGTGGACGCCGAGCCCGCACAGCCGCTCCCAAGTTGACAGAGGGCCTCCGGGGGGAGCAGGAGGGTACACTTGGGGTGAGGAAAATAGTGTTATTTTGCTTTTGTTTTTTGTGCTGGTCCTGGGGCTTGAACTCAGGGCCTTGCTCTCTCACATGGTTTTTGCCTAAAGCTGGCACTCTACCCCTTGAGCCACACTTCCACTTCTGGATTTTTGCTGGTAATTGGTGACAAGAGTCTTACAGACTTTCCTTCCAGGGCTGGCTTTGAACCTTGATCCTCAGATCTCAGCCTCCTCAGCAGCTAGGATGCTGGGTTGTAAGCTGCCAGCGGCCAGCTCACTGGCAAATGTACACGGCAAGCCGGGCACTGTGGGAGCCAGCCCCGGGGTGCAGGGTGCGCAGGGCCTGCGCCCGATCAGCCAGGGTCTGCCTCACAGCAGGCCCTGGGGCTGGGGCCGGGGCTGGACTCACAGAGGCCCCTGTCCCCAGAGCTGGTCTTGCAGGTGGGACGGGGGTCTGGGCAGAGGAGGGCCGGGGCACAGGGGTGGGAAGGAGCCTGGCCCGGTCGGTGGAGCCCCAGCATTGTGGGGATGTGGTTTAGAGCCGCCAGCCATGGTGGGGAGGTGGGGGTGACGGTGGGCCACACCCACAGTGGCCTGGTGAGGTGCCCCTCTGCTGGCCCCTCCCACGCGTGATGGGCAGCGTGTGTGTGCGCGAGCAAGGCCCACTTCCTGTCTCAGGCAATCCCGGTGCCCTGGGAGGAGGGCTGGGCGGGCGGGGGTGGGGGGCTGCCTGGGAGGAGGGCTGGGCGGGGCACGCATCTCTTTAGGCTGGGCTGGCCAGGAGGGCAGCGCCCAGGGCCCTGGGCCGACTCTGCCCACACACTGGCTCTCAGGGTGGAAACTTGTCGTGTTTGTGATGAACTGAAGTGTGAATCCTGAGCTGCCTCTGCTGTCTGTGGCTTGAGGCTGGCACCGTGCCTGCCTGCCCTTCCCTGCCATCTGACCCCTCCCTGTCCCCCATCCTGCCCTGCCCTCCCCACGCTGACCACCAGCCTGGCACCACCAATCTGATCGCCACAGGCAGTGAGTGTACTGCCCCTCCCTGGCCAGACCAGAGCTGGGCGGGGGTGGGGAGGGCATCTGGTAGCCCCAGCCTCACACCCAGCCGGCCACCACAGCCCAGCTCAGGCTTACTCGTTGGGAACAGAGAAGTCAGGCAGAGAGGAAGTCCATGGTGGTGCTCCCAGAAGTGTGTGGGCATTGTGAATTCCCTTGGGACGGAGTGTCCCAGACCTCAAAACCCACCCTGTAGCCCGCGCCGGTGGCTCACGCCTCTCATCCTAGTCACTCAGGAGGTTCAGAGCCAGCCCGGGCAGGAAAGTCCACGAGACTCTTATCTTGAATAAACCACTAGAAAAACCAGAAGTGGCGCAGTGGCTCCAGTGGTAGAGCACTTGCCTTGAGCTGAAGAGTGGAGGGACAGCGCCCAGGCCCAGCGTTCAAGCCCAGAGTTCAAGGCCCATGACCGACAAAACAAAAGAAAAGGAGCTGGGAAGGTGGCTCAGTGGTAGAGCACTTACCTTGCATGCCTGAGGCCCTGGGTTCGATTCCTCAGCACCATATATAAGCAAAAAGAAAAAAGCCAGAAGTGGCGCTGTGGCTCAAGTGGTAGAGCGCTAGCCTTGAGCTGAAGAGCTGAGGGACAGCGCCCAGGCCCAGAGTTCAGGCCCCACGACTGGACCCCCCCCCCAAAAAAAAAGTCAAAACAAAACAAAACCAAATACCTCACCCTGCACCTCGGCATGGCGCTGCCCTGGACACCGGGCCCCGTGTGGACAGCCGTGCATGTCAGACCTCTTCCTGAAGCTCTTAGTTCCCTCTGTCCCTGACGCCGGTTTGACTGGACAGCCCCTGTCCTCTACCTTGGTGGCCCTGGAAATCCCCCAAAGCCTCTGAGCCCCAACACCGCATCTTCTGGGGGCCCTGGCTGACTCCTGTGTGCAGCATCTCTCCATTGTGTGTGTGTGTGTGATTACCTCCAGGGCCTGTCTCCATTGTGTGTGTGTGTGATTACCTCCAGGGCCTGTCTCCATTGTGTGTGTGTGTGATTACCTCCAGGGCCTGTCTCCATTGTGTGTGTGTGTGATTACCTCCAGGGCCTGGGCTCTGTCCCTGAGCTTTTTTGTTCAAGGCTAGCACTCTACCACTTGGGCTATCCCTGCACATCTGGCTTTTTGGTGGTTAATTGGAGAGAAGAGTCACAAACTTTTCTGCCTGGCTTGGCTTTGAACTGTGATCCCCAGTTGTGAGCCTTTTAAGCAGCCGGGATTACAGGTGTGAGCCACAGTGCCCAGTTTGTATGGCCTCTTCTAATGCTGTTGTCTTATAGGGACGTTTGTCCTGTGCTAACCCAGGATGGAGACTTTACATGTGCCAGGACCTCTTTTCTAATCAAGGTCATATCCAACGGTCCCAGGGATGGGGACACTGGCCTGTCTTTTGGGAGCTAGCATTGCGTGTCTGCACCACAGGCCTCTGCCTCCGAGCCTGCTAGTGTGTCTCCAGGGCTGAGCTCTGGAGCCCTCTCAGCCTCCCTGCGAGATGGAAAAGGGCGCCTGGCCAGGGAAAGCCTGGCATGTGGCCTTCTCGCCAGCCCTAGGGGTGGGGTTGGTGCCAAACATCTTATTTTGAGAGCTTGAGATTTCCCCGTGGGGTGCCCCGCCCTCCTGTGTCATCAGCACCAGGCAGCCCCCAGGCGTGAGCTGCTCCTGCAGACAGGCACCGGTCCTGGGTGCAGGGAGGCGGGGCGGGTCCCGAACCCCCGACCCCGACCATGGGCCGGGCAGGCGTGTTCCTGTCAACCTCAGGCCCACCTTCCGTTGGGCGCAGATGACAACAGGGCCAGTCTCATGGGCTGTGGGCACGGAGACGGGCTGGGGGCTGCGAGGCGTGAGGTGAGCCCCCTGCAGACGCCCCGCCATCGCGGCGGTCTGCCTCCTTCCCAGGCGGGCCGAGTTCCCCACCCCACACGCAGAGAGCTCTTCCTCCTGCCTTTCAGGCCCACCCTTGGCTCCCGGTCCCGCCTCTGCCACCCTGGTAAGCGTCCGCTGCCCCGTGTCTGCATGGGCCCCAAGTGTCCGGGAGTGAGGAGACGGCGGAAGACGCACAGCTCCCCCCTTGGCTGCTGGCCGTGCCCTCGCACGGCTACTGGCAGGGGTTGCAGGTCATGGGGATGAAGTGCTGCACCAAGATGAGAAGGGAAAGGCATTTGGAGCGACCAAGATCTGGAGCCAAGGGGCGCGGGGCGCAGGCCGCCAGGGAGGGCCAGGGGCGCGGGGCGCGGGGCGCAGGCCGCCGGGGAGGGCCAGGGGCGCGGGGCGCGGGGCGCAGGCCGCCAGGGAGGGCCAGGGGCGCGGGGCGCGGGGCGCAGGCCGCCAGGGAGGGCCAGGGGCGCGGGGCGCGGGGCGCAGGCCGCCGGGGAGGGCCAGGGGCACGCAGCCATTTCTCTCCTCGAGGCGCTCAGCATCACAGCACCCCAGGGCGGTGGTGGGCATGGAGTCTTTCCCTCCTCACTTCATCTCTCTTGTGGGCAGCGACTGGGTCTGGCCTGTGTAGACTGGCAGGGACCAGGTCCGGCTGGCGCAGGCCTGTGGCCAGGGCTGGCTGGCGTGAACAGCGGCTCCCAGAGGCTCTGTGGTGTGTGGCATCTGCCACCCTCAGATCCTGCTTTGAGGGTGAGACCCCAGCTGCCTCCCCCTAAGGGCCCTGCCTGCTCCTCGTGGCTGGGGTCCTGGTTTCCCCAGCTGCCTGGCGGTGGCCCGGGGTGGGGAGGGGAGGGGAGGCAGGGTTGGGAAGGGCGAGGCTTGAGGGTCGGAGAAGCCCAGGAAGAGAAAAGGGGCACCGGCGCGGGGCAGGCAGGCGAGACCGCTGTCTGGACCGGACCCGGCTGCCCAGCAAGAGCACCTCCTGGGGGGCTCCAGGGGCCAGCGCTACCTTCAGCCGGCCTTTGTGGTTTGCCGACACAAGGCTAAGGATGCAGAGGTGACCAGGGCAGACCAGCGGAGAGCCCCAGCCCCGAGCCGCATGCCCTCTGTCCCCAGATGGGACAGGAGTGGTGAGGGGGCGGTCAAAGCCCAGCCGCTGAAGAGCACCGGCGGGTGCGTCAGTCCAGCCCTCGCTGGCCAGAAAGCAGGAAGCCCTGCTCCTGCGGGCAACAGGAAGTCCCGGCAGGGAGGAAGCTCTGGAGGCCCCGGCCCCGCTGCAGCAGGACTGCGCGGTAGAACGGGCAGCCGGGTCTGGGGCTGGCCGGCCTCAGACATGCAGGCCGTAGCCCCTCCGGGCCGCTGAACTGCATGGCTTCCCTGGCTCCTGGGACGCCTGTCCCCAGCGGGTCACCGGGCAGGAGGAGAGCCATGTGTTGGGTCAGTGCCCTCAGGTCAGTGGGGCAGGCTCTGAGCCCAAGGTGGTGCTCGCCTGGCACCGGCAGGGGTGGCCGTGGGGGCTCTGTAGGACCTGGGTTTGCCAGGAGCAACAGGCTCTGAAGAGAGCGCTCCCCGCTCTGGCTGGAGAGCCCCAGTGGGAGCCACCAAGGAGGTGGGGGCAGCCTGCGGGGGGGGGGGAGCAGCCCCAGTGTGCCCACCTGCCGAGCCCTTCCTGCTCTGTGCTCTTCCTCGGGTGGTCCTGTGTTGGGTCCTGGGTGCATACACACTGCATATGAGTGTGCGCGTGCACCAAGGAGCTGCGGGAGCCGCGTGGGAGCCTGGCTGTCCACACAGGAGTGCATGTGTGTGCTCTGGGGCCTTGCACAGAACGGATGACTCCCAACCCCCAGGGCTCTGTCAGGTCCTGCAGCCTCCTGAGGTCTCAGTTCCTGCCGTCCGGCCCCTGGCTGGCCACCGGGCCTTTCTAGGGGATCTTGGTTTTGATTCTCTTGTGGAGAAGGATTCTGGGAGGGAGGTAGAGGGAAGAGGAAACTCAAAGGGGGAGTGTGTGCGCTGGCGTGAGGCCGGCAGCGGAGCTGCACCTGCGGGGTCTGTGTCCCTCTGCTGCCGTCACCCACCCGCATCCAGGTGGGGAGGGGCTGCGGGCGGGTGGGGAGGGCCGGTGCTCAGTCCTGGACAGTTATGCTGTGCGGCCGTGAGGGACTTGCTCTGCATCCTTGCCCCTTGGTGTTTTCGTCTGTGATGTAGGTGACTGGTCCGAAGCCAGGGCGTGGGGCCAGTGTGGTGGGCTGGCCCTGCGGGCACACAGCCCGAGTGTCTCTCTCTCCTTCCGGCCTCCGTGTCTGGTCCACTGGGCGAAGCGCTGATCTCGTGGGGGCGCTGTCAGGTGGAGCTTGGTGGTGGGCTGTGCAGCACCGGGCCAGCCCTGTGGAGCCACTTGTGGACCACGGAGGGTGTGTGTGTGTGTGCAAATGGGAGTGGACATAGGATTATGTGACTGCACAGATATGCACAGAGGGGCACATTAGTCTAGGCACGTGAGTATGAACAAGCACGCACATGCATTGTAAAGTGTGTGTGAATGAGCACACGTCCTAGCACAGGTGTATAGGTGTGTATGAGTGTGCCTCTCTATGCGTTCATGTGTGTATACACAGAACAATCATGGGAAGGTGTGTGTGTGTTTGTGCACGCCTGCGTGCATGTGTGCACAGGACAGAGCCTTCTTGCGCTTTGGTCTGGGCCCTCCCGCTTCCCTTGCTCTGGGGCTTCCCACGGCCAGCCTGGCCGGAGTTAAGCAAGTCCCAGACCCTGTGGTCATGCAAGGCACCGCTTCCTCCCCCTCGCTCACATTTGCAGGCTCGCATGTGTGCACACACCACACACATCTGGGAAGTGTGTTCTGCTGGAGTACCTGGGCGGTGACATTAGTGGCTCATGTGTGGGCCTTGACGGAGGAGGCCGGGCCGGCGGGAGGCGGGAGCCCCGAGCCCTTGGGAGTGGAGGCTGATGGGGCTGCCTGCAGGCTCCGGCCCAGGCTTGTGTGAGTGAGTCAGCTTTGAGAGGAGGTGGAAGGTGTACCCAGCAGTGGGCCTAGAGGCTATGTGCCGAGTGTCATGCCTGCCTAGCGTGTGCACTCACAAGTAAGCATGTGTGTGCAAGTACACGTCCACATGTGAGCAACGCCGTGACCACAGGCTTCTGGAAGGGTCTTGGGGCTCTGCAGACGTCGCCAGATCCACGTGCCCCACTGTGGGTCCCTGTGAGTCCAGAGCTGCATCCGAGGTGCAGACCCTGGCTGCAGGGCACAGTGTGTCCTGCTGCCCTTGTCCGGCCGCAGCCGCAGGAAGAGCCGTGTGTCCCTGGGAAATTGAAAGTGAAACGTGGGTGAGATTCACTCTCAGAACTCCTGCCACAGGGTCCTGGCAGACGTCGCCTCTCCAAGGAGGGGATTTGCTACCCAGGGAGCTGGTCCGAAGCCTGTAACCGGGTGGATTTAGCCATCAGGCCCTTGGGCTAGAGCAGTGCCCTGGAGGCCAGACCAGCCGGAAGACCCCTGAGGGCGCCCTTTAGTCTTTGTGGGCATAGGCAGAAAGGGAGTGTGTGAGCTGGGCTGAAATTTCCCAAGAGCTGTGTGGTCATCATGGCCTGCAAACCCTCACGCTGCAGACAGGGCACGGCCCTCTCCCCTTGGTCCCCTCCATCCCCTCTGTCCCCTCCATCTTGTTTTACGCTAGTGCCACAGCAGAGATGGCAGGTGTGCACCACCACACCTCGCTGTTGGTTGAGATGGGGCTGGCACATTTTTTGCCTCGTCTAAGTGTAAGGAAATACTTCAAGTACCAGGAGTATGAATATGAAAAGAGCAGAGCGGTGAGCTGGACAGGCCAGTGGTTTGCAGGCCAGCTGAAGAGCGGCAGGGCTGGGGGAGTTTGAATGGTGCCGCATGGCAGGCAGGGGGAAGGGGGGGAGGGGCGGGCTGCTTTGATGGAAGTGGGGTGGGAGAACAGTCTTATCCTGGGTTAGGGGACAGGGTTTGTTGTTTTCTTTTGTTTTGTTTTTTTGTCAGTTGTGGGGCCTAAACTCTGGGCCTGGGCTCTGTCCCTCAGCTCTTCAGCTCAAGGCTAGTGCTCTACCACTTGAGCCACAGCGCCACTCCTGGCTTTTTCTGCTTACGTGGTGCTAAGGAATCAAACCCAGGGCCTCATGCACTCTACCACTGAGCCACCTTCCCAGCCCAGACGGGGTTTTAACAGCATGTAGGTCACAGGTTATCTCTTTTACAGCTGCAGGGTGTGTTTGGGGTGTGGGGGAAGAGGAGGGGAAATGATTCAGAGATGTTGGCAGCAAGGACAGTTCTAAGAGATGGCTGGCAGGGGGAAAGGCAAGTGCTTTTTTTTTTTTGTCCAGTCATGGGGCCTGAACTCTGGGCCTGGCGCTGTCCCTCAGCTCTTCAGCTCAAGGCTAGCGCTCTACCACTTGAGCCACAGCGCCCCTTCCGGCTTTTTGCTTATGTGGTGCTGAGGAATCGAACCCAGGGCCTCTGGCATGCAAGGCAAACGCTCTACCACTGAGCCACCTTCCCAGCCCAAGGCAAGTGCTTTTTGTTTTCATTTTCCATCACTGGGCTTGAGCCATAGTCCTCTTATTTCCCATGTCCTGTAGCTAGGGTCATAGGCATGGAAGGTTTCCGTCCGTCCCTTGCTTGTTGATCCTCATGAAGTATCATGGAGTTTATCATCTATTGAGATGATCATGTGGGTTTTGTTCTTATTTTATCATTAATTGAATTTAAATGCATTAATTGAATTTCACTATTAAACCATCCTTGAATTGCTCAGATAAATCCTAGTCGGTCATAAAATCGTTTTGTACAGTTGCTGGAGTCAGCTTGCTGTGTTGGTTTCTATCTGTTGTTTAGTTTTTGCTGTTCCGGGTGCCTTGGCTTTTATGTTTTCTGGAGTGTGTAGGGGACTTGAAGGCTCAGCTCGCTCACTGCTGGCCCAGCATGTCCACAGGTGGGTGCTTTGTAGGTTTGGGTAGTACGGTGATGAGTCCGGCTGGTGCTGGCCCACAGATGGTCAAAGGCAGGAGGAGAGAAAGATGGGGGAAGTGGGGGCGTGCAAGCCAATCAGGGCTGCTGCCAGGTGTGTTGGCACATGCTTGTAACCCAACACTGTGAAGCTGAGGCAGGGGTGGCAGGCTGAGCTCCCCAGCCAGATGCTGTTTCAACAAAACAAAAGACACGAAGGCCTGGGCTAGGTCTGTACTGGAGACTGGGAGATTTAGAACAGAGTGGTTGATGGATGTCTGGGCTGGAGCATGATAGCGGGAAGGTGTGGAGAAGGGCAGGGTGGCTGGAAGGAGGCGTCGCCTACAGAGCTGGGTAAGCTACCAGGGCAGGGAAGGGACTGTCCACTGGAGACAAAGAGCTGCGGAGAAACTCCAAGACTAGATGCAAGAGGCCCAGAGATCAGGCCTGGGGTGGAGGCCTTACCACCAAGGGCTGGCAACCAGCAAGACAGTGGGGTGAGAATGGCCAAGCCTTCGGGCTGTCTCTGCAGGGCCAGTGCAGGTCCTCTGCCCACCGCCCTGCCAATCCGTCTGGCCTGGAAGGGTCTCCTTGCCTCCAGGCTGGGTAGCGGGTGCTGGTGCACTGTGGCTTCTGTCAAACACACTACCAGTTCTGGGCATCTGGCTTCTGCACCGCAGGGCGTGGTGTGGACAGTGAGGTGGAAGGAGAGGTCAGGCGCTGGGGGGGGGGGGCAGGGGAGGGGCGGTCTGAGTGGGCCGGTCCTGAGCAGTGGGCAGACACTCTCCGCCCATGGGGGCGGAGCCAGCGGCCACGGGGGGCGGCTGGTGGTGGGGCAGGCATGGCGGGCGCGGGGCCCCGGCCCCGGAGCTGGGCCCGGCGGGACAGGGCCTCCAGGGACGAGGCCGCAGCGGGGCCATGTCGCTGCGCGCAGGGGAGGAGGGCGCCTGCCGCCCCCCGGAGGCCGGTGCCAGCCGCCTGGACGCCGTGAGTACCGGCACCAACCCCTGGTCCCCAGACCCCACACTCCAGACCCCGCGGCTCAGCACCGCAACCTGGACCCTGGCCCCAGCCTCAGGCTGCAGTCCACCCGAACAAAGGCGGGCGTGGCCGTGGGGGTACAGGGCCGTCGGGGTACAGGGCCTGATTGGGGGTGCAGGCCAGTCTTTCTCTGGCCCCTCCCGTGGGTGGTCCTGGACATGGGCGCCCTCCTCCTGCCCCCACCCCCCAGTCCGCTCCCTCCATACTCCCTGCTCCCCTCTGGCAAGGGGCGGGGCTCAGCCTTTGTTCCTAACCTGGGCCTGATTGGGGACCAGGGGGGGCTTTGTACCCCCTGGCACCTAGGGGCAGGTGTCGGTCTGCCCTGGCCATGGCCCTGGTCAGTGGGCAGCCTGCAACCTGGTGTGGGTGACTTAGCCCAGCACTGGTGAAGGAGTGTGGGGTGCTGATGCCCAAGACAGTGGCTTTTTTCCTTTCTTTCTGCTTTGAGCCCAGTTCTGTGTAGTCCCTCTGGCTTGCACTCAGGACACTTCTCAGCTGGAGTTCTGGACAGATCCCAGGCCTGGCTGGAGTGGTTTCTTTGTGTGTGTGTGTGGCCGGGGGGGGGGGGGGGTTGCAGCTGTAGTGTCAGGGTCCCAGCCCGCCTGGGCCTCTGGGGCTCCAGGGTGGACCTGGCCAACATGGGGTGGGAAGAGGCACAGACACAACAGTGTAGTGTGGGTCCACAGTGCCGGGTCCCGGGAACCTCATGGAAGGCTCTCAGTCTGGATCCTGAGAGAGGAAAGCATGTGTGTGTGTGGGGGGTGTCTTCATGTGGGCAGGGTGGTGTCACACACACCAGGTGTGCGGGAGCCTCATAGGTTCAGGGCGGTGGCGGGAGCCCATGGACCTGGGGCCCTGCTCCCCGGACAGCGTGCCCCCAGGTCCCGCCCGGCTCTGACCTGATGGTCTAGGCTCATGATGTGGGTGCCAGCAAACCTGCCAAAGGTCCCATGACTACTTGGCCAGGGCAGCTGTGGGCCAGGCTGGGCTACTCTGTCCTCCGTGCTACGGCTCTAGCAGCGGAGGCCTGGGAAACGTTCCTCCAAAGAGCCGGCCAGGATGGGGGATAGTGGGCCCTAGGAGCCGGGGCTCTTGGCTCTGTGCGCTCCTGTGCAGGGCACGCTGGACAGAGTCTCTGAGGACAGGTGTTGGGAGCCATGCCCCGCATTCTGCACCGAGGGTTGGAGCAGATGGAAAGGGCACCCAGGACCCGCCACCTGCCTTCAGGAAGCCCTCCTTCAGGCTTCCTCACGGGCTTGCCTGCCACTGAGACTTGGGGAAGTTACAGCAAGGCAGACACTGCGCTGGGGTCTTGGGTTCGGTTACTACCACAGCGCAGGCCTGCTGGGGCCCTGTGCCCATGGAATCTGTGGGGAGAGGGAGACACAGCATCCCGGGGCCAGCCCTGCGGCCGAGGGCAGACGAGTGAGCGGCCCGTGAGGTTTGTCCTCCAAGGGCCCCATCCTGAGGCCTGGAAGAGGGTTTCCTCAGCCTCTTCTGCCCTGATCCTCCGTGTAGCCTTCTGGACCCTGACACAGTCCCCTAGAGTCCCCAGCTAAACTGCTCCCTCGCCCGCCCCAGGCCAAGCCGTATCTTCCTCTTTGATTGCAGCTTCATGGCGGCTGAGGAGGTGCACTGGCCTGTCCCTATGAAGGCCATCGGTGCTCAGAACCTGCTGACCATGCCTGGGGGCGTGGCCAAGGCTGGCTACCTGCATAAGAAGGGCGGCACCCAGCTGCAGCTGCTCAAATGTGAGTCCTTGGGCTACGGGGGTCACAGAGTGGCCACTGAGCGGGGATGGAGGCTGGCCTCGGTCCCCCTTCTCTGCCGCTCTGCTGGGCCTTCTTGGCTGTTGCAGCAGCTCTGAGCCTCTGCTTCCTTTTGTGGTGGGCCCTCTATAGTTCCCCTTCTAGCTCTGGTAGCTGTCACTCCTAGGGACCGGAGGGAAGCCTCCCTGGTCTGTGGGGTCCAGGCTGGTATAGCTGGGCAGAGATCGGGTAGACACATTGCTGACAGCTGTCTCTGGGAGCGTTAGCCTGCAGGGCTACCTGTGAGTGGTCAGTGAGTGGTCACGTGCTCTGGATGAACCTATGTGCCAAGTCAGGAGCCAACTGGGCCTCTGGAGATACACAGGACTCAGACCGTGATGGTCCAGGAAAGCAGCTGGGGAGAGGAAGGGAGCCCTCAGGTCTGGGACATGCCCACCTCGTGGATACAGGAGACTGTACTCCAGCATACCCTGCGCTGCTTAGCCGAGATGCCTTCAGCTGGGGTCTGTGGGTTCTGTGGCTCTGGATCCTGTGGGGTCAGTATCTGAAGCTTCCAAAGTAGGGCCATACCTGATGTGGCCCTGGCCTGGGCCGTGGGGTTTGTGGCCTTCTTGGGGCGATTGCTCAGCTGGGAGAGCCAGCTGTCATGAGCCAGCTCTGGGCATCTCGCCCTGTTTTCCTTGCTGGGCCAGCCCGGAGTGGAGGGAGCCTCCTGAAAGTACCCAGCAAGGCCTCCATGGCCAACCTCGGCCTGTGACGGCCCCACATTGCCCTAGAGCAGTCTGTTCTCGGTGAGTGGCTAGGCCTGCCCTGGGCATGGTGCCTGGCGCTGGCCAGGATGTCCAGGAGTTTATCTGTATTGGCTCTGTAGTGGGCCTCTGGGAAGGGAGCCCTACGCTCCCACTCAGCCTTCTCAGGGACAGACATCCTAGCATCAGGTTGTCTGGGGTCTCTGTGGAGGGCTCCCAGGGCGGGGTCCGTGTCTCCATCCCCGAGGCTCACCCCTGCCCACGCCACACTGTCCACAGGGCCCCTGAGATTCGTTATCATCCACAAGCGCTGCATCTACTACTTCAAGAGCAGCACATCTGCCTCCCCCCAGGGCGCCTTCTCCCTCAGCGGGTACAACCGGTGAGTGTCTGCCGCCCGCAGGCCCTGACGCCTGCTGCCCATGGCTGGGCCGGGCCATCCTCTTCCCGCCTTCAGAAAGCCCGGGCTCTCCCGTGGGTGTGTCCAGCCTCTGCTTTCCCCAGCTTGGCCTCTCATACCTGGCCTTACTTCATGCTCTGTCTTCAGGCTTCTGCCATGGACGTCTGGTGAAGTTGGTGGGTTTTTTGTTTTGTTTTTTTTTGGGGGGGGGGCCCAGTCGTGGGGCCTGATCTCTGGGCCTGGGCGCTGTCCCTCAGCTCTTCAGCTCAAGGCTAGCGCTCTACCACTTGAGCCACAGCGCCACTTCCAGCTTTTTTCTTTTTGTTTATTTGTTTATGTAGTGCTGAGGAATGGAACCCAGGGCCTCAGGCATGCAAGGCAAGCGCTCTACCACTGAGCCACCTTCCCAGCCCCTGGTGGGTTTTTTTTTTTTTTTTTTTGCCAGTCATGGGGCTTGAACTCAGGGCCTGGGCACTGTCCCTGAGCTGCTTTTGCTCAAGGCTAGTGCTCTACCACTTAGCCGCAACGCCATTTCTGACTTTTTCAGTGTATGTGGTGCTGGGGAATCGAACCCAGGGCTTCTTGCATGCTAGGCAAGCACTCTACCACTAAGCCACATTCCCAGGCCTGTGGTGAAGTTCTTACTGGGCTCTTTCTGGGGCGTCACCTGGGCCTAGAATGTGTGCTTCCAGAGTCCCGGTTAGCCACTGAGGAGTGAGCTCTGAGCTCCTCTTCCCTCCCCCCCTGCTCCTTCACCTACCTTGGGCGCTCAGAGCCCAGGCAGCCCAGCTCTGTCTTACTGTGGCCCTGCCCAGATTCTGGTCTCCAGGGTCTCCCAGGCTGGTGAAATCACTGGTTGAGGTCAGGAGCAGTCTTGAGGGCCCTGTGCTAGTCAGGCAGGCAGGCATGGCTGCCCAGAGCTCTGGGGTCTCCTGTGGAGGGGTATTCTCTTTCTCTAGACACATGGCCCTCTATATGTGCCAGCCAAGGCCTGCACTTGTCCAGTGAGTGACAGGTGAGCTATGCCCCAGGAACTGTGCCAACCCAGCAGGCGGGCTGGGCCTCGGTGCTGCCGTGGGCGGCTGATGGCCAGGTGGGCGTACCTGCCCGAGGATCTGGCCAGCAAGGCTCTCCCCAGGGAGACATCCAGTGTGGGCCATGAATTCTGGCCAGGGTGCAACCTGTAGAGCGGATGAGTCTCTCCGCTGAATGCAGGTGTGGTTGGCATAGAGAAAGGCCCAGGCCCACGGGGGGTGAGGGGGGGTACGCACATGGGTGGGCAGGGAGGGTGGCATGATCTCCTCTCTTGGCCCTGCACCCTGCTCAGTCCTTCCCTGCCTGTTCCCCGCCCGTGCCCGCACTGCCTGCTGTCTGAAGTGCCCACGCCCTCTGCTGGCACCCCGGCAGGTGCTCCTTGAAAAGATGCTGGGTGCCAGGACCCACCAGGAAGTGGGAGAGGGGGAGGCCTTGAGCAGCGCCAGGCGTGACCGCTGGCGTTGTGTCCTCAGGGTGATGCGGGCGGCTGAGGAGACCACATCCAACAATGTCTTCCCCTTCAAAATCGTCCACATCAGCAAGAAGCACCGCACGTGGTTCTTCTCTGCCTCCTCTGAGGACGAGCGCAAGGTGATCCCGGCGTCGGGCCGTGACTGCCGTCTGGCGCCCTGGCCAGGCTCAGGCCTCTGTCAGTTCCAGGCCCTGGGTTTTCGCTGTCCCAGTCTGGCCCTGAGGAGGTGTGGCTGGAGTAGTGGCAGCCTGTGGCTGCCACCCATCTACTCTGTCGGGAGGAGAGCGGGCTGAGGGCAGCAGTGGGGGGTGAGGCCGTGCCTCATCCATGCAGGCCGGGCTGGACCCAGTGGGGTGCCTCACCAGCCCCGGCCACTAGGGCGGTGGGGCCGTGGGCGGGGAGGGGCGCCCCATGTGGCACCGTGCCCACTGGGGCTCCTGGTGACCCGCAGAGCTGGATGGCCTTGCTGCGCAGGGAGATTGGCTACCTCCATGAGAAGAAGGAGCTGCCCCCCGACACCAGGTGAGCAAGGCGTGTGACCAGTATGCGGCCGCCCCAGGACTCCTGGGCTTGCTGCACGAGCACCTCTCGGCTTGGGGGGGGGGCGCGTGTGTGCAGGAGTGTGCCGCTTACACAAGTGCACGTCTGTGTGTGCTCCCATCTCCCTTTGTCCATCTGCGCTGTCATAGCTCCTGGTCGAGGCTCACACGGGCTTCTCTCCTCCGGGGAGGCCCAGCACTTACAGCAGCTCAGAGTTCTGCCTCTGTGCCCCACGGCCTTAGCTCTTTTGCTCACGGGCAGTGCTCCACCACTTGAGCCTCAGCTCTACTTCTGGCTTTTTGGTGGTTAACTGGAGATAAGAGTCCTATGGACCTTCCTACCCCTGCTGGCTTTGAACCTTGATCTACAGATGGCAGCCTCCTGAGTATCTTGGGGTATGAGTGGTGTTATAAGAACTGCCGGGAGGCAGGAAGGTGGCCTCCATCTTCCGTCTGCCTGTCTGTCCCGTTCCGCATGTGTGGGTGTCCCTGGGCATCTGGGCTTGTGCGTAGGTGTCTGTGCACACGGCCCGCTGCGTTCGCCCATGTCCACACATCTGAGTAACTGCACATGTGTTCTCGTAGGTATGTATGTCAGTCCAAGTGTGTCTTGTGTGTATCCTTGGACTTACCCAGTGTCTGAGTTTGTCTGTTAGAGTGTCCTGTGTGTGCACGTGTCTTTACATGAGTGTGGAGGGACTCATTGCTTGTCCCGGACACCTTCCCTGTTTCAGCGACTCCAGCTCAGACACGGACAGCTTCTACGGTGCAATAGAGCGGCCTGTGGACATCAGCCTGTCTCCATACCCCACGGACAATGAGGGTGAGGCCTGGGTCTGTGTCTGGGCGCCTTCCCTCTCCGCACCTGGCTGCTGACAGTGCGGGGACCAGGCTGCTCTTGGTGGCTGTGGAGGGGAGCGAGGCGTGTTAGGCTGTGCTTCAGTTGTCTTCTGGCAGTGACAGTGACTTCCCAGTGTTGGCCATCAGCAGTCTGGGCTCTGGATTCAAGTCCTGCCACCTCCTCCCCGTCTCCCGAGCACTCTGCTCCTGTGCCGCTGTGCTAGGGCACAGTGGCCGGGCTGTCCATCCTGTGTGCAGCTGGGCCCGGGCCCCCTTTGGCCTCACCTTCCACCTGTTGCCCACAGACTATGAGCATGAAGATGAGGACGACTCATACTTGGAACCTGACTCCCCGGAGCCCCTGAAGCCCGAGGGTAGGGTTGGTGGGGCCAGCATGCTCTGCAGTGGGAGGTGGGGGGGGGGGTACCAGACGGCAGGAGTGGTCTGGGCCCAGAGAAGGCTAGATGGGGCTGGTAGAGCGCTTGCCTAGCACGCATGAAGCCCTGGGTTCGATTCCTCAGTACCACATACACAGAAAAAGACAAAGTGGCGCTGTGGTTCAAATGATAGAGTGTTAGCTTTGAGCAAAAGGAAGCTCAGGGACAGCGTCCAGGCCCTGAGTTCAAGCCCCAGGAATGGGGGGGGGAAGGCCAGATGGGGAACCCAAGGCTGCTGGCGTGCTGCATTCTGGGTTGGCATCCGCTGACCGCTGCCCGTAGCAGGTGCTGTAGCTCCAGCCTTCCCCGGGTGACGTGGACTTCTCTTTGCTCTGCAGACGCCCTGACCCATCCTCCGGCCTACCCTCCCCCCCCAGTGCCCACGCCCCGGAAGCCAGCCTTCGATTTGCCGCGGGCCCACTCCTTCACCTCCAAAGGCCCAGGCCCCCTGCTGCCACCCCCCCCCTCCTAAGCGAGGCCTCCCGGAGGCCAGCCTGGCTCCCCTGTGCCTGAGAGAGCCCACCCTCAGGGCGCCGGCCGCCTCCAGGAGGATGAGCGACCCCCCACCCAGCAGCGCCCCCTCGGGGCCCAGCCCCCGCAGACCCCCTGGCTTCCGGGAGAGTCTGAGCTCCAGCCCAGAGCCCTGGACCCCCAGCCACGCGGCCAGTGCCATGACCAGCGCCGCCGCCGCTGCCCGCACCTGTGACAAGCTCAAGTCTTTCCATCTGTCTCCCCGGGGCCCGCCGACAGCCGAGCCCCCACCCGTGCCTGCAAACAAGCCCAAGTTCCTGAAGATGGTGGAAGAGCTCCCCCAGAGGGAGGCGGCCAAGCCAGGGCTCTGGGTGCCCCCCGTGGCCCCTAGGCCCCCTGTGCTGAAGTTGCCCATGCCTGAGGCCACAGCTGGACCTGCGGTGCTGCCCCGGCCAGAGAAGCCACCGATCCCCCACCTCCAGTGAGTCTGGCCGAGGTGCCTGCCGCCCCTCCCCAGGGACGCCTCCCTGGCCTGCCCGGTCAACTGGCACCCAATGCATTCTGAGCCTGTGTGGGGCATCAGGCGCAGAGCCTGCCTCCGTGGGTCAGCCTCTTCTGCCCTGGACGGACCCAGGTCTGCAGCTGACGGCTGACCCAGCCTCGAGGCCCTGCAGCCCGGGGCTGCTTCAGAGGCACTGACCCCTGCAGCCGCTGCTGGCCGGCCGGGGGCCTCCAGGGCCCTGCCGTCCTGACGCTTGCGGGAAAGCGGGCGGTGAGCCACGCGCCGGCCTGACGTAGGCTTGCCTCAGAACGTGCATGGGTCTGTGCCCAGGCCCGAGGCCGCTCCAAGAGCTTTCTCCTGTACTGCTGGGTGGCACCAGGGTTCCACTCCACACAGCCCCTCCCACCATGGCCCTCCGGCAAACGATCTGGCACCCGGGTGGGTTCCTGCCTTGCGTGGCGGGTGAGCCACAGGGGCGGCCTTCCTGGTGCTCTGACGAACGTATCCCCATGGTGGCTGTGGCACCCCCTCTCCAGGGTTCTGTGGCATCCGGAGCCTCTGCTGCCCGCAGCGAAGCGTCTGGAGAAGCACTTGTGTTTGCTTCACGAGGGCCCACAGCGGAGGCGAACGCTTTCAGTCGTCCTGCCAAACCTGGGTCTGGCCTTACCCACACCCACCCTGGCAGGGCCTCCCGGTCCTCAGGCACGCGTGGGCTTCTCAGAAGCTCTGGGGTTTGGGGAGTGGGCCAGTTTACCCCTTCCCCTGTGGGTACTACAGGGCTGTCACTTGACGTCCCTGGGGGCAGATGGCGTTGCTCAGCCTCCGCTTCACCAACGCCAACGGCTTGCCAGGCGGGCGGGGCCTGGTCAGGCTCCCAAGGCCATCATTAGGGGACAACACCTCGCGCAGGTGCCCTGGTGCCTCCCATGTCAGAATGGCGGCCCTGACTTCCTACTTGGCTCCTGGCCTCCTTTGATTTTCACGGCAATGAGTGCGGACCTCTGAGCGCCGTCCTGGGCCCGTGTTGCCAGGGGACCCAGCACTGCAGATCCTGGATTCTCATGCTGAACTGGCATGAGAATGAGTTCAGGGGGAGAGGAAGGTGGCTCAGGGTGACGAGGTCTTGCCTTCCTCCTCTTTTCCCCACTGCAGGCGATCATCCCCTGATGGGCAAAGTTTCAGGAGTTTCTCCCTTGAAAAACCCTGGCAACCCACACAGGCCAGGACTAGCGGAGAGGATTCGGATGAGGACTACGAGAAGGCAAGGCTGAGTGCAGGGTGGGATCGTACATGCCAGTGGGCAGACAGGTCGTGGGAGCATCACAGGCCAGGCTGGCCCACACTGGCCTCCCTGAGCCAGGAGCCCCCAGAAGGCCAGAGCTGAGGGGGATAGGACACTGCGAGGTTCAGGATCCTGGAGTGGAGGGGCAGCAGATGGGTGGTGGTGGCCTGGGGAGGGTCACTCACTCGGGATCTTGGAGTGGAGGCAGCCAGACGAGGCTTGGGTGGTATGTGGAGGTCACTCAGGTCTCCATGATGATTACTGCTGGCTTCTTAGGTGCCGTTGCCCAACTCCGTCTTTGTCAACACTACAGAATCCTGCGAAGTGGAAAGGTTAGTACAAAGTCCTCTTGTACTAGTAGGGACAGGGTGCTGGGTCCCTTGCTTTTCTGTCCCCTTTGCTCACCTTGGTGCTGGACGATTGCTGGCCCAAGCACACAGCCCTAAGTGCAGCAGGAACCCTCCTCCCCACTGGCCCACCTGGCGTCAGGACAGCCAGTCTGAGACCCAGAGGAGCATGTGGCCTAAGCGTGGGGTCATGGAATGCACGTGCTCCGAGCTCAGTCATGGCGTGCACGTGGCTCGAATGTGGGGTCGTGGCATTATTGATATGTGACGCACAGAGTGGTTACAGTTACATGTCAGGTAAAGAATCTGTTTCCTTTGGACAGTGCAGCATGGCTGTTTAATTTTAGGTTGTTCAAAGCCACAAGTCCCCGGGGGGAGCCCCAGGACGGACTCTACTGCATCCGCAACTCCTCCACCAAATCCGGGAAGGTAGGGTGCTGGCACAGCTGTGACCCTGGAGCTCTGGCCCTCCACACCCCCCAAGTAGCAGTGGGGACCCACGGTTTATAGATCCCTTCCCACGCAGCCTCGGCTTCGGCCTCAACTGACCTCTGTGAGCCCCGTGTCTCGCAGTGCTCCACCTGGTGTCGGGGCTAGGGGTCATCCGCAAGGTGGGGCCCAAAGGGGGCGGGGCATCAGAGCTGCAGAGGGGGCGGGGCATCAGAGCTGCAGAGGGGGCGGGGCATCAGAGCTCCAGAGGGGGCGGGGCATCAGAGCTGCAGAGGGGCGGGGCATCAGAACTGCAGTGGAGGTGGTGCCAGGGCACAGGTGTGGGAACGGCAGGACACCAGCTGGCACTGCCCACGTCCTCCAAGCGTGTAGTGTGTGATCTCTCACCCTCCTCTCCCACGTGTGTTTGTGACGGTTTCAGGCAGCCCAGGCCCTGCTTCTGCTGTTTATGTCTCATTGGAGGCTGAAGGCAGAGACACCCAGGGCTAAGGACTTCCCTGACAGGAGTCTGCAGCCGGGCAGGGGTTCAGGAGCCTGCGGCCATCTCACCCCTGAGGGCCAGGTGCTTCTGCCTCTCAGCTTCTGAGGTCCTTCATGCAGCCTCTCCTGTCTGTCCCGTGCTTCCCTCCCTGTAGGTCCTGGTTGTGTGGGATGAATCTTCTAACAAAGTGAGGAACTATCGAATCTTTGAGAAGGTGAGGGCCAGGCCAAACTCCTGCGCAGCGTGTGAGCGATGGGTGGGTTGAGATCAGCCTCTCCAGGATGTACCCCAGCCCTGTCCTTCACCTCTCCCAACCCTGCCTTGCCCTTCCCTCTGTGACCTTGGAGGAGCAAAGTGGAACCGCCCCTGGCTTTGTGTGGGAGCCTTGGGGGTGGCAGGGAGGTGGGAATTTGAGGAGCTCAGGCCCGTGTGGCACACGGGGGAGGAGCAGGCCTGATCATATATGCCACTGTCACTGCTGACTGGCAGGGCATGGGGTTGGGGAAACACGCTCGGTGGGGCCACCTGGCCTGCTGAGACCCATTGCTTCTGCCTTCTTCTGCCTCCACAGGACTCCAAGTTCTACCTGGAGGGCGAAGTCCTGTTCGTGAGTGTGGGCAGCATGGTAGAGCACTATCACACGCATGTGCTTCCCAGCCACCAGGGCCTGCTGCTGCAGCACCCCTACGGCTACTCCGGGCCCAGGTGACACCTACCTGGCACTGCTGTGGGACCGAAGCAGCAGTTGGACCAGAGTGCCACGCCATGCAGATGGAGCTGGGCCTGTGGGGTGAGATCCGAGGAGCAAGTCGCATGCTGGATGCTGGGCCTTCCCAACAGACAGCAGGCCCCACCCAGCGGGCTGGGGCTCCAGGCTGGACTTGGCCATGGACTGCGTGGACTGGCCGACTGCCCTGAGCTATTTCCTAGGAACCTGAGGCCCAGGACTGAACCCACCTGGGCTTTGGGGAGACAAGGTCTGGTCCCTACTACACACCTACCCTGCAGCAGACTGGGACCGGGCAGGACTGGGGCTGTTGGATGGGGTACGGCTGGCCCCGGACCTTCCAGCAATGCCAAGGCATGGGCTCCAAGGGGGGCTGTTGCCTCCCAATAAATCAGGTGATCTTCACACCAATGGCCAGGGCTTGGTTGGCAAGGAGGGGCAGCTAGCTCTGCTCTGAGCCCACATGTGTCCAGGTGGAGAGCAGCTAACGGGAACCGTAAGAGTTGGTCCTCCCCTCTTCTCAGCCACAGGCCACCGGGTGACTTGCTGGGGGCTCATAGCAGTGTCAGGTCAGGACACAGCGGAGGCCATCTCGGTTCAGAGCCCACATTCTAAGCCCAGCAGGTGCCAGAGCTGAGGGTGTCCTGTGAGCCGGTCTCTGGGCTGACTTCGCAGGCTCGCAGCCTAGTATCGAGACACTGGGCTTGACATGCCGGCAGTACAGCACCCAAAGCTACTGGGCCCTGGAGCTCGGAACCCAGGAGGCTTCCTGGTGGTGATGCTGCGAAAGGATGGGCAGAGAGGGCCCTGAGACAGACGGGGGTGGAGATGTGGCACCCACATGTCCACGGCCTAGCGACGCCCAGCTCACCTGCCCCCCGGTTTCTATGCGGGAGTTCCAGCTAGTCACATTGTGTGGCACAGCCACCAGCCTGGGTGTTTTTCTAGAAACAATCGCAGCTGGGAGTCAGGGCTGGATGGGGCTTCGGGTTGCCAGGTCCTTCCTGCATGTAGTGAGGGAGATTTTCAGGTAAGACCCTGATGGAGGATTGCCCGGTGTGCGGCAGTGAGTGGCTGTCCAAGGAGGGAGTCCTCGCTCAGGGCCTCTCGCCTCCTGTCACGTTCTGGGGATTTGGAAGGCTGTGACCCCAGGGAAACGGGGGGGGGGGGGGGAACCTGTGGGTGTCCGGGGCTGTCTCTGCAGGTGTTTCGGGTGCACCTGGGGAGCAGGTCAGTATGCCAGAGAGAGCCTGGGCACACGGGCGGGTGCTGCTGGGGCTCCCAACCACCCTGGTGGAATGCACTGGTCCTCCTCCCTGTGGTTGGAATTCCTCACGCTGTGTGCCGTGACGGGGAACAAGAGTGGAGTGGCGGCAGAAGCAGGCTCTCCCATCCCCGCTCCTGTGAAGTATAAAGTAGGGGGCTAGAAAACGGCTTTCTAGTATAGTATAGAACCTTGTTTCTGGAACCAGTTTAGTGGCTAGCGTGTGTTGGGGGACCCCTGAACCGGAGGGCTTGTGGGGGTTCCGGGTGATGAGTCCCTCTGGCCAAATGGATAGCCAGTGCTTATGCCTGTCCAAGGCCCATCCCAGGGGCCCGCCCAGCTCACCTTCCAGACTCAGCACCTTCTGGTACAGCTGCCCACCTCTTTGTCAACTGCCAGGCAGGGGTATGGCTCTTGTTTTTTGTTTGCAGAAATGTGATTGGAGGTGGTAGGGAAATCCCAGGCCCGGAGGAGGGGCCCTTGGCTCTGCTGTGCTTGCTAGTGGTCTGTTCCACACGTAAGCCTAGCAGGCAGTGGAAGTAGTACCAGTCACTGAGCACTTCTAGTATTTGAGGTGCTGAGCTGGGCACTGGAGCTAATTTGCTTGGAGAACAGCTTCTTTTTTTTACAAGCAAGAGAAAAGGGGCTAGAGAGGTCACCAATCAAGTCCAGCTTTGCCATTCACTAACTGGCTGCAACTCTGGGGGCACTGGTGAGGAGCGCCCCTCAGGGTGGGCAGCTTAGTGCAGCTCTAATCAGGTGCCTTCCCATGATGAGACAAACAGAGATGGCCTTGGCCATCCCCTTGATAGACCAACTGAGAACCAGAAGGAAAAGGCCTTTGCGAGTGCCCCAGGCCCTGGGGGAGAATGAGCTAGACATGCTAGCATGTGTCCTGAGAGGAGAGGGAAGGCCACGGTCTCTGAGCTCTCAACACACATCCTGCAAATTTCTGCCTGCATGGCCTATTCCCTCTCCCTGATGGAAGGGCTCGGGGGAAGCTTTGCTTGCAGTGACCTCTGGAGGTGTTTGACTCAGTCCCATATCACAAAAGTGTATAAAGGTGGTTCCCCACTGAAGCTCCTTTCCCTGGAGGGAGATTCGTGAGGCATAGAACAGACCTCTGACCCACCTGCCATCCTGTAGATGCTTCCAGAACTCTGCAGGAGCCTTCGCAGATATTCACAGTGGCCTGACAGCTGCCCTGCCCTTCAGGCTGAAGGACAGTATCTGTGGTCATACCCTGAGCTTCTCTGAGCTGAGGAAATTCCTTTTACCATTTATGTCCTGTGGAATAAAATATAGAGGAAATAAGTAAAGCAAATGTGCAGTCTAACATGGTTAGGAACATCTGAGCAACTCCAAGGAACAGCCTTCGCACCCATCACAGCACCTTCTGTCCTGGCTTGCGTGGGTCTTGTGTTCTTGTTTTTCACCACCCAGTTATGCATTCAGCCCCGCATCTTCTTGCTCTTATGTTGTATAGTAATGGGATTACACAGATGCAAGCTTTGGCATCTGTCTTCTCTGGGTCATCACTGTCAGATCTATTCATGTTGCCATGCATAGCTTGATTTGTTCAAGTTCATTGTTGAAACTGTTCCACTGTGTGACCATATCATTACTCATGGATCCAATTGTTTTCATTTGGGGGCAGTTACAGATAATGCTGCCAGCAACAATCACACTGGTGTCTCATGCCGGATTAAGCTCCAGTTTCTCTAGGGTATGGGTTTTTTTTTTTTCCTTTTATTTTACAAGAAAATTCTAGGTGTTTTTGTTGTTTTTGATGTTGTTGGTTGTGGGCTGCTGTCCCTCAGCTCTTCAGCTCAAGGCAAGCACTCTACCACTTGAACCGCAGTGCCACTTCTGGCTTCTTGGTAGTTAACTGGAGATAAGAGTCTCATGGACTTTCCTGCCTGGGCTGGCTTTGAACCAGATCTCAGCCTCCTGAGTAGCTAGAATTACAGGGTGAACCACCAGTGCCTAGTGAATAGTCTAGTTTTTATGTCAGTAAAAGAGAATTCCCTTGTCTTTGCATAATTTCCAACACTTGGTATTTGCTAGACTTTTCATATTTGCTTGTCTGGTGTGTGTATATCTTTTATAGGCATTTAGCAAGTTACTAATAGTATTGAAAACACTTTCTTGTGTTATTAGCCTTTTTGATTTTATCTCGTGTGAAATGTTTTGTTTTTTCCCTTCAGTACTGGGGTTTGAAGTCAGTGTCTTACATTAGTTAGGAAGGTGTCCTACCACCTAAGGATGGCAGGCACATGTCACCACGCCCAGTTATGGAATGGGAAGAGGGCTCACCAGCTTTCCTCTCTATACTAGCACTGGCACCTGCTTATTCAGGCCTTTTGTCCCCTTTCCTCCCTCTGTGTGGCACTGGAGTTTGAACTTGGCCTTGTTTTCCAGGCGTTGAGCCATTTGGGCCATTCCTCCAGCCTTTTTTGCTGCTTCACTTTGATTTTAGGTAAGGTCTTGTGCTTTTGAAGTCTTGGACTGGGATCCTGCTGCTGCCTCCCCAATGTGTGCTGCTGTGGGGGCTTGCTTTTGAGGTAATCTGGGTTGGACTTTTTGCCCTGGCTGGCTTCAAACTGCAGTCTTATTTTTGCCTCCTGAATGTATTTTTTTCTTGTTTTTGTTTGGTGGTAAAGGGGCTATACTTGTTGGGTACTAGGTAACACCATAGCCTTGCGCTTGCTAGGTAGGCTAGCTACCATTTCAGCTGAGCCTCAGTTGATTTTTATTCATCGATAGACATTGCTTATATAACTTTGATAGTATTAACATGCTGCAGATAGATATCTGTCTTAACTGATTATGTCTTTTTCTTTTTTCTGGTGGTTCTGGTCAGGGCCTTGTACCTGCTAGACAAGTGCTCTAGCACTTGAGCCACGTCCCCGGTGCCCATTATGACATCTTCTAATGAAGGTGTTTACTGTTTTTTGGTAGCCCTGTCCATTGTCTTCCCTGGGCGGTGAAGGCCCCAGATGGGGCAAAGGAGGGACATGGGGGAATGCGGGGGGCTGGCGGGGGACTGGCAGGAGGACTGGTAGAGGACTGGCGGGGACTGGTAGAGGACTGGCGGGGACTGGCGCTGCGGAGGCCCCGCCGCTCGCTCGCTCGCGGAGCGCCTGCAGGCCGGGGCGGACCCAGGCCCAGGCCGCCAGCTCACCCCGCGGGAGCCTTATCGGGGCGCGCAGGCCCCGCCGCCTGACCCCACCCAGACCGCCAGGCTCCGGGACGGAGCTGTTCCGGGGCGGCTCCGCGGGGCGCCGCCGAGGCGGCCGCTGCAGCCGGCAGGCCCGCGCCCGCCAGACGGTGGCGGGGCCGCATCGTGAGGCTGGGCCGACCCCCGGCCGCGCGCGGGGCGCGGCAGGTCGCGTCCGGGAAGACAACCCGTTCCGAGGGCCTCCGAGGCCACAGCCACGCCCTCCTCGGCTCGGACCCTCCCCTTCCGTCTTGATGCGGCCAATTGCGTGGCGAGATGCTGGGTGGCCTCGGCGCGTGCCGGGCCAATGGGGCCGCGCGTTGCTGGGCTGCCGCGCCGCAGGCCGCACCCAGCTCGGGCGGCGGGGGCGATCCTCGGGCTGAGGGGCGGAGAGGCCGGAGCGGCGGCGCTGCGGGCCGGGGTGCGCGGGGCGGGCCGGGTGCGCGCGGGGGCCGGGGGCGGGGCCAGGGCCGAGCCCAGCCGCGAGGGAGCGAGCCGGGCGGCGGCGGCCGCACTCGGACCGGGGAGGCGCGCGAGCTGCCCTCGATTCCGCGCTGAGGTGAGGCCTGCGGGCCGGGGCGCGGCCTCCGGGCGGGGCGCGGGGCCTGCGGGCGGCGCGGGGCGGGCGGGCGCGCGGAGCCGGCGGCGCGGCCCGGGCCGTCCCCTCGGGAAAAGCCCGGAGCCCAGCCCCGCCGCCGCCTCCCCGCAGCCGGCCGCGCCCGCCGGCGGCTGGCCCGGAGCGCGGGCGGCGGCGGCCGCGGCGGGCTGGGCCGGTCCTGCCCGCTCCTGGTGTCGGTGGTTGAAGGTTCTTCCGTTTTCCTGCTCTCGCACCGCTCTCGGTCCCGCGGTTCGTAGCTCAAGGTGCCCGGTAGGTGATCCGTGTTCCTTCTGCAAATACCCGGAGCTGCTGCGGCCTCGACCCTGTGACCGGAGACCAAGCCCGCAGCACCGGACGCCCAGAGCCTAGCGGATAGGGGTGTGCGTGTGCGCGCGTGTAGTGTGTGTGTCGGCGCCAGTGTCAGTACTGGAGCTGGAACTTGGGCCCGGGCGCTGCCCCAGAGCTTTTCCTGCTCAAGGCTGGAGCTGGAGCTGAACCACTTGAGGCACACACACCTTCACTTGCGTCGTGACCCCCTCCCCCAAGGGTTAATTGGAGATAAGAGTGTCACACACTTTCCTCCCCAGCCTGGCCTCAAGCCTGTGATGCTCAGATCTGTCTGTTGAGTAGCAAGGATTACAGGAGTGAGCCACTTGTGTCTGGCTGAAATCTTAATGGGACAGAAAATAGAATCTGAAATAATCCCCTCTTCTTTGCAAAAACCATGCGCCGAAAGAAGCTGGGAGTCCGTGAGTAGGAGCAGAGGGAGGACATGTCAGGCTAGAGGTGAATTGTATGAGGATAGGCTTGTAATAATTGCAGTGTTTACTTAAAGGGCAAAACCGGCAGTGTGTGTGTGTGTGTGTGTGTGTGTGTGTATTATTAAGTCTACCAATTTGAGACACCTCAATTCTGGGATATATATGGAAAAAGCTAGACTACTAAAATTAGATTTTTTTTTTTTTTTGGGGGGGTCCGGTCGTGGGGTCTGAACTCTGGGCCTGAGCTCTGTCCCTCAGCTCTTCAGCTCAAGGCTACCGCTCTACCACTTGAGCCACAGCCCCACTTCCGGCTTTTCTTTTCTGCTTATGTGGTGCTGAGGAATCGAACCCAGGGCCTCAGGCATGCAAGGCAAGCGCTCTACCACTGAGCCACCTTCCCAGCCCCCTACTAAAATTAGATTTTTGAGGAAGCAGATAGCTGGACAGTCAAAACTGCTTTTTAGGGCTTTGATGTAGTATATCACAGTGGTACAGTCAATTTGTTAATTTGCTATTTGTATGTAGGATTTCCTTCCTTTCTTCCTTCTTTCCTTCCTTCTTTCCTTCCTTCCTCTCTTTCTTTCTTTCTTCCCTTTCTTTCTTTCTTTCTTTCTTTCTTTCTTTCTTTCTTTCTTTCTTTCTTTCTTTCTTTCTTTCTTTCTTTCTTTCTTTCTTTCTTTCTTTCTTTCTTTCTTTCTTTCTTTCTTTCTTTCTTTCTTTCTTTCTTTCTTGTGCAGTTCCTGTGGCTTGAAATTGAGGGCCTGGATTGCCATCCTTGAGCTTTTTTGCTCAAGGCTAGCCGCTAGCACTCTACCACTTGAACCACACCTCTCCTTCTGGCTTTTTTTAGTGGCTAATTAGAGATAAGAGTTCCTGAACTTTCTTTCCAGGGCTGTTTTTGAACCAAGGTATTCAGAACTCATCCTCTTGAGTAAGTAGCTTTGCTTTTGAAGTGTAGCCTCCCAAGCGGGCCTCACTTGGGGACTAGCCTTGTCTGATCCTCATCAGCTGGCTGATGAAAGTGCACTGTCATGGATAGTGGCTTCTTATAGTGGAAAATAATAGTTTGAGTATATCTAATCCAAAAACCTGAATCCTAAATGCTTCACTAGCTACTAAATGAGACATCAGCAGCTGAACTCCCATTTTTTTTTTTTTTTAAATAAAGCACACATAACTCCTTTCCTTTGACAAAAACTGGGTATGTGGATGCTTGACTTCTCTTTCTTTCTTTCTTTTCTTTCTTTCTTTTTTTTTTTTTGTCTGTCGTGGAGCTTGAACTCTGGGCTTGGGCACTGTCCTTGTGCTCTTCAGTTCAAGGCGAGCGCTCTACTGCTTGAGCCACAGCACCACTTCCGGTTTTCTAGCGGTTTATTGGAGTGAGAGTCTCATGAACTTTCCTGCCTGGGCTGGCTTTGAACTGCGATCCTGAGATCTCAGCCTCCTGAGTAGCTAGGATTACAGGCATGAGCCACCGGCGCTTGGCTTTGACTTCTTTTCTGAGAGATAGGTGTCATGTTAAGCCCAACTTTGTGACTTCTCTTATCGGAGGCATCCTGTGATTGGAATAGTATAGATTTAGAAGAAATTCAATATTTGGAAAATACCACAAGAAAGATCTAATGATAAAGAATGAAAGGCTGATGTGGTTGTGCCAGTCTGTAACCCCACCTACTTTAGAGTCAGAGATTAGGAGCATTTTGGTTTGAGGCAAGCCTGAACGTAAAAAGTAACAGCTTTATCTGAACCAGCAAGCTGAGTGTGTGGTGCACACCTGTATTGCCAGCTCCGTGGGAGGCACGGGTAGGAGGGGCCTAGTCTAGGCAGACCAAGACCGCCAAAGTAAAATAATAAAAATAATAGGTCTTCCCTTTTGCACTATATGATGAGCAAACTATAGTAGAACGCCAGCTGCCTTTGCTCTAAAACAACAGAGGACAATTGTATGAGATGTCAGATTCTACTGTGGTTTGAACTCAAGGTCTTATACTTATTTGGCTTGCTCGCTCAGCTGATAGTCTATCACTGGAGCCCTGTTGGAGCACAAATACTCAGCAAAAAGCTAGTTATTTTGGAGGTGGAGTTTTAAGGCTTTTTGACTGGGCTGATTTAAAACCTTAGTACTCCCAGGTCTCAGCTTCTTGAGTAGCGATTAGGTATAAGCCCCTGGCACCTGCTGAATTGTCAGGTTTTTATACGAGTGAAATCTTTATCTGTTTTTTGAGTTTTTTTTTTTTTTTTTGTCCGTCGTGGGGCTTGAACTCTGGGCCTGGGCGCTGTCCCTCAGCTCTTCAGCTCAAGGCGAGCGCTCTACCACTTGAGCTACAGTGCCACTTCCGGTTTTCTGGTGGTTTATTGGAGATAGGAGTCTCACGGTCTCTCCTGCCCGGGCTGGCTTTGAACCGCGATCCTCAGATCTCAGCCTCCTGAGTAGCTAGGATTACAGGTGAGCCACCAGCGCCCGGCCTTTATCTGTTTTTGAGTAGAGAAAATTTTAAACTTGTTAAGAATGAGTAGTGTTGGGCTGGGAAGGTGGCTCAGTGGTAGAGCGCTTGCCTTGCATGCTTGAGGCCCTGGGTTCGATTCCTCAGCACCACATAAGCAAAAAAGAAAAAAGCCGGAAGTGGCACTGTGACTCAAGTGGTAGAGTGCTAGCCTTGAGCTGAAGAGCTGAGAGACAGTGCCCAGGCCCAGAGTTCAGGCCCTACGACCGGACCCCAAAAAAAAGAAAAAGAATGAGTAGTGTTAAAGCTGGGTGCTGGTGGTTCACACCTGTAATTCTACCTACTCAGGAGGCTGAGATCTGAGGTTTGTGGTTCAGAGCCAGCCCAGGCAGGAAAGTCCGTGAGCTCTTACCTTCAATTAACCACCAGAAAACCAGAAGTGGCGCTGTGGCTCAAGTAGTAGAGCTTTGAGCTCAGTGACAGTGTCCAGGCCCAGAGTTCAAGCCCCATGACCAACCAAAAAAAAAAGGAGTAATATAAGGTCATCTTTCCTGTGACCATTGGTGCTGTAATGCTGGGAACCCCGGCAGGTGGACCCAAATCTGAGAGTCATAGAAACGGCCCAAACTAGAAAATGCTGAGCATTTTAATGGTTGTTCTGACTGATTAATTATCATGAATTGGGATTTAAAAAGCCTTTTTTTTTTTTTAAAGGAAAAAAAGTGAGGTTTATTTGTGTATTGGTCCTTATGGCCACATACTGAAGCATAAACCTATTTTATGTTTCAACCTACTGTACATATTGATTGTCTCATCTTTTTCCAATACGAACTTGTTGGAATTAGCCCCTGAATGTCTTAGTACTTGGCCTTCTTCAGATTTGATAAGCTGTACCAGACTTTATCATGTGTGTTTTCTGTCCTAACCCTAGAAGCATCCATTTCTCTAAGAGGCCTTTGTTTCTTTGCTCTGCTTTTGAAGTGTAGCCTCCCAGGCGGGCCTCACACAGGGACCAGCCTAGCCTGATCCTCATCAGCTGGCTGATGAGAGTGCACTGTCATGGATAGTGGCTTCTTGTATTGGAAAATAAATCCAAAAGCTTGAATCCTAAATGCTCCAATATCCAAAACTGGATTTTGGAGTGCTGACATAATATCCCATACCTAACCTCATTTGATGGGCCACAATCAAAATGCAGATATGGAATAGATGATTTATTGACCATCTCCAAGGGAACAAAGAACTTACCAGCTCTTTTAGGTATGAGACACAAACTTTGTTTCCTGCACAGTTTCATTGGCGCTCGGGGTGGATCTTGGTGGTAGAGTGCTTGTACAGTGAGCATTGGTCACTAACATTGTGGAGTGGGGAGGACAAAGAATTGTAAAATTGGGGCTGGGAAGGTGGCTCAGTGATAGAGTGCTTGCCTCACATATGTGAGGCCCTGGGTTTGATTCCTCAGCACCACATAAGCAGAAAAAGCCGGAAGTGGCACTGTGGCTCAAGTGGTAGACAGTGCCCAGGCCCAGAGTTCAGACCCCATATCTGACCAAAAAAAAAAAAGAATTGTAAAATTACCTTTAGTTCATATGTATGAGATAGGTATGAAAATAAATGGGTTTTATGTTTAGACAGATCATATCTAAGATGTCTCATTACATATATGAAAATAATCTAAAATCTGAAAAAAATCTGTAATCAGGAACTCGATCTCAGACACCTTGGGGAAGGAATACTCAAACTGTTTAGAAACTGCAGGTTAGGTCTTGAGTTCATCCTTACTACCAAGTAACTGATTATTTCTAGATCTTTTTTGTTGTTCTTGTTGGTTGTGGGGCTTAAACTTGGAGCCTGGGCGCTGTCCCTGAGCTCTTTGGTCAAGGCTAGTACTGTACCACTTTGGAGCCATAGCGCCACTTCTGGTTTTCTGGGGGTTAATTGGAAATAGAAGTTTCACAGATTTTCCTTCTGAGGCTGACTGAACCGTGATCCTTGGATCTCAGCCTCCTGAGTATCTAGAATGATAGCCGTGAGCCACCAGCACTTGTTTCTAGATTTTTTTTCAGAGTGCAGATTAGGGGTTAGTGACACTTCCAGTCTAGAGTTCTGTTAATCTCCTCAGTCTTATACCAGTATCTTTTCTTCTAAGACAAACATTTTGGTCTTTGCCATACTATACATATCTCAATCTTAATGGGAATGCCACTACTGAAACTTGTTGTTTTTTGAAAGTCTCACTGTAACCCAAGCTGTCCTACAATTTGAGATCTTTTTTTTGGGCCCAGTCGTGGGGCCTGAACTCTGGCCTGGGCGCTGTCCCTCAGCTCTTCAGCTCAAGGCTAGCACTATATACCACTTGAGCCACAGCGCCACTTCTGTCTTTTTTCTTTTTGCTTATGTGGTGCTGAGGAATCGAACCCAGGGTGTAAGGCATGCAAGGCAAGCGCTCCACTACTGAGCTACTTTCCCAGCCCCCAATTTGAGATCTTGGTTCTGTATCCCATGTGCTGGGATTGCAGGCATACATCACCATGCCTGGCTGAAATTGCCTACATTTTTTTTTTTTTTGTATGCTTAGCCTACATTTTATCATTATATCAAATTAGTCATTTGATCCTTAAACTGAATTGGTTTGCTGCCATGTTCTTTCCTTTTTGTAGCATACTTTGGTCTACATTAAAGAACTATAAAATGAGTGAGTTGGCTCACACCTGTAATCCCAGCACTAAAGAGGTTTAAGGGCCGGAGAATCAAAAGTTTGACCCCACTGGGGTACCTAATGAGTTTGAAGTCAGCCTAGGTGACTCAGTGAGACCATGTTTCAAAGCAAAACAGCACCACACAACACACACACATACACACACAAACTATAGAAGAAATACTACTGTGAGATTCTATTGTCCATTATAATACATGAGCAGAGTGAGGTCTGGTCTTTCGTGGGGCTTGAACTTAGGACCTAAGCGCTGTCTCTGAGCTTTTTGCTCAAGACTAGAGTTCTACCATGTTGAGCTACAGCACCACTTGTTTTCTGGTGGGTCATTGGAGATAAGAGTTTCATGGATGTTCCTGCTAGGGCTGGCCTTGAGCCACAATCCTCATCTCTCAGCCTGCTGAGTTGCTAGGATTACAGGTGTGAGCCACCAGTGCACACAGGGTCTGTTCTATTTATTTATTTATTTATTTATGTGTTTATTTTTGTCAAGAGATCTGCTTTACCTGAGTTGGAACACAGGTTATTTGACATTGTAATCTGTACTGCTTTCCAGAAGTGTTACTTTTGGGAGACTCAGCCTCGTATGAGTGCTGTTGTCTGGCCCTACTGCGCAGTTTGTCTGCAGCTGGAGGAGCAGCCCTCCAACCCACCTGGGCAGAGCTCTTTGCCTTGGTTTTAGTCTTCAGGAGTTTGTAGAGTTTGTAGTTCTCCCCTTGATACTCTGTCCTTCCTTATTACCGCCAGAAAATTTGCATCAGTCATCATGGAATTGGTCATGTCTCTTGTTCCTTCTTGTACTAGAATTCTGTAGGACTCTTTGTTGTAATATAAAATCTCCCTGCTATATTATTTCGCCATCTTCCTCTGATTTTCTTTCTGTTATGCCCTGACAGTCTAGTGCTAGTGCTGATCAGGGAGCAAATTAAATTGCCATGCTCTATACCTCTTAAGCAGTCTTTTAGAAAGTGTTTCATGCTGGATTAAGTTTTTGTAGAATGAAGACTGAGGCTTCCATAATAGTTGATCATGTCACATATTATTGCCAAAAAGTTAACCTTTATAATTGAATTTCACCTATGTTGTTCTTTAGTTTTGTTGTTTTGGTAGTACTGGGATTTGAATTTGTCATTGAGTACTCTACCATGTGAGCTATGTCTCTGCTATTTTGTTGCTCAGAGCATCATCTCTAAGATACATGCTTTATACCATATTGAAAAGTATGTGTTTCCTTGAAGTTATGTTTGAAGTTGTATGTATTTTTAAGTGATGTAACATATGATTTTATATTAAAATGCAGTGCTGCTTTAAAAAGTCTTATTTTGGCATCTTCTGAACATCATGAGCCAGGATATGATAAAGACATCTGCACATCCATGTTCATTGCCACCCTATTCACAATAGCTAAGATATGGAAACAGCTCAGATACCCCTGATAGATGAGTGGATTCAAACCATGTGGTATCTATACATAATGGAATTTTACACAGCCATTAGAAAGAATAAGATGATGTCATTTGTAAGGAAATGGATGGAACTAGAACAAATCATGGTAAGTGAGGTCAGACAGACTCAGAGACAAATGGCACATGTTCTCTCTGATATGCAGAAATTAGATCCAAAATACACTGGGATTAAATAAGTTATACAGGATTCTAGATACTTACACAATGAAACCACAAGCGGATACTCTCAGGAGAGAAACAGAAGCAATACCTGCATGCCTCTTCATATAAAATAATGTATATCGAAATAAACTCCAAGATACAGAAAAAGAGATCTCTTTAAAAAATATTTTGGATGAGTCCATCTTCTTTATGTATGGTGTATTATTTTGTGTGTATATCTTTGTGGGGGAGGGTACAAAACTGGAAAAAAGCGTGAAACAGTGCAGCAGTGGAATTCATTGGACACTGATGAGAGTGACCTATGCACTTCAGGGTGGATGGAGACAGGAGGGAGGGCCTGGGAGACATTGAGGGCAGGGAAGAAACTGTACGAAGGGAAATGCACTCATTACCTGACTCGTGTCATTGAAATCCCTCTGTACATCACCTCTGTAGCAACAGTAAAGCAGAAATTTAAAACTATTTTATTTGGGTATGATGATGTAAGCTACTTGGGAGGCAGAGGCAAGAGAATTACAAGTGAGGCCAACCTGGACAATTTAGCAAGACCCTGTTTCCTCAAAAAAGGACTAAGGGCCAGGTGCTGGTAGCTCCCATCTGTAATCCTAGCTACTCAGGAGACAAGTAGGATTGCTGTTCAAGCCAGCCTGGACGGGAAAGTCCATGAGACTCTTAACCTCCAATAAACCACTCAGCAAAAGCCAGAAATAGTGCTGTGACACAAGTGATAGAGCACTAGCCTTGAGTAAAATGAGGCTGGAAGCTCAGGGACAGTGCCCACACTCTGAAGTTCAAGCCCAGGACTGACACACACACACCCCAAAAGGACTAGGAATGTAGCTCAGCGGCAGAGTGCTTGCCTAGCATTCATAAGCCTTAGGTTTAATTCTCAGTAACATCACATACATTTCAATCAACCTGCTTTTCTTTTTGTTTCCAGTACCAAGATTTGGACTCAGGGCCTCTTGCTCACTGAGCTTATTCACTTGACTAGGGCACCACCTCTTGAACCATGCATTCAGTCCTGAATTTTGCTGGTTATTTTGGAGATGGAGTCTTTTAGACTTTTCTTCCCCCTGTGGCTTCAAACCATTATCTTCTTGGATCTCAGTTCCTGAGTCGCTAGGATTGTAGATGTGTGGGCCACTAGTGCCCAGCTACTTGTCTTGTTGTAAAAAGTCTTTCCCAGCATATTTTTTTTTTTTTTTTGCCAGTCCTGGGCTTGAACTCAGGGACTGGGCACTGTCCCTGAACTTCTTTTGTTGAAGGCTAGCATTCTACCACTTGAGCCACAGTGCCACTTCCCTCTTTTTCTGCTTATGCAGTAGTAAGGAATCAAACTCAGGGCTTCATGCATGCTAGGCAAGCACTCTACCATTAAGCCACATTCCCAGCTCCTGTGTACCTTTTTTTTCCCCCCCAAATTACTTAATCTTATTTCCTGAATTATAAAATGCATGGACTTAACTTTTACTTCCTTTCCTTTTATGGGTATTAGGATATAAAGAAAAGTTAGGAAGAAGAGGAACACAAAATGAAACAAAATTGGTAAAAGGCTATAATTTGTATGATTCCCAAAGCAAACATCCTTAATATTTAAATTTTTAGAAAATTTACTATTAAGGTATTGTGCAGAGGGGCTATCATTTCATAAGTCAGGTAATGAGTTCATTGCCTTTTTTTTTGGTCAGTCGTGGGGCTTGAACTCTGGGCTTGGGTGCTGTCCCTGTGCTCTTCAGCTCAAGGTGAGCGCTCTACCACTTGAGCCACAGCACTACTTCCGGTTTCCTAGTGGTTTATTGGAGATAAGAGTCTCATGGACTTCCTACCCAGGCTGGCTTTGAACTGCAATCCTCAGATCTCAGCCTCATGAGTAGCTAGGATTACAGGTGTGAGCCACCGGTGCCCGGCTACATTGCTTTTTTTGGATGGTGTCACCCCTTCCTTTACTTTCTCCCAGTTTCCCCCTCCAACCCCTCCCCATATGTTACATAAGTAATATTTTTTAGTATACTTTAAATGCATATAAAGTACAATAGATTTTCTGTCCTATTCACTTTGTGAAAATAAATTGTGAGGTTATATGTGAATTGTAGTTAATAACTTAGGGAAAACAGTTATTTCTGCCTCATTGTTAGAAAGATGGAGGAGGGAGGGAAAAATTTAATATAAAATAAGCCTATAAAACCATATAAGCTAAGAATGTGTGGCTGTAATAGCGTGTCTCCCCCTCCTCCCCCACAGTTCTAGAGCTGGAACTCAGGGCCTGGGTACTGTCCCTAAACTTTTTTTTTGTTCAAGGGTAATGCTCTACTGCTTGAGCTGTAGCTCCACTTCTGGGTCTTTGGTGGTTAATTGGAGATGCAGGTCTCATAGACTTTCATGCCCAGGCTGGCTTCAAACCAACATCTTTAGATTTCAACCTCCTTAGAAGTTATGATTAAAAGTGTGAGCTACCCGTGCCCATCAAGGACTAAATTTAACTTGGCTAAACTTCAGTTATTTTATGTTAATGTCTTTTTTTCAGAATATTGTAAGAAAAGCATAGTAAGATGTAACTTTTTAAATGACAATTTATGTATGGGGGTATATGATTCAATATAAACAATTTTAAATCTCATTTGCAAAAGAATAAGAAATTGTTCTGATTCCTTTTCCAGCTTTCTGACATTTCACAATATTTTTTAGAATGTCATGTTCATACTTAGAAGTTCAGCACCACAAGGTTAAAGAAATACATATAGTATCTGTAGACTGATTTGGGAGTCAGGACCATTTGCACCTTTTTCTTTTTCTTTTTTTTGGGTCTGGTCGTGGGGCCTGAACTCTGGGCCTGGGCGCTGTCCCTCAGCTCTTCAGCTCAAAGCTAGTGCTCTACCACTTGAGCCACAGCGCCACTTCCAGCTTTTTTTCTTTTTGCTTATGTGGTGCTGAGGAATCAAACCCAGGGCTTCATGCATGCAAGGCAAGCACTCTACCACTGAGCCACCTTCCCAGCCCCATTTGCACCTTTTTCATAAGCTTATTTCCTGTATGGTATTGTAGATAAAGAGTCTTGTTAATAAGCAGAGTTGTAACAAATGTCAAGTTTAAAAAAATAAACAAGAGCAAGGGAAGGGGTGACGTCCAAAAAGAAATGTACTCTTTACCTAACTTAGGTAACACTAACCCTTCTGTACAACATCTTTATAATAACAATAAAAATTTAAAAAATAAAGAGAAAAATCAGTATATATATATATATATATATATATATTTACCTCTGTGTATTTTTTAACCATTTTTAAACTTGCAGTGTCTTTTTTTTTTTCTTTTTGTCAGGGCCTGAACTCTGGGCCTGGGCACTGTCCCTCAGCTCTTCACCTCAAGGTGAGCACTCTACTGCTTGAGCCACAGCACCACTTCTGGTTTTCTAGTGATTTATTGGAGATAAGAGTCTGACGGACTTTCCTGCCTGGGCTGGCTTTGAACCGTGATCCTCACATCTCAGCCTCCTGAGTAGCTAGGATTATAGGCGTGCGCCTCCAGCGCCCAGCTCCAGTGTCTGTTTCCTAACAGAAGTTATTGAGACTTAAGTGACACATTCCTGTGACCCCAATTACTACTGAGGCAGAGGGAGGCAGCCAGATTTCCATTTGGAGATGTTTGAGGTCCTGGCTCAGTCTCTAGTATTACTTCCCCTACCCCAAAGAAAGAACCATTCAGACTGAGTGCTAAAAATTGATCAACAAGTGCCTTTTTACAATGTTTTTGTTTTCCTCCCACCCCTTAAATTCCCACTGGAACCTTCAGGAGTGGTAGCTAGAGCTACTCAACACTGGGGAGGGGCTGGGAAGGTGGCTCAGTGGTAGAGCGCTTGCATGAGGCCCTGGGTTCAATTCCTCAGCACCACATAAGCAGAAAAAGCTGGAAGTGGGGCTGAGGCTCAAGTGGTAGAGCGCTAGCCATGAGCTGAAGAGCTGAGGGACAGCGCCCAGCCCAGAGTTCAGGCCCCACGGCCTACATAAAACAAACAAACAAACAAAAAAACACTGGGGAAGCTGAGGTAGAAAGATCAAAAGTTAAAGATTGGCTTTGGCTACATAATGAGACCCTGTTTCAGAAAACAAAACAAAAGTGAAATTATCTTCTTTGGTTATATTAACAGTGAAATTTGAAAATTTTCCTTTGTAGCAGTGTCTTTTTCTTTTAATATAAATATAAAAGACTGAGAATTGAAACTAAGGCAAAAACAAGACCAAACTGCCCACATATGCATTCTTTTTTCCTTTTTTTCTTTTTTGCCAGTCTTGGGGCTTGAACTCTGGGCCTCTTCAGCTCAAGGCAAGTGTTCCACCATTTCTGCCACAGCACCACCTCCAGTTTTTTTTTAATTTTTTTCCTGGTAGTTAATTGGAGATAAGAATCTCCTGGACTTTCCTGCCCTGCCCGGCTTTGAACCCCAATCCTTAGATCTCCGCCTCCTGAGTAGAGTAGCTGGGATTACAGGCGTGAGCCTCCAGCACCTGGCTCCCACCTGTACATTTTTTTTTTTTTGGCGGTGGTGGGACTTGAATTCTGGGCCTGAGCGCTGTCCCTCAGCTCTTCAGCTCAAGGCTAGTGCTCTAGCCCTTGTATTACAGAGCCACTTCCGGTTTTCGTGTTTGTTGGAGATAAGAGTTTCATGGACTTTCCTGCTTGGGCTGGCTTTGAACCAGTATCCTCAGATCTCAGCCTCCCGAGTAGCTAGGATTATAGGCATGAGCCACCTGCACCCAGCCCCACCTGTACATTTTATATATTGTTTTTGTTTGTTTTTTGCTCATAGCACAGATCACATTTGAATATCTCATTTATATACATACATACATACATACATTTTATTTTTTGGGGGGTCCGGTCGTGGGGCCTGAACTCTGGGCCTGGGTGCTGTCCCTTAGCTCTACCACCTGAGACACAGCACCACTTCCGGGTTTTTTCTTTTAGATGCTTATGTGGTGCTGAGGAATTGAACCCAGGGCCTCAGGCATGCAAGGCAAGCGCTCTACCACTGAGCCACCTTCCCAGCCCCTATATATAAGGTTTTAAAAACAGTATTATATATAAGATTTAGATAATCTTACACTCTCAGAAGGTTTACTTAACAGTTTATATATGCTGATGGCTTATTAGTTGGGTCAGTTTCTACCAGATATCCTGGTCCTTAAAGTACTTAGGAATTTAGCATAATATTAAATTTTAAGAGTCCTTTTAATAGTTGCTGCTTATTCTGACCTACATTTAGGAAAGGGTTGAAAGAAATGAAGGGAAGCAGGCTTAATTCAATTTGAATTTTTGAATTTTTGTTTTATTGTTTTAGAAGTATCCTTGTAGACAGTTTATAATGCCTCACTCGTATGTTTTTTCTTCTTCTTTTTTTTTCTACTGGGAGCAGCCACCATTGTTTCTCCTATTTGTTAGCTTAATGTGTTGGGTGTGTTTAGTTGGGTGTTCTGTGGGTTTGTGCTACCTAGGAACACATTTGAGCGTCCGTGGGCTGGCCTCCTGGGCTGGCCTCTGCAGGATGCCACCCTAATTGGCCTTTTGCTCACGCTTCTTCCCTCCCACTGCCATTTTAGGACTTGAACTCAGGGCCTTGAGCTCTTCTTCAGTGTGTTCATTCATCCTACTCTGATCGCATCTCTAGACTGGCATTTTGCTAGTTAATTGGAGGTAGAATCTGAAGGACTTTCCTGCTGGGCTAACTTTAGTCCTCCTTAGCCTCCTGAGTAGCTGGAAACACCAATGCCCAGTGATATGTAGATTTTTTTTTTTTTTGGGGGGGGGGTCAGTTGTGGGGCTTCAACTCTGGGTCTGGGTGCTGTCCCTCAGCTCTTCAGCTCAAGGCTAGTGCTCTAGTGCTACTTCCTGAACTGCTATCCTCAGATCTCAGCCTCCTGAGTAGCTAGGATGACAGGTATGAGCCACTGGCGACCGGCCACTGCCTTTTTTTTTTTTTTTTTTTTTGAGATTGAAGATGGAGTCTTGGTATGATGCCTTCAACAAGCTTTTAACTCCTCTGTTCAAGTGATTCTTCTCCCTCAGCCTCCAGAGTAGTTAGGAAGTACAGATATGTAAAGCTTTACCTTATTGTCTGTCTGTCCGTTGAATACACCTGGTATTAGGGATCAAAACCAGGCCTTGTACATACCAAGCATATACTATGTTTATATCCCTAGTCTTATATTTTTTTGTGGGGTGCAAGGGTCATGGGGCTTACTCTCAGGGCCTGGACTCTGTCCCTGAGCTTTGTTGCTTAATTAATTAATTAATTTGTCAGTCATGGGGCCTGAACTCTGGGCCTGGGCGCTGTCCCTCAGCTCTTCGGCTCAAGGCTAGTGCTCTACCACTTGAGCCTCAGCCCCACTTCCGGCTTTTTCAGCTTATATGGTGCTGAGGAATCGAACCCAGGGCCTCACGTATACAAGGCAAGCCCTCTACCAATGAGCCACCTTCCCAGCCTCTGGCCTATTTTTTTGGGGGGTGGGGGGAGGGTGCGGGGGAAGTGTTTAATTGGAGATAAGAGTCTCGTGGATTTTGCTGCCCAGGCTGGCTTTGAGCCAAGATCCTCAGATCTCAGCCTCCTGAATAACTAGGATTACAGGCGTGAGCCACCTGCGCTTGGCTGCCAGCTACTTGGTGTGTCTGGTTGTTCTGTTTTCTCCTGTTCTGCTGGGTCTTCTGTTGTATGGGCTTACTGTAGGTCTCTGCGTACTTAGTGTGATGTGACACCTATGAGGTAGAGATCTCCTTTTCCTTTTATTTTCCCACTTCTAGGAGTTATACATGTCTTTGTCACCAAATCTAGTCAACTAGGTATAGCTGCTTTTTGTTTTACATATCAGCTTTGGAACTGACGTCAATTCTTGCAAACAAAACCCATTTAGTTCAGAGACCCAAAACCCAGTTTGATATACAGATTGTCCACTTGCAGTCTGGAATTCTTTGTGGGTGGTAAATTGAGATTCTGAATCTACTACAGTAGTATCTGTTTCCAGCGAGCACATGCCAGTGGTGATTGGAGGAAGTAAAGCAACGGCTTTTCTTTTTTTTTTTTTTGGTCGGTCGTGGGGCTTGAACTCTGGGCCTGGGCGCTGTCCCTCAGCTCTTCAGCTCAAGGCGAGCGCTCTACCACTTGAGCCACAGCGCCACTTCCGGTTTTCTGGTGGCTTATTGGAGATAAGAGTCTCATGGTCTTTCCTGCCCGGGCTGCTTTGAACCAAGATCCTCAGATCTCAGCCTCCTGAGTAGCTAGGATGACAGGTGTGAGCCACCAGCGCCCCGCGAAATGGCTTTTCTTACATTAGAGTCTTCTGGAAACCATACCAGAATTAGACTAGCATTGTCAGTTCCACAGTGTTGGACCTGGGAGTTGTCTTTTAATAGATACTTCTTTAGAGTCTGTGTGACTGGCCCTGAATTTGAACTTAAGCAATCTAGTTCCTGAGTGTGCTTTGGTAGTGGCAGTAAGTACTTGTGAGAGAATGATAAAACATACACACACACTCACACAGAATCTATGGTGATTTGAAAGTGTTAACAGTTCCAGCTATTTGAAATGAGTAATTATGGGGTGGGGTGAGTGGCCTCACATCTGTATTCCTAACTACTCAGGTGGCTGAGGATTGTGGTTCAAAGCCATTCTGGGCAAGCAGCTGTGAGAATCTTCAGTTAACCACTAAAAAGCCAAAAGTAGAGCTATCAAATTGTACAGTGCCAGCATTGAGTGAAGAAGCTAAGGAATAGCACCCAGGCCCTGAGTTCAGGCCCAAGTACCAGCACACACACAAAAATAAGTGGGGGAGGGGCTGGGAACATGGCTTAATAGTAGAATGCCTGCCTAGCATGCATGAAGTTCAATTCCTCAGTACCACATAAGCAGAAAAAGCCAGAAGTGGAGTTGTGGTTCAAGTGGTAGAGTGCTAGCCTTGAACAAAAGAAGTTCAGGGACAGTGCCCAGGCCCTGAGTTCAAGCTCTTGGACTGGCAAAAATAAATGAGTAAATAAATACATAAACAAATAAATGGGTGATTAGGGAAATTCAACCTTCAACCTGACTGATAATGAAAACAGTGCTCAAAGCAGCCAGAATGAATTTGTTCTAGGCAGTAAGAAGGGTGTGTCTGAAGGCTTGAAGGAAGTAGGAAGGCACGGTCAGACAGAAGGGGGTAACTCTGTCTGGGTCCCGGACCAAGGAGAAGACTGTCCTTGCTTGGCCCAGGAAGGCACCTGCAGATTGTACTCAAGGTACCATGCACATGGTATTCAGGTAAGCGGTAGGTTTATTCAGTAGACTGGCTGGCACCAGGCCAGGTTGGCACTCCACGAGGCTGGAAAAGGCCTGGGAAAGAGAGTGTCTGGCCCTGGGCTAAGCCTTATCTAGGGTAGGGGTGGGGCAAGGTGTGGCCACATTGAATCCAGATGTGACCTCAGTGGATGCAGATGTGACCCCTTCCAGATGTGCCAGTTGCCTAGGTAACGCAGGTATTGGGCGGAGACTTTGCTGTGAGGAGGGTGTAGAGTCTGCTCACCATCCAGGAGTAGACCTTATGCTGAGTAGGTGGGATTGTAGGCATGAACCACTGATGCCTGGCTCCAGTACATTCTTTTTTTTTTTTTTTTTGGTTGGTTGTAGGACTTGAACTCAGGGCCTACGAGCTATCCCCGAGCTTCTTGGTGCTTAAGGCTAGCATTATACTATTTGAGCTACAGCACCACTTCTTGCTTTACTGAGTGGTTTAATGGAAATAAGAGTCTCATGGGGCTTTTCTGCCTGGCCTAGCTTGAACCACAATCCTCAGATCTCAGCCTCCTGAATAGCTAGGATTATAGGTGTGAGCCACTGGCACTGGGCTTCCAATACTGAAATCAAAATAAGGCTAATTTGGGCTGGGAAGGTGGCTCAATAGTAGAGTGCTTGCCTAGCAAGCCCTGGGTTCGATTCCTCAGCACTACATAAGCAAAAAAAACCCAAAAAAAACGGAAGTGGTGCTGTGGCCAAGTGGTAGAGTGCTAGCCTTGAGCTGAAGAGCTGAGGGACAGTGCCCAGGCCCAGAGTTCAGGCTCCATGACTGACCCTCCTACCCCCCAAAATAAGGCTAACTTACTAAATAAAACACAGACTATATATTTAGTGCCTTATAGACAGAAAATTTCAAAATGTTAAATGTATCCATACTGTTAATACCTTGAGTTATACTCCTTTTCTTTTCTTTTTTTGGGTCCGGTCATGGGGCCTGAACTCTGGGCCTGGGCGCGGTCCCTCAGCTCTTCAGCTCAAGGCTAGCGCTCTACCACTTGAGCCATAGCGCCACTTCCGGCTTTTTTCTTTTTGCTTATGTGGTGCTGAGGAATCGAACCCAGGGCCTCTGGCATGCAAGGCAAGCGCTCTACCACTGAGCCACCTTCCCAGCCCCCTTTCATGTTCTTAATGCTGTTTAGCTTTGTTTTTTATAGTTTCTTGTGTGTTCTTAGTCATTTGTATATGTAATTTCAACTAAATGTGAATATTTCTATTTTTCTCCCTCAAAAAAGATAGTATGTATATATCATTTTCTGTATCTTACCTTTTTAAAAAAAATTTGTCCTTATTTTATGAAAACCAGACCATTAAATATTTGTGTGCTCATAATTACTTGATAACATACTTTTATATCTTAGTCAACCAAATGACTTTCTAGCAGCATATTTTTGACAGAATTTTACTTAAGTTTATATTTGAGATTTTGATGATTCCTGTTTAGCTTTAAAGAGGAAAACTGGGGGGAGATGGGAAGGGATGGGAAGGGGAAACAAAGGAGGAGGTAACAATGCTGATAAAAAATGTACTCATTATCTTGCCCATATAATTGTAACCCCTCTGTAGGTCTTTTCACAATAAAAAAATAAATAGGAAAACTGGCACCATTTTTCTTTGTAAGTCTCAGAGTTTAAAAGGACAGCTCCTTTGTTAGCCTTATGTGCATAGAATAGAGATCTTTTTTCCAACACACTCAGCTCTTACATGTTCTCATTGTTCAGCCCTAGTTAATGCTTCAAAGCTTCCTTGTACCGTTTGTCTTCCACAAGAACTAGTTACTGAGAACATTTAGTTACTGGCCATTAAGTTCTTTGTGTGTGCCAGTCATGGGGTTAAACTCAGGGCCTGAGTGCTGTCCCTGAGCTGCTTTTGGTCAAGGCTAGTGCCCTGCCACTTGAACCACAGCTCCACTTTGTGTTTTTGGTAGTTTATTGGTGATAAAAGTCTCATGGACTTTATTGCCAGGGCTGGCTTTGAACCATAATTCTTAGAACTCAGTCTCTGGAGTAGTTAGGATTGTAGGTGTGAGCCACTGATGCTGGGCTGGCTGTTTAATCTGAAAACTGCTTTATTTTGTGGCCAGTATTTAATCTTCCTTACCTGTCATCCTGCCAGATCTTCCTCCTTACCCTTATGTATTTTTTGAAGAAAAACATAAAAAAAGAAATGTATATTAAACCATCATTTAGCAAACCACCCTCACAGAATGAAAACCAGAGGGAAAAAACATTTCTACATGAAAACATTTAAGATATATAAGCATAGGAACAGCATAGTAATGGCACTGGTGGCTCATGCCTGTCATCCTGGCTACTCAGGAGGCTGAGATCTGAGGATCATGTTCAAAGCCAGCCTGGGCAGAAAAGACCGTGAGACTCCTATCTCCAATAAACCACTAGAAAACCGGAAGTGGCGCTGTAGCTTCAAGTGGTAGAGTGCTTGCCTTGAGCAAAAAAGAACTCAGGGATGGTGCAGAGCCCTTGAGGTCAAGCCCCATACCAGGAAAGAAAAAAAAATGTATGAATTGATCTGGACCTGGTATTACATACCTGTCATCCTTATATTCTAGAGATGAGGACAGGAAGGTCATGCGTTCCTGGCTGTATAATGAAACTCTGTCTAGAAAAATGTGTGTGTGTGTGTGTGTGTGTGTGTGTGTGTGTGTGTATTCTCGTATGAGTGTGCTTATGAATAATGTGAAAGAAATGGGCATCATTTTTAATAGAATTTTTTGGGGTGTGCATTGGTACTGGAGCTTAAACTTAGAGCTTTATGCTCTTGCTTTGGATAAAAGTATTTGTGTGTGTGTGTGTAATTGTTTTGATTATGGCTTGAACTCAGGGCCTGGTGCTGTCCCTGAGCTCTTTTTTTGCTCAAGGCTAGTGCTCTACCACTTGAGCTACAGCTCTACCACTTGAGCTACAGCTCCACTTCTGGCTTTTTGGTGGTTAATTGGAGATAAGATTCTCACGGACTTTCCTACCTGGGCTGGCTTCAAATGGTGATCCTCAGATCTCAGCCTCCTGAGTGGCTAGGATTACAGGCCAGAGCCACCAGTCCCTGGTTTAAAACTAAATTTTTGAATAGCGTTAGTACAAGTTGACTTTTGTATTCCTGTGAACAGGTATGTTCTGAGACTTGTTAGTCAGGTGCTAAATGGTGGGGCTGTGATGCTGAACTAGCATGAGAGCCCATTTGTCTACTTGTTCTCCCTGGTGTTCACATTTGACAGAGAAAGTGGTCTTGGGTCAGGTTCCAAGTGGGCCATTTATTTATTGTGAAGTTTCTGCTACTTAAAACGAGAGTCTCTTCTTCATCAGCAAATGGAGACATCTTGCAAGGTTGTTGGAACTGACTAATGCATGTGGACATGCATGCAGCGTACGTAATAGAGTGGAGCATGCGTGCAGTGCATGTGATGTATGTAGTTGGCTTGGTAGTGCCCCTGTAGAACTCAGTATCAGTCACTCTTGGATCCTTTGCATTTTGTACTCGCCTTTGTTTCAGCCTGGTTTGAGAAAAATTAGGTCTGGATTTTGGGAGTCGTAAGGGTGAAGTTTACTTCTCTATCCTATTCCCTCCCTTCTTCCTTCCCTCCCCCTCCCTCTCCCCCTCCCCCTCCTTTCCTCCCTTCTCTCAGCTTCATGACCTCATTTGTTCATTACATTGGGGAGATATCTTTGCAGACAAGGAAACTTGATACCTGTTTAGCTCTTACAGTGTACCGGTGACTGGCCACTGAGTCTCAGCTCAGCACTGACCTATGGGCTGAGAGCTCTGCCACCATCAACAGAAAGGCAGCATAGTGAGAGGCAGGAACAAGTGCTGAGTCTCAGGAAGCCTGAGGCTCAGACCCCTGCTTCTCTGCTTACGGCTTGTTAAACCTTCCACGACATTCCCTAGAATTGGATGATGCTGTAGTTAAGGAATGGCCATATAACTTTATACAAAAAGTAAAGCATGCTTCAGGTGGCTCATACTTGTAACCCTAGCCTGAGATCTGGAGGATCTCTGTTAGAAAAAGTAGGTCTAGAGCTATGGCTCAAGTAGTAGAACACTACTTGAGTAAACCAAGAGAGCAAACCCAGCAAGCAATAGGCTTAAACCCCAGTACTTCTCCCCAAGTAAAGAAATAAATAAGTAGAGCCGGGCGCTGGTGGCTCACGCCTGTAATCCTAGCTACTCAGGAGGCTGAGATCTGAGGATGGCGGTTCAAAGCCAGCCCGGGCAGGAGAGACTGTGAGACTCCGATCTCCAATAAACCACCAGAAAACCGGAAGTGGCGCTGTAGCTCAAGTGGTAGAGCGCTCACCTTGAGCTGAAGAGCTGAGGGACAGCGCCCAGGCCCAGAGTTCAAGCCCCACGACCGACAAAAAAAAAAAAAAAGAAAGAAAGAAGTAGAGAAATAAAATGTGGGGCTGGGAAGGTGGCTCAGTGGTAGAGCGCTTGCCTTGCAAGCCTAAGGCCCTGGGTTCAATTCCTTAGCACCACATAAGCAAAAACAAAAAAGCTGGAAGTGACGGAGGTAGAGTGCTAGCCTTGAGCTGAAGATCTGAGGGACAGCACCCAGGCCTAGAGTTCAGGGCCCACGACCGGACCAAAAAATAAAATAAAAATAGATAAATAAATAAAATGTTTGGTGAGGAAGCAGTTAACCCTTCATCATAAGGAGAGAGAAAACAAGAGGACCCACTCAGGTGATCAGTTTCTGATTAAAAGGAGCACAGTGTGCTTTGGTCCATTTTCTCCTTGCTTTTTATTCTTTCCTCCCTCCTGACCCCGAGGCTGGTGAGCAGCAGCATGCACTCACTTGAGGAGAGGGAGTTCTCCAGCCAGCAGAAGAGGTTCAGACCCTAGCAGCTTCTTCCTGCTTGTGACTCAGTTTCCTTGTCTGCAGGGGAAAAATGAGTTAACATGTCAAAATGAGTTTTAGATTCGTACTTGGTACAAGGTGTAAGCAGTGATAATTTTAGCTGCAATTACTTAAAAAGAATCTTTAGAGCTGTTTTTATCTGCAAGATGCACAGGAATAGAAATGATCGGATCAGAGTAATTAAAGGCTTTGACTGAGCTCAGAGTCCCCGGAAGGGTGAATTCAGTGAGGCTGAAGCTGTTAGGAGTCTTCACTGTAATCACCCCACTACCTGATGGTAGGGAACTGTATTACTAGAGAAGAAATGCCAAGCCTGTTTTTAGAAAGCTTTTTTTTAAGCAAAAGTCTTTAAATAATTGTGCAAAAGGGTGCTCTGCTTTGTTTCTGTGGGGGAGTGCGCTGGCTTGAGCTTCCTCTTGCTAGTGAATTTTCTCCCTCCCTCCTTCCCTCCCT